>NC_064841.1:76178440-76793752 GCF_024166365.1 Elephas maximus indicus | reverse complement strand
AGTATATGGAGTTGAAAGGATTGTGAAAGACGGTTCTTTACCTTTCTCCTTGAGTCACCAGCTCAGAGGAGAATCTAGTCTGCCTCTCTCTTCCCTTCTGCCCTCAGTCCCCTGGGACTTTTTCCTTTAGTGCCCTCTTTTGTGATCTTTTGCCTTGTTTTTCTCTTACTCAGTTCCTGACTCGGACTCTCAGCCAAGATTTTTCTTTCTTCTTAGAAGGACTTGAAGTCCTTCAAGATCTTGCATAGGAAGACCAAAACCAAAAACCAAACCCTTCGCCGTTGAGTTGGTTCCAACTCATAGCAACCTGATAGGGCAGAGTAGAACTGCCCCATAGTGTTTCCAAGGAGCAGCTGGTGGATTCAAACTGTAAATCTTTTGGTTAGCAGCCCAATGCCTAACACTGCACCACCAGAGCACCTACATAGGAAAGGAAGAAAAAACAAAATACACTGCCCGTCGGGTGAAAAAAAATTGCCTTCAAGTCAGTTCTGATTCATAGTGACCCTATAAGACAGAGTAGAACTGTCCCATAAGGTTTCCAAGGAGCACCTGGTAGATTCAAACTGCCAACCTTTTGGTTAGCAGTCGTAGCTCTTAACCACTATACCACCAGGGTTTCCCTCCCATTAGGGTGAAGTACCAGCAAAACCAATAAACCTTATTGTCATCTCAGGTGTACTGTTTTGCTAGCAGAGTTTCTGTTTTACAAAAGACCCCATTTTGTTATACTTTCTTGGTAAGACCTGGGCAGATAATCCAATCTTATTGCATAAATAATAAAGTAATATATATCTTTAAATATATGGCTTTTTCCATATTTGGTATCATCTCCTTAAGATAGAATCCCAGAAGTAAAATACTTGGATCAGACTGTATGAATATTTCCAAGGCTCTTGATACACATGACCAACGTAATCTCCGAGAGGAAGATGGTATTCAAATTCTTGCGTGTTCGGTTTTAAAAATGTGTATGCTTCAGGTGTGGGGGAGGAAATTTTGGTAGAAATTGTAGAAGATTGTGATAAGCAAAGGCTCATTTTGTGCTTGTAGGTTCTGTAAGAGGGCCGTAACTAATTCTCCCCTTCCCAGATCCTCGTAGCACACAGTAGCCTACCATGCACCCAGTTGGTGTTCATTGTTGAAAATTAAGTGACACAGTTAATGTGTGTGCTGCAAGTATTTAAGCCTTAAGATGAGGCTGAGCCTTCTTTATTCCTCCCCGAACCCAGTAAGGGCTCATCTGTCTGATGAAAAAAAATATAGCCAAGCCATAAAAGGGATCTCGAAAAAAGATGCCGAAAACTGGCACAGGGAGAGGGAGAATAAGATGACAGAAAATTAGCATGACATAGGCAGTCTGGGACCAGATGGGAGCCCAGAGTAATTTTGCTTCCAGGAGTACAGAGTCAAGGACAAGACCCGTTAGCAGGGGTTTCGCTCTCAGGATTAATGATGAGGCCCCAAAAGCCGTGGGGAGAACGTGCTTTCTCTGATTTTCCTAAGATGCCACCACGGTTAGGTCTGTCTTTAATTTCATCACTTTATTCAAATTACCCCAGATATCAACCCTGGAAACCAGCGTTAATTAAGTTGGCTCATTGAATGTGTGTGGATTTTAAAGTTGGAGTGGTGATATTTAAAGTAATAGCGGCTGTTTTTGAAACCGTAAAGGGAGCAATTCATTTCACCTTGAGAGAGTCAGCTCATTGAAGAGAAGCTATCAGTCCACTAAAAGACAATTTAAAATGCAGTTTACACTAAGCTGTGAGGTTTACTGTGCTGCACCTGCCTGTGCCATCAGATGTAAGGGATCCGCTGTGCTTCTCTTCCCCTTTTTTTAATCTCTCCCCTTAAAAAATAGAAATTTTTTTCTAGAAGGTATTTTATTTATAAAATGCGACAGAATGTGTTTCTGCCAAAATCAGGAGAGTCCCCTTAAAGTGGTAAGATAACCCAGTTTTCAATCTGCATAATAAATAAAGATATGCAAATGAAAGAAAACAGTGAAATGTCGTCTCTGCCTGTCAGACTTGATCAAAAATAAAAGATTAAACAACGTGGACCGGGCAAGTAGGCCATTAGGCCATTGCACGCGCTTCCAAGCATAAACTGCTTCAGAAATAGTTTTCAGAACCAATTTCTTTAAGATTTATTTTTGTGGAACAAAACATTGTCAACAGAATTGAAACAAGGGTTCCAACATAAATTTAAGCCGGTTTCAGTACGGTGAAATTTCAGTTACAATCTTTTTATGTTTATTGGTCATCTAAACGTTTTTTCTGTGACTTGTTTGTAGGCTTTTCCCATTTTCTACTAGATTTTTTTTTTTTTTAAGGATTTATACAAGCTTTGTGTATAATACAAATCCTTCTTTGTGTGACACATTTGCACCTCTCTGTCACTGGTTTTCTAACTTGTTCTTGTGTCTTTAACCTGTTGAAATTTTTTTCTTCAGGTGGTCAGATCTGTCCATCTATTTTTTGATGGTTTCTGGATTTAATCTCTGGTATAAAATTGCTTTCTCTACCATAGGATTTAAAAAATATTCTGCTATATGTTCTTTTAACTCTCTTATGATCTTGTATTTGTAATTAGTCCTTAATCCATGTAACCCATATACGTATTTTCATATATGCTGTGAGGTAAGGTGCTACCTTCCCCCACCCCCCCGTTAAAATATAGATGTAAACATACAGGCACCGTCCCCCAAACATTTATTGAATGGCTTCTGTTCCACGCTGATTTGAAATGCCACCTTTATTGTGCATTAAAACCCTATATGTACTTAGAAAAATTCTCTAGATTTTGTTCTGTTTCTCTGATCATTTGAGTATGCTTATGTCACTTCTTCTATTCTATGACGTTTTTGTTATTCTTTTCTTTTTTGATTCCTATCTGTGTTTTATTTAATCTCATATCCCTTGTGTGTATGTAACACAGTGCCTGGCACATAATAGTTGCAAAATAAATACTTGTCTTACTGAATCATTGTTACAGAGAAAGACAGGAAACAAAGTTAACCCACTTAGGAGGAACTTCTAAAGTTTATTGCCAATTTTTTAAAAATAGTGTTTTACTGTGTTTAAGGTGAAAGTTTACACACCAGGTTAGAGTCCCGTTTAACAATTTCTACACAGATTATTCCGTGGTATGGGTTACTGTTTTCACAGTGTGCCATCATTTTCATTCATTCTGTTCTGTTTGTACTATTTCCAGTACTCTAGTCTCCCTGCCCCCTACCTTCTCATCTTTGCTTTAGAGTAGTTTTTGACCTTTTGGTCTCCTACAGATGATTTTTTAAAGGAGCTCATTATTCACGGGTGATATTCTTTATTTTATGTGCCAGTCTGTCATTTACCTAAAATGTGACCTCAAGGATAATTTTGGTTTAAGGTTTAAAGTGTATCTCAGTGCAATAGCCTCAGGGAGTCCTCTAGTCTAAACCGGTCCAGTTAAGTCTGGGCTTGTAAAGAATTTGAGTTCTGTTCCATAGTTTTCTCCCGTTCTATCAGGATCCATCTATTGTGGCCCTGATTCTTGTCATTCTTGTATTTTTTTCTGTTGAACGTTAGAATTAAGTGATCATTGGAAATTCTGATTCAAATGTCGTTACATCCATATGTTAACTGAAGGAGAATTGCTATCCTCAGTGTTACTGTCTTCCCGTTGGGCTGTGTCTCTATTTGCTCGAGTCTTCTTTCTACCTTTCAGGAATGCTACTTTTTATTCATAGACAAAATACTTCTACTATTTTTACTATACTTATTCTTGGAGGTTGTCTTAATCATCTAGTGCTGCTATCACAGACATACCACAAGTGGGTGGCTTTAACAAAGAGAAATTTTTTCTCTCACAGTCCAGTAGGCTACAAGTCCAAATTCAGGGTGTCAGTTCCGGGGGAAGGCTTTCTCTTCTCTGTCGGCTCTGGAGGAAGGTCCTTGTCATAAGTCTTCCCCTGGACTAGGTGCTTCTCTGCACTGAAACCCCAGGTCCAAAAAGGACGTGCTCTGCTCCAGGTGCTGCTTTCTTGGTGGTATGAGGTCCCCAAGTCTCTGCTTGCTTCCCTTCCCTTTTATCTCTTGTAAGATAACAGTGGTGAAGGCCACACCCCATTGAAACTCCCTTTACTTTGGACCAGGGATGTGACCTGAGCAAGGGTGTTACATCCCACCCTAATTCTCTTTAACCACAGGCAGCGATTATGATTTATAACACATAGGAACATCACAAAATGGAGGACAACCACACAATTCTGGGAATCATGGCCTAACCAAGTTGACACATATTTCTGGGGGACACAGTTCAATCCATGACAGAGGTTTCTCAGATTTTGTTGCTGTTGTGAATGAGTTTTTTTTTTTTTTCTATTTCATTTCCTAACAGTAATGTCAATATTAAATACTTTTCCCTTAAATTTGTCTCATCTGGCTGAATTTTCTTTTTTCCTCAGTTTTTGGTTAAGTCTTTTGACTTTTTTAGTCATAAACAATTGTAAATTCTACAACCAGTGATAGTCTTGCCTTTTTTTTTTTTTTTTTTTTTGACAATACTTATATACCTATTTTACTTTCTTGGCTCCTTTCCTTGATTGAAATATTTAAAACAATATTAAGTAATGAAGAATTTCAGAATTGTTTCTGCCATTAACAGCATTGCCTGTACTATTTCATCACTTAATATTTGCTGTTGGTTTCCAGAAAACACTTTTCAGTATATTTTTTAAATTCCTTCCTATCTCTTTCATCGAGTTTGTCGTTAGGAAACCTGTTGAATGCTATCAGGTACTTTTTGGTCATGTTGTTGTTGTTGTTGGGTGCTGTAGGTTGGTTCCGACTCATAGTGACCCTATGTACGGCAGAACGAAAACACTGCCCAGTCCTGCATCATGCTCACGATCATTATGCTTGAGCCCATTGTTGGAGTCACGGTGTCCATCCATCTCATTGAGGGTCTTCTTCTTTTCTGATAACCATCTACTTTACCAAGCATGATGTCCTTCTCCAGGGACTGGTCCCTTCTGATAACATGTCCAAAGCACGTGGGACAAAGTCTTGCCATCCTTACTTCTAAGGAACATCCTGGCTGTACTTCCTCCAAGACAGATTTGTTTGTTCTTCTGGCAGTCCATGGTATACTCAGTATCCTTCAGCAACACCATAGTTCAAAGCCATCAATTCTTCTTGGCCTTCTTTATTCAATGTCCAGCTTTCGTATGCGTATGAGGCCATTGAAAACACCACGACTTAGGTCAGGCACACCTTAGTCCTTAAAGTGACATCTTCACTTTTTAACACTTTAAAGAGGTCTCTGCTTTCAGCCAAGATCCATCTGACATCAGCAGTGATATCCCTTATTCCATGTCCTCTTCTGAATTCAGCTCGAATTTCTGGAAGTTCCCCATCAATGTACTGCTGCAACTGCTTTTGAATGGACTTCATCAAAATTTTACTTGTGTGTGATATTAATGATATTGTTGCTAATTTCCACATTCTATTGGATTGCCTTGGAAACCCTGGTGGCATAGTGGCTAAGTGCTACGGCTGCTAACCAAAGGGTCGGCAGTTCAAATCTGCCAGGCGCTCCTTGGAAACTCTACGGGGCAGTTCTACTCTGTCCTGTAGGGTCGCTATGAGTCGGAATCGACTCGATGGCATTGGGTTTGGCTTTTTGGTTTTTTATTGGATTGCCTTTCTTTGGCGTGGGCACAAATTTGGATCTCTTCCAGTCAGTTGGCCAGGTAGCTGTCTCCCAAATTTCTTGGCATAGACAAGTGAGCACCTCCAGGGTTGCATTTGTTTGCTGAAACATCTCAGTTGGTATTCTGTCAATACCTGGAGCCTTGTTTTTCACCAATGCCTTCAGTGTCACTTGGACTTCATCTTTCAGTACCATTGGTTCCTGATCATATGCTACCTCCTAAAATGATTGAACGTCAACCAAGTCTTTTCAGTACAGTGAAGATGGAAGAATATACAGAGTCAATCTGTTTCATGGAGGATTTCCTGAAATGCGAGCTGAATTCAGAAGAGGACATGGAATAAGGGATATCATTGCTAATGTCAGATGGATCTTGGCTGAAAGCAGAGACCTCTTTAAGGTGTTAAAAAGTGAAGATGTCACTTCAAGGACTAAGGTGCGCCTGACCTAAGTTATGGTGTTTTCAGTGGCCTCATACGCATACGAAAAAGCTGGACAATGAATAAAGTGGGAGCTTTAAAAAAAAAAAAAGAACCTGGCTCAAGAGCAAAGAGGAGAGGGCAGGAAGGGGTAGCAATTTAGGATGAAGGGAAATGGGAGCAGTGCTGGCCCGTTGTGGGGAATGAAACCAGTGGTGTGGAACGCTTTATGTACAGACTATCAAATGGGAAACTAATTCACTTTACCAACCACGATGTCCTTTTCCGGAGACTGGTCTTCCCTGATGCTGTGTCCAAAGGAAGGGAGCAGAAATCTCACCACCCTCACTTCTAACAAGGATTCTGGTTGTATTTCTTCTAAGACTGTTCGTTCTTTTGGCAGTCCACAGGGTATTCGATATTCTCCAGCACCACAATTCAAATGCATCAATTCTTCTTTTTTTTTTTTCCTTGTTTCTACTAGTGTAACTACCTAAATAAGAACCACCTGTTCTGATTGTTCACCTTGGTTTCTTCAAGCAATTGAGCTTAAATCAGTTGTTCTCAGCCCCAGTGGAACACTAAAGTCACCTATGGGAGCTTTTTAAAAAAAAAAGAACCTTGCTCAAGAGCAAAGAGGAGAAGGCAGGAAGGGGCAGCAATTTAGGATGAAGGGAAATGGGAGGAGTGCTGGCCCATTGTGGGGAATGAAACCAGTGGTGTGGAACGCTTTATGTACAGATTATCAAATGGGAAACTAATTCACTCTGAAAACTTTCACCTAATGGGCATAAGAAATTTTAAGAATAAAATGAAAATAAACCCAAAACCCGGGCTTCACTCCACAGTGGTCGCTTTAATTGTTCTTTGGAGGGTTGAGGATTATGTCTTATGCAATCTATATTCTTTATTTGTGAAAAGAAACTCTGAATCAAAAGGGGTTTAATGAGAACTGACATCATTTTCCAAAAAGCAGAGCAGCTCCTCAAAGCAGCTGTGAGCCTTCTTTCTGCCCTCTGAGCGTGTGCGTGCATTCCCACTGGTAGGACCCTCTGAGTGGCCATGGTGTATCACGGAGTATCCGCCAGTGCACTCTAGAAGCTACCGCCACAAGGTTTACCAGACCGCCGATTTAGTGTCATCCGCAGGGTGTGGGAATCTGTGTTGCCCTGCATCCTTGCTGGTCTTTTTAGTTTTAGTCATTCTGGTGACTTTGAGAATTTATTTATTACTGATTTCCCCGATTACTAACGAGGTTGAGCACCTTCTCATATATTTTTTGGCCATTTGGAAGTCCACATTCGTGAATGCCTACTCAGCTCTCATGCCCATTTTTCTGTTGAGTTTTCTGTCCTTTTTGGATTGATTCTATTACCGATTTACTGTTTTATAGGACCCCTTTATATAATCTGGATATGAGTTCTTTGCCAGTCATGTGTTCGTTATCAGCATTACTATAAGATTGAAATCCTGAAAACAATACACATGTCCATCGATAAGGGAATGGTGAATAATTTGGTTTATTCATACTGGAAGTCCAGACACCAACAAAAATGCGTGAAATACCACCACGTGTCTGAATCACACCAAAAACCAAAGTGAAAAAAAGCCCAATACAAAAAGAATCCATTTATATGAAATTCAACACCAGACAAAACTAAACTCTAGTGTTAGAAGTCAAAGAGAGCTGTTGTCTTCTGGGAGAAGAGAGAGGAAGTTGGGGATTGGGAGGGGGGAGTAAGGGCTGCTTCTAGGGTATCCATTTCTTGACCAGGGTGATGGTTTCATAAGTACGTTCACTTTGTGATCATTCTTTAGGCCATACAATAACCATTTACGCACTTTTCCGTACATGTGTTATAATTCAATGAAAATGCAAAAACAAATCAAAGCTGGTGTGGCTCCTTCGTGATGTCGACAGGCCCCAGGCAGAGCAGCAAAGAGCACAGTGAGTATTAAATAGGCTCTGCTGTTTCCTCAGGGTGGAGACAGAATGCTGCCTCAAGAGAAATATTCTTTGTTCAATAAAGGTATGAACCATGTTTGAGAAACATACCTACTTCCTTGCTTAGAAAAGGAGGGAGCAGGCCCTCAGACTTCTCTAGAGTGGAGGCTGGTGTAGAACTAGAAAACCCGTGTTCACCTTGCTCGTGGCACCAAGCCCCTCCCCTTCGTCCCATGCCCTAGAGGACCTGGGAGCCTGGGCAAAACTGAACATCAGGACCCATCCAACGGAAGCCTGGGGGGCTCCTTGAAATGGCAAGACTAACGGAGGGTCCAAGAAGGCTTCAGTACCTTCTGTGGAAGGGGCAATATTTCTTGAAGAAAGGGATGGCATTGCTGGTCTGAGAGACTTGAAGTAAAAGCCCATGTGGGGCATGAACCTAAGGGCAGAGGGGCTAGCTTAGACATGAAGGGAGTATCCCAGGATCTATAGTGTCATGGATTGAATTATGTCCCCCTGAAAAAGTGTGTGGGTTCCATTGGTTAGGCCATGATTCTCAGTATTCTGTGGTTGTCCCCATTTTGTGATTGTAATTTTATGTTAAAGAGGATTAGGGTGAGATTGTAACACCCTTACCAGGTCACATCCCTGATCCAATGTAAAGCAAGTTTCTCTGGGGTGTGGGCTACACCACCTTTTATCTTACAAGAGATAAAAGGAAAGAGAAGCAAGCAGAGACTTGGGGACCTCATACCACCAAGAAAGCAGCACCAGGAGAAGAGCTCGTCCTTTGGACACGGGATCCCTGCACCCAAGAAGCTCCTTGACCAGGGGAAGATGGAAGACAAGGACCTTCCTCCAGAGCCGACAGAGAGAGAAAGCCTTCCCCTGGAACTGACACCCTGAATTTGGACTTCTAGCCTACTTTACTGTGGGTGAGGAAATAAATTTCTCCTTGTTAAAACCATCCACTTGTGGTATTTCTGTTATAGCAGCACTAGTTGACCAAGACATATACCTTGAGGTGGGTCACCCAGCTGGCAGGTAGAAATAGTTTTTTTGTTTTTTTAATTCTTTCTTCTTAAGCAGCTGAGAATCAATGTATTTCACCCTAGGTGCCCCCACTCAAGCCACAGAGCCTATAAGCCACCTCCCATTCTGTAGATGGGAAGCGTGGGGTCCTAAGCCACCGTGTATCAGGCGCACCCCACTGGCTCCCAGACCCACACCTCAGATGTGAGCAGGACCCCCTCCCAGCTCCAGCAGCACAGAGCTTCTCTCACACGACAGTGGCTGCTCACCCATCCACAAGCTAGGTGAGAGAACCTGTTGCCATACAGCCGATTTCCATTCACAGCGACCTTGTTTGACGACCAGACTAAAGATTGGCCGTCCAAACCCACCCAGAGGAGCCATGAAACAAAGCCCTGGTGATTTGCTTCCGTAAAGATCACAGTCAAGAAAACCCTGTGGAGCAGCCCTACTATGTAACGCACAGGGTGGACATGGGTACGAGAAGAAGTAATAAATTCAAGCTCAGGCCGACAATTTCCTAGAATTCCCCTTTGCCCATGGCTGGAAACACTACTTATCTCCTTGGGATTCTGAAATCCGCTAACCATCCCAAACCCCTTTCTTGAGCTTCAACTTCAAATAGTCACCAGCCTTCTAGAATACTGTACCTGGTGTCTCGTTTTAATCCCCAAACCAGTCATTCTCCTAGTTCCCTATCCTGGTTAACGGGAGCACCAGCCACCCAGCTCCTAAAGCTGAAGAACATAAGTGATGCTCAACTCTCCCTCTTTCTCACCTCCGAGGACCAGTCACCATATCACATTGAGTCTAATTCTGGAACATTTCTGGAATCCTTCCCCCCTGCCCCATATCCCCACTAATCCTGCCTTAATTTAGGCTTTTATTATCTCGTCTTAGACTGTCACTATCTCATTTTAACACTCCTATCTAACTTCCAGAGCCCTGGTGGTGCAGTGGTTAAGAGCTCGGCTGCTAACCAGAAAAGGTCAGCAGTTTGAATTCACCAGCTGCTCCTTGCAAACCCTATGGGGCAGTTCTGCCGTGTCCTATAGTGTCACTATGAGTCAGAGTCGACTGGAAAGCAACCTGGTTATCTAACTTCCGCACAACTGACAGGGTTCTTTCTAAAACACAAGTCTGGCTGTAATAGAAAGTGGATTAAGATCTTTAATGAACTGTGTCCAGATTCCCTGACTATGAAACCTGAGGGAATATGTTTGCCTGGCTCCTTTCCCCTTCTCCGTAGGGTTCTCAATGGCTATGACCTTTCAGAAGTAGATTGCCAGGCCTTTCTTCCAAGGTGCCTGCTGAGTGGATTTGAACATCCAACCTCTCGGTTAGTAGCCTGGTGGTTAACCTTTTGTGCCACCCAGAGAATCCTGTGTTAATGCATAGACTATCCGTAAAAGATGCTTGGCTCATGTTGTTGTTAGGGGCCGCTGAGTCAGTTCTGACTCACAGCGACCCCATGTGCAGCAGAACAAAACACCGCCTGGTCCCATGCCATCCCCACAATCATTGCTACGCTTGAGCCCATTGTTGCAGCCATTGTGTCAATACGTCTCCTTGAGGGTCTTCCTCTTTTTCGCTGACCCTCTACTGTACCAAGCATGATGTCTGTCTGTAGGGTAACGCTATTCAGCTATATGCATCCCCTCCCTAATGGAGTCAGCTGTGCTCTTCCCTGAAGCATGCAGGGATGAATTCGGGGCGGACTCAGGCTAAGGTACAAAGCCGGGAGTGGTCCAACTAGGCCAGTGGCCAAGGCCGAGGAATGCTTTAGCAACAAGAGGGAAAACATCTGGGCCTGGCCTTGAAGTCCCTGGGAACACTGACTGCCTAAGGACGTGGGAGAAAACAATGAGCCTTGGTCCCGGCTGGAATGGTATCTAAGTTTGGGTCTCTTGCTAGGTGGTTGCGGAAAATAATCCAGCCAGCCGCCACTGGAGAGCAGCTGCTTGCCCATGTAAGTAAGTTTCCCTGAATAAACTCATGAATCTGGAAAGGGCTACTTGTCAGTTCTTTGGATATCTGCCAGGACGCATAGTAAGGGTCTTTCCTTGCCGGGGCGGTCCCCCAACAATGTCCTTCTCCAGGGACTGGTCCCTCCTGATAACATGTCCAAAGTATGTGAGACCAAGTCTTGCCATCTTTGCTTCTAAGAAGCATTCTGGTTGTACTTCTTCCAAGACAGATTTGTCCATTCTTCTGGCAGTCCATGGTATATTCAATACTCTGAACTAGCACTATATAAGAGCTTAGCAGATCCCTGCTCTCAAGGATTTTACGCCATAGTCTAAAGGAAGAAACTGATACACACAGATTATCTCAAGATCTAGTACAGTAAGCCTTTCATTGTCTTGGGGTTAATATGCAGAATAATACCTATTTACAATTGATTCCAAAGTTTTGTTTTATACCTTTGCTGAGACATGAATTTAAGTTGAATCCACTGAGAAATGGTAGTATGAACGTGAATCTTGATGAATGTGTCAGTTAAGATGATTTTTCTGTATCTGAGACCCAATAGGTCAGCTTAAGCCATTAGGATTTATTCCCTCACGAAGCCTAGAGGAAGGGTCCAGGAGGGATTCACTCATCAGCACACGGTGCTCGAAGGCTGCACAGTCCCAGGGTCACATAGGCCTGATGACATCCAGCAGACCTAGAGATGTATAACCTCCCGCGCATTTCTTTTTAAAAGACGGAAAAGCTTTTCTAGAAGCCCCCAACAGACTTCTCAGGTCTCACTAGTAGGCAAAGAGGTAGGGAACACAGTCTATGAGCTGAAATAACCCTAACTGCCGAAACAGATACAAGTCCTGAGATTCCAGGGACTCGACACTGTTTCTTTATTTCTTGCCCATGTCACACTCTGGTACTGATGTTTCTGGCCAAGAGGCTGTCCTGGGCATCCCTCCTGGAAGTAACGATTCGATAACTCAGGCTTGCACTGTCTTGTGTCTCTGTCACCTTTGAGACGTGGCCCTCAGTGTCACCTAGGAGGTCACCTGCATCTCAGCCAGTGGGAAGGAAAAGAGATTGTGTGGGAAGATTTTAGTGGGCTGTGTCTGGAAGCATCTTACCTCACTTCTGCAGCCATTTCATGGGCTAGAACCCAGACACATGGCTGGGAAAGGAAGCTCGTTTGGCTGTACCCAAAAAAGAAAAGGGCTAAGGATCTCTGACACGTTTTTCCCCTTATTGTAAAGAGCTGCAAAAATTAAAAGAGTAGAGCTCCAAGGAAGAATGGGCACCGAAATCAAATGCAGCCGGGAAACCCTGTAAGATAAGGACCAGTGGGTCTATTGGATTGTGTAGTATGGGAGTCACTGGTTATCATGGCAAGAGAAATTTTTGTAAAGATGGTGGGGGCTAAAGATTGCAGTAGAGTTAGAAGATAGTGAGAAAATAGGAACTGACTTTCTAGAAGCTTGACCACACAAGAAAATAATTGTGTCCAAAGATGAGTACAAAAGGATGCTCAAACATAGTCCTAATTGTAACAGCAAAATTTGAAAATAGCTTAAATGCTCCTCAGGAAGTAGAGATTAGTAAGTAAATTATATCCATGAGACAGGCCCCTATTCTAAGAATGACATTTCGGATAAGTTTGAAGGATATGCAACCATGTAGGCACAATTTAGGACTTTCATTCCTTAAGCTGAAAATCCGCTCTCCCCCTTCTCTGAGAGACCCAGAGTAACTGGTAATTATTTTGAAATACCTGCTGTCGAGTCAGTTATAATAAATCACCATGAAGAAGAGAAAATACTTCAGCGGGTATTTCAAAATACTTTCCAGTTACTCTGGGTCTCTCTGAGAAGGGGAAGAACAGATTTTCAACAGCCTGTTTAAGGACTCAACAAGGTGACCTGTGTCTCCATGGACCCTTTATGGAGAGAGCTGTGTGTCCGCTCTCCCGGCACAGTCTTTCAGAACATTTCCGAAACTGACCACTGGGGGGTGCACACGAGCTAGAGACGATTCGTTAGTTACACTGTCAGGATGAGGTCGGTGTTAACACAGCCAGAGTGTGGGCGTGTGTGTGTGCGTGTGTGCGTGTGTGTGTGTGTTATATTGCAAAACCGTTGGTCATGGTTGAAAAACTAGGAATGTTTCTCTAATCCCTTCCCTCCTTTTTCACCCCTTTCTTTGAAATGAATTTTTCAAATTTGATCAAAGGAAAAAATACGTAGACACACACACCTGTAAATAAATTTTTAATATTGAAGAATAAAAATACTTTGATTGCTAGACAGTTTTTTTTTTTTAAAAAAACAGACTTTGCTTTTTACAGCAGTTTCAGGTTTACAGAGAAAGTGTGCAGAAAGCACAGAGTTACCCTATACCCCGGCCTCCCCTGCGTGCTCTTCTTCCTGCCACGAACAGCTTGTATTCTTGTGGCGCCCTGGTGGCTCTGTGGTTAAGAGCTTGGCTGCTAACCATAAGGTCGGCAGTTCGAATCCACAGCAGCACCTTGGAAACCCTGTGGGGCAGTTCCACTCTGTCCTGTAGGGCTGCTGTGGGTGGGAATGGACTGGACAGCAACAGGTTGGTTGGGTTTTGTATTCCCGTGGCACCCTTGTAACAACTGATGAGCCGACTGTGATGGAGTATAATAAAGCTAGTGGCCTACATTAGGGTTCACCTGTGTGCTGTGCAGTCCTGTGGGGTTCCACAAACGCATGATGTCAGGTGTCCACCATGGCCGCATCAGGCAGAACAGACTTACTGTACCGAAAATACCCCCGTTCCGCCTGTTCATTCTCCCCACTCCCCAAGCCCCTGGGAACAAGTGATCTTTTTACTGCCTCTCTAGTTTTGCCTTTTCCAGAACACCGTACACTTGGAATCATACAGTATGTAGCTTTTTTAGATGGGCTTTTTTTCACTTAGCAATATGCATGTAAGGTTCCTCCATGGCTTTTCCTTTCTTGACGTCTCATTTCTTTTTATCACTGATTGTACTAATACTCAGTTATATAGATATACCAGTGTGTTTATCCACTTACCTATCGAAAGACATCTTGATTGCTTTCAATTTTTGCCAATTATGAATAAAGCTTTTATAAAGATTTGTGTGAGTTAGTGTATTTTGAATAAAAATAGTCTTATGTTAAAAATTTTCACATTTTCAGCAACTCCTTTTGGACAAAATACCTGAGCTTTGTTTCTTGTTTTTTGTGACATCACCTTTGAAAAATCTGTGATTGCCATATTTGTGTTATAGAAATGTAGAAGAAATTATAAAATATTTTTGATAAACCAAATGCTAAAATGACTTCCATCAGCAATGAAGCTTTGAATAGCCTGGAAACGATATTTACTTGCAAGTTTTAGAAGATTCGTCTGTCATGTAATTTGTACCAGCTCATCATATGACATTTCTACCACTGATATCTCCCGAACACATGCATTGAATGTTTAACAGCAGAGGCAGGTCAGTAAGTGCTAATTTGAAAAAGAAGAAAAAGGAATGTTTACTGTTTCTCACTATTACAATCACAAAATTGTAATTCAAGACTTCAACTTCCAGTAGCAGAGGCATAGCGGATTTGGACCGGATTTCTTTCTGAGGACGTCTAGAAAATCTAGAACAATATTTTTAATGTCTGCTTTAAGATATAGGAAGCTGGAAAGGGTATAGAAAGTTGCTTGAGCACTAAGATGCACCTGACTCAAGCCATGGTATCTTCAGTGGCCTCCTGTGCTTGCGAAAGCTGGACAATGAATAAGACTAAAGAAGAGTTGATGCCTTTGAATTATGGTGTCGGCAAAGGATCCTGAATATACCATGGACTGCCAGAAGAATGAGCAAACCTGTCTTGGAAGAAGTATGGCCAGATTGCTCCTTAGAAGCAAAGATGGGGAGAATTCGTCTTACCTACTTTGGACACGTTATCAGCAGGGACCAGTCTCTGGAGAAAGACATCATGCTTGGTAAAGTAGAGGGTCAGTGAAAAAGAGATAGACCCTAAAAGCCTGTGAGCAGCCATCTAGGATACGCCACTGGTCTCACCCCTTCAGGAGCAAGGAAGAATGAAGAAAACCAAGATACAAGGGAAAGATTAGTCCAAAGGACTAATGGACCACAACAACCACAGCCTCCACCAGACTGAGTCCAGTACAACTAGATGGTGCCCGGCTACCACCACTGACTGCTCTGACAGGGATCACAATAGAGGGTCTTGGACAAAGCTGGAGAAAAATGTAGAACAAAATTCTAACTCAAAACGAAAGACCAGACTTGCTGGCCTGACAGAGACCGGAGAAACGCTGACAGTATGGCCACCTGACACCCTTTCAGCTCAGTAATGAAGTCTTTTCTGAGGTTCACCCTTCATGACAGGCCCATAAAACAAAACGAGACTAAAGGGCCTCACCAGCACAGGGGCAAGGACGAGAAGGCAGGAGGGGGACAGGAAAGCTGGTAATAGGGAATCCAAAGTTGAGAAGGGAGAGGGTTGACATGTCATGGGGTTGTTAACCAATGTCATAGAACAATATGTCTACTAATTGTTTAACAAGAAACCAGTTTGTTCTGTAAACCTTCATTTAAAGTAGAATTAAAAAAAAAAATTTTTTTTTTAAGAAAAAGAGGAAGACCCTCAATGAGATGGATTGACACAGTAGCTGCAACAATGGGCTGAAGCATAACCACAATTGTGAGGATGGTGTAGGACCAGGCAATGTTTTGTTCTCCCATACATAGGATCACTATGAGTGGGAACCGACTCGATGACACCTAACAACAAGGACAAGGATGGATGTAATAAAAAAAGATGAACAATGAGAAGTGTTGAAAATTTATTGTGCACACATGCCCATATATATGAGAAAGAAAGCCAGTGTGGTGAAATATTGGGATTTGGGGTGTGGAGTATACAGGCATTCTTTGTACTATTCTTGCAACTTTAAGTTTGAAATTATATCAAAATTAAAAAGTAAAAGATATTCTTTCCTTTATCCTTCCTCAAACTGTGGACTAGCACAGTGAACTTTAGAATTTTGCTCATTTATCCCGTAAAGAATTTTTTTTTTAAATAGTTACCTCTACATAATTCTAAGTTAAGTTTTTACGTCATTTCAATGAATGTATTTTTAGGAGTGTTATATGTTCTACAGGGTCGCTATGAGTTTAGGAGTGTTATATGTTCTACAGGGTCGCTATGAGTTTAGGAGTGTTATATGTTCTACAGGGTCGCTATGAGTTTAGGAGTGTTATATGTTCTACAGGGTCGCTATGAGTTTAGGAGTGTTATATGTTCTACAGGGTCGCTATGAGTTTAGGAGTGTTATATGTTCTACAGGGTCGCTATGAGTTTAGGAGTGTTATATGTTCTACAGGGTCGCTATGAGTTTAGGAGTGTTATATGTTCTACAGGGTCGCTATGAGTTTAGGAGTGTTATATATTCTATAGGGTCGCTATGAGTTTAGGAGTGTTATATGTTCTACAGGGTCGCTATGAGTTTAGGAGTGTTATATGTTCTACAGGGTCGCTATGAGTTTAGGAGTGTTATATGTTCTACAGGGTCGCTATGAGTTTAGGAGTGTTATATATTCTACAGGGTCGCTATGAGTTGGAATCAACTCGACGGCAGCAGGTTTGGTTTTTTTTTTTTAATATATATATTCTATTCATGCTTTAGATATATTTTTGTCAAAATATTGGAGCTTCACATTTGGCTCACTTATTGCATGAAAAATGTCAGCCGTATAACCGAATTGGCAAGGGCAGCCTTCACTGTCAGTATGCCAAAAATGGAGCACTAGTTAGAAAAAGTCTAATCCTGTTTTGTTTTTTATTCGAATAAGCATATTAATATACATTCGTGTGACAACTTTCCCACTTTTGAATTCTAGTTCTCAGATAGACAGACGGAGCGAGTGAGAGTGAGCACAAGGTTTGTCACGGTTTGTGGGTTGTATTAAATATGGCGTCTGTACCCTCAGTTTTTCTTAAGGGAGCTCAAGATGTTCTTCGTGAAAAGTGGTGGACTCTCTAACTGTCCCTGTTTGATGTCTCAGAGTTTTTCTATATTTAATATTTATACTTTTTCTGGATCGCTGGGGTGTGATTTGCATACATCATGCTCTTTTGTATCTACATTTGGACCATCTTTTACACAAGCTCAGTACGTTATCAAAGTCAGGAGGTCTAACGATTAAAAAAAACATTGTCTAATACACAGTCCATATTCAAATTTCACCAATTGTCCCAATAACATTCTTTATAGCAATTTTAACAAAGACCCAAGCCAGGATTACACATTGCAGTTTGTTGCTGTTTTCTTTAGCTCTGTTAATCTGGAATGCTGGTGATTAAGGTTTTCATCCACACTATGAAACTGACTTGTTCATTTGTTTTCCAAAAGTTTGATCTTCTTGGTACCGTGTTGCTGTTGTGTGCTATTAAGTTGATTCTGACTCATGGCTATGCGTGTGGAAGTTTGAGACATTGTATCTCAGAGTCTTTGCTTTGCAGCTCCGTACATGGTACCACTGGTGGTGCGGTGGTCAAGAGCTCAGCTACCAACCAAAAGGTTGGCAGTTCGAACCCACCGGGTGCTCCTTGGAAGCCCTGTGGGGCAGCTGTACTCTGTCCTGTAGGGTCGCTATGAGTCGGAATCAACTCGATGGCAACAGGTGTGTGGTACCACCATGTTACAGGTAGTATAAGCCAGGTAGCTGCAGAATAAAGGCTCTAAGTCACAGCTTCTCCGACTTTCACACGCACAGCCATTACCTGGGAACCTTGTCAAGATGCAGATTCTGATTCGCTTAAGGAGGACGAGGGGCTGCCATTAGCAAGCTCCCAGGTGATCCAAGAGCCACAGTTTAAATGGCCGGGTAGAACAGGTTCTCAGACCTGGCTGCGTGCTGGAAACATCTGGGAGTTTTGAAACACTTATGTTTTAAACACAGCTCATAAAGATATTGTTCTACATCCGACTTTGGTGAGTAGTGTCTGGGGTCTTAAAAGCTTGTGAGCGGCCACCAAAGACACATCTATTGGTCCCATCACGTTCACAACAAAGGGGAATGAAGAAAACCAAAGACACAAGGAAAATATTAGACCAAAGGACTCATGGATCACATGAACTACAGCCTCCATCAGCCTGAGACCAGAAAAACTAGATGGTGCCTGGCTACCACCACCAACCGACCTGACAGGGATCACAATAGAGTGTCCCAGACAGGGTGGAGGAAAAATGCAGAACAAAATTCAAATTCACAAAAACGGACCAGACTTACTGGTCTGACAGAGACTGGAGGAACCCCAGAGACTGTGGCCCCCGACACCCTGCTAACTCAGAACTGAAGCCACTCCCAAAGCTCACCTTTCAGCTAATGATGAGACAGGCCTTTAAAACAAATAATAACATATGTGAAGAATGTGCTTCTTAGATCAATCAAGTCCAGGAGACCAGATGGGCAATATCTGTCCAAAAGCAAAGAGAAGAAGGCAGAAAGGGGCAAAAAAACTGCACAAACGGACACAGGGATCCCGGGTGGAAAGGGAAAAGGACAGAGTGCTGACACATTGTGGGGACTGCAACCAATGTCACAAAACAGTTTGTGTGTAAATTTTTGAATAAGAAACTAATTTGCTCTGTAAGCTTTTACCTAGAACACAGTAACATAAAAAAATTAAAAACTTAGGCCTGGCTGCCATACCCAGAGATTCTGATTTAATTGGTATGAGGTGCAGTCTGACCATCAGGATTTTTAAAGGCTCCTGTGCAGCCAAGTTAAAAACCCCTGCTCTGCAAACTGGAGTCCCTGGTGGTGCAAAGGGCTAACACGCTCAGCTGCTACCCGAAAGGTTGGAGGTCCGTGTCCACCCAGACGTGCCGTGGGAGAAAGGCGTGGCCGTCGATTTCTGAACGATCAGCCGCTGAAAGCCCCGTGGAGAATAGTTCTACCCTGACACACACGGGGCCACCGTGAGTCAGAGTTGTCTCACGGCAACTGGCGCCTGCAGAAGCCAAAGCTGTCATTTGAGAAGGAGCGGTGGGACTCCAGCTCTACTTGGTCTGGGAATTATTTTATCATGAGTAACTTTCCATCAAACACTGACTCGGTGAAAAGAGAGAAGGTGTCTACAATTTTTGCTCAGTCGCATTGGCTCCTTGAAACTGCCTCTGTCCCCCAGAATGAGGCTGTTGTTGGGGGGCTGAGATGGAGAACCTCAGTGCTAACAAAGGAGCTCGTCTGGGCTCATAGGGACACATTTTGCAGCATATCGCTATTCACCAAAAAAAGAAAGAAAACCTGTTGCCGTCGAGTCCATTCCAACTCATAGCGACCCTACAGGACAGAGTAGTACTGCCCCATAGGGTTTTCAAGGAGCACGTGGAGGATTCGAACTGCCAGCCTTTTGGTTAGCAGCTGAGCTCTTAACCACTTCACCACCAGGGCTACACATTGCTCTCGGGACACATTTACTGCCTCGTTTTTTTTTTCACCGTAGCTAATGCTCCTTTTGTGATGATTAAAAATCTAAGTGTCTGCCTTTTAGCCGAACCGTGAGGAAGTCAAGCAACATGTCCATAAGGGGAAATGGCAGGTACTCAGGGAAAACTTTGACGCTGCTTGTGGAGGCGATTCCAGGCTGAACTGACCTTTCTAAAGGCACTTTCTGCCACGCAGCCTCTGTGCATGGAAAACCTAGCCTAGCTTGAGATCTCACACACACACAGACACGCACGCACACACACACACACACACACATACACCCCACAAAAGCACTCGTTGCCTGCCTGGTGCCACAACCTGTCTGCTCCAGACTGGAGGCTTCAGCGAGCCCACATGACGAGTCTGAAGAGTTGACATAGCACTACCATTATCTTGAATCACTTCATCTTAAAAAAAAAAAAAAAAACCTAACAAGCTTCTGATCCACCAAGGGTGATCTGTAATTTGGAATAAGTAAATTTATGTGTCTTTTTTCTCTGAATGATTATTTCATGTTCTTTCATTGTGAGGCTAACAACACAATCAGGCTGCCAGAGCTCTATCTTAGGTTATAGACGTTTCTGGCAAAATGTTTAAAAGCCACCGGAAGATAGAGCGCAGCCTTGAGGCATACTTACCACGTAGTGCTTGGACCTAAAAAGTGTTGTTGAGGAGCTATTTTGTCTGTCCTTAGATCTGAGATGAAAATTCATGTTTAAATAAATATCCTTACTTTTTTTTAAATATCATCTATGTTCTTTGGTCCTTCATCAAAAACAATGCAAGAACCTCACCCAAAAGTAAAGTGTGTAGTTGTTAAGTTAACAATACCGTTGCGTCAGTTATACTTTCATTTTGACCAAATGACACATTTCATGCTAGAATTATTTTAAGTATATGTAATGTCACTATGTGGAATGTTTGGGGGATGCTTTTGTGGCCTGTGCCAATAGAATGTCCTGTGGGGGGCTATGTGGCCAGACACACTTCTTTCAGAAAGTTACTCCATGTTAAACTCGGCATTCAAAAAGATGGTGAGTGGTTTTTTCTCGTATGGGAATATTCAGAGAAGACCCATTGTAAATGTTCTTTCTTAGACTAGCCCAGAAGATTAACAATAACTAAACAAAAGAGCATATATCTGACTCCACTTTAGTGGAAATACATTCTCTGTAGTTTCTTCCAAATAGTCCCTGGGTGTTGCAAATCGTTAATGCCCTTGGTTGGTAACCAAAGGATTGGCAGTTCAAGTCCACTCAGACGCACCTCAGAAGAAAAGCCTGGCTGTCTCCTTCTGAAAGATCACAGCTCTGTTCTGACACACGTGGGGTCACCATGAGTTGGAAACAACTTGATGGCAACTTTTTTTTTTCTTTTTCATCCCTGCACACCCTCCTGCTCACAAGCTCTGACATCAAACCCGCGTTCCTGCTAAAGTCCAGAGTGGCTGTTGGCCCTGGCACCTCAGCTCTGCTGAGATGGTCATTGTCCCAAGTCCTTCATGGAGGACTGTCATCATCACCAGCCCCGCCTCTGCCATTGCCAATGTGCTGCCTCCAAAGACACTACAAACATGCTCAAGCCAGCTGAGCACCACCGATTCCTGTACCCCTGAGGTCCACAGGGACTCAATAGAAAGAAAAAGCACGTCTTCCTTTCTCCAACCTTTGCTGATTGTCCCCTTGCCCTAGGCCTCCGGCGTGAGTCCACAGAAACACTGCCAAATGATCATCTGAGGAAAGGGCGCCATGTTGAGCACACTCACCCTTTCCTTCCAGCCCTGGCTTCCTGACTTGGAACCACAGCTGGCAGCTCCAGGCTCTCTCTGCTGATCTGCATGCCTTGCCAAGAAGGCCCTCTATCCCTCCTATCAACAGATCTGCCACACGGTTTAGGGGCAAGCTGAACCTCAGTCATACCTTCAAGTAGTCCGGGATGGTGCTTCTCACTACGTAACATCTCTAGTTTGACTTTCAGCAGGACTGGTAGTCAGCTGCTCACAGGGGTTGTGTCTTGTGCCTGAAGAGCAGGAAGCTGGCACAGAGGAGCTACAGCTTCTGCAAGAGTATCTTCAGGCCTGGGACACAGGTGTCACGTGAAATATGGAGGAACCTGACTGAGAAGTGGTTCCCAAACTCCACCCAACATATCAAAGCAACTAGCATAGAGGATCATAAGACCAGGGTTCAAATCCCAACCCCGCCACTGCCCGAAAACCAAACGTGTTGCTGTCTAGTTGATTCTGACTCATAGTAACCCTATAGGACAGAGTAGAACTACCCCATAGGGTTTCCAAGGAGTGGCTGGTGGATTTGAACTGTCGACCTTTTGGTTAGCAGCTGAGCCCTCAACCACTGTGACACCGGGCTCCACGCTGCCACTAGAGAGTATTGAATTGCTCTGAGTCTTGCTGTCTTGACAGGTAAAACGAAGATGACAATTCATATTTCACTTCACATGGTTGTGAAGCCCAAGTGGGATCTGGTTGGGTAGTAGTATGAAGTATTAATTTATGTATTTACCCTTCCCCCATGCCTTTATTCCATGACTTTCCTCTCACACATTTAAGTGCCCCCCGCCCTGAAACCTCCATGGCTGTGGTGGGGGGAAGGTTAACAGCAAATTCAGAGTCAAAAGTAGAAAAATTCTTGCTTTTAAGTTTCAAAAAAGACAAAAAAACCCACATATTTCAGGTATAAAATGGGATGAGCAGAAGAGTATATGTTTAGGCAGAACTAGGGCTTCCTCCCTAGCTCCTTACTCCATAATCACAACCAATAGCTAGGCCGAGAGTCTCTGAGCTGGAGGGAGAAAGAGCAGAAGGGACAGAAGGCACTTTTGAGAGCCTTCGCCTGAGCTCCATCAGGGACAGAAAGACTCTCCAGGTGGCTTTGGGAGCAGGGGTAAAGAGAACTTGCGCCTAACTTTCTGTCTGCAGCCTGGGAGACGGATGGCCAGCCTCATAGTTTGTTATGCCATCTTGGTACCAGAAAGTAAAGATGGCTGTCCGGCCACAGCAAGTCAGTCTTCTCTCCTCCTGTTCTGGGATGGTGAGAGGATTCTCACTGCCCTCAGTGTGGCTGAAGTACCATGTTCTTCACATTTCTTTTGAAGGACTCCTTTTTTTTTTTTTTTAATGCTCTAGGTGCAAGTTTACAAATCAAGCCAGTCTCTCATACAAAAACTTTTACACACTTTGCTATATACTCCCAGCTGCTGTCCTCCTAATGAGACAGCACACCCCTTCTCTCCACCCTGTATTCCCTGTGACCATTCAGCCAACTCCTGTCCCCCTCTGCCTTCTCATCTCGCCACCAGACGGGTGTAGCCCACATGGTCTCGTGTGCCTACTTGAGCCAAGAAGCTCACTCCTCATTAGTATCATTGTCTATCTTATGGTCCAGCCCAATCCCTGTCTGGAGAGTTGGCTTTGGGAGTGGTTCCAGTCTTGGGCTAACAAAGGGTCCCTCCAGGCTCAGTCTGAAGGGCTCTTCTTGCAATCCAATCTCACGCACCGACTCTAGGCCTTTTCAAGTTGCCAGTGTAACCCACATAAAACCCAGGCAACTGATGCTCCATTTCCACTTGGAGTCACAGTCGTAGTAACGAGAGTCCAGCAACCCTAAAGTAATTAGTGTCTTTATGGCAGTCTCTCAAGAGAAGGCAGGATAGAGTTGATTTTCCTGTTGCCCCTGCATTACAAAATATTCCCTCTGATTGGAAATCTCTCTTTTGCTTCCACATAACTCGTCTCTAAACCCAGCATCTTCCCCAGCACCGCCCTCACTTTTCTCCTCCTGAACCTGTTTTATCTTCTTCCCTCGGAGACTCTCTCTCCTGCCCATTTTGATGTGAATCTCACTAGTCTTTCAACTTCTCCAGCCTCAGCCATCCCCTCTGCCTTCCCACCCTCAATATCTTGGTCCAGGATAGCTGGTGAGGAGGCAAGAAAGCAAAGAGTTCTACAACTAAAGCCATATTTCCTGAGTTGGCAGGGAGTAGAGAGGAGGCTGTGATGACTTGGACATTATTTTTTGTCCCTGTCACTTAAGCAACAGAGACGTATTCTGATTCGTTTAACAAAGAAGGTGAAGACATCCTCAGTGAGAGCACAGCTCAGTCTCAGGGAGGCTGAAATCCTATTCCTCCCTCAGCAGCAGTCAAGGCTGACCCCTCTTCTCAGTTCTTTCCATAGGACAACTCAGCTATGCTGTCTCCCTTCCTGCTTCCTCATCTGAAGCTCAAATTGCTCACAAGAGGGTCTGATGGGTCAGCTGATCTCCATCCATTCTCCCCTGGTGAGCAGGGCCCTGACACCAGGTTCTGTCCCCAATTCCTGGCTAGCCTGAAGGAAAGCTTATTTTGGCTTAGGCAACCACTCTGGGCCAATCACTATGGCCAAGAGAGAACAGAGTTATGGGTAGGTAGTTGTGGAATCTGGCTTGGACCTGAGGTCATGGGGAAAATGAGGACAACCCAGAGGGAATTCTACCACCAGGCAGAGGAGAATGAGAGCTGGAGAGCCGGCTTATGCCTGGAGGCAAGCAAGAGTGGAAGAGAGTTAGGATGTATGATGGATTAGGTACTGCTGGGCTAGGGGATGAGTAGGCCTTATAATGAGGACTATAGTAATGGTATAAAAAAAAAAAATAGAGTAGATAAAACCAAACCAAACCAAATCCGTTGCCATTAACTCAGTTCCTACTCATAGCAACTCTATAAGACAGAGCAGAACTGCCCCATAGAGTTTCCAAGGAGTGGCTAGTGCATTCAAACTTTGGTCCTTTTGGTTAGCAGCCAAGCTCTTAACCACTGGGCCACCAGAACTCCATAAAATGGACAGGGGCAGGCAAAAGAGCCCCTGCTAAGAATGAGGAAAGCAGAGATGCTATTCATAATGTATATGTGCCATATACAATAAAGAAACCCTGGTGGCACAGTGGTTAAGTGCTATGACTGCCAACCAAAAGGTCAGCAGTTTGAATCCACCAGGTGCTCCTTGGAAACTCTATGGGGCAGTTCTACTTTGTCCTATAGGGTCACTATGAGTCAGAATTGACTCGACAGCAAAAGGTTTGGTTCACTGTTTTTTTATACATATACAATTCAGGAGTTGCCCGAACTTTAATTCAACTGAACAAATAACTTGTTGTTAGCTGCTGTCAAGTCAGCCCCCAACTCATGGCGACTGCACGCACAATGGAACCAAGCGCTGCCCAGTCCTTTGCCATCCCTATGATTGGCTGCAGGTGGGACTATTTCCATCCACAGGGTTTTCACTGGCTGATTTTCAGAAGTAGATCCCCAGGCCTTTCTTCCTAGTCCATCTTAGTCTGAAAGCTCTCCTGAAACCTCTTCAGCATCATAGCAACACGCAAGCCTCCCCTGACGGATGGGTGGTGGCTGCACTTGAAGCGCATCGGTCAGGAACAGAACCTGGGTCTCCCACATGGAAGCTAAGAAATCTACCACTGAACCACCACTGCCCCACTAACAAATAATACTAGATGCTTTGTGGAGCCCTGGTGGTGTAGTGGTTAAGAGCTACAGCTGCTAACCAAAAGGCTGGCAGTTCAAATCCAGCAGCTGCTCCTCGGAAACCCTAAGGGGCAGTTCTACTCTGTCCTATGAGGTTGCTATGAGTAGGAATCAACTCAGTGGCAGCAAGTTTGGTTTGAGTCAATGCAAGACACTATGCTTTGTACCTGGAGTGAGAGAATGGGGTACAAAGATGAGCAAGATGTTGTGGGTTAGGTTGATCAGGGTTTTAAGGGTTTGTGTTTATCTGTACCCTTTATGATTCCTCAGTCCCTTCCTCCCAACGAGAGATGCTGAATAACTGTCCCCAGACTGACTGATTTTCCCCACAGAGAGATGTACCACAAGCAATTTGTGCCTGTCAGTAGATCGACTGTGGCCTGTGAAAACTTGATTTGCTTAACCTTTCTTTGAAAGAAATAAAACTGTCTAGCGTCGTAGGATTTGACAAATTACTAAGCTGCCATGGTGTACCACTACGTGATCACACGGGAGAAAGAAACATTTTTAAGTGTAGCTCCCTCCATTCTCCTCCAGCCTCAGCCAAAATGAGAGCCTGAGGAGCGGGATGGAAATAAAATGACATAGTGTGGGCTGCAGAGCCCAACAGCAAATCCTGAAGGCTCAGAATTCCATGTTATTGAAGGGAGAGGACAGCGTCATCCCCCATAAAGAGCAGAAATGAGAAGGTGTGAGCGAAGCCACTTCAAGCGGATTGAAGAACAAAATCAAGTGAAATGCTGTAAAAGGAAGCAGCCCACAGCAGCCATGCTGCTTGGAATGGGTGAAGAAGAGCCCCAGCAGGGTCGTTGGGCTTCTGTCTACTCAGCCTCTTCATTTGCTTTCATTTTCCCTCTTGGGTATTTAACTCTTGCCTCATCCCAACCTGGACAGAAACTGCCTTCAGACCCTCTGCCGTTTCAGTACTTAAATTTATTTGTGTGTGATATTATAAAATTTGGAAAACATAAAAATATAAAGAGAAAATGTCTCTCTCTGTTTTGTGTCTCTGTCACCCATTCAGAATATTCCAGAATAATGCACTCATACTGAAACAAGCTAATTTTGGGTTCAGCTTAGGGCTTAACTGTATTCCCCAATAACTGATGACTGTGGGTGTCATGGATTGAATTGTGTGCCCCCAAAATATCTGTCAATTTGGCTAGGTCATGATTCCCACTATTGTATGATTGCCTACCGTTTTGTCACTTGATGAGATTTTGCTGGGTGTTGTAAATCCTATCACTATGATGTAAAGAGATGGATTAGTGGCAGTTATATTGACGAGATCTACAAGATTACATAGTGTCTTAAGGCAATCTCTTTTGAGATATAAAAGAGAGACCAAAGGAAGGCTAATGACAAGGAGCTCCCTCCAGAGCCAACAAAGAGAGAAAGCCTTCCCCTGGAGCTGACACCCCGAGTTCAGTCTTTTAGCCGACTGGACTGTGCGAGAACAAACTTCTCTTTGTCGAAGCCATCCACTTGTGGTTTTTCTGTTGTAGCGGCACTAGATGACTAAGACAGTGGGTGATGACAGCAGTAAAAAAATGACAATGTGGTGGTCCGTTGCTGTCTCAAGACTTCGTCCTCAGATGGAGCTGTGATTTCTACTGGTTTTAATATTCAATAAGGTGTTGAGTGAGACTTGTGCTTGCTCAGTGAATTGGCTTGAAATATAAATGGATTTGTGCAATCAGTAATGAACCATCAAGCTTGATCCCTCTCCCTCTCAATGTGAAAAATTCCCTTAAGGAAATTACCAGAAAGAAATCTAAAGTCCTCTGTGGCATCTTCCTATGGAGCCTTAGTAATGCTGACCAGCAGGTGAGTTTTGCAAGAACCTTTGATGTGGCAGATGAGGTGGGAGCCCGAGGTGTGCACCTGCCTTCATCTTTACCTAAACTTGCCCGAATTGCTTTGGCACTGATCTTCAAATATTTACTCAGCACGTATTATGTGCCAAGCACAGCTCTGAGTGCCGGAGAACTACAAAATGCATGAGATGGATATGATTCCTATCCTTATGGGGTCCATAGTCTAGGAGGACTTTGCAAAAATGTCCCATCAGTGTACAAGGGAATATCTTCCAAACCAGGGGTCCCCAGTCATTTTTGTGGAAATGAGTTTTATTGTTGTTGTTTTATTTTCCCCAAGGCTGGAAATCATTTGAAGGAATGGGGAGAGGAGAAACCCATGAAACCCTTAAGCAGAGGAGTGGTTGTGTTGAAGAGAGGCCAGGAGCAGGAGATAAGACTGTTGGCCCAAGTCTCCTCCCTAGAGTTCTCGCTAGGGGAAAGGGGGGCCGCAGCTTGCTTTATGTAGCCGTTAGATGCTGTCAAGTCAATTCCAACTTACAGCGACCCTATCACAACAGAATGAACTGCCTGGTCCTGCATCATCCTCACAATTGTTATGCTTGAGTCCATTGTTGCAGCCACTGTGCCAATCCAACTCATTGAGGGTCTTCCTCTTTTTCACTGACCCTCTTCTTTACCAGGAGCCCTGGTGGTGCAGCGGTTAAGAGCTACAGCTACAAATCAAAAGGTAGGCTATTCAAACCCACCAGCTCCTCCTTGGAAACTCTATGGAGCAGTTCTACTCTGTCCTGAAGTGTTGCTATGAGTCAGAATTGATTCAACGGCAATGGCAATGGGTTTTTGGTTTTTCTACTTTGCCAAGCATGATGGCCTTCTCCAGGGATTGGTCCCTCCTGATCTGTCCAAAGTATGTGAAATCAAGTCTCACCATTCTTGCTTCTAAGGAGCAGTCTGGTTGTACTTCTTCCAAAACAGATTTGTTCATTCTTCTGGTAGTCCATGGTATAAATTCAATATTCTTCCCTGACACCATAATTCAAAGGAATGAAGTCTTCTTTGGTGTTCCTTATTCATTGTTCAGCTTTCACATGCACACGAGGTGACGGAAAATGCCACGGCTTTGGTCAGGTGCACCTTAGTTCTTACAGTGACCAAATAGCTGCCGTAGCCATTGTTAAACATCCTCCTACTGGCTGGGACAGTTGTAAAGGGAGAGGAACAGAAGTCTGGAGAAGACACCTGGGGCCTGTCTCCCTCAAGTGCTCACTGGCTGAGAAGGTTTCATGTTGGTGAGGAACTCCACACTCTCAAACTTCCCTAGGTCCATCTCTCTGGAAGAGAAGAGCTGATAAACTCACAGCCGTTGCATCATCAGCAACTCACCAAGTAACCCTTCCTGGGGGTGTTTGCATTTCCTAAGAGGACAGGGCAATGTCCAACCCAGAGCAATCTCAGATGGCACCTAGACATATGAGATACCATCAGGTGAGAAGTCTTCCCAGAACCCTTTCATCATTTTGTGTGGGCAGCTGCCAACTCTGTCCTTAAAGCTGGTCCTGTTTCTACTTGTGCACATGGTTCTGTAGATGCTTCTTGGGGTTGCTAATGCACCGGGCAGAAAGTGTGGGAACCAACTGGAAAGATATCACGGAATCGCAACTTTTTCTCTATCCCATCCCCACTCCACATTCCGACATGCCCTAATCATCAGGAAAAATAAACCATTTTTCCTCAGATATCCATTTGTTAATTCACTACACATAATATTATTTGGAAAAGGAGCCCTGGTGGCACAGTGGTTAAAGCCCTCAGCTGCTAACCCACCAGCTGCTCTGTAGGAGAAAGATGTGACAGTCTGCTTCCGTAAAGATTACAGCCTTGGAAACCCTATGGGGCAGTTCTGTTCTGTAGGGCCACTACGAGTTGGTATTGACTTGACCACACACAACAACAACAACAAATATTATTTAGATAAAAGAAAGAGGAAGGAAGGAGGGAGGGAGGAGGAAGGGAAGGAAAGAAGAAAGGAAGGAAGGAAAAGAAAGAAAAGAAAGGGTTTATATAAATAAAATCCTTCTTTTTTTTTTTTTATATTTTGGGGCATAGATTTCATGTGGGGTCCCGGTGGGTTAAGTCGCTAATCAAAAAGGTCAGCAGTTCGAATCCACCAGGCACTCCTTGGAAACCCTGTAGGGCAGTTCTACCCCGTCCTATAGGGTTGTTATGAGTCGGAATTGACTCGACGGCAAAGGGTTGGGTTTGGATTTTGTGTATTTTAATTGGACTTTCCTTGAAGATAGGGCAAAGTTTGAGACATAAGTGAGTGAAAGAAATACTGGCTTTTAGCCTTTTTCAGGTTCATTCTCCGCCCCCCCCATGTGCTCAACTTGCCTCAGGATTTGGGGGTCACCTCCCTTTGAATGGATTAATCAATACACCCCACATTGTCGGATTCACCATCAGCAAATTGAACCCCCATTATCTACTGGAGGATATAATATGACGAGGAAAATCAGTTAATTTATGGAAATGCCTGAAGGCTTTCACAAATAACCAATTATAAAAGGCATTATTCCTCCAGACAAAAGTTGAGCCTGCCTGCCAATATTTGACCCAAAAGACTGAACTTGCCCTTGGCTTGAGTTTGACAAGTAATAGGAATGAGTAATAGGAGACACTTCCAGCTGGCACAAAACTCATTTAGGAAAACCAGTTGCTTGGACAACAGGAGTGTTGGTTCAGTTCTGGGGGGTGGTTGTAATTCTCAGTGTGACTAATACCACACTGAGCACATGCAAAAGAGAACAAGCCAAAGGTAAGGAGCAGGAGCTACTGCACTAGGTGGACCTGGCTGCAGGCAAGGGACTGAGAGATGAGGGTCCCTGAATGTCCTCTCTCGCCGTGCACTATTGCAAGAGTATAGGCTTTGTAGTTGGGTGGGACTCCATCGCTCCCCTGCTGTGAGCATGGGTTACGTGCCTCAGTGTTCCAGGTCTCAGCTTCCTAGTCTGCTGATTATTATCATTATTAAAAGATAATAAAACTTACCAGCCATGTGGATTAAATTTTTGGGCAAACATTAGCCTCCATCCACACTAACCTATTGTCAGAAGTTGTCTGAAACCATCTAAAACACAGGCTGACACAGCAGTGGTGACAAAGGAAGGGTTGGGAATAGGATGTTTAGCACCTCCGTCTCCACTCACCAAAAAAAGCCTGCGGCCATTGAGTTGATTCCGACTCATAACGACCCTATAGGATGGAGTAGAACTACCCCATAGGGTTTCCAAGGCTGTAATCTTTATGGAAGCAGACGGCAACATCCTTCTCCCATGGAACGGCTGGTGGGTTTGAACTGCCAACCTTTTGGTTAGAAGTCGAGTGCTTTAACCACTGTGCCGCCAGAGCTCCTTGACCAACATTACTTATATTATATTCTCAAGTAAATTCATTCCTACGGAAGAAAAATAATTTAATAACCTTACTGGCCCTCTTCCCTTTCTCCATTATCTCCTTACCCTCCAGCAATTTGTTGGCAGCAGAATGTTGAAGAGGTCTTCATTATCACAGAAGGGGCTAGTTAGACCTGGCACAGGACCCATTTGTGGCTGGAGGTCAAGGGGGCTGCAGAAGGACAGTAGGAGGCCGGAGGGAAGGTCCCAAGGAGGTTGGGGGCTGGCGTAATCAGGCATAAAGGGAGCCTGGAAGGGGACAGAGACTCTGGTTTCCCTTCCGGTTTTCCCTGGGGTGGCTCTGGTGAGGAGTGTGGGGGAGGTGTTGGCCCAACCAATGTTCTCCTTCTGGGCGGGCAGCTAATACATCTCCCAGCAACCTCTGCAGTTATGTGGGCCCGTGTGATTGGGTTCTGGTCAGTGGGATCTGGGCACGGGTGAGGAAGCCACTTCCAGGATTGGCCCTACAAACTGGCAAGGCCCTTTTCACTCTCTTCACCCATAAGCCAGCTGGGAAATGGTAGGGTGAAGGGACCTGGGACCTGCCAAAAATCTGACTGGACTGTGATGTAAGCCAGAGCCCTGGTGGCTCAGTGATTAGCAGGTTGGCTGTAACCAAAAGGTCGGCAGTTTGAATCCACCAGCCGCTCCTTGGAAACTCTATGGGGCAGTTCTGCTCTGTCTTCTAGGGTGCTATCAGTCGGAATCGACTTGATGGCAATGGTGTTTTGGTTAGGCTAACCTGAGATTCAAGGGTTTATCTGTTATCATAGCTAATATTTGCTCAAATACAAAGTGCGTGTGTGTCTAAGTTGCTGCTGTCTGAACAGAAGTTGTAGACATATTACCTGGAGAACAGAAGGCACCAGAGTTAGTAGTCAGATTCCACTAAAACCTTAAACTAAGTTTGTTTTGCTGGCCTGTCACCACTGCTGGAGTTGTGGTTAGGAGCGGGTAACGTTTTGTGTTCTGAAGCTCGAACCTATACGAGTGGTATCATGTGAATACGTGTAGTATCTGGAAGGCAATGCTTAGAGAGGCTCTTGGCACTTCACTAACCAACGTGGTAGACTGCATTAATGGCCCCAGTGAATGGTGTCCCATACCCCATTCTTTGTCCTATAATTTTGCAATTCCCTTTCCTGGGATTAGTCATGTGACTTGCTTTGACCAATGAGATAGATATTAGAAGACATGATACAAGCAGAGACTTGGAAAACGCATGCCCAATTCTGCCTGCCCATCTGCACAATGAGGCCTGCTCACTCTTGAACCCCTACCTCTTGACCATAAGAACAAGCCCAGAACACCCGGCTGGGGAACATGGGAACGCGGAGCAGAGCCAAGCCATCCCAGCCACGGCTTTCCAACACAAGCCAGGCTTCAGCTGACCTGCTTGCTGATCACAGACTCATGAGCAAGCCCACTTAAGCCTGGCCAAGATCAGCAAAATTGCTCATCTCACTCTGAACTTATCAAAAATAACAAGTGGTTACTATGTTAAGCACTAAATACAGATGTGTTTTGTTTTATAGCAATAGCCAACTGATACACCAAAAAGAGGCTCTAATGGTGGCTTCCTCCTGGGGCACCCTGATCTCCAGATATTTTGGAATCAAGAGAAGTAATACATTGTTCTGAGGTAAGACTTATTGAAGTAGCAATTTTCTTAATTCTTGTTGGAATTATATCAACTCGGTTTGGTGACACGGGCTGTTGTATGCTGATCATATATTTATCTTGGCATTATTATGTCCTTGATTAATAAAAAATGTAACAGCAGATTTATTATTTAATAAATGTAGGGAGACCTTGACGGCGCAGTAGTTAAGAGTTTGGCTGCTAACCAAAAGGACGGCAGTTCAAACCCACCAGCCTCTCCTTTGAAACCCTACGGGGCAGTTCTACTCTGTCCTATGTGGTCACTATGAGCCGTGAGCAACTCGATAGCAACAGGTATATAACAAATCTGGTTTGTTAAATACAATTTCACAAAACACAGGGCCCTTGGGAACATGGTAGGATACAGGTAGGAAATCTGTCATGAGGTCCCTGGGAAATGATCTTCAGTGCCTGCCAAAGCCTTCTGAACTCTGTTACTGACCTGCTCTGTGACATTCAAGAAGACATTCGTGTTGTTTTGATTTTTCTTCTCTCAGACACACTGGGGAGGGGGTAGCAGAGCCTTCCTGTCCACCTGGTAAAGCCCATTGAATTTTTTTTTTTTTTATAATAACTTTTATTAAGCTTCAAGTGAACGTTTACAAATCCAATCAGTCTGTCACATATAAGTTTACATACATCTCACTCCCTACTCCCACTTACTCTTCCCGTCTTGAGTCAGCCCTTTCAGTCTCTCCTTTCTTGACAATTTTGCCGGCTTCCCTCTCTCTCTATCCTCCCATCCCCCCTCCAGACAAGAGTTGCCAACACAATCTCAAGTGTACACCTGATATAATTAGCTCACTCTTCATCAGCGTCTCTCTCCCACCCGCTGACCAGTCCCTTTCATGTCTGATGAGTTGTCTTCAGGGATGGTTCCTGTCCTGTGTCAACAGAAGGTCTGGAGAGCATGACCGCCGGGATTCCTCCAGTCTCAGTCAGACCATTAAGTTTGGTCTTCTTATGAGAATTTGGGGTCTGCATCCCACTGCTCTCCTGCTCCCTCAGGGGTCCTCTGCTGAGCTCCCTGTCAGGGCAGTCATCGATTGTGGCCGGGCACCAACTAGTTCTTCTGGTCTCAGGATGATGTAGGTCTCTGGTTCATGTGGCCCTTTCTGTCTCTTGGGCTCTTAGTTATCATGTGGGCTTGGTGTTCTTCATTTTCCTTTGCTCCAGGTGGGTTGAGACCAATTGCTGCATCTTAGATGGCTGCTTGTAAGCCCATTGAATTTTAAGGTATCTTTTTGAGAAAATAATGTTGTCTTATATGCCTTCAAATATGGTACTTAAAACACAGTATCAAAGCCCAGTTAATCTGGGGATGATGTTTAGGGGAAGTCACTGATAACCTCAAATCCAAATTAAAATAAAACCATGGCCAATTGTCAATTACTTAAGGACAAGACCAAATGCTGGCAGATGTGGGTGGAGCGAGAGGGACTGTCACCCAGTTCTGGTGAGAGTGGAAACTGATACAACAACTTTGGAAAGGAACTGGGTACTGTCCAGTACAAGTGAATACGTGCATTCTATGGTTCAGGACGTCCACCCTACGCTGTACACCTAGAGAGGTTCTGACTCCTGTGTCTCAAGAACTTTTATAAGAATGTTCGTATCAGTGTTGATTTTATGAGTGAAAATCGGAAGCGACACAAACATCCATCAGCAGTAGAATGGATAAAAATTGCGGTATATTATATAACAGAATACTAAATAGTTGTGAAAAAGAATGAGGCAAAGCTGTAAAATTCAACGTGATGTATCTCAAGCAAAAGACAAGTTGTAGAAGAATATGTAATACATGATTCCATTTATATGAGGTTTCAAAACAAAAAGCCAAACTGTATATTGTTTGGTGACACATTTAACCAGCTGCTATGGAGTTGATTCTGACTCATGGCCACCCCGCGTGTGTCATAGTAGAAAGGTGCCCGTAGGGTTTTCAATGGCTGGTTTTTCAGAAGTAGATTGCCAGGCCTTTCTTCCCAGACACCTTCGGGTGGCCATGAACCTCCAACCTTTTGGTCAGCGCATCAATCATTTGCTCCACCCAGGGACCTGTAGTGATCCATGTTGTTGTTGTTGGCTACTGTCAAGTCGGCTCCGACTCGTGGCAGCCTTATGTATAACAGAAGGAAGCGTGGTCTCACCCTGTGCCGTCTTCATAACCATTGGTATGTTTGAGGCATACGCGAGTGGTAAAGCTACAAACAGAAGTAAAGGGATCCCACAATGTTGGACGATGGTTTCCCCCGGGAAGTGGTGGGGGTGGTGTTACCGGGCAGGGGCTCACCATCAGGGTAGTGGATAAGCGGGCGCTTGTTTCTATTACTGTTCTTTAATTGACTGCATATGTGCATTTAACAAACTACTTTGTATGTGTAGTATTTCACAACATAAAAGACAGGGTTCAGTAAAAAATACTATTTTTTTTTAATGTTGATCCTTGAGGAAAAACGTGATTTCCATGAAGAGGATGAAGAGGTAGATAAAGGTTGATGTAGATATTTTTAAGGAGATTAATTGGTATCATCAAGGGCTTTTGAGTTGGATGTTACCTGTTGCCGGCGAGTCAACTCCGACCCCTAGGGACCCTACAGGACAGAGAAGAACTGACCCATATGGCTTCCAAGGAGTGCCTAGTGCATTTGAACTGCCAATCCTTTGGTTAGCAGCCAAACTCTTAACCACTGTGCCACCAGAGCTCCAAGAGTTTGGTGTTGCTGGTTATTCTTTACGTCTTTCTCCGAACTTATGGCCTTGTTTTGCCTTCATAAACCTTTGTGATGCTTGCAGTCTTTGGGGGCATACAAGCATGTGCAAGTTAGCAGGAATCCTCTAGAGACATTGCTCGGGAGAACCTGCAGGCCACCAGGCAGGGACTCACAGGAAGCCATAAGGGGTGTGTAGCGACAGTTCCTTATGATGGCCATGAAGCATCCCTTCTCAGAACTGGACTACAGCTATTAAAATCGCCAGCCTCATCCCCACCTCCACCCAGCTCAGATTCTGCGTGCTCCGGACAACCCTCTGACTGTCATTTGGCTCTATGCGGTGATTTGTCTGTAAGGAGGAAATCCACAGTCCTGAAACGCAAATCTTGTCTACTTGGTTATAGTTCTTGCTGTAAATTAATATGTTTAAAAAAAAATTTATATGTTTACCTCCCATTTTTGTGAGCTCGTTTAATAATCAGCTCGGTGCCTGGTCAACTGTTTTGTACTTAACTATTGAATTTCTGAACCTGCAGGACTGAGGCCAAATCCTGAAAAGTGATGTCCCCATCAAGGTAATGTCACATGGTGGGGACCGTGTGGTTTGTGCTAGGTGACAACCGGCTTTGCTGTCTGTCTTTCCACCTGGTTATTACTCCCATTTTCCAGATGAGATAACTGAGAGCGGAGAGGAGTTAGGTAAACCGCTTAGGTCATAGAGCTGTAAGTGGCAAGCCAGACTGTTTTCAAAGACTGTTTCAGAGCAAATGGAGACACGAGGGGTCCCTGCTATCTGTATATCTGGGCTGTCCAGAAGTCAAACGCTTGTAAGTTGGAGCGCAAGCCTGCTACCTATTTTTGGTGTAACTTGATTATGGAAACGCTCCAAGCGTAGATGAATTTTCTTGTTTCTGTATCATTTCCTTCTCCCGCCATGAGAACCGAATTTCCAGCGCGGCTTAAATGAATTGAAAGATGTCCAGTCTGCCCAAAGGATCCACAAATACCCGTTCTCTGGAATGTGATTTTGTTGTTTCCCAGAGCGATACCGTTTCTTAAGTAAATCAACACTGACAGAGTTACACTTCCGTGGGCAGGAGGAAAAGGGCACGATGCTCAGAAACAAAGCTCTCTCCTCTCTTTGTACCGACAGGGACACATAAGGTCACCAAGCAATGGCATTTACTAGTCCTTCCCTTTACAAATACTCCTGGAAAACCACTTGTTATAATGTGCCCTAACAGACTTCCCAACGAGAATCGACTGAAGTCCCTTGCAGGAAGTGGGATGTTGAGTCATGTTGTAAAAACACATCTACCTGAGAAAGAATCGCCTTCCTTACCCTCCAGAGGCTTCCCGTCCGAGATTTACCACGGCTCCCGCTGCCCTGGAGCAGGGGTAGATTGCGATAGGCTAAGGAGCCAAACAGTGTCATAATAGCAACCGCCCACGGTGATTACAGAAGAAAAGATCCAGGTGATGAGAGGTTTGAGGCTGGGAAAAGGAAGAGAGAAATTAAGAAAACAGAGGTCAGAATGGTCAGGAAAATAGGATGGGAAAGAAAACTGGAGGTGTGACCAGCCACAGGATCAATTTCATAGACACCTCTCCTCGGACACAAAGTCCACATCAAAATTATGTTCTCTGTGGATTTGCTTCCACAAACGCCACCGCGTCCTCCATCAGGAGGATTCGGAGAAAAGTGGATTAAGGCTTTTGAGCACAGCAACACATTGAGTGTTTGGAAAGTTAACTAGACCTGGGGAAATGAAGACTTGTCTTGTGATGCATGTATCTGTCATTGAACCTAATGAAGAGACACCACTGATACACCAGGCAGGGACGCGTAAACATGATTGCTATGGTTTTATTTCGTGTGCTCCCAATGGCATTTAAGCTTCATGAGGACAGGGAGTTTTCTCTCTTTGTTTGCTGTTCTATTTCCAGTGAAGTCCCTGGTTGGTGCAATAATTAAGTCTCTCAGCTGCTAACCAAAAGGGTAGTGGTCCACCCAGGGGTGCCTTGAAAGAAAGGCCTGGTGATCTACTGCCCAAAACAGCACAGCTCTCCTCTGATGCTCATTGGAGGCACCACGAGTCAGAGATGGCTTGCTTGACTAGTCTGAATGTAGCACATAATACACGTTAAAAATAAAACCTAACCCATTGCCATCAAGTCAATTCTGACTCATAGCGACCCTGTAGGACAGAGTAGAACTGCCCCATAGGGTTTCCAAGAAGCGCCTGGTAGATTCGAACTGCCAACCTTTTGGTTAGTAGCCGTAGCACTTAACCACTACGCCACCAGGGTTTCCAATACATGTTACATAAAATAAAATAAAAATATTTTTGATCAAACGATTGCATTGTGTCTGTTTCGCTTTGGTGGTTATAGCAGTGCACGCGTTCGTTTGAGAACTTGGTCCCTATGGCAGACAGACTGTAGGTGGCCCCCACGATCCCCATTCCTTCTTGTAATCCCCTTCCCCTGACTGTGAGTAGGACCTGTGATTTGCTTCTAACAGATAAAATGTGGCAGAGGTAATGGGGTGTGCCTCCCATGGCTTTGTTACATTGTGTAAGACTCCACGCAAAGCACACTTGCCACAACAATGGAGTCAAACATACCAATGGTCGTGAAGATGGCACCGGGCTGGGCAAAGTTTCATTCTGTTGTACATAAGGTTGCCATGAGCTGGAGCTGACTTGGCAGCAGCTAACAGCAGCTACAAAGAGCACGCTTGCTCCAGAGGCTCTCTTAGCTGGCGTGGGAAGTAAAAGGCCACTTCGGGAAAGCCCCTGTGGCACGGAAGCAGCAGGTGGCCTTCAGGAGCTGCTGGTACCCTCGAGGAGTTGAGGGTGACCTCCAGCCAGCAGCAAGAAGCCAGTGCTCCAACCTATACAAGGCAAGGTCATGGAAGCTCCATAGACACTTCCAAACTCGCTGAGGGACCAAATTGCTGGGCTGAGGGCTGTGGGGACCATGGTCTCAGGTAACATCTAGCTTAATTCGCATAACATTTTATGATGAAAATGTTGTACATTCTACTTTGGTGAGTAGCCGCTGGGGTCTTAAAAGCCTGTGAGCTGCCATCTAACATACTCCACTGGTCTCACCTCTTTGGGAGCAAGGGAGAATGAAGAAAACTAAAGGTAAGAGGAAAAGACTAGTCCAAAGGACTGATGGACCACATCTACCATGGCCTCCACCAGACTGAGTCCAGTACAACTAGATGGTGCCTGGCGACCACCACTGACTGCTCTGACAGGAGTCAAAATAGAGGGCCCTGGACAGAGCTGGAGAAAAACGTAGAACAAAATTCTAACTCACAAAAAAAAAAAACAGACTTACAGGCCTGACAGAGACTGCAGAAACCCCAAGAGTTTGGCCCCCGGACACCCTTTTAGCTCAGTAATGAAGTCACTCCCAAGGTTCACCCTTCAGCTAAAAATTAGATAGGCCCATAAAACAAAACGAGACTAAAGGGTCTCACCAGCCCAGGGGCAAGGACTAGAAGAAGGCAGAAGGGGACAGGAAAGCTGGCAATAGGGAACCCAAGTTCGAGAAGGGAGAGTGTCGACGTGTTGTGGGGCTGTTAACCAATGTTCTAAAACAATACGTGTACTAGCTATTTAATGCAAAGCTAGTTTGTCCTGTAAATCTTCATCTAAAGTACAATAAAAATAAAAGAAAAAAAAATCAAGAAGAGACTCCACAGGTTGTAGTGTAATACAACCCCAGAGAGTCATTTTGTGAAATGAGTTTCTGCACCTCTCTCCCCCCAAATCTCCCTGTGCTTCTCAGCTCCCTTTGTATTGTTGCTTTTTTATCTTTGGGCTGTGCCATAGTCATCTAGCACTGCTATAACTGAAATGCCACAAGCAGATGTCTTCAACAAGAAGAAATTTATTCTCTCACAGTCTAGTAGGCTAGCAGTCTGAATTCAGGGTGCCTGCTCCAGAGGAAGGCTTTCTCTCTCTACTGGCTCTGGGGGAAGGTCCTTGTCATCAATCTTCCCTGGTCCAGGAGCTTCTCAGCACAGGAACCCCAGGTCCAAAGGGTGCACTCTGTTCCAGGTGCTGCTTTCTTGGTGGTATGAGGACCCCCGTCTCTCTGCTCTCTTCTCTCTTTTATACTTCAAAAGAGATTGGCTTAAAAAACAACCTAATCTTGTAGATTGAGTCCTACCCATTAACATAACTGCCTCTAATCCCACCTCATTAATGTCATAGAGGCAGTGTTTACAACACAGAGGAAAATCACATCAGATGACAAAATGGTGGACAATCACACAATACTGGGAATCACTGCCTAGCCAAGTTGACGCACATATTTTTGGGGGACACAATTCAGTCCACGACAGGCTGGTTCCTGGATGCCTCCCAGGTTTCTTCTCTCAGTTTACGTCTGCCCGCTCAAGTTGAGCAGGCTCCCATCCTCCTGAGGGCCACACTTCTGCCTCTCTCCCAAACATCACCTGTGATAGCTACCTCTCCGTCTCTGTCTGCCCTGGCTTCATTTTCCTTCCGATTGTGGAGAGACTTCCCCTTGATCTTCTCCCTTCTTACCTGCTCTGACTCTGCTTCCCTCACACAGGACGGAGCAGCAACAAATGTGCACTGCTGAGAGGAGCGTTGTTCACAGAATGTAACATACGCCAGAGGAAGGACCAAGCACACGTCAGGAAGAAGGTGCTGAGAGAACATGATCATAAAAACAAGAACCCAAGAGTTCCACTGTATGGAAAGGAAGTCACGGTAACTGGTTGACTAGTCGGAGGTCTTTTAATGAGTCATCTGCCTCAGTCTTGATCACAATATAGATGAGAATAGAATAGAGATTAGATTAGCACAGAGCGGAATGCAATGCAGGACAATGGGATAAGGAAGAAGTGGGGGTGGTGGTGGAAACTCCGTGGAAATGAGGAGTGGTGACCTAAAGTGGCCACTGAGTTTAAACCCATGGGCACGTTGTGATCCAGGTACTTGCATGAAGGTGTGTTAACCAAAGTCTTGTGGCCAGCTGTGCTCAGTTTCCATGCTGGGCAACAGGAGGGGTCTAAACTGACTCTTGGCTGAGGCAGAAATGACCGCTCTGCAGCCCTTGCCAGGCAGGAGGCCCCAAAATGAAGGGGCCCTCTTCTTCTCCGTGGTGGTGGTGGTTGTTGTTAGGTGCAGTCGAGTCAGTTCCAACTCATAGCAATCCTATGTACAACAGAACGAAACACTGCCTGGTCTTGCGCCATCCTCGCATTCATTGTTATTATGCTTGAGCTCATTGATGCAGGCACTGTCTCAATCCGTCTTGTTAAGGGTCTTCTTCTTTTTTGCTGGCCCTCTGCTTTACCAGGCATGGTGTCTGTGGTGGATTGAATTATGTGCCCCCAAAAATGTGTGTATCAATTTGGCTGAGCCATGATTCCCAGTATTGTGTGGTTGTCCTCCATTTTGTGATTGTAATTTTACGTTAAAGAGGATTAGGGTGGGATTATAACACCCTTCCTAAGGTCATATCCCTGATCCAATGTAAAGGGAGTTTCCCTGGGGTGTGGCCTGCACCACTTTTTATGTCACAAGAGATAAAAGGAAAGGGAACCAAGCAGATAGAGAGTTGGGGACTTCATACCACCAAGAAAGCAGTGCTGGGAACAGAGCGCGTCCTTTGGACCCAGGGTCCCTGTGTGGAGAAGTTCCTAGTCCAGGGAAGATTGATGAGAAGGCTGCCAGAGAAAGGCTTTCCCTGGAGGTGACGCCCTGAATTTGGACTTTTAGCCTACTTTACTGTGAGGAAATAAATTTTTCTTTGTTAAAGCCATCAACTTGTGGTATTTTTGTTATAGCACCACTATATGACTAATACAATGTCCTTCTCCAGGGACTGGTCCCTCCTAATAACGTGTCCAAAGGACGTGAGACAAAGCCTGGCCACCCTCACTTCTAAGGAGCGCTCTGGCTATATTTCTTCCAAGACAGATTTGTTCATTCTCCTCAGTGGAGATCACTGTATTTGTCAAATAGCAAGGGCAAGGGCAAGGAGCTGGGCTTTTTTATGCTTTGCTTAAGGCCCTAGCATGTACACCGATGTCATGGGCTATACAGTCCATCTCATAGTACTGGGTGACAGTGCATTTTCTGAGCGTCTTTAAGTGTGCTATGACCCCAGTCATCCTTAAGTGGTTAGGAGAGGCAGTGGGCTCGAGTTGAGTGGGCTTTGGCCTCAAACTGACCTGGGTTCAAATCCAGCATCAACTGTTCTTTAGTTGTGTGGCCTTAGACGAATTGCTTGTTGTTGCTAGCTGCCATTGAGTACACCCCCAACTCATGGCGGCCCCACGCACAAAGGAACAAAATGCTACCTGGTCCCGTGCCATTCCCATGATTGGTGCAGATCAAACCTTTGTTTCTGCTTTGTTTTTTAATCTTAGCCATCCTCACCCATTTCCCATTGCCGTCGACGGGAGGGAAATAGTACTCCATTGTGGTTTTGATTTGCGTCTTTCTGATGGCTACCAAGGAGCCCTGGTGGCGCTGTGGTTAAGTACTTGGCTGCTAGCCAAAAGGTCAGCGGTTTGAGCCCATCAGCCTCTCCGTGGGAGAAAGATGTGACAGTGTGCTTCCACAAAGATTTACAGCCTTGGAAGCCCTATGGGGCAGTCCTACTCTGTCCTATGGGGCACTATGAGTTGGAATCAACTGGAGAGTAACGGATGGATAATCGACCGGAAAGCACCTTTTCATGTGTTTGGGGCCATTTGAGTGTCCTTTTTGGTGAAATGTTGCCTATTTTATGACTGGGTTATTTGTCTTTTTGTTGCTGTTGAAGTTTTATATATATATTTTGGTTATTAGATTCTTATAGGATATACAGTTGCCAAAGATATTCTCCCAGTAGGTAGCTTGTCTTTTCACTTTTTTGGTACAGTCTTTTGATAAATAAAAGTTTCTCATTTTTATGAAGCCCCATTTATCTGTTTTGTCTTTTGCTGTTTGTGGTTTTGTTCCATAGGGTTTTCCATGCCTGATTTTTTGGGAGTAAATCGCCAGCCCCGTCTTCTGAGAGAATCGCTGTCTTTATGATGAGATGAATTCCTACTCATGGACATTCTGTACCTTTCATGTGTCTTCTTCTGCATCCTTCAGCACTTCAAAGTTGTTGTAATTATTATCATCATCGCCATCGTCATTATTATTGTCCCATCATATCTTCTGTTTGTACTTGGTATAAATGAAGCTTATTAATTTTTACATATTAATTTGGTACCAGCCACCTCATTAAATTCATTCAGTTGCATGAAATTCTAATTAAAATAAGTTGCCCTTCTGAGGATCTAATGCCTCTTACATAGCAAAAAAAAAAAAAAAACACATTGCCATCCAGTCGATTCCAACTCATAGCAACCCTATAGGACAGAGTAGAACTGCCCCGTAGGGTTTCCAGAGAGCAGATGGTGGATTCAAACTGCTGACCTCCTGGTTAGCAGCCAAACACTTACCCACCGTGCCACTGGGGCTCTACAGCAGGAACAAATAAACAAGGAATGATCACGTCTCGGACATTTACTTTACCAATTGCTGTCAGTTCTGACTTATGGCAACCCCCTGTGTGTCAGAGTAGAGCTGTGCTCCATAGGGTTTTCGACGGCTGGTTTTTTGGAAGTAGATGGCCAGGCCTTTCTTCTGAGGTGCCTCTGTGAGGCCATGAACCTCCAAACTTTCAGTTAGCAGCCAAGTGTGTTAACCATTTACACCACCCAGGGACTCCCAGACATTGCTTTACTATTGATCTCATTTCAAAAATAGTGCACCATGTCATTGCCCAGCCATTCCCCCAGGCATGGTTGTCATCTGAGAGGTCAACACGGGTCTCTAGCCAGTGGAGGGGGCAAGAAAGCGTGGAGGAGTAGGCCCTAGTATCTGAAACCCCATACCCAGAGATGGTATATCTCACTTCTCTTCACATTTTAGTAGTCACATGGGCACACCTGGGTGAAAGGGGTCCTGAGTCCTGGGACCAGCTACGTCTCTATAACTACAGAAGAAGAGAACAGATTTTGCTTGACCATCCTCAGCTCCCCACCGCCATGACTCAAAGTCGGGAGTCTTCATGCTAGCCTTGCTAGTAGTTCCCGTTATCCTTGATATTCTCTCTTAGCCTCTCCAGGACTTATTTTGTGAGAGGGAGCTTGATCTGATTGACCAGAGCACGTTCCTTTCAAGGAGCCCCTCCTGCTCTTTAACTGGTCACTTGCTTTAAGAGTTTCCTGGCTGGCTACGCAGACTCACTGTGTGCGCGAGTACAATCAGGGAATGAGAGCACAGCCCATAGATGGTCCCTGCCTCCAAAGTCCTTCCACTCAGCACTCCACGAGGTGTCAAGCAATCTGTTGTTGCGAACCACTTGCAAAGACCTGCCATGCTTATGGCAAAGGTTAAGATGAAAGAGAAACAAGAACTGTGGGTCATTTTGAAAGAGGCTTACCACGATCATCAAGTCCTTTCCCTGGAAAGGTCTTGAAAAATCAATATAGATTCTAGACCACAGTTTTGGGGTTACTTCCAATGGGGAAATTAGGTACTTTTTCTCCATCATGCCCATGCTTCATTTATTTTTATTTCACTTTTTCTTCTCATTCTGTATCTGAGCCAATCCCAATCCACCAGATATCACTGCCAACCTTGACATAAAAAATTCCCTGCAGTTTGGACAACCACACAACTATTTCCTGGAAGGAGAATCATGATTTCTGCATGAAAGTAAAGTTTTACGAGGTGAAAACTCAAAAGTGTGGCTTGTCATTGGCAGGAATTTCTCTGATCACGGTCGAATGCAGACAAAACTGGAAATTCCCCAAATTAACAATTCTGTTGGATCACCCTGAAATGCTTGAGTTAATGGGGACTTTTAGCAGAAAAACTGCCTATGGAGGTAATGGCTACTCCCTCGTCCTTGACCACAGAAGACTCCTCTTTCCCCTGGCACCACCATCCTCTATGAACGGGTATGCGCTTTCAGAAAGGCTTTAGAGCAGAGGAGGGGGAATAGAACCAGCCAGGTCAGCAGGATCGACCCCTGGCTATCGACAGGACAGTACATGGTTTGCAGATGGAGTTGAAAAGATTTTGGCTGTCAGCGTGAGCACCGGGCTACAGCCACACTCTGTAAGGCATGTGTTCATGGTCAGTGGCCCCAACCCCACTTCTGCCCCCACAGTCCACTCCAGGTCCTCCATGCAGCCACACTTTAGCACCACACGTGGCAGCCTTCCCTGGGGCTGGATCTGGCTTCAAGCTCCCTCAAAGCCACACCCATCGTGTCCCCCTGGATGAGCTAGGATAATGTGTAAAAGTACTTGGGTAGGTATGTCTGTGCACCAGGGTGAAGGTTTTTTATTAGAATCTCAAAGTAGCCTACACCACTGAGGTATTTAGAGCTGTATGTATGTATGTTTGATGAATAAGGAAGACTGAAGAAGAACTGATGCCTTTGAATGGTGGTGTTGGCGAAGAATATTGAATATACCGTTGGCTGCCAGAAGAACAAACAAATCTGTCTTGGAAGAAGTACATCCAAAATGCCCCTTGGAAGCCGGGATGGCGAGACCTTGTTTCACATACTTTGCATGTGTTATCAGGAGGGACCAGTCCCTGGAGAAGGCCATCATGCTTGGTAAGGTAGAGGGTCAGCGAAAGAGAGGAAGATCCTCAACGAGATGGATTGACACAGTGGCGGCAACAATGGGCTCAAACATAGCCGTGATTGTAAGGATGGCGTAGGACCAGGCAGTGCTTCGTGTTCTCTTGTTGTAGTGGGGTTGCTACGAGTCAGAACTAACTCAAAGGCACCTACCACAACATCAGGTATTTGTCTATTTTTGTTTTAAACAAGGACAGCTGCAGAAAGAAAGTTATTTTCAAGGCTAAATACTCTGTTCGATTTGAATAAGGGTTAACTTAAAGGAAGCAAACTTGAAGCCTTCGTTAGCTAAAAAAAGGGGAGAAGAAGAGAAGGAAATAGAAACAAACAGAACAGGATGGAAATGAGTCCACTTGCTTTACACATATGCACTACGTCCTTTGAGTTTCATAATGACCAAATAAAGCAGGTGTTTCACTCCTTTTTACAAATAAAGAAGCCAAAGCCAGAGAGGGTTAGTAACTTGCCCAAGAAAGTGGAAGAACCAGGATTTGAACCATGGTGGCACAATGGTTAAGAGCTTGGCTAATAACCAAAAGGTCAGCAGTTCAAATCCATCAGCCAGTCCCTGGAAATCCTATGGGGCAGTTCCACTCTGTCCTAGAGGGTCACTGTGAGTCCGATTCGACTCGACGGCAACGGGCTTTGGTTTTGTTTTGTTTTTATCCCTGGATAGTGGAAACGGTCAAGTGTTCAACCAAAAGGTTGGTGGTTTAAGCCCACCCAAAAGGCACCTCAGAAGAAAGGCCTGGCAATCTGTTCCTGAAAGGTCACAACCTTGAAAACCCTGTGGAGCGCAGTTCTGACTCTACACACATGGGGTCATCGGAACTGAGTCAATGGCAGCTGGTTTGGTTACGTCTGAATTCAAAACCTCCCAAGATACCATGACGGCTCTTTAATAAGTGGTTTCGTGTATGGGCATAAAGGTAAAGAACAAAGCAATCCAAGGGAATCACCTAAGAATTTGGAAAGGAAACCGTACACAACGGTCTGCATTCATTTTCCCTGGACAGTTTTCACAGGGGAGTCCTGGAATCCGACCACGAACCATGGAAGCAGGATCAGCTCTGAGCAGCCCTTGTGGTTGCGTATCTCTGGATCTTTAACGTGGCTGTACGTTCTAGGCTCAGATGACAGTAAACTCACCCCACAAACATTCTACATGAAGGGCCAGCTGGTCACGTAAAAGTTGAGCAAGCATAGGACAGCTCTTCACCGTGTGAACCTTTACAGGATACTCAGCCTCCCAGCCCCTGGCCACCAGCACTGCCACCCATCATTGGAAAATGTCCCCACAGATTTCCAGAACAGCCCCAGAGAGGCAGAATCACTCTTGGTTAAAATCCCTGAAATGAAATATTAGACACAGAGACCAAAAGGAAACATAAATCCATAACGTGTTTTGGAGGAACGGCTTACGAGTTGTGTGATCTTGGGCAAGTTGCATCATTGGCCCTTCTGAGCCCCAGTTGGTCTGTAAAGTGGGGGCTGAGAACCACCTCTTTTCCTCTGATTTGGGCAGAGTTAATACCAAATGTGACCATGTCCCTGGAAGAGATACTTGAACTTTAAGCTCCTATGTGCCAAACCAATGTCCTGCAGCGCCCCCTGCAGGCCGGCCGTCTCCTCTGTGCCCTTGGCTCTTTTTTCCCCACATGGAAACTTGCATGTCTTCTGTCTCGTTTTCTCTGGCACAGAAATCTCAATCAACTGACCACCTGTAAAACAAGTTATTAGATTAAATAATCCTCAGGCATAAGTGAATCACAATTGTCTCCTGGCTGCACAGTACAAACGGCTACGCTCGGCTGCTAACCAAAAGCTTGGAGGCCGAAGACCACCCAGAGGCACCTTGGAAGAAAGGTCTGGGGACCCACCTCCAAAGACAATCAGCCATTGAAAACCCTGTGGAGCACAGTTCTACTCTGACACACAAGGGGTCGCTGTGAGTCAGAGTTGGCTGGACAGCAACGGGTTACTGTGGTCCCTGGTCTCTTCTAAAGTCTTAAAGCCTTTTAAGAGAGCTCTTCCAAATATAAAATTCACTACAACCAAAAGGAGATTCCCTAATGGTGAGCTGCAGACTAGTTGGAGAAGTAACTGGGTTTCTGCTGCTCCACAGACCAGGAGATACACAGGATGGAGGGGAACAAGCTTGGACTCAGAGGCAGATAGATCTGGGGGAGCCCTGGCTTGGTAGGTTTCACCCCACAGCTTTTACCAAATCATTTAGCCTCACTTTGCCAGCATGTCCTGGTCTTTAAAATGGGGGGTAAATAACACCCAATATAAAGAGTTCTTGTGTTAACAGGGTGAGCCAATCTATGTGAAAGTGCTCTACAGATATGTGCTATAGTTGGAATAACAATGTTATCCTATACGGGAAGATTACCACTTCATTTATAAACAAGTATGGTTTTGCTTCTCTGGGGAAAGTAGACAGTAAGATTGTTTGCAAGCTGCTCACTTGTTGCTGTTTGTTTACAAGATCCACTTACACAAGTTCCAGGTTCAGTTTTTATCTGTTGGACACCCAGTGCATAAAGACAGTAACAAATACTGTATCCCTTTAAGGATGAAAGACGACTTTACTATTTCGTCCTCCGTATTGGGGGAATAAGTCAATTTTAGAACAGACAGCGAGGCCCTGAGGACAATTTCCATTCTGAGTCAGAATCATGCCGTGGAAAGAACCACACTCTGGCTTTCAGTCCTGGCAAAGCTCACTGCTTTGAAAACCTGGGTGTGTGTCTTCTCTCTGTCTCAGGTGTCCTCACCTAAAAACTAGGAGGAATATTACTGACTGACAAATAATAGCTGCCTCAAGTGGTTGGAGCCCTGGTGGTGCAGTGGTTAAGAGCTTAGCTGCTAAACAAAAGGTTGGCGGTTCAGATCCACCAATGGCTTCTTGGAAACCCTAGGGGGCAGCTCTACTCTGTCCTATAGGGTTACTAGGAGTCGGAACTGACTCAACAGCACCTAACAACAACAACGCATGTGGTTAAGAGGTATGACAAGCTACGGCTGTTAACCAAAAGGTCGGTAGTTTGAATCCACTAGCTGCTCCTGGAAACCCTATGGGGCAGTTCTACTCTATTCTGTAGGGTTGCTATGAGTCAGAATTGACTTGATGGCAACGGGTTTGGTTTGGTTTTGGTTTTCTCATGTTTGCAAGGGGCCCTGGTAGCCCAGTGGTTAAAGTGCTCGGCTGCTAACAGAAAGGTTGGTGGTTCGAACTCACCAGCCGTTCTGTGGAAGAAAGATATGACAGTCTGCTTTTGTCAAGATTTACAGCCTCGGAAACCCTCTGGGGCATCGGAATCGACTTGACGGCAGTGGGTTTGGTTTTTTCACATTGTTGTGCGGGTTAAATGAGATAAAGACCAAACCAAACCCTGTTGCTGTTCAGTCAATTCCAACTCATAGCAACCCTATAGGACAGAGTAGAACTGCCCTATAGAGTTTCCAAGGAAAGGCTGGTGGATTCGAACTGTGGCCTTTCGGCTAGCAGCAGTAACTTTTAACTGCTATACCACCGGTGTTTCCTAAGGCAAACAGTCAGACCTTGAGATACTAGTATTTGCTATATCACCTTCAGGGCAGTGGTCTACAAACTTTCAGGATCTCACACCCCTATCAGTGAAGATAGGTGAGCAAACACTCCCCGGGCACAAATATGCATATATGCACACACACTACCACACTCACTTTTTATATATGTTATAAAACATACACACACACACACACAAATTTTTAAGGGAATAAATTAAAAATTAAGCAATACTTTAAAAACAATGTTTTAATTTTATTTATTTATGGTATGACAACACTTTGTGTTCACTAAAGCAGTACTATCATTCATAACAATATCTTTAGTGGAGACTAATGTAACTATTTTTGAGAATCTTGGCTTAACACCGTGATAGGACATTGGAAAGACTGGTTCTAAGATCGGTTCATTTTGGTACGTATTTTAAAGGCTATCAGACTTGTAAAAAGCACTTCTCACAGATGCATAGATCCAAGTAGTAATGAATAATCAACCTATTGAATCATTTTACTCGTTTTCAATCTCGTTGACCAGTCACGCGAATGCTTTTATTGAAACTCTGCTAGTAAATTTCCATCTTCCGTGACGTCAAGGAGTTGTTCTTGCAAATTCATCAGAAGGCCTTACATCTTAGCATTTTTCAAACAAGTGGACTCACAACCCACCATTGGTTGAAAGATTGTTAAATAAGATAGGAAATGGCATCTCTCTTTTTTAAAGTATGCAAACATGACCATTTTTCTAGGTGACACTCATTATTTTTGGCAACAATAAAAATTTTAGCACATCTCTTTTCAAAAGGTTCTCTCAAGTTTCCTTCAAAAAGCTGTTACTTTCTTGCTCTTTTTTTCTAAATTACCTTTTCTTGAGGGTACAAATTAACAGTGTTTATTCTTTTTTTTCTTAACGTTTGCTAAGAAACCTCCTGACAACCGTTTTTTCCCCAATAAAATGCTACTAATTTTAAACTTTTTGGGGGGTGGTAAAAGAAAACTGTATGATTCATCATTAAGTTCAACATTCTTTTAATTACCTTTGCTGCCATGTGACCAGATGGAGCTTTGGTGGCACAGTAGTTAAGTGCTCGGCTGCTAACTAAAAAGTTTGAACCCACCGCTGCTCCGCGAGAGGAAAACGTGGCAGTCTGCTTAAGGATGACAGCCTTGGAACCCTACAGGGCAGTTCTACTCTATCCTATAGGTTGCTGAGTCAGATTAGACTCAGACAATGGGTTCGCTTTTTTTTTTTTTTAATGTAATCTGAATAATTCTCTGTGGTACAAAATATTTTCATGATCATTCCCCACCTCATTGCAAAATATTATATTCTTTTTATACCCTAATATCTTCTTTTTCAAAAATGAAAATAACTGTATTGGTGATATCCCGTAGCAGTTGGAGGGCTTCTGGCTTCAATGGCTTGGCTGATAATACTTGCTTAAAAGGCAGAAGCTAAGAAGTTTCCTGAACACATCCAAACACTTTGAGGGACAGAGTAGTTGGGGCTGGGGCCTGGGACCATAGTTTTGTGGGACACCTAGGTCAACTGGCATAACAAAGTTTATTAATAAAATGTTCTGCATCCCACTTTGGTGAGTGGCATCTGGGGTCTTAAAAGCTTTTGAGCAGCCATTTAAGATGCATCAATTGGTCCCAACCCACTTGGAGCAACAGAGAATGAAGAACACCAAAGATGCAAGAAAATATTAGCTCAAGAGACTACAGGTCCACATAATCCAGAGACTCCACCAGTCTGAGACCAGAAAAACTAGATGGCACCTGGCTACCACCAATGGCCACCCTGACAGTGAACACAACAGAGAGTACCTTACAGACCAGGAGAAAAGCGTAGAGCAGAACTCAAATTCACGTAAAAAGACCAGACTTAATGGTCTCATGGAGACTGGAGGAACACCCAAAACTATGGCCCCTAGACGTTCTGTTAATCCAGAACTGAAACCATTCCCAAAACCCATGCTTCCGACAGAGATTAGACAGGACTATAAAAAAAAGAATAATACATATGAGGACTGTGCTTCTTAGTTCAATCAGATACATGAAACCAAATGGGTGGCTCCTGTCCAGAGGCAGGATGAGAAGGCAGGAAGGGACAGGAACTGGTTAAATGGACACAGGGAACTCGGGCTGGAAAGGGGGAGCGTGCTGTCACATTGTGGGGATAGCAACTAATGTCAAAAAACAATGTGTATAAATTTTCGTACGAGAAATTACCTTGAGCTGTAAATTTTCACCTAAAGCACAATAAAAAAACAACTTGCTTAGGAGGGACACAATGAAGGTTTCACGTGTCTTGTAATGGTACCCTAACCTCAGAATCCTCTTCTTTTTTACTTCCGTCAATAAAGTTGGATGCAGTTTTTCCATAAAAAAAAAAATTTTAATAAATAAACTATTAATTATTAAGAATATATATTCTATGGCACATCTTTCTGCAGAGACACAAGGAAAAAGTAGATTTTTTTAAATTAAACTTTAGAATACTGCAAATACCACGGGTTAAGACACACGGTGCGAACGGTTAAGGCACTTGGACGCTAACCCAAAGGTTGGTGGTTCTATTCCACTCAGAGGTGCCTCAAAAGAAAATTCTGGAGATCTATTTCCGAAAAATCAGCCGTCGAAAACCCTGTGGAGCACAGCTCTACTCTGACACACGTGGGGTTTCCATGCGTCAGAATCAACTTGAATACAACTGGCTTGAGTTTTTCTGGGTAAACCTTGAAGAGAAAGAGGATATTTACATAGTAACAAAGCATCTCCCCACAAATACTTCTTGATTACAAAAGGAAAAATAGTCACTTCACAATGGAGAAATCTTGCAGACATGACCTTAACCAAGTAATCAGTATTGACATCCTCAGTAATGAGACCTGTCAGCGTTGTGCACTCAGTGATAGGATGCAGTGAGGAGGTCACGGCACCGTGTACTCAGTGATAGGATGCAGTGAGGAGGTCACGGCACTGTGTACTCAGTGATAGGATGCAATGAGGAGGTCACAGCACTGTGCAGTCCGTGATAGGATGCAGTGAGGAGATTACAGCATTGTGTGCTCAGTAATACGGTGCAGTGAGGAGGTCACAACATGAGTTCTGTGGTAGTTTTGCCAAAATCGTAAAACCTCAAATCTATTCCTGAGAAAATATCTGAAAAACCCAAAGTGAGAAACATTCTAAAAAATAACCAACGACAGCCATCTAAAATACAACTGTTTGTCCCATCACGTTCAGGACAAAGGAGAATGAAGAAAACCAGAGACACAAGGAAAATATTTGTCCAAAGGACTAATGGACCTCATGAATGACAGCCTCCACCAGCCTGAGCCCAGAAGAAATAAAGCCCAGCTACCACCACCAACTGCTCTGACAGAGATCACATAGGGGGTCCCAGGCAGAGCTGGAGAAAAACAGAGAACAAAATTCAGATTCCCAGAAAAAGACCAGACATACTGGCCTGATAGAAACTGGAGGAACCCTGAGACTATGGCCCCGGACATCCTGCTAACTCAGAACCGAAGCTACTCCCAAAGTCCACCTTCCAGTCAAAGATTAGGCAAGCCCATAAAACAAACAATAACACACGTGAGGAACGTGCTTCTTAGTTCAGTCAAGTATAGGAGACCAAATGGGCAACACCTGACCAAAACCAAAGACAAGAAGGCAGGAAGGGGCAGGAAAACTGGACAGTGGACACAGGGAGCCCAGGGTGGAAAGGGGGAGAGTGCTGACTCATTGCAAGGGTGGCTATCAATGTCAAAAAACAATTTGTGTACAAATTTTTGAATGAGAATCTAATTTGTGCCGTAAACTTGCAGCTAAAACACAATAAAACAAAAACAAAAAACTGGGCAGTAACTTTCCAAAGTGTCAAAGTCATGAAAGACAAAGAGAGCAAGGGACTACCCCAGACTGGCAGACGCTAAGGGGACACAGCAACGAATTGCAATGCGGGATACTGGATTGGATCCGATAGAAAAAGGACGTCAGTGGGAAAACTGGAGATTAGTTGATAATGCTGAATCGAGGTAATTTCCCAGTTTCGTTCACTGTACTGCAGTTTCATAAGGGGTTAACATTAGGGGAAGCTGAGTGAAGGGTATATGGGAACGCTTATTATTTTTGCAATTTTTTCCGTTAAGTCTGAAGTTATTTTAAAATAGTTCAAAAAGGAACATCTATACTTTCGTCCAACTGTGTAGCAAACTTCTCACACTGTGTAATGTGCTCTGACCTGTTTCAGTCTTCAGCATGTTCTCTACATACGTCCCAACAGTACTTGATGACAAAGGAACGTATTCTAGTGTTCCACCATATTATTTTCTTTATATTTCAGCTATTCTAACCACAGCTGGAAGCATTTTCTAAAAGGTAGTTGACTAAAATTGTTAAGTAAGAAAACTCGAGAGGCTTCTGGAAATTTATCAAACATTTAGTGAATTTTTATAATATTCTGTGTCTAAAGATCTGTTGCCATCAAGTTGATTCTGACTCAGAGCAACCCTATACGATAGGGTAGAACTACCCCATAGGGTTTCCAAGGACATAAGTCTTTATGGGAGCAGACTGCTACATCTTTCTTCCATAGAGTGGCTGGTGGGTTCAAACCACTGACCTTTTGGTTAGCAGTCAAAGACTTATCCACTGTGCTACCAGGTGTCCTTATTCTGTTTTTAACAACAACAACAAAAAAAAAACCCAAACCCATTGCCATCAAGTCCAACTCATAGTGACCCTATAGGATGAAGTAGAACTGCCCTGTAGGGTTTCCAAGGAGCAGCTGGGTGGTGGATTCCAACTGCCGACCTTTTGGTTAGCAGCCGAGATCTTAACCACTATCCCACCAGGGCTCCATTCTGTGTGTTTCCTAAACCAAAACCAAACCCTTTACCATCGAGTGGATTCCGACTCAGAGCAACAGCACAGGACAGAGCAGAACTGCCCCACAGAGTTTCCACGGAGCACCTGGTGGGTACGAACCGCCAACCGTTTGGTTAGCAGCCGTAACACTTAACCACTACGCCTCCAGGGTTTCCTCGGTGCGTTTCGGATCCTATAATTTTAAATATCCTTAAAAGCATAAAATTTGTCTTCATTTTCAATTGTGCCTCGCTAATCTAGATGATTTCCTACTGTGGTAAGTGAGTATATCCGGACAACACATACTTCGGGTTTTCATTCATGGTTGGGAAGGTAAACCCACAATTCAGTCTTGGTGTTTTGACTTTTGTGGCCTTCTTGTCATGCTTTTTTAGATTGTCCTTGTTTTACCCTGGATAATGGCCAAGGAAAAGTTTGTACTAGGAATAGAATTGTCACCTTTGCCATCTTCTTGGTGTTTGCTTGGGATCACTTCATTGTAATTATCACCCATCAGGATTCTTTTTAACTCAGTGTTCCACTTTGCAAAGATTGGTTTCCTTAAATCAGATAATGTTTTGTTGTTAGGTGCCATCGAGTTGGTTCCAACTCATAGCGACCTTTTGTACAACAGAACGAAACACTGCCCAGTCCTGCACCATCCTCACAATCGTTGCTATGCTTGAGCCCATCGTTGCAGCCACTGTGTCAACCCATCTCCTTGAGGGTCTTCCTCTCTTTTGCTGACCCTCTATGTTACCAAGCTAATACAATTAGCAAAACCCACAAAACCAACACAGCTAAGCCACTTACAACATCCTGAATGGAAACTATTAAGATACCACTGTCAACCATTCTGCCTGTGAACTTCCCATTTTCCCCCCCAGACACCCGTCCATGCATGGTGACAAGTGACCATCTGACACGTGAACACAGTGAGGGGCCCCGTGGTGCTCTGAACAGTAAATGTTGGTAAAATTAATTTTACTTTTATATTAAGATAACTCTAAATAGAAGATCAAATTATTTTCTCCCCACTCCCCAAAGCTCTGCAGTCTAAAAAAGTAGCCACTGGCCACGTGTGGCTACTTAAATTTAACTGTAAATTAATTAAATGAAATAAAAGTAAAATTCAGTTCTTCGTTTGCACTAGCTACATTTCAAGGGCTCCGTGGCCATGCACGGCTGGCGGCTACCATATTGCACACCGTATACGCAGAACTTCTCCATCATTGTAGAAAATTCTTCTGGACAGTGGTGCTCTAATGGATAGTTCTGTGCACCGTGCTTTGTAGCCTGTTGCTCTAGAGTATTGGTAAAGGTCTACTTGGCATGAGACCCATGCTGTTACAGTCACCACACAGAGAGGTCCAGAAGACCAGGGTTGGGGAAGCCTTCCTTTCTAAAGGTGCCTCCCTTTCATCCACCCCTTCATTTGCCAGATAGACCATATAAGGCTCTTGGAGACTCTGCTGGTGTACGTGGGAAGCAGGCACAGTGCGTGAGGTTCCTCTACCTCTTCTGGGGACCAGCATCCACCTCAGCAACACCTGAAAAGACCAACAGTTACCTTGGGTCCAATTCCCAGTAAATCAAGGAAAAATAATAGCTCATGCTGCCAAAGCAGAGAGAGTATTATTTGTCCTGTGGTTTATTATGGGGCAGCTTATTAAAATGTCAAAGAGGTACAATTCCGGGTGGAAAACCTTTAGAAGATGTAACTGAGTCAACTAAATAGAAGGAAAGAAGTGTGTGCCAGGTACATACTGAAATTTGGGGAGTGAGGATGGAGAAAATGAGGGGGCTATTCTGGAAGATGTGAGAGAGGGCTCCAAGCACAGAGAACCCAGAGGCAAAGGACAAATTAAAGCGCTGTTGGATAAACTCTGCCTAATCTACAATTTAGCCAAAGGCTGGACCCATAGCAAGTTTTTCAGGTGGTTGAAAGTACCAAATTGGCATATTCTTGTCTATTTTTCCATCATAAATTATTGTTTCCCTGGGCAAGGATGCAAATAACACTTTCCAAAGATGGAAAATTAGATCTGCAGGAGCCCAAGAACCAATCAAACAACCAGCCAGAAGCCCAAACCCCTACACCTAAAGAAAAGGCAGAGCCTTTCTCTGAATAAATGACTCACTCTCTGGAGTCCCGCTCTGAACATTCAGGAAAGAGAAGTCTTAGTACACACGGTCATTACATTTCCATCTGTAATGGTGAAGGGAAGGGGAAAAAAAAAACCTTTCCTGCCCAGTTCTCACAAGACAAACAACGGAGAATATGATGAACTTGGAATTCTTTTCATTTGCTTTTGCCTTATAAATGGGATCCTGGAGGGAGAAAGAATAAGTGAGGCTGGCATGTCTTGCTGCTGTTGTATGTCATAAGATCTATAGTTCATTTCTGTAACAGGAAACAACACGTGTTTTTACTCAGGGACCAAATAATACCTTTCACAGTCTGGCTGAGCAAATGGGTTTTCTTTTACTGGCAAACCCGGCATGATGCCTTATACATCTGGAGCCGACCCATTTTTTCTTAAGTTGTCCCTTACGCTGACATATTGGAAAATAGAAACATTTATATTTTTCCATCCACGCGTGGTGCTGTGACTTCCCTAAGCACTAAAAGGGATTTTCTCCGTTCAGCAGAGAATCGGAACATGAGGCCAGGAACCTGATGCTGTATCCAGCCTGTCTCCTGGTGCCCTGACATCTCCCACTCACATCCGTTTCCTCTCCCACCCAGGGGCTCTGCGGGAGAAAGACCTGATGACCTGTTTCCGTAAAGATTACAGCCTAGAAAACCCTGTGGGGCAGTTCTACTCTGTCACATGGGGTCTCTATGAGTTGGAATCAACTCAATGGTACCTAACGACATATGTATATGTTGACATACAACTATATATACATATAGATATGAAAAAAAGACCCATTGCCATCGAGTCAACTCATAGATACCCTGTAAAACAGAGTAGAAGAGTAGAGCTGCCTCATAGGTTTTCCAAGGAGTGGCTGTTGGATTCGAACTCTCAACCTTTTGGTGAGCAGCCAAATGCTTAACTGCTGCACCACCCGGACTCCATATATATATATATATGTACATATATAATATATAAATATATACAGACAGACACCAGATCAAATTCAGAACATCTCCAGCACCCTGAAGTTTCTCTCATGCACCTTTCTAGCCTATTATCCATCCCTCCCCTAGAAGAAGCCGTTCTTCTGATTTGCATAACCATTGATTACTATGGCCCAGGTCCAGTTCCAGGTGTCTTACATATAGCATTTCATTTGACTCTCACAACGAATCTGTGTATTGGATGGATTGTGAGGCTGAGTAACTTACCTAAAGTGTCTCAACAAGATCATGGCAGAGCCAGGACCAGAATAATTCTAGTGGCTGTCACTTAACGAGTGTCTCTAATGTACCAAGTACTATGCTGGCAGCTCACATAATCGTTACAATAACTCTACCAGGTAGATAAAAACCAAACCCGTTGCCATTCAGTCAATTCCAACTCATAGTGACCCTATGGGACAGAGTAGAACTGCCCCCATAGTGTTTCCAAGGAGCAGCTGGTGGATTCAAACTGCCGACCTTTTGGTTAGCAGCTGTACCTCTTAACCACTATGCCACCTGGGTTTCCACCAGGTAGATAGAGCTTCCTTATTTTTTAGAGTAGCACAATAGTATATATATGTTCTGTAATTCATTTAGACAATCCTCTATTGTTAGGCGTTCAGCTTTCACCAAATCTGTTACTATTTAAAATGGTTTTGTATCTACTAATACTAGAACACAACACTGCTCTTACATATTGTTGCCAGAAAAACCAGAACCTACATCTGCTCTCATACTCGGTCAGTGTAAATACCAAATGTGATCATGCTCATGGAAGTGACGTTTGCACTCTAAACTTCCACGAGCATGACCACATTGGGTATATACCTAGGAGTGGAAATACTAGGTCATACAGTAAGGAGCCCTGGCGGAGCAACGGTGAAGCACTTGGCTGCTAACCAAAAGGTCAGTGCTTTGAACCCACACCCAATCTGTGGGAGGAAGAGGTGGCAGTCTGCTTCTGTAAAGATTTCAGCGTTGGAAACCCTATGTGCCAGTACTCTGCCCTATAGGGCCACTGGAGCCCTGGTGGTGCAGCGGTTGCTAACCAAAAGTCAGCGCTTCGAATCCACCAGCCACTCCTTGGAAACGCTATGGGGCAGTTCTACTTTGTCCCGCAGGGTCACTGCGAGTCGGAATCCACTCCACGGCAAGGGGTTTGGTTTCAGTTTTTGGTATAGGGTTCCTGTGAGTTGGAATCTACTCCACAGCACACAACAACATACTAACATCGTGTTTAACTGTTTGAGGAACTGCCAGACTGTTTCCACAGTGGCTGAATACATATTAATCCTTAGTTTGTTTGTTTTCCTCACAACTTTTCATGCCAGGGCTTCTGTATCCTCCTCATTCATTTTGTTAGCTGAGTAATATCGTGTAGTGTGAACGTCCGGTAAATTCTATCACCACGTCCTTGCTAGTAGATATTTAAATTGGTCTGTCTACTATTATAAACGTGCTTCAATGATTTGGACACATATCCTTGGACAATTGTATAGCCGTTTCATTAGGACAGAAATTTAAAGTGACTGAGTTGAAAGATGCATTTACAATTTTGGTAGTTGCTGACAAATTGACTTTAGGCTCTTATTTAAGATTTCAGGAAGCTTGAAAAATCTCTGTCTAAAAGAAGCCCGTGCTTTAATTCTGAGAGTGAATTCAGATTTGGTGGTCCTCGTGATTTGACCACGGTTATTCAGAAACCTTGAATAAATCAGCAAGATCGTTCTGACCTGAAACAGGTTGGAAGAACTTCAGCAGGAGCGACAATGGAAGGCAATTCTAATCGTTTGCTTTTCAGCTGTATGTTGGGTGACAAAAAGTTCCAGTGTTTTGCATCTGGTTTAAAAGCTGGAAAAGCAGTTCACTTGTGACGATCTGTTTTCTGGAACACGGAACTTTATACTAACTTAATATTTATTGACTCAAATAATGTTAAAAATGCCCTTGGGGCATCCTAAAGAATTACAAAGATTAATTCTTTGAAATTGCTTTTTTTTGGAAGAGTTAAAAGTAATTAAGAATGAAGTCTAATAAAGAATGTGATTTACTGTACAGAATAAGGCATTTCATTTGGGAGAAGGGGACCACGGAGAGGAGGAAGAGTATAAGAATAAGGTAAAAAGAGTGGTATTTTGAAGACTGACCTTGAAGAAATTTTCTGAAGAGCTCGAAAATACCTGAGCAAATGGTTGCATCTTTGGAATAAATATTTACTTTTGCAAGCTGATCACCTGGTAAAAAACACATTTACTCTGATGGGTTAGTTCCAGGACATTTGTTCAAATCCATGTTTACTTCCTTGTTCCTTTTTTCCATATTGAACATCAGGGTTAAACCCATAAATAAAGGGAGAATAAAAATGTGTGAGTGACTGAGTACGTAATTTGGACCTGACTTCCTGAGGAGCTCAGCTAAGAAAACTGTTAAGATATAAAACCTATAGTTCATGACGTTGGAGAGGCAACAAGGTATTGTAGAAGGAACAAGCCCATGACTAGGTCTAGGGAGGTGAGCCAAGTAATTCAGAAGTTAGAAAAAGAAGGATAAAACAGAAAGGAGGTAGACAGAAAAAAACAATAATGATAATAACAGAAATTAATGAAATGGTTTACACAAATAAGAGAATCAATAAATTTGATCCTTGGAAAATCTAGCAAAACAAGTAACCCTCTGGCAAAAGAGACCAATAAAAAGGGAGAGGGAGGGAGAGAGAGGGAACAACATCGGGAATGAAAAGGGGACACCATTATAAATCCTGAAGAACTACGAAAGGCAATAAAAGGATAAAATGAGCAACTTCGTAACAGTTATTTGAAATTCAAATAAAATGGAAAAATTCCTATTAAAAAAAAAACACAATTTACTGCTTTAGAATTGGACTTGTGATTTCAACCAAGTATTTAAGGAAGAAAATAAAGCCAATCTTTTACAGAAAAGAAGAACCATATCCCAGCTCATTTTATAAGACCACAGTACCTTTGCCACTTAGTCCTAAACAAAGTATTAGCAAACTGAATCCAGAAGTATATAAAGTGTAACACGTAGTGATCCATTTGTGCATATACCAGGAAGAGAAGGTTGTTTAACATCAGACAATTGATCAACGTAATTATCTATATTAATAGAAAAAATTTATGCACCAACCCTTAGGGCCAGGGATGAAGAAATAGAAGATTTTTATCAGCTGCTGCAGTCTGAAATTGATCAAACATGCAATCGAGATGCATTGATAATTACTGGAGACTGGAATGCGAAAGCTGGAAACAAAGAAGAAGGATCAGTAGTTGGAAAACATGGCCTTGGTGATAGAAACAATGCCAGAGATCGAATGACAGAATTTTGCAAGACCAACAACTTCTTCATTGCAAATACCTTCTTTCACCAACATAAACGGCGACTATACACATGGACCTCACCAGATGGAACACACAGAAATCAAATAGACTACATCTATGGAAAGAGACAATGGAAAAGCGCAATATCATCAGTCAGAACAAGGCCGGGGCCGACTGTGGAACAGACCATCAATTGCTCATATGCAATTTCAAGCTGAAACTGAAGAAAATCAGAGCAAGTCCACAAGAGCCAAAATATGACCTTGAGTATATCCCACCTGAATTTAGAGACCATCTCAAGAATAGATTTTACGCATTGAACACTAGTGACCGCAGACCAGATGAGTTGTAGAATGACATCAAGGACATCATCCACGAAGAAAGCAAGAGGTCACTGAAAAGACAGGAAAGAAAGAAAAGGCCAAGATGGACATCAGAGGAGACTCTGAAACTTGCTCTTGAGCATCGAGCAGCTAAAGCAAAAGGAAGAATTGATGAATTAAAAGAACTGAACAGAAGATTTCAAAGGGCCTCTCAAGAAGACAAAGTAAAGTATTATAATGACATGTGCAAAGAGCTGGAGATGGAAAACCAAAAGGGAAGAACACGCTCGGAGTTTCTCAAGCTGAAAGAACTGAAGAAAAAATTCAAGCCTTGAGTTGCAATAGTGAAGGATTCCATGGGGGAAATATTAAAGGATGCAGGAAGCATCAAAAGAAGATGGAAGGAATACACAGAGTCATTATACCAAAAGGAATTAGTCGATATTCAACCATTTCAAGAGGTGGCATATGATCAGGAACCAATGGTACTGAAGGAAGAAGTCCAAGCTGCTCTGAAGGCATTGGTGAAAAACAAGGCTCCAGGAATTGATGGAATATCAATTGAGATGTTTCAACAAACAGATGCAGCGCTGGAGGTGCTCACTTGTCTATGCCAAGAAATATGGAAGACAGCTTCCTGGCCAACTGACTAGAAGAGATCCACATTTATGCCTATTCCCAAGAAAGGCGATCCAACCGAATGTGGATCTCACACGCAAGCAAAATTTTGCTGAAGATCATTCAAAAACGGCTGCAGCAGTATGTCGGCTGGGAACTGTGAGAAATTCAGGCCGGTTTCAGAAGAGGACGTAGAACCAGTGATATCATAGCTGATGTCAGATGGATCCTGGCTGAAAGCAGAGAATACCAGAAAGATGTTTACCTGTGTTTTATTGACTATTCAAAGGCATTTGACTGTGTGGATCATAACAAATTATGGATAACATTGCTAAGAATGGGAATTCCAGAACACTTAATTGTGCTCATGAGGAACCTTTACATAGATCAAGAGGCAGTTGGTCGGACAGAACAAGGGGATACTGAGTGGTTTAAAGTCAGAAGAGGTGTGCATCAGGGTTGTATCCTTTCACCATACCTATTCAGTCTGTACGCTGAGCAAATAATCCGAGAGGCTGGACTATGTGAAGAAGAACGGACCATCAGGACTGGAGGAAGACTCGTTAACAACCTGCGTTATGCAGATGACATAACCTTGCTTGCTGAAAGTGAGAGGACTTGAAGCACTTACTAATGAAGATCAAAGACCACAGCCTTCAGTATGGATTACACCTCAACATAAAGAAAACAAAAATCCTCACAACTGGACCAATGAACAACATCATGATAAACAGAGAAAAAATTGAAGTTGTCAAAGATTTCATTTTACTTGGATCCACAATCAACAGCCATGGAAGCAGCAGTCAAGAAATCAAAAGACACTTTGCATTGGGTAAATCTGCTGCAAAGGACCTCTTTAAAGTGTAGAGGAGCAAAGATGTCACCCTGAAGACTAAGGTGCGCCTGACCCAAGCCATGATATTTTCAATTGCATCATATGCATGTGAAAACTGGACAATGAATAAGGAAGACTGAAGAACAGTTGACTCATTTGAATTGTGGTGTTGGCAAAGAATATTGAATATACCATGGACTGCCAAAAGAACAAACAAATCTGTCTTGGAAGAAGTACAACCAAAATGCTCCTTAGAAGGATGGCGAGACTGCGCCTTACATACTTTGGACAGGTTGTCAGGAGGGATCAGTCCCTGGAGAAGGACATCATGCTTGGCAGAGTACAAGGTCAGCAGAAAAGAGGAAGACCCTCAACGAGGTGGATTGACACAGTGGCTGCAACAATGAGCTCAAGCATAACAACGATTGTGAGGATGGCCAGGACCAGGCAGTGTTTTGTTCTGTTGTGCATAGGGTCGCTATGAGTCGGAACCAACTCGACGGCACCTAATAAAAACAACAGAATAAAGGAGAAATATCATATGATTATGTTATTAGATACAGAATAAGCTTTTGGTAAAATTCAACATTTATTAATGAGGCAAAAAAAAAAAAAAAAACTCTTAGCAAACTCACAATCGAAAGAAACTTACCGGAAAAAAAAAACCTACAGCAAACATATTTAATTGTGAAATTGGAAACTTTCACTCTGAGATCGGGAGGCGAGAATGCCTGTGTCACCGCTTGGTTCAACGTTGCGCTGAATCTATACATAACGGAAAGGAGAAATAAAATTATTATTTTTCACAATATGATTGTGTGTACACACAATCCAAAATGACCTATAAATAAATTATTAAAATTAATAATCTATTTTTTGGGGACATAAGGCTAACCAGCAACAATCAACTGTATTTCAATATACCAGTAAAGAATAGTCTGAAAGTCAAAGTTTTAGAAGATGCCATTTAAAATAATATCAAAAGAATGTCAAAAAGCTAGAAATAAGTCTAACAATTGATGTGTAATATTTCCAGAAACACTATAAAATATTACTGTGACAAATTAAAGGAACCTAAACAAAATGGAGTGTTCACCAGCTGGAAGGCTGATTTTTGTAAAGGTTATCAATTCTCCCTAAAGGGTTCTATAGATTCACTGAAATCCTACCAAAATTCAAACAGATTTTTTTTTGTGTGGAACTTGACAAGCTGACCCAAAAAGCTATGTGAAAGAAAGATCTTGGTTTTTAAATATCATTCTCATTCACAGACATGAAGATAATCCCAAACTGAAGAAAATCTGAAGGTCTTGAAAGACAAAGACAGACTGAGGAGCTATTTCAGATTAAAGGAGGCTAAAGATATTAAAAAAAAAAAAAATTTTTTTTTTTTTTTTTTAAAGATATATGACAACTAAGTGCAACATGTGACCCTGGACTTGTTCTTGGACCACAGTTTTTTGTTGTTGTTTTTTTTTTTTGCATAAAAGGACATTATTGGGACAACTGACAAGTATAAATAAGGTCTGTAGAATAGATAACATTATTGCATAAGTGTTATTTTTCTGAGTTTGATAATTGTACATTCAGTTATTGAGAGAATATCCTTATTCTTAAGAAATACTCACTGAAATATTTAGAGATAAAGCAGCATTGTGTCTGTGACTTTCAAATTGTCATAAAAAATATTGTGTGTGTTTATACAGAGAGAGAGAAGATAAAGCAAATATTACCAATTGTGGAATCTCGATGAAGTATCTATGGAAATTCTACATAATATTCTTGCAAATTTTCTGTAAGATTTAAATTATTTCAAAGTAAAAAGTTACCAAAATTTTTGGAAAAAAAGGTATATGGAAATGCAAAGACCTAGAATAACCAAGGAAACCCTGGTAGCATAGTGGTTAAGAGCTACGGCTACCAACCAAAAGGTTGGCAGTTTGAATCCGCCAGGTGGTCTTCGGAGACTCTGCGGGGGAGTTCTACCCTGTCCTATGGAGTCAGTGAGTTGGAATCGACTCGACGGCAACAGGTTTGGTTTTGGTTTTTCAGAATAGCCAAAGTACTCCTGAAAAGCACGATGGAAGGACTTGCTGTGCTGAATGCCTGCGCTGTGTTTAAAGTTAAGGGATTAAATGGCGTGGTATTAGCGTAAAAGCAGACAAATAGACCAACGTAACAGAATAGTGTCCAGAAACACACCCACGCACGTATGGCCTCTAAGTCAGGACGAAGGTAGCACTGCAGAACACTGTCACAAGACAGGCTTTGGAATACGTAGTGTTGCAGGTAAAACAACAACCACAACCACGTGAAATTTGACCCTTACTTAACACCGCACACAAATGTGAAAAGCAAAACTGTAACACTTTGATAAGAAAATATAGGCAAATGTCTTCATGACCTGAGAGCAGGGGAAAAGAGACAAGGGCCTTTCCCCAGAGCCGAGAGAGAGCAAGCCTTCCCCTAGAGCTGGCACCCTGAATGCCAGCCTCCTAAACTGTGAGAAGATAAATTTCTGTTTATTAAAGCCATCCACTTGTGGTATTTCTGTTACAGCAGCACTAGATGACTAAGACAATATGCATACCCTATGTTGCGGCAAATTTCCTGCTAGGAAAATTGAGGTACACAGACCTGAGCGTCAGGATGAGCAAGGCACTGCACTTCTGTGGTTTTACTTCCAAAAACCCATAACCTCAGCCTAGTCACAAGAAAAACATCAGACAAACCCAAACTGATGGACAGTCTACAAAATACTGACCAGAACACCTCAAAAACTGTGGAGCCTGTGAAAAGACACGGAACGTCTAAGAAACGGTCACAGACCAGAGGAGGCTAGGGACACATGATGATGAAAGATAATGAGGTATCCTGGGCGGGATCCTAAAAAAGAAAGAAGGACGTAAGTGGAAAAATTTATGAAACCCTAATAAAGTGTGTTACTTAGCTAACAGCCATGACCAATATTGGTTTTTCAGTTGTGACAACTGTATGACAGCAAAGTAAGATATCAACAGTAGGGTAACTTGGTGTGGAGCATTTGAGAACTCTCTGTACCATCTTTGCAGCGGTGGTTAAGCGCTCATCTGCTAACCGAAAGGTTGGCATTTCAAGCCCGCCAGCTGCTCCTCCGGAGCTTCCATAAAGATTTAGAGCCTTGGAAACCCTATAGGGCAGTTCTACCCTGACCTATAGGGTTGCTATGTGTTAGAATCGACTGGACAGCAGTGGGTGTGGTTTTAAAGCTATTTAAAAGTTAAAATTCTGTTTTTTAAAAATGGGTTAGTGAGCATCCGCCTGTACGTATTTGGCTGTTCTCTTTGAGTTTAACTTATTGAGGTATTTTCTTGGTTCTCTCCACCTTTGTCAATGCTGTGAATCATCTCTTAAATGCAATTTCATGGAAATGTATTCATCAGCTCACATTCAGGAACCATTACAAATGTATGAATTCGTAGACTGGATTTTCTACATGTTTACATAACAATGTCGTTTTTCCTTTTTCTCTCCCACTGGCAAACCTTTACTTCTGTAACTTGGAGAAAGAGGCAGAAATGTTTACACTGAGCCCATTTGGGGATTGGAAGAAGAGCTTCCAAAGCTGGAAAGGTTTCAAAAACCTGATCAATAAGAAAAAAATTCAAAGAAAAGACATGGATTAAGACAAACGCATAGCAAACTGAAGGCCTATGTCATTTAAATAATATTAATTCATTCCCAGAGTGAGAATATAAGACAGAGCCCCATCTGTCGGAGTCTCTTCTTATAAAACCCAGCAAAGGATTCCAGGTATTTTTACTTTTCCTCTTACAACACCTGGAGTTGCTCAGATGGTTGCAGCTCCTGATACTTTAACCCTTCAGCGGCCCATTGGGGCTCTCAGTCAGAAGAAATATGAATAAGTCTTTACTATGGAACCCCGTTTTCTCTACAGCATGATAATTTCACGGTGGTATCTCTTTTTAATCAGTCAGGCACAGATACAGGCACGGGTGTGTCAGGGTCACGGTGAAGACGGACACGTTATCTGTGTAAGACAGATCTTGTGCTCAACAGCTGACCTTTCTTGGGTCCCCCTTAGTCTTCCTGTCTTGTCCAGTAATCACTGTTGGGGTTTAGTTGTCAAATCCAATTACTAAACCTGAGCAGCATGTGAAAGAGAGTGCCTTTCCTAGCTCTCTTCAGAATGAGAAGAATGGAACACAGTTTTCAGTACAGGGCTGGACACGTAAAAACAGCTGAGAGGGTCAGAATATGTTATTCATTGTTACTTTGCATTTTTCCCCCCAAGAAGAAAGACCTAGCAAATTAAGTTATATTGTAAGCATTCATACTGTATGTAGATATGAATCAAACCGAACTTTGCTGGACCCCTGTCACCGTTGTTGTTGTTAGGTGCCGTCGAGGCGGTTCTGACTCATAGCAACCCTATGCACAACAGAACAAAACACTGCCCAGTCCTGCACCATGCTCACAATCATTGTTATGCTTGAGCCCATTGTTGCAGCCACTGTGTCAACCCGTCTTGTTGAGGGTCTTCCTCTTTTCCAATGACCGTCTACTTTACCAAGCATGGTGTCCTTCTCCAGGGGCTGATCTCTCCTGATAACACGTCCAAGTTGTACGAGATGAAGCCTCGCCAGCCATCCACTGAGGCACCTGGTATTAAGTGTATTTTACAATTTGACAAATCTGTTAGTCACAGAACAGCTGATGAGAAGCCCTCCTGCGGCGAATTGTTACCTGTGTATTCCCAGGGAGGGTAGCTTCAAATGTGAAACTAAGCTTGCTCCAGAGATCCCCAAACTGTGTGCCGAGGAGCCCTGGCAGCACAGCAGACTTCCAGGGTGCCAAGGGATATTTTATATTTTTGAAGAAACCCAATAATATTTGCAGGAACTAGTAGCTTGAGGTAGTTTACAATTTCAACATTAGATTGTAGCTACAAGCCTTTAGATGATGTCACGTCTTTGCGAAGCTGCTGCGAAAAAAAGCAAGAACAAGGCAAAAATCAATGAGGAGCAGGAACTGAGGGGGACTGTGTCCGGTGAGGAAACCCTGGTGGCATAGTGGTTAAGTGCTACAGCTGCTAACCAAAGGGTCGGCAGTTCAAATCCACCAGGCGCTCCTTGGAAAGTCTATGGGGCAGTTCTACTCTTGTCCTATAGGGTCGCTATGAGTTGGAATTGACTTGACGGCAGTGGGTTTCTCTTTTTTGGGGGAGGTGTCCGGTGATGCCTAGGATGGAGATATTGTGCAATGCCCCGTTGGTGTGCTCATCCCATTAGGCTGTAATTGTAAATATTTAAGAATGAAATTAAAATAATATTTTTTTATTTTGATTTATATGTATTATTACTTTTTCAAACAACTACAAAATTGTAAGGGCATTTACACTTATTAAGTTGTTTCGACCTTACTACTTAATAAACAGAAAACTAAAACACCAACCCAAACTTGTTGCCATGGAGTCAATTCTGACTCATAGCAACCCATAGGACAGAGCAGAACTGCCCTATCGTTTCCAAGGAACAGCTGGTAGATTCGAACTGCCAACCTTGTGGTTAGCAGCTGAGCTCTTGACCACCGTGCCACCAAACCTGCTGGACTTGATTCCAACTCCTAGCGACCCTACAGGAGAGAGAGGGACTGCCCCATAGAGTTTCCAAGGAGCACCTGGTGGGTTTATTTAAACTGCTGACCTTTGGGTTAGCAGCCATAGCAGTTAACCACTGCGCCGTCAGGGTTTAACTACTAGGTTGTTTCTTTTTTTTTTTCCCTTTGTTTGTTTTGGCCTAAGGGCACCATGAAAAAATTATCAAGACTTTAAGGGTGCCCTGAGCTGAGAAAGTCGGGGAAACTCTGGAGCAGGCTAATATTGTCCACCAACTAATATTGTCCACCAACTAATAAGGAATGTGCAAATAAACCCAGGGAGTGAAAAATGACTTGCTTATTCCGTTTTGAAATCCTTCCTATTATTTTACCCAAGTTGAATGGCTCATTAACTTTTAGCTCTTTGTTATTCCAAATCTAAAAATGCATGTTAAAACGTTATTAAGGAAAAACATCTTTTTAAAATAGGGAACATTCTCCAGTGAACAAAGACATAATAACCAAGTCAGATTTGAGATTTCTTTTCTGTGGGCCTCTGTTAACTAACTGGGTGGCCTGAGGCCAGTTACTAAACTAAAAATCCCTTTTGATGCAGACCCAGTATATCCTTTGCTCTTTTAGAATTCGGAGGCAGCAGAAAACTAACGTTTGTGAGCAAGGTTGTCAATGAAAAGCAAACAAAAACAAAACATCTATAACCATTTAATGACATCTTAATTAATGAATACTCTGGGGGAAAAAATCTTGTATGTGACAGTGTTTTCTCTGATTAAACAACAAAACTAGCAAGGGTAAGAGAAAACCCTTCATCAATCATGTATGACAATGTTGTTTTGTATTTCATTATAGTTCAAGGACTCCCTGTGGATGGATCAACAAAATCTCCTTCTCACAAGCTCTCCATACCCTAAAACCAAAAAAACCTGTGCCATCCAGTCGATCCCAACTCACAGTGACCCTATAGGACAGAGTAGAACTGCCCCATACAGTTTCCAAGGAGCTGCTGGTGGATTCAAACTGCCAAACTTTTAGTTAGCAACCACGCTCTGCTAAAATGCATGTTAAAATGTTATTAAGGAAAAACATCTTTTTAAAATAGGGAACACTCTCCAGTGAACAAAGGCATAATAACCAAGTCAGATTTGAGATTTCTTTTCTGTGGGCCTCTGTTAACTAACTGGGTGGCCTGAGGCCAGTTACTAAACTAAAAATCCCTTTTGATGCAGACCCAGTATATCCACCATGCACCACCACGCCCTGCTAAATATAAATGTGGGGGGGTGACATTTGACTCCACTTCCCCAGCCTGTCCTTTTCATACACACCCCAACCCCAACCCATTTGGGAACTTAACTTTTGAGCCTCAGTATCTTCTTGCTTTCTAGACTCCAACTTGTGCTAGGACTCAAGAGGGTCTGCCATCAAGCATTTAGACACACTGACTGATTAATTCTTTCCTTAGGAAACAGCTACTTGCAAGCTGTGTGGTTATGAACAAATTTCTTTGGCAGCTCTGTGCTTCAATTTCCTCACCTATAAATGGGAGTAATAATAACTTCTGTCTCAGAGTGTCGCTATGGAGATTAATAAATACACATAAAGCCTCCACAACAGTGCTTACAGAGCTCAATAAGTATTGGCTACTAATAAGTAAAAAAAAAAAAAAAAAATTAGGATAAATATCTGATATGGAGTCATTGAACTAAATGATAAGAATATTTTTAAGGTTTTGAAATATAGATCCAAATTTTCCTAACCCGTTGCCAGCGAGTCGATTCTGACTCATAGCGACCCTATAGGACAGAGGAGAACTGCCCCGTAGGGTTTCCAAGGAACGCCCGGTGGATTCAAACTACTGACCTCTTGGTTAGCAGCTGAGCTCTTAACCACTACACTACCAAGGCTTCTAAGGCATTTTTAAACTAATTTACTTTTTTTTTTTTTGAAAAGGAGTTGTTTACCTAAGCCTTCGTCAATGTTGTATATTAATATTATATATATATTTTTAATTTTGGAGATATGATCTTTAAACCATTTTCTTCTACTGCCCTACCCTTGATTCCTGATATAATTTTGGTTTCTACCATATTTTGGTGTTATTTTAAGTACTCTTCTAAAGCATTTTCTACTCTAACTCCGACCCTCATTTTTGATGGTCTAGAACATCAGCTGTGTTCCATCTGAATCGTGCTGGGTCTGATGGTTTTGTCTGCTACGTGGCTGTTTTAGGCTCAGTGTGGCGGACACTGGGAAGGCATCAACAGTGTCCTTTTTCTCTGCTCTTGGGCAAAACTCCCATTTCCATTCAGGTGTCCACATCTCACCACACCCACCACCCTAAGCCCTCCACCCCCAGCCACTGTAGCCCATGAGTTTTAGGAGAACTCCACACTCGCGTGACCACTAGGCAATACCCCCCCAACTGTGGACGAGGGGGACAGAAACAAGCACCCTAACTTGGACTCTTCCTAGAGGGGGAGAGAATTTTAGGAAAACACATGCAAAAGATAAAAAAAAATTACTACAAAGGGATGATTTTGAAGAAAAAATGTTAATCCGAAAAATATTGACTAGGCAGTTTAAAACTGAGAAAAAAAGGTGTCTTATTAGGAGAGGGAAGGACATCAAATTCAGTTCAAGAAGAAGAAAGTAAGAGTAAAAGTAAAGAGAAAAAAATACATTATGACATGCATTCGAATAGAAAATGGGGGTCTTCTGATGAGTTAAAAATGAAAGAATGAGATGATAGAAAATGAAAAAAGCTTGCAGTCTAAAAAAAAAAGTAAAGAGGAATAAAATCATCTATAAAATAGTTTAGTATTTCAATTCAAAGAGTACTGTAGAAATAAATAGCCTTGACAATCTGAGGGAAAACAGGTTTCACCAAAGAACAGAACCAAAAACAGGGCGAAAACAATTGGTATCTGAGACATATAAAAAAAATGCCTGTTGCCATTTAGTTGATTCTGACTTCCAGTGACCTTACAGGACAAAGAACAACTGCCCCATAGTGTTTCCAAGGCTGTAATCTTTATGGAAGCAGAGTGCCACATTTTTTCCCATAGAGAGGCTAACGAACGGGTTTGAACCACTGACCTTTCAGTTGGCAGCTGAACATTAACCACTGAGCCAATAGGGCACCTTTTCTAAGAGATGTAATAGGAGTTAAACATTGGGTTCTTCACATAATGTTGGTCAGGGAAGCGCAGTAGGACTTGTACACACTTGGTAGGTACCAAATGAGAGAGCCTGGGACAATGGTTCTCAAGCCTTAACCCCAACTCTAGTGATACTTACCATATCAGAATTTAAAGCTGACAATTAAAAAAATATATATTTACGTATTAATTCATCTTAAAAATAACAGTAATAAACCCATGATATTCTAACACAAATAACGTATTTTTATGGCAATACATTTTCCAAAGCAAAAAATATATATATTAATAATAGTGGCATTGTTTTACATTATTGCCAATCTCTCAAATGTCTAGCTGAATAGAAGACAAATGGATTCTTCTATCTCCTTTTTGATTCAGTGTGTTGCAATATGTTGTCCTACTTGATACATCTGAAGGAAACTCAGCCTCCCACAGTTATAGAGTCAGGAAAGAGAGGCTTTTTAAAATAACCTTTTAAGGTAATTGTAGGTATTTTGATACTGTACCAAAGCCCAGCACCCTTAAAGGTTAGGTGCGGTGTGAAATCTAAAACCGTATCAATTAACTCTGTACAGTCTGATGTTTAAATCCATTAGTCTACTTTGCATTTTGAATGACTTTGCAATACGATGCATTGGTAGTTTCTGAAATATGGGTTCACTGAGTTATGCAGGTTTTGCAAATATTGGCATACTTTATTGTACACTACCAAAAGATCACACTGGTTAGCAGCATCACCAATCTTATCAGAAAAGTCTTTACCTACTGGGAAGCTACTGAGCTCCTGGCAGACACAAGTTTTACAAAATCTCAGTTTTGAAAGATGAAATTTAATCATTAGCAATACCTATTGTCAGTTATTTTCCTTGAAGTGACCGGCTAACTTCTTTCATTTTTGAGAAAACGCCTACCAAACATCCAGGTTTGTCAGTTGGTCCAGTTCAGCTCGAGATTCAGTCAATTGCACACGCGCTTTTCCTCGGGACAGCAGGATTGCACATTTCATCACAGAGCACACTACAAAGGCGTGGGTTCAAGGGCTAAGATTTAATAAAACTAATAATTTTTACTGCTTTATCAGGATATTCTTAAGTGAAGTCAGTGTGATTTTTTTTTAACTGAGATTGTGTGGCAGTGGAGACCACAGTGGCCACTAGTGCAGTTGGGTGCGACTGCCTTGATTGGAGCTGTTTATCCACTCTTGCTTTTGCATATCAGGGTACATATCATACCGTGAAAAATGCAAGTAACGTTGTCTTAGTTATCCGTTGCTGCTATAACAGAAATACCACAAGTGGGTGGCCTTAACAAACAAATTGATTTTCTCATAGTTTAGGAAGCTGGAAGTCTAAATTCAGGGCACCAGCTCTAGGGAAAGGCTTTCTCTCGGGGTCGACTCTGAGGGAAAGTCCCTGACTCTTCTCAGCTTCTGTTTCTTGGTTCCTTGGAGGTCTCATGTGGCGTGGCATCTGTCTTCCCCCATCTCTGCTGTTTTATATCTCAGAGCCAATCTGTGAAAAGGTGAAAGTTTTAATGATTTTCCCCATTTGTAATGTCTATATATTGACGAATTTGTAACCTTCCTTGGACTCCAACAGACACAGCTCTGGCACCATGCTTGTCTACTTCCCACTTTTGCCCCCTGGAACATATGCTGAATAAAACCTTTCTTCTTGCTTCAGAAAAAAGATTGATTTAAGACACACCCTATGCTAATACTGCCTCATTAACGTAACAACGGAAAAACATTCCGAAGTGGAATTATAACCATTGTTACAGTGGTTAGGACATTCAGCACATTTGGGGTGGGGGGGGACACAATTCAATCCATAACAAACATTGTAGTATTGTTATGAAGAATTTTGACCCTGCAAATCCCTGAAATAGTTTCAGAAATTGCCAGGGGTCCACAGGATACACTTTGAGAACTACTGACCTGTTGTTGTTGTTGTTAGGTGCCGTCGAGTTGCTTCCAACTCATAGTGACCCTATGTACAACAGAATGAAACACTGCCCGGTCCTGTGCCATCATTGTTATCATTGTTATGCTTGACCCATCGTTGCAGCCACTGTGTCAGCACATCTCATTGAGGGTCTTCCTCTTTTTTGTTGACTGTCTACTTTACCAAGGATGATGTCCTTCTCCAGGAACTGATCCCTCCTGACAACATGTCCAAAGTATGTAAGGTGCAGTCTCACCATCCTTGCTTCTAAGGACCATTCTGGTTCTACTTCTTCCAAGACAGATTCGTTTATTCTTTTGGCAGTCCAGGGTATATTCAATATTCTTCGCCAGCATCACAATTCAAAGGCATCAATTCTTCGGTCTTCCTTATTCATCATCCAACTTTCACATGCATATGAAGCGATTGAAAACACCATGGCTCGGGTCAGGCGCAACTTAGTCTTCAAGGTGACATCTTTGCTTTTCAACACTTTAAAGAGTTCTTTTGCAGCAGATTTGCCCAGTGCAATGCATCTTTTGATTTCTTGACTGCTGCTTCCATGGCTGTTGATTGTGGATCCAAGTAAAATGAAATCCTTGACAATTTCAATCTTTTCTCCCTTTATCATGATGTTGCTCATTGGCCCAGTTATGAGGATTTTTGGTTTGTTTTTTTTTTATGTTGAGACATAATTCATACTGAAGACTGTGGTCTTTGATCGTCATCTATAAGTGCTTCAAGTCCGCTTCACTTTCAGCAAGCAAGGTTGTGTTATCTGCATAACGCAGGTTGTTAATGAGCCTTCCTCTAACCTTGATGTCCAGTTCTTCTTCATATAGTCCAGTTTCTCGGGTTATTTGCTCAGCATACAGATTGAATAGATATGGTGAAAGGCTATAACTCTGACGCGCACCTTTCCTGACTTTAAACCACGCAGTATCCCCCTGTTCTATCTGAACCACAGCCTCTTGATGTATACGCAGATTCCTTATGAGCACAATTAAGTGTTCTGGAATTCCTATTCTTTGCAATGTTATCCATAATTTGTTATGATCCACACAGCCTTAGCATAGTCAATAAAACACAGGTAAACATCTTTCTGGTATTCTCTGCTTTCAGCCAGGATCCAGCCGACATCAGTAATTATATCCCTTGTTCCACATCCTCTTCGGAATCCGGTTTGAATTTCTGGCAGTTTCCTGTTGATATACTGCTGCAGCCACTTTTGAGTGATCTTCAGCAAAAATTTACCTGCGTGTGATATTAATGATATTGTTCAATAATTTATGCATTTGGTTGAATCACTTTTTGGGGGGAATAGGCACAAACATGGATCTCTTCCGGTTAGCTGGCCAGGTAGCTGTCTTCCAAATTTCTTGGCATAGATGAGTGAGCACTTCCAGCACTGCATCCATTTGTTGAAACATCTCAATTGATATTCTGTCAATTCCTGGAACCTTGTTTTTCACCAATGCCTTCAGAGCAGCTTGGACTTCTTCCTTCAGTACCATAGGTTCTTGATCATACGTTACCTCCTGGAATGGTTGAACGTTGACCAATTCTTTTTGGTATAGTGACTCTGTGTATCCCTTCCATCTTCTTTTGATGCTTCCTGTGTCATTTAATATTTTTCCCGTAGAATCCTTCAGTATTGCAACTTGAGACTTGAATTTTTTCTTCAGTTCTTTCAGCTTGAGAAATGTGGAGTGCATTCTTCCCTTTTGATTTTCTATCTCTAGCTCTTTGCACATGTCACTATAATACTTTACTTTGTCTTTTCATGCTGCCCCTTGAAATCCTCTGTTCAGCTCTTTTACTTCATAATTTCTTCTGCTCGCTTTAGCTACTGGATGTTCAAGAGCAACTTTCAGGGTCTCTTCTGACAAGCATTTGAGTCTTTTTTATCTTTCTTGCCTTTTTAATGACCTCTTGCTTTCTTCATGTTTGATGCCCTTAACGTCATTCCACAACTTGTCTGGTCTTCAGTCATTAGTGTTCAACTCGTCAAATCTATTCTTGAGATGGTCTCTAAATTCAGGTGGGATATACTCCAGGCCATACTTTGGCTCTTATGGACTTGTTCTAATTTTCTTCAGTTTCAACTTGAAAACTTGAATATGAGCAATTCATGGTCTGTTCTGCAGTTGGCCCCTGGCCTTGTTCTGACTGATGATATGGAGATTTTCCAACGTCTCTTTCCACAGATGTAGTCGATTTGACTCCTGTGTATTCCATCTAGTGAAGTCCACGTCTATAGGCACCATTTATGTTGTTAAAAAAAAGGTATTTGCAATGGAGGAGTCACTGGTATTGAAAAATTTGATCATGTAATCTCCGACATTGTTTCTATCACCAAGGCCATATTTTCCAACTACTGATCCTTCTTCTAGGACACTGAAAAAGTTGCCACAAATGTAAACTGAGGCAGATTACGAAGTTTAGTCTAATGTGATTATCTGCTCCTTCTGGGAAGTAATTAGCATTCCTGTTAGAAGGCTTAATAGACTGCTCGTCCCTTTCTGGACTAACAGGAAAGAGGTCAGTGACTTTTCACTAGACTACTGATCTTTAACCAGACATTTTTATTTTCTGTCTAAAATTTGACCATCTAATTACTCTGTTTTCTTATCAACGTATCTACCAAAAGAGAAATGTTTGATTTGACTTGCTGGGAAGTTCTTTTCCTTGTAGCAAACTTTAAATAAAACTTGGATATGGGCTAGTGATAAGATCAAACACGGACATTTCCTCTTTTGCCTAAACCTACTGACAATGCCAGACACAGGCCCTTCCTTTTTCTACCTAGCCAATTTCCCATTCTTTGTCTCGTGAATGATTAGCTAAGATTATAATTGCTTGTCCCCTCTGAAACTAGCTAGACACAGAGGTAAGACTTTCCTGTTCCACTAACTGGCTGAGATTTCCCCTAAATGTGAAATAATCCCAGCTATAATTCACTCCAGGGTCCCTGGGTGGTGCAAACAATTTGCACTCTACTAAAAAAAAAATTTTTTTTTTTTTTTTTTCCAACTTAAAGTTGCTGTGAGTCGGAATTGACTCGAGAGCACTGGGTTTGGGTGTTTACTAACTTAAAGGTTGGTGGTTGGAACCCACCCAGTGCCACCACAGAAGGAAAGTCTGACAATATGCTTCCATAAAAAGTACTGCCAAGAATATCCTATGGAGCTATTCTACTCAGTAACACATGGGGTCACCATGAATCGAAATCAACTTGATGGCAATGGATTTGATAGTTCTTTCTTTCTTTCTTTTTTTAATAATTTGCTTAACCTGTGGCTTGTTTATTCTCTCCATAAAAGTCTAAGGCAGAACCACCCTGATCTTAGGATCTGGGGTGCTTTCCCTATTGCAATAGCCTGAATAAAACCAATCTCCTTACTTGTTCTGTTTTTTGGTCTTTGACAGTTTGATGCCATGACTCGGATTGGACTCACAGTCCACCTCCAGACCCCTGTCTTCTCCACCCAGGCAGTGAGGCCTCTTAAGCCTGTTGTGCTCCATCCCTGATGGTTACTCAAGAATCGCATGGTGAGTTCAGCTCCTGATTCCTGTGCTCCAGACATCTGTCTATGGTAGAATGGTAAAGATTTGATTTGACTTTGATTCTTTGTTGGAGTGGTCTTTTGGGTTTGTTTTGTGGTTGGCTTTTGTTTAACCTTAGTACAATGGGATAAACCTCAGTCCTCTTCTCAGTCTCCTTGAAGAAGACTCCCACTAATTACATGCTTCACCACTACAACAATAACTCAGTTCATTGTCTTCTTCTAAAATGTCAGAATTTTACTAATGGCAACTTAGATGTCTAATGGTCTCTTTAGGGCATTTAGAATTTCCCTAAGCTTTTCTCTTTATGAGGCACACTTGATGATCTCTTCTCACTAATGGTCAGCTTATTTTGCTTGGTACAAAGAGGCCGAAAAACAAGAAAATGTCCCCCATCTATCTCAAAGTGTAAATCTCCTTAAGGAGTGTTCCTCTCATCACAACCCTCTCCTCCCATTCCTCCTTCACCCCTAACAAAGTCTCACAAAACTTTCCTCATCCAGAACCTCCCAGAAGACCACCTCAGCCGTTTTTACCACCTGTTATTCCTCCTTATTCTGTATATTCCCCTTCTCCCCTGGTTATCCTACTAATCCTCTTTACCCTTCCCTGCCTTCATTAAACTTTGCTGCTCTCCAACTTCCTGTCCTAACCTGTATCACTGACCTTTCCCCACCTGTGACGGAAGATCAGTGACCTGAGTGCCCACCTGAGCAAGTACTCTTTAAACCTTGATCTCACTCAGGTTAATATGTTATTCTTTCTGGGCCCTCCTCCCCCCCATAAGAATTCAGCAGTCAATTCAGACTGATATTTTGAACGTATTCCACTGGTGTTCCTGGTTTATATCAACGTATGAAACTGCTGGTGAGCCCCAGTGATGCCACTTTATGGGTTGAAAAAGCCAAATAGGTCATTTTTTAAGAGGACCTTCAAAGAAATAATACTGGAGGCTTACATACTGAAGATAACAACAGGAGAGAGATTTTCAGGGTCCATTCCCCACTGTCTTTCTGTGAAAAGATACAAGATTGCAAATAACAAAGAGGTAAATCCATCTCTAACTACAGACAATGGTTAGAAAATGTTTGGAAAGACTAAGCCAGTCTCCCTCTGGATAACCATATGCTTCTACTTTGTCACTGGCTTAGAACTAGTAAGTAGAGATGTTATCCAAAAACACAATGTAAATTGGCAAAATGCTCCGATCTCTGAAATACATACACCAGCTCAACACTGTGAAAACGCCATTGCAAACAAAGCCAAATAAAAAAACACAGTGAAAACTTATGGCTTTACAACTTTAGCAATTAGAAGGAAACAAGTCAGAGCAATCTGCCTTCTCCAAAAACCCCATAGATAAGAACACTCACAGGTATTGTAAAGGAAAGGGCCATTAGACTTGGGATTGCCAAGCCTTAAAATGTAAAAGGGATCAAGGCTCCACAAATATGTCTCCCAGTGACTTTTCTCCACAACTAACTCAATGCACAGGGAAAATTTTCATTCCCATCAATGAACACCTCATCACCTTCCTAGTGGACTCATGGGCAACACTTTTCCCATAACACCTCTTATTCTTGTATGTTGCTATAGTGCTGAAGGTTTCAGTGGAGCTTCCAGGCTAAGAATAGGATGAAACCCGTAGGACACTGCCAAGAGCCCTAAATGCAAACCTGAGAGATTTAGTCTTCCCTTGCAACTCTGTCATTACCCGGTATGTGGCTCTTCTCTGCTCATCTGACTTTGACAGCTCACTTGTTGATACCTAGTATTTGCTCCAAGCTCTCGATTGCAGGGGACACAGGGTCTCAAAGGTGAAAACGCAATTATGCAGCCTTCAGGTGCATTATCTAGAACATGATATCTCCCCTGAAGACTTTATTCCCCAACCAAATTAGCACCATCATCAGTTTTTCTCTCCCTGAGGTTAAAAGAACACTCCAAGGGTTTCTAGGATTAACTACTGCTAGAACTAGATCCATAACTTTTCCGCTATTTCCTGTCTTCTATATGCCGTGACTAAGGAGACTGCTCTGAACTCCTTAATTGGGACTCTCCTGCCATGTTTGCATTTCAAAACCTCAAATCCTGTCTATCTTCTGCCCCCGCTCTCAGACTCCCCAACTACTCGTTACCCTTTTCCCTTTTTACACATGATGCAGAAGGACTGCTTTAGCAGTCCTCATCCAAAAACACAATGGAAGTCAAAGGTCTATTGGGTACTTTAGACTTGGTGGCTTAGGCATTTCCCCCTTGCTTGCACACAGTTGCTGCTGCCACCAAATAGCTCCAGGCCATGGCTGACTTAGTTCTGAGTCATTCACTTAAACTTAGGGCACTCCACACAATGCAGAGCTTATTACTAACTGAGAATACCCCCAACATTTGTCTGCTTCCAGACTTGTCTCTTATGAAATCCTATGCCTTTCTCCTTTTCACATCACTATCCACCACTGTCAAAACCTAAATGTGGCTACTCTTTCCCCCTTTTATCTGAGGGATGGCCTCTTAGCTATCCCACAATCACACAATCTTTGACCCTTCCTCACCCCAGCCTCTCCAAAACTCCTCTCAAACACCTTGATATCACCTTTTTGTAGAAGGTTCTTACTTCAGGCATACAACGGGGAATTTCAAGCAGGATACATTATCACAGATTTTCAACAATCCATTGTGTTCAGAGCCTTACCTAAACCCCTAAATTGCCCAAGTGGCTGAATTCATAGCCTTCACCACGACTTGCGTACCAGTATAAGGTAAGAGAGTTATCATTTACACAGAAAGTAGATACCCTTTTGAAGTTGTACATGATTTTGGTGTACTCTGGGGGAAAAAAAAATGGCGCATGACAGTTGCAGGACAGCCATAAAAAAATGGAGGTCTTACTGCTACTCAAGGAATTAGCTATTTTCAGAATCAAAGTTCACACTAGTAGCCAGAACCCCAAAGATAAAGGAAACTTTATGGCTAACAATTACACTAAGATAGCCACTTCCTAAGAAAACTTCCTCAACCACTGACTTATTTCTCATTGTTCAACCTCCTTTAGAGACAGAAACTCTACTTAAGGAACTTTGGGCACAACTGTTAGTACCTAAGGCAAAATAATGTGACTGGGACCAGGTGGCTTCACTGGTGAACTCTACAGATCATTTAAAGAAGATGCAGCATCAATCCTTCTTAAACTCTCCCCCCGAAAAAGAAAAGGAACACTTCCTAACTTACTCTATGAGGCCAATACTGTCCTACTACCAAAGCCAGACAAAGACACATAAGAAAACTACAAACCAACATACCTTATGCATATAGATGCAAAGCTCTTCAATAAAATACCATAAATCCAAGAGCACCTTAAAAGGATTATTCACCATGACCAAGTGGAATTTCTACCAAGAACACACACGTGGTTTAACATAAGAAAAACAATCAGTGTAATATGCCACATGAATAAAACAAAAGGGAACACACACACGATCATCTCAATTGATGCAGAAAAGGCACATGACAAAATTTAACATCCTTTTATGTTCAAAACACTCAACAAACTAGGAATAGAAGGGAATTATCTCCTATTTCTAGTAGAAGGGCATATATGAAAAACCCACGGCTAATATCATACTCAATGGTAAAAGGCTGGATGCTTTTCTCCAAGATCAGGAACAAGACAAGGATGCCTGCTCTCATCACCGCTATTCAACATTTCAATTATGCAAGAAGCTACAAAAGGCACCCAAATTGGAGAGGAAGAAGTAAATCTATCTCTATTTACAAATCATATGATCTTATATATAGAAAATCCCAAAGAATTCACACAAAAGAAACTGTAGAGTTAATAAATGAATACAGCAAAGTTGCAAGGTACAAGACCAACATACAAAAATCAGTTGTATTTCCTACATTGGGGAAGTGAGCATGACTTGACCAAGGCGAGGCCATGGAAGCTTCATAGACACATCAAAACTCCCTGAGGAACTGAATTACTGGGTGGAGGGCTGGGGACCATGGTCTTGGGCGACATCTGGCTCAATGGGCATAACGTAGTTTATAAAGAAAATTCTACATGCTACTTTGGTGAGTAGCGTCTGGGGTCTTAAAAGCCTGTGAGTGCCCTTTTAAGATACTCCACTGGTCCCATCCCATCTAGAACAAGAGAAAATGAAGAAAGCCAAAGACATAAGGGAAAGATTAGTCCAAAGGACTAAGGGACCAAAACACTACAGCCTCAATCAGACTGAGTTCAGCACAACTAGGTGGCCCCTGGCTACCACCAACTGCTCTGACAGGGATCACAATAGTGGGTACTGGACAGAGCTAGAGAAAAATGTAGAACAAAATTCTAACTCACAAAAAAAAAAACCGGACTTACAGATCCGACAGAGACTGGAGAAACCCCAAGAATATGGCCCCCAGACACACTTTTAACTCAATATTAAAGTCACTCCTGAGGTTCACCCTTCGGACAAAGGTTAGACAGGCCCATAAAACAAAATGAGGCTAAGTGGGCACACTAGCCCAGGGGCATGGACAAGAAGGCAAGACGGGACAGGAAAGCTGGTAATAGGGAACTCAAGGTCGAGAAGGGGAGAGTGTTGACATGCTGAGGAGTTGGCAACCAATATCACAAAACAATATGTGTATTAATTGTTTAACAAGAAACTAGTTTGCTCTGTAAACTTTCATCTAAAGCACAATAAAAAAAAAAAAATCAGTTGAGTTTCTATGGTCCAGCAATGAATAATCCCAAAAGGAAATTAATAAAACATTTAAATTTACGACAGCATCCAAGGAATAAAATAACTAGGAATAAATTTAACCAAGGAAATTAAAGACTTGTACACTGAAATCTACAAAACATTGCTAAAAGAAATTATAGAAGGCCTAAATAAGTGGAAAGACATCATATTCTTGAATTGGGAGACTTAATATTGTTGAGAACCCAAAGTGGTCTACAGATTCAATGCAATTCCCATCAAAATTCCAACAGCATTTTTTGCAGAAATGGAAAAACGGACCCTCAAATTCATATGGAATTGCAAGGTGCCCTGAATAGGCAGAGCAATCTTGAAAAAGAATAAAGCAGAACTCAGGGATACTGCCAGCACTCTAGCTAAGCTGCTAATAGAAAGAATTTCCTCACTTGGAAAATCTTTTTGTTCCTGTCTAGCAATAGAGGAATTAACTTCACTAATAAGGCTAGTCAGGGTATTCAATGACTACTTCCACTCTCACAAAAAACCCACTGTCTTATCCACCCCCAATCCTCTGAAAAATAAAAATAAATAAAACAAGCCAATAGTGTCCTTAAATTCAAACTATCAAAACTATTTGAAGAACTCAATCTGTCTTGACCCGAAGTCTTGCCTTTAGTCCTGATGATCCTCTCCTTTCAGTCCACATTGATTATCTCCTCAAGAAGTAATTACCACAGGCTGCTGAGGGCCCCTTACTCCTCCTGGGCATCAGGAAACTCTAATACAATCCAATCTAATATCCTTAAATGCCACTATGGTCTTATTAAATATGCTCTTATTTATCACAGATAGATGAAGTTTGCCTTGCCCCCAGGCATATTACCACAGCCCTTAGACACCTAATCTTCTAGAAAAAAATACCCCTGAAGACCAGTATTTAACCCAGATAGAAGGGACTTAACACCGTCCTAGTTTTCTGCTGCTGCTATAAAAATTATCACACTTAGCGGTTTAAAACAATACAAATTAATTTTCTTAGAGTTCTGGAGGCCAGAGTCTAAAACTTTCACTGGGCTAAAGTCAAGATGTTGGTAGGGCTGGTTCCTTCTGGAAGCTCTAGGGAAGATTTTGTTTCCTTGTCTTTTCTAGCTTCTGGAGGCTGCCTGCCTTCCTTGGCTGGTGACTCCTTCTTAGCCTCACTGCAACATCATGCTTCTGTCATCACATATCCTACTTATTGTCACATATCCTATTTACTACTTTCTCCTTTGACCTTCTTGCCTGCATCTTATAACAATCCTTGTGATTACATTTAGGGCTCACTAGAGCCCTGGTGGTGCAGTGTTTAAGAGCTTGCCTGCTAAGCAAATAGTTGTTGTTGTTAGGTGCCATCGAGTCAGTTTTGACTCATGGTGGTGCAGTGTTTAAGAGCTTGCCTGCTAAGCAAATAGTTGTTGTTGTTGTTGTTAGGTGCCATCGAGTCAGTTTCGATTCATAGCTACCCCATGCACAACAGAACGAAACACTGCCCGGTCCTGCACCATCCTTACAATCGTTGTTATGCTTGAGCTCATTGTTGCAGCCACTGTGTCAATCCACCTTGTTGAGGGTCTTCCTCTTTTCCGCTGACCCTGTACTCTGCCAAGCATGATGTCCTTCTCCAGGGACTCATCCTTCCTAACAACATGTCCAAAGTATGTAAGACGCAGTCTCACCATCCTTGCCTCTAAGGAGCCTTCTGGCTGCACTTCTTCCAAGACAGATTTCTTCATTCTTTTGGCAGTCCATGGTATAGTCAATATTCTTCGCCAACACCACAATTCAAAGACATCAACTATTCTTCGCCCTTCCTTATTCATTGTCCAGCTTTCACACGCATATGATGTGATTGAAAATACCGTGGCTTGGGTCAGGCGCACCTTAGTCTTCAAGGTGACATCTTTGCTCTTCAGCACTTTGAAGAGGTCCTTTGCAGCAGATTTGCCTGATGCAATGCGTCTTTTGATTTCTTGACTGCTGCTTCCATAGCTGTTGATTGTGGATCCAAGTAAAATGAAATCTTTGACAATTCCAATCTTTTCTCCGTTTATCATGATGTTGCTCATTGGTCCAGTTGTGAGGATTTTTGTTTCTTTATGTTGAGGTGTAATCCATACTGTAAGGCTGTGGTCTTTGATCTTCATTAGTAAGTGCTTCAGGTCCTCTCACTTTCAGCAAGCAAGGTTGTGTCATCTGCATAACGCAGGTTGTTAACGAGTCTTCCTCCAGTCCTGATGCCCCGTTCTTCTTCATATAGTCCAGCTTCTCGTATTATTTGCTCAGCATACAGACTGAATAGGTATGGTGAAAGGATACAACCCTGATGCACACCTTTCCTGACTTTAAACCAATCAGTATCCCCTTGTTCTGTCCGAACAAATGCCTCTTGATCTATGTAAAGGTACCTCATGAGCACAATTAAGTGTTCTGGAATTCCCATTCTTTGCAGTGTTATCTATAGTTTGTTATGATCCACACAGTCAAATGCCTTTGCATAATCAATAAAACACAGGTAAACATCCTTCTGGTATTCTCTGCTTTCAGCCAGGATCCATCTGACATCAGCAATGATATCCCTGGTTCCACGTCCTGTTCTGAAACCGGCCTGAATTTCTAGCAGTTCCCTGTCAACCTACTGCTGCAGCCGTTTTTGAATGATCTTCAGCAGAACTTTGCTTGCGTGTGATATTAATGATATTGTTCTATACTTTCCACATTCGGTTGGGTCAAATAAAATTCACCAGTGGCTCGTTGGGAACCCTATGGGGCAGTTCTACTCTGTTCTATAGGGTCACTGTAAGTTGAAATCAACTCCATGGGGTTGGTTTAGTTTTGGACTACCCAGAATAATATCCCTATCTCAAGATATTTCAAAGTCTCTTTTAACATAGAAGGTAACATTCCTAGGTAAAAGGGATTAGGATGTGGATATCTTTGGGGGAGCCATATTAAGCCTACCAAACTTCCTAACCACCAATACCACTGCAAAGAAGTACAACTTGGGCTCATGTTTCACAATTTAAAAAATACAAGCCTTACTCCGAATGGAAATTCACCTGCTATGAGACATTAAACTGAAGCTCTCTCAAGAAGCCCCAAAAGCAGATGACAACATGAAGTAGACTGTTTTCCAAGACCCACGGAACAAGAAGATGGTATCATAAAATGGTCAGCTTTCACTCAAGACACAGGAACAAGATCCTTCAGGATTTCCCTATTTAATTCCCACCATCATCTTCCTTCTTTGTCTACTCTTTGTCATGCTTCTTCCTTTCTGTTGACCTCTGACTCAACCTTCTCCTTATTATCTAACATTCTAAAATGGCTTTGCTTCTCCCTGTTGTCACTGTCCTCTCCCTCCTTTGTATCCCCACCATAAAAAGTGTGTATGGGGGGAGCAAATCTTCCTTTCAATTTTCTCAGACTATTACCATCACTCTGAATCTCATTAACTGTTGGACATTTCATCTCTCATCTGGTGCTCAGGACCAACATCTAATTACCATTCCCCTCACTATACCCCAGGGAGACTTCCCCCTTATTGGCCTGTATTAGTATTTAAACGATCTCTATATCATCAAGCCTCATTTTTCAGCATGTACTAACTGAACCTTAAGGAGCCCTGGTGGTGCAGTGGTTGAGCACTTGATTGCTAACCAAAAGGTCAGCGGTTCAAGCCACATTTACCCACACATCTGCCTACAACTGCCTCTGGAAAGTAATAAACTCTCATTCTCTCTGTCTTCCAAATCTTGCTTGAATGCCTTTCATTGGCAGATTGTAACCTAGAACCATCTAGGGAAAGGGATTCTGGGAAATGTAGTTTTCAGTATCTCCTGTGAGGGTGTGGTAATGCCAGAGTAACTACGGATGGTCCAGCACAGCAGCTGTATTAGTTATCTATTTCGGCTTACAAATCATCCCAAAATTTAGTGGTTTAAAATGACAATGAAAATTTATTATCTTCATATTTTCTGTGGGTCAAAAATTCAAGAGCAACTTAATTGAACAGCTCTGGCTTGGGATCTCTCATTAAGTTGCAGTTAACACACAGGCTGGTATTACAGGTATCTGAAGGCTTAACTGGGGCTGGAAAATCCACTTTGAAAATGGTTAATTCACATGATGGCAAGCTAGTACAGGCTGTTGTTAGCAGGAGGCCTCAGTTCCTCACCAAGTGGACTTCTCCATAGTTGCTTGAGTGCCCTCACAACATGGCGGCTGGCTTCCAGAGAAACGATCCAAAAGAGAGTAAGGCAGAAACTTCAGTGTCTTTTATGACCTAGCCTTGGAAGTCACACACCTTCATTTCCACCATGTCCTATTGGTTATACAAGTTCTTTTCATTTCTTAAATAAGCCATGCCCATTCCCTTTTGGGGCCTTTGCCTTAGCAGTTCCCTCCGCCAAAGATGTTCTTATTTCTAGATCTTTGAAAATTGAAGGCGTCTTATCATTTATCTCAGATGTTCCGGACAAGTCTTCTCAGAACACCTAAACTGAAAGAACACCCTACCTCTTCACCTGTTTCCATCATTCCATTGTCTTATTTATAGCAATTGGCACTACACGAAATTATTTTTGCTTATTTGTGTTTTGTTGATGTTGTGGTTGTTTTTTTTAGTTTCTTGCTCATCTCTCCCCTCTAGAATGCACAGGCATGTCTTTCGCTCGCTGCTGAATCAACCCAGCCTAGGTCAGTGCCCAACACAGATGCAGCACTTAATTATTTATTACATTGTTAAATGGATTCTTTCTGCTTCAGGTATTTTGATTGACCCATTCCTTACCCTTCCCCACCCTAGTCTCTGCCTTGTATGCCTTGTTGTCTTGTTTGGACCATGTCAACAGGCCCTGTGCCCTCTGACTTCCAGTTGGGTTTGGCGAACATGGAACCCTGGCAGGAGATTGCACAAAGGACAGTGAAGTCAGAGTGCTCATTTCTTCTTCGCTGTGTGTTGCTCTGGGCTGGCTGTGTCCTTTGACCTCAGGTTACCAATCCTCTCAAGACAGCTGCGTCTGCACTGCTCTGTCCTTCTAGGCCTGGTAAGCACTTCCTTCCTCCATCCTCCATGCCTGATGGCTATAGTCTGCTATTAGTTCTAGGTTTCTGCACTGCCTCTTGTGGTTCTTCTACACCCTCACCTTATAAAGAGCCCCTTTGGAATTAACTTCCCCTTGAATCACCCCATTTTGAGGGTATTGTCTGTTTTCTGTTGGACCCCGATCGATCAACTGTCCATAAAGTCTAGCAGGCCCCTCTTACATGGAGGCTTTATAAGGAACCAAGATTTCTGGGGAAAAAAGGGTCTGTGATCTCCCTCCCCATACTTGCCCTCTTCCGAGGTCTGGGCAATGACAGCAGCAATGAGTAAAGGGTCTGTGATCTCCCTCCCCACATTCGCCCTCCTGTAAGATCTGGGCAATGACAGCAGCAATGAGTCAGTAGGACAGGGGCCCAGGAGTGCCAGGCACTAATCAATCCTGAGGAACTGTGAAGAGAGGCAGCATGGAAAGCCAGTTCAAGAGTGGATGAGAGAGATCCTCTTTTCTCCAAATACACCACAGAGGGACCTGGGGTTTTTTTTTTATTATTGTCATTGTAAAGATATATATAACACAACATTTGTCGTGCCAAGATGTTTCACGTGAACAATTTAGTGACACTAATTCCATTCATCACGTCGTACAACCATCACCCATATCCATTGCCAAATTTCCCATCACTTTTGAGGAAGCTGATTTTTGAGGGTCGGGGTAATGCTGACATTCAGGTTACCAAAAACAAGGACTAACACATAGTAGGGTTTTGTTTTGTTTTGTTTTTTTAATCCAGCCTATGAGAGGCCAAGTAGCCGGTGGTCAAGTAAATCTCACTTCTGCTGCTACCTGGCGTAGGTTACTGCTTGGTTGGAGTGTGAGGATGCTGATACGACCACAGTAAGAGAATAACAGGAATAAGCTCTGGCCTCTAAGCCAGTGCTTTCTCCTTTGCTGTTCTGCCCTACAAGCAGGACTATGTGAGAAGGAGATAAGACCAACTAAGTAATTCCCCATTTCCTGAATAAATTAGGTAATTAATAGATAAGAATAGAACACGACTGGGCTATTATGCTAAGTCCAAGTAGTCATGAAATTTTCCTGCAGAGCTGACCTTTGGAAAGTCTCAGAATATAGCTATATATGCAGTGTCTGGCTCTGGTTTCACGGGGTATATAACCATTCATTTTTCCTCCATCGTGCTGTGTTTTGATGCCATCCAGGGAACCATGCAGAGTGTCTCCTGTGGCCGCTTTTCCATCTGTAAGTTTGACAGCTGCTAACCTAAGACTCTGTGGTCCTGTGGGACAAGGCTTTGCTTCAAAACTTCATGCCTTTGCTTTCCAATCCTGTCAAAGTCAAATTTTTCATTAACATTTCGATTAACCTTTTCCCATAAGAGTAACTCTGCATTGATTCCTAACCCATTTCGAAAGGTTGAAAAGAGTATTCCGTCTAAGGTGTTTCACATATTAGAAGCCCTCCCCTCCTGCCCTTTAGCCCCCATCCTCAAGAACAGTCTGGCTCTGCAGAGAAGTAAGCAAACATATTTTAAGAAATAACAAATAACCATGAATGTGGAGTATGGCAAGAGTTCTGGTCTCCATGAGCCAAAAAAGATTGCTCCTTGCTCTACGACTTGCCAGAAAAATGTTCCCACTTACAGAACGTATCAGATAAGTTTGTTCTTTTCACCTTTCTCTGTCTTGAGTTCCTTGCAGATCCACCTTGCCACGGATGGACTTACGAGAGGTTCATAAAACAAACACATAACATGTATTATTTTTCCCTGATTATAAAAAGTACACACACTTATTCTGTAGGCAACTTAAAAATAGAAAATGACAAGTGAATTTTTCCTTTTTTATAGAAAAGGTATAAATATTGTATTTAAAATGTTTATGGGAAAAGAACCAGCAAATATACTTTTTTTTTAAACATCATAGAAACGCCCACACACAAACGAAAATGAAAAAATAATGACAATTGGACTTGCCAGCAAAATGACACAGTATCTAATGTGGTATTTTCTCAGAGAACAATCTGATACCTGGCACCAAGAAAAATCTGAAGAATGGCTTGAAATAAAATTACTTCTGGCTAAACACATGGCCACCCATCTTCCCATTATTCAGAGACAAAATAGATGAAAGGCAAGACATATTTGTGGCCCAGAAACTGAAGTAGTTCAAACCAGTTAGTAGAGCTAATCACTTTTTTGTTTGTTTGTTTTTATTGTGCTTCAGGTGAAAGTTCACAGCTTAAGTTAATTTCTCATACAAAAATATATACACATATTGTTGTGTGACACTAGTTGCAATCCGTATAAACGTGACAGCACACTCCTCCTTTCCACCTTAGAGTTCTTGTGTCCATCCAACCAGCTCCTGTCCCTTCCTGCCTTCTCGTCCTGCCTCTGGACAGGAGCCACTCATTTAGTCTTGTGTATCTGCTTGAACTAAGAAGCACGCTCTTCGCAAGTATTATTTTATGTTTTATAGTCCAGTCTAATCTTTGTCTGAAGAGTTGGCTTTGGGCATGGTTTTAGTTTCGGGTTAACAGAGAGTGCAGGGGCCATGTCTTCGAGGGTCCCGCTAGTCTCAGTCAGACCATTAAGTCTGTTCTTTTTACGTGCGTTTGAGTCTGCACCACACTTTTCTCCTGTTCCATCAGGGACTCTCTGTTGTGTTCCCTGTCAGGTCGGTCATTGGTGGTAGCCGGGCACCATCTAGTTTTTCTGATCTCAGGCTGATGGAGTCTCTGGTTTATTAGTCTCTTGGCTAATATTTCCCTTATGTCTCTCATGTTCTTCATTTTCCTTTGCTCCAGGTGGGTTGGGACCAATTGTTGCATCTTAGATAGCTGCTTACTAGGTTTTAAAACCCCAGATGCCACTCACCAAAGTGGGATGTAGAACATTTTCTTAATAAGCTTTGTTATACCAATTGACCCCGAAGTCCCCTGAAGCCACGGTCCCCAGGCTCCAGCCCCTGCTACTCTGTCCCTCGAAGTGTTTGGCTGTGTTCAGGAAACTTCCTAGCTTTTGGTTTAGTCCAGTTGTGTGTTGTCCTTCCCTTCACCAAAGATAATTCTTGGGAAGAGCTAACGGTTAAGGCTGTATATTTAAAACAGGATCTGCTCACAGAAATAAACAAATACCAGTTAGATTTATTTTGTTGAGGTTTTCTTTGTGACTCAGGGACATAATCAGTTTTTGTAACTCTTCAATGGACATGAGAAAGGAGCGTATACTTTGGTTCAGGATACAAAGTTTGTTATGTAACAATTAGACCTACGTCATTAAGTATGCCGTATAGAATTACCGCATCTTTATTCACTTATTATCCATTTGAACTCACGTGGATAAAAGGTAAATTTAAGTCTCCTGATATAAATATGGAGCTCTGGTGACATAGTAGTTAAGAGCTTGGCTGCTAACCAAAAGTCGGCTGTTTGAATCCACCAGCCACTCTTTGGAAACCCTTTGGGGCAGTTTTACTCTGTCCTATAAGGTTGCTATGAGTCAGAATCAACTCAAGGGCAATGGGTTTAGTTTTTTTTAACTCTTTTGCTGTTAGTATGTTTCAATTTCTCCTTGTATCTCAAAGTTTTTACACTATAAATGTGGATACTATTTTTTAAGTTTGTCTTTTAAATAATTTCAAACTAATAGAAAATTTGCAAGACTAAAACAAAGAATCCCCCATACACCCTGATTCCCTAATTGTTAATATTTTACTGTTTTTTTCTTTGTCATTCTCTTTCTATTTATCTGTCTGTATTTATTATTTTCAGAACCACTTGAGGGTAAGTTGCGCACACAATGTTCCACTGCCCCTAAATAAATATGTATTTCCTAAAAATAAACTCATTCTCCTGTAATATATGAAAATTAACATTGACACAATAAAACCCAAATAATACTACCATCCAATCCACATACGTCATTCAAAATGCACAGATAACCCTAATAATGTCCCTTATATAGGTCCAGGATCCAGTCTGGGTCACGCACTCCACTTAATCGTCATATCTCTTTAATCTGAAACAGTTCTTCAGTAACAGCTGTTGTATTTTCAGGGAGTACTTACCAGTTACCTTGTAGAACGTCCCTAAATTCGGGTTTGCCTGGTATCTCCCCATGATTATATTCAGAGTATGCATTTTTGGTAGGAATACCAAGAAAGTGACGCTGTCTTCTTTTCAGGGCGTATCAGGAGCCACACAATGCCAGTTTTTCTCATTGCTACTGATGTTAACTTTTATCAGTTGCTCAAGATGGTGTCTTCTAGGTTTTTCCCCTGTAAAGTTATTAGTTTGTGGTTAGATGCTTTGAGACTCTCTATCCTTTCCCTCATTATTGATTGTTCTTGCCTTCATTGTTACCATGATGAATGTCGAATGGCAATTCTTTAAGTTCCATCATCCATTCATTCTATTTTGACTAGTTGGCACTCTACCATATTTACTGATTTATTGACCTATTTATTTCAAATGGATTCATGAATTCTTATTTTATTCAGCGTGTCACAATCTGTTACCAGCCTTATTCATTTTGATGTTCAGATTTAACCATTGGAAGCCCCTTCAAGATGACTCGTATGTCATTTTGAAATGTTCTTATCCTTCTTCTGGTACTTCCCTGATCAACTGGCATAAGAAGATATGCCAGGCTCAACTTGTATTTTCACTTCTCAGCCTGGAATCAGCCATTTTCAAGAAGCCATGACTCCTTTTAGAGTGGGGAATGGTACTTAGAAATCGAGATTGGGGTGCTGAGTATACTCATTGCTACTGGACTGTCAGTAACTCCAACCCCTTTAAGTGGACGGAACTAGGAAATGTATGCACACATACATATCTATTTATGCGTATTAAAACCATTTAGTGATAGCACTAAATCTAATTTAACACAACAGAGTCCATTCAAGCTTTTCCATTCCTCATATTTGTAATTCTCTGAGAGTTTAAAATATGGCTCTGATTATCCTCAGTATGTTTACTTATTTGCTCAGTTCCCCTGTGTGACCAATATGTAGGCCACGTAGGCCATCTCTTTGGGCCCAACTCTGCCAGTCCTGACAACTCAGACCATAACCCTGAGATACTTCCTGGTCATGCAAGCCAAAACCTCAGCCCTCAGTCCCAATGAACACACTGGTCACACCAGCTGACTCCTCAGCCTTGCCCCCAGAAACTGCCAGCCAAGTCATTCAAGTCCTCAACACTGATGAAAGGAAAAGGGTAATGCTATGTTTTTGATTCATAAATATTAATAGCTGTTACATAGTCGGAAACCCTGGTGGCGTAGTGGTTAAGTGCTACAGCTGCTAACCAAAGGGTCGGCAGTTCAAATCCACCAGGCGCTCCTTGGAAACTCCATGGGGCAGTTCTACTCTGTCCTATAGGGTCGCTATGAGTCGGAATCGACTTGACGGCACTGGGTTTGGTTTTGTTCTGTGATGAATTCTTAGTCTTTCCTTGTCTTTCGGGACCTTGCCAGTTTTGAGGCATACTAGTCAGGTATTTTGTAGTATGTCCCTCAATTTCGGTTTCTCTGATGTTTCTTTGGTGTGTACACTAGGGTTATAGGTTTCTTGGAAGAATCACCAGAGAGGTGGAGTGTCCTTCTCATCACCTCACATCAGGGGTGCATGATAACATCACTGATGATGTTAACCATGACCATAGGTCTTGCCACTGTAGAGTTACTATTTTCCCTTTCCAAACTTTATTCTTTGAGAGCAAGCACTAAGTCCAACCAACACTCAAGGGGCGAGCGTGGAAATGGATATTAAGCTCCATCTCCTGGAGCGGGGAGTCTCTACATATATTATTTGGAAATTTTTTGCAAGAGAGAGTTCTCTCCTCTCCACCCTTTATTTATTTACTCAATCATTTCTTTATATCAGTATGGACTTAAGTTCAGATTAATATACATATAGATACATAGACACAGAAACTATTATAGATCTATGTGCATACATGGGCTAATAACCAGATTAAGACAGACTAGGAAGAAGGGCCTGGTGATCTGCTTCCAAAAATTAGCTAGTGAAAACCCTAGGGATCACAACAGAGTATTGTGCAATACAGCACTGGAAGATGAGCCCCCTAGGCTAGAAGGCACTCAGAATACAGTGTGGCCACAACAATGGACTCGAGCACACCAATGACTGTGAGGATGAGGCAGGACTGGGCAACATTTGGTTCTGTTTTACATAGGGTTGCCATGAGTTGGAGCTGGTTTGATGGCAACTAACAACAACAACGACAGTATACATTCATATGTTCCCTAACATTGCCTGCTAAGAGAGGCTGGAAACAGTGCTAACCAATAGCAACCTGCACACCTAGCGCCCAGATCTTAGTTTCTAAGTATCATTCTCCAATAAAAGGAACCAGGGCTCCTGGGAACCATGGTGGATTCTAGGGCTGGGGCAGGGGAAATACATGATGAGCTTGGAGCAACTATATCAGAGGGATACAAGAGCCAACCTAAAGAGCCCCAATGGCCATGGAACAATAAAATAAATGATATAGTATTGGAGCACAACCCAAAGTATAAAATAAATATTTGCTAGTTGATATATAGTCTTCCTGTCTTTGTACGTACACATTTGCACCACACACACAAACATACCACCACCGCCAATTTATTTTTACACATTTGAAACAATGCACAGTATTCCACACTTGTTTTTTCGTTTAGCGATGTATCATAGAGACCTTTCGATATCAGTAAATAAAGGTTTCCAGCATTCTTTTTTGTTATTATGACTGCATATTATTTCAATATATGGACATTTATGTTTTATTCATTCTTTTGCTTTTGCAAATAATGCATTGCGTATCTGTAGGAGGGGGCAGTGGTGGTTCGGTGGTAGAATTCTCGCCTTCCACGCAAAAGACCTCGGTTTGATTCCTGGCCAATGCACCTCACGCACAGACACCGTCCGTCTGTCAGTGGAGGCTTGTGTGTTGATATGAAGCTGAACAGGCTTCAGTGGAGCTTCCAGACTAAGACAGACTATCAAGAAAGGCTTGGAGATCTACCAAAAACCAGCCAGTGAAAACCGTATGGATCACAAGAGTCTAATCCCATTGTGAATGGAGTCATCATGAGTTGGGAGCCTACTCGATGGCCACTAACAGTAACAATGTACCTACAGAGTAAATTCCTGGAAGTAGAATTGCTGGGTCACATTTCATATGAAAATCTGTGACTACTGTTTCTTCATAGCTACCTGCTCTTGTTTTAGCATGAAAAACATTCTCTCCAGTGTCTCAAAGACACTGAGCTTCTGTTAAGCGTGATGGAAAAATTGCGGAATGGTTAAAGGCCATGGTTGAACAACACGAGGAACACAGTAAACACGTGAAGACTGTTGAAATGGCAAATGCTTTGTTACCCATATCTTTACCACCCATACGAAAAAATGTCCCCAAGAACACTGGTCAGAGCGTGTACAAATTCTCTGCTGTGTTATCTTTCACTAGGACCATGAACTTGGCTCGCCCAGCTTCTTTCTCCAATTTCAAACTGACGATTGATTCCACACACCCAGTGGTTTTTCATTGTCAGATCACATTTACATATGAATGCTAAATTTTTATTCTTATATTTCTTTGGTCATTTAAATTGGTCTTCAGGAGAAAAGAGATAGACACACACTGGAAATACCATCTTGAAACTAAAATGTTTATATACTGTTTCTACGGCACTGGGTTTTTGTAGTCCTTTTTTAAATATTCTAAATTATGTATAATTCTCTATTTCTCTAAATGTTCTCCAAACACAAAATTCTCAATGGTCCCACAATATTCCTGTTATCCAGCTAAGAATGAATTATTACATCATTTTCCTAATAATAAATATTTAGTCTGCTTCTGACTTCTAAAAACAATTATGAATAATAATGAAAATTATAAATAAAACTGTAATGTGTGTAGTTAAGTATGAATTTTTCAGAACATCTCTGATTACTCCCTTAAAAAATTTTCTGGAAGTGATATTGTTGGGATAAACAGTAAGCATATCTTAAATATTTGAAATAAAAGATGTCAAATCACCTCTCCCTTAATTGTATTAATTTACAAGGCCCACTATCATGGGAGGAGGTGTCTTCAGGAAATAACTTGAATTTGGGTAACTCTTGATGATCCAGCTGACCCTGAGTTGCTTGATATCCTTGGGCTAAAGAAGCGTATCTAGGGTCAATTGAAGGCCAATGAAAAGTTATACTCTTTTCCCCATACTCAGAGATATTTCTTTCTTGATCTAGAAATCCACTGCACTTAAGTTAGTTTGGGCCAAAATTTTTAAAACATAAGGGTGTTATGGATTGAATTGTGTCCCCCCAAAATGTGTGTCAACTTGGCTAGGCCACGATTCCCAGTATTGTGTGGTTGTCCACCATTTTGGGATCTGATGTGATCACCCTTGTGTTGTAAATCTTACCACTATGATGTTAATGAAGCAGGATTAGAGGAAGTTATATTAATGATGCAGGACTCAATCTACACGATTAGGTTAGATCTTAAAAACCGAAACCAAACTCATTGCTGTCAAGTCAATTCTGACTCATAGCGACGCTATCTTAAGTCCATATCTTTTGAGATATAAAAGAGAGAAGCAGAGAAGAAAGAGGCCTCGATACCATCAAGCAAGAATAGCCAGGAGGGGCCAGGAAAAGATTGATGACAAGGACCTTACTCTAGAAATGACAGAGAGAGAAAGCCTTCCCCTGGAGCTGGCACCCTGAATTCAGACTTCTAGTCTCTTAGACTGTGAGAGGATAAATTTCTGTTGGTAAAACCAACAACTTGTGGTATTTCTATTACAGCAGCACTAGATAACTAAGACAAAGACCTTAAGGAAAAGATTTGAAAATAAGTCTTTCAGGAGTGGAGATGAGAAAGGAGGAAGAGGGATCCTTGAGTGGCTTGGTGCTGCCCTGAAAGGACAAGTTTGACTGGATGCCACCATGGTCACCTACCAACCTGGAATTTCCTCTGCTGGGCACTTGGAATCGACTTGACGGCAGTGGGTTGGGTTTGGTTTTGGGGCACTTGGAAGAGCTAGTAGACAATAAGGAAGTGGGAGCTTCTTTTTTTTTTTTTTTTTTAATTTTTATTAAGCTTCAAGTGAACATTTACCATTCCAATCAGTCTGTCACATGTAGGTTTACATACATCTTACTCCCTTCTCCCACTTGCTCTCCCCCTATTGAGTCAGCCCTTACAGTCTCTCGTTTCATGCCAATTTTGCCATCTTCCCTCTCTCTCTATCTTCCCATCCCCCCTCCAGTCAAGAGTTGCCAACACACTCTCCAGTGTCCACCTGATTTAATTAGCTCACTCTTCATCAGCATCTCTCTCCCCCCCACTGACCAGTCCTTTTCATGCCTGATGAGTTGTCTTCGGGGATGGTTCCTGTCCTGTGCCATCAGAAGTTCTGGGGAGCATTGTCTCTGGGATTCCTCTAGTCGCAATCATACCATTAGGTATGGTCTTTTCATGAGAATTTGGGGTTTGTATCCCATTGGTCTCCTGCTCCCTCAGGAGTTGTCTGTTGTGCTCCGTGACAGGGCAGACATCGATTGTGGCGGGGTGCCAACTAGTTCTTCTGGTCCCAGGATAATGTAGGTCTCTGGTTCATGTGGCCCTTTCTGTCTCTTGGGTTCTTAGTTGTCGTGTGACCTTGGTGTTCTTCCTTTGCCTTTGCTCCAGGTGGGTTGAGACCAATTGATGTATCTTAGATGGCCGCTTGTTGGCATTTAGGACCCCAGGCGCCACAATTCAAAGCGGGATGCAGAGTGTTTTCATAATAGAATTATTTTGCCCATTGACTTAGAAGTTCCCTCAAACCAAGTTCCCCAGACCTCAGCCCCTGCTCCGCTGACCTTTGAAGCTTTCGTTTTATCCCGGAAACCTCTTTGCTTTTAATCCAGTCCAATTAGGCTGACCTTCCTTGTATTGAGTGTTGTCTTTCCCTTCACCCAAAGCAGTTCTTATCTACAGATTGATCAATAAAAAGCCCTCTCCCTCCCTCCGTCCCTCCCTCCCCCCTTTGTAACCACATAAGTATGTGTTCTTCTCCGTTTTTTCTATTTCTCAAGATCTTATAATAGTGGTCTTATACAATATTTGTCCTTGTTGAGTCGTTACGTTTTTCTTGGCTTTTTTCTTGAGTTATGGAATTGATATTCCTTTTTGTGGTTACCTTATTATTTACCCCTATTTTTCTAAGTAAAAACCTAACTTGTATCCTTCTATATCGCCTTGTATCACTCTCCATCTGGCAGTTCAATGCCTCCTATATTTAGTCCCTCTTTTTGATTATTGTGATCGTTTATCTATTGATTTCCATGATTTCCTATTATGTGTATTATTTTGTTTATTTATTTATTTTTTAGAATTAGTTTTAATTTGTTTGTTTTTGTGCTTTCCCTATTTGAGTTGCGTTGATATCAGGACGTTCTGTTTTGTGACCTTGTATTGTGCTGGTACCTGATATTACTGGTCATCAGGCCAAACAATCTCCTTTAGCATTTCTTGCAGTCTTGGTTTAGTTTTTGCAAATTCTCTGAACTTGTGTTTATCTGTAAATATCTTAATTTCTCCTTCATATTTCAGAGAGAGTTTTGCTGGATATATGATCCTTGGTTGGCAGTTTTTCTCATTCAGTGCTCTGTATACGTCGTCCCATTCCCTTCTTGCCTGCATGGTTTCTGCTGAGTAGTCTGAACTTATTCTTATTGATTCTCCCTTGAAGGAAACCTTTCTTTTCTCCCTGGCTGCTTGTAAAATTTTCTGTTTGTCTTCGGTTTTGGCAAGTTTGATGATAATATGTCTTGGTGTTTTTCTTTTTGGATCAATCTTAAATGGGGTTCGATGAGCATCTTGGATAGATATTCTTTCATCTTTCATGATGTCAGGGAAGTTTTGTGTCAGGAGTTCTTCAACTATTTTCTCTGTGTTTTCTGTCCCCCCTCCCTGTTCTGGGACTCCAATCACTCGCAAGTTATCCTTCTTGATAGAGTCCCACATGATTCTTAGGGTTTCTTCATTTTTTTAAATTCTTTTATCTGATTTTTTTTCAGCTATGTTGGTGTTGTTTCCCTGGTCCTCCAGAAGTCCCAGTCTACATTCTAATTGCTCGAGTCTGCTCCTCTGACTTTCTATTGCATTGTCAAATTCTGTAATTTTATTGTTAATCTTTTGGATTTCTACATGCTGTCTCTCAATGGATTCTTGCAACTTATTAAGTTTTCCACTATGTTCTTGAATAATCTTTTTGAGTTCTTCAACAGTTTTATCTGTGTGTTCCTTGGCTTTTTCTGCATTTATCCTAATTTCATTTGTGATATCTTTAAGCATTCTGTAAATTAGTTTTTTATATTCTGTATCTGATAATTCCAGGATTGTATCTTCATTTGGGAAAGATTTTGATTCTTTTGTTTGGGGGGTTGGAGAAGCTGTCATGGTCTGTTTCTTTAAGTGGTTTGATATGGACTGCTGTCTCCGAGCCATCACTGGGAAACTAGATTTTCCAGGTAATCAGCTAAAAAAAATGCAGTCAGATCCCTATCTGAATTCTCCCTCTGGCTCCGGGTATTCAGATGTTAATGGAGCCGCCTGGGGAGGGTGGGGGAGGGATCAGAGAGCTAGGAGTGTAGCACCACAGAATATAGAGCTGAACACCGCGTTCACGCTCCGCCCCCATCCGCCAAAATCCAGGCAGGACGGGTCCCTGGCTGGGACACTGCTTTCCCCGCTCCGAGACCAGTCACTTCCTCCCAGGGACTTCTCCCTCCGGTGCGCAGCACTGCTCGCGCAAACTGGGTGGGCGTTTCCCACACGAACGGGTGGGCCCGCCCCCAGGGTCTATTCAGGCGAATATAATTGGGCCCCGCGGTCACGCCCCACCTGCGCGCGCGCCCAAATCCCAGCGGGACGGCACCCCGGCTGGGACGCTGCTTTCCCCGCTCCGAGACCAGTCACTTCCTCCCGGGGACTTCTCCCTCCGGTGCGCCGTGCCACACGCGCGGACTGGGTGTGCTTCCCCCCTCACGAACGTGTGGGCCCCGCCCCGGGGTCGCTTTAGGGAAATATAGCTGACCCCCCCTCGCGCCCCGCCCACTTCCCGCCAAACTCCCGGCGGGACGGCTCCCCAGCTGGGACGCTGTTCTCCCCACTCCCAGATCAGTCACTGCCTCCCGGGTGCTTCTCCCTCCGGCTGCGCCGCTATGCCGACCACGCCAACCAGCTAGACTTCCTCCTGGGATGGGTTCCGGGGGGAAGGGCTGGGCCCCCCTTCTGTGCCGTCTGCCCCCCTGGGCTCTGCCCCAGATCGGGCTCCGAAGGTCACCTGCCTGGTACGCTGGCTCCTAGTTCTGAAAACGGTCGCTGTCTGCCCATATTTGTTCGTTTTCCGTCTCTAAGTCTGTGCTTGTTGTTCAGAGTTCGTAGATTGTTATGTGTGTGATTGATTCCCTTGTTTTTCCGAGTCTTTGTTGCAAGAGGGATCTGCGGTAGCGTCCACCTAGTCCGCCATCTTGGCCCCCTGATCTGATATGAGGCCGTTCTTTGAGAATGAATTTTGATAAGAAAAGAGAAGGCTCTTGAAACAGTGACAACTCCCTCTCCCCTGCTGCCCACACCACCCTGGTACGCTGGCTCCTGGCTCTGAAAACAATTGCTGTCTCCCCATATTTGTTCGTTCTCTGTCTCTAAATCTGTGTTTCTTGTTCAGAGTTCGTAGATTGTTATGTATGTGATCGATTCACTTGTTTTTCCGAGTCTTTGTTGCAAGAGGGATCTGCGGTAGCGTCCACCTAGTCCGCCATCTTGGCCCCGCCCATCAAGTGGGAGCTTCTTGAGGTTTGCTAGATTCATAACATTGCCTAAGACCAGGCTCTAGTCAAGCAACCAATCATTGTTGTTGTTGCTGGGTGTTGTCAAGTCAATTTCAATCCATAGCAACCCCATGTGACAGAGTAGAACTGCCCCATAGCTCTTCTAGGCTGTAATCTTTATGGGAGCAGATGGCCAGATCTTTCTCCCACGGAGCCACCTTTTGGTTAGCAGCTAAGCTCTTCACTATTGCACCACGAGGGCTCCTTAACCAAGCAGTAGAATTTAACAAAAATTTAATTAGCTGAGGAAAGGAGTCAGACTTAAAGTATAATAACAATTTGAGATGTTAAACTTTAAAACTGAGGCAGGACATATGTTCACCTTTTTGCATTTAGTTTTCACAGTAACACCATTAGATTAAACATAGCAGGTGTTATTATTCCTTCTCCCCATTTTCAGATTAAAAAATCAAATCTTTAAATAAGGAACCCTGCTAGGAAGTGGCAGAAATCCAAGTTAGGTAGTTTTAGGTACCAGTTCTTTGCAGAAGGATGATTGCCTCTAAAAACCATTCTCGTAAATGGTCTGATAGAAGACTTAGAGTCTGACTAATCATCATGATTTCCGAGCCAGATTTTCCTGGTGTCTAGGCCTTTTTTAGGCCCCACTTTTAGAACGGCTTGCTCTTACCCAAGGGTTGGGCCTATATAAAGTTGGGTCATAAATAAACACCTATTGGTTGAATGAAAAACTGCATTAACTTCACTGAAGAAGAACTTAACAAAATGACAGGAAGAGAGTACAGAGATCCACAGACAGTGGAAAGTCAAATAACTGTTTCCCAAAGGCTTGCTGGTCCTCTGGGTAGATGTTTGCTAGAGGTAAGGGGTGGAGACAAAAAGAGGAAGGCACGGTGGGGTGGGAGAGGAGGACGGGAGAAATCTAATAATCATATGTACCTTTAGAGTTTGCCAAATCTACGTGTAGGTATCTTGACTGGCCATGCTTTCTTATTTGTAAAACAAAAAACTTGGCAACTATTCAAGCTATGTTTGAGAGAGTAAAACACTTATTTAAGAATGACTTGTGTTATAAAGGCACCTGGACTAACGTGATGGGTAATTTTATGGGTCAACTTGGCTTTGGTTCCCAGCTAGCCTACCTGCTGTTATGGATTAGTTACATGTGATTAGACCAGTTGACTTGGGTAGAGCAAATTACCTTCCATAATGTAATGTAGTGTGTCTTAGTCATCCAGTGCTGCTATAACAAAAACACCACAAGTGGATGGCTTTAACAAAGAGAATTTTATTTTCTCACAGTCTAGGAAGCTAGAAGTCCAAATTCAGGATGCCAGTTCCAGGGGAAGGCTTTCTCTTCCTGTCAGCTCTGGAGGAAGGTCCTTGTCATCAATCCTCCCCTGGTCAAGGAGCTTCTCAGCACAGGGACCCGAGGTCCGAAGGACGCATTATTCTCCTGGCTCTTGTTTCTTGGTGGTATGAGGTACCCATGTCTCTCTGCTTGCTTCTCTCTTTTATATTTCAAAAGAGATTGATTGAAGACATAACCTAATCTTGTAGATTGAGTTCTGTGTCATTAACATAACTGCCACTAATCCCACCTCTTTAGCATCATAGAGGTAGGATTTATAACACATAGCAAAATCACATCAGATGACAAAATGATGGACAATCACACACTTCTGGGACTCATGGTCTAGCCAAGTTGACAGATATTTTGGGGCAACACAGTTCAATCCATGAACGGGGTAAGGTAATCAGTCAATCAGTTGAGGTCATACCAGTGTAGGCGGATCCTAAACCCAATCACTTCTGAGTTATAAAAACACTAAAATAGAGAAGCACACACACACATACACACACACACACAGGGGAAGATCGTCTGAAAACAAAGAAAAGAAATCCCAAGGATTGTTAGCAGAACTAGGAGTGAGGCCCATGGAAGGAAATGACACAACCATGTCCCTGATTTGGACTTTGAGCCTCCAGAACTGTGAAAAAAAGAAAGTTCTCTTCTTTAAAGCTATCCACTGTGGTATTTGTGTTATGGCGGCACTAAGTAAGAGAACGAAGCAGCTAAATTTTCTTAGTTTTATGCAAATTTCAGACCATAAATTATTAAAGGGTCAGGATTCTAAGATGTCTTTTCTGTGGAACCGCAGGGCCATGTCCTTAAGGAGACTTCTCAGTTTGAAGGACATTTTTAAAAAATATGATGACGACACATTCATTATCCCTTCTCAGAATGTCAGTAGAATGCGTAGGCATTTATTGAGCTTTCAGACGAGCACTTGACTGGGAAGAACCAATTAACAGAGCAGAGAAAGTCTTTGCCCCAAAGGTCTGGGAGGCAGGAAGGACCCTCAGATCCTGAGGCCACATGGGGTCCACGTCAGTAGACACTTCTACAAAGTGGTTTGAGGGAGAAGCTGCCAAGCCATGCTGTTCTCAGAATGTCTCCCCATCCTCTCCCGGGAACCTCCATCTTTACTAAGCAGCTCAGAGATTCTTGCCACTAGGAAAAAAAAGCAAAAAAAAAAAAAAAATTCAGAAAGACAGCAAAACACTTATCACTGAACAAAACAAGACCATGTTTCTGATTCGGATTTTCTACCCCTTTAAATTGTATGTTAGTCAGAGCTGATGGATTTCAGTTCAGATACAAGAAAAGGTAAGCTGAAGAAAGACAATGGATAAGTAAAAACAGAGGAAGCACGCTCAGGAGGGCAAGGGAATATGTCGCTGGAGACACTTGTAAACTAGGCATTTTGGTTGGATTTTCTCTTGGTTTGTATTAAATGTTATCACTTACATTTCATGGCAAGTTAAATTTGCATTAAAAAAATTTTTTAAAAACATTTCAATTTCGCTCTCATGATTAAAATTCTATACAATATGAAGAAAGAAAGGGAAGAGGGGGGAAGAAAACAGAGCTTTAAGGCCAGAAGTCATTTAAGAATGTACACATTATCCAGGAAGAGAGGACAGGAGGCACGTTCGTCTGATTATGTAACTGTCATCTTAGGAGGGCCAATGAACAGTGTCCTAGGAAATGGTTGAGAAAAACTGAGAGCCCTTGGGGCCTAAGAAAATCTGAACATGCATGAGCTTTGAGAAGCCTTGGCAGTAAGAGAAGGGTAACCTGAGACACAGAATGGAGAGACTAGGCCAGACACTATTTCATGCCTCCCTGGTCCCATACCCGGTGTGTGATAAAAACTACCCTTTATTCCAGTCTTAACACAGTTATCAGTGAAATTGTCCTGGCTGCTCCTGAACAGTGATCACGCTCTCATTTGTGTTCTCACTGAGTCCAGTACATACCTCTGTTGCTGCTTATTTTATACCCATTACCGTCGAGTCGATTCTCACTCATAGTGACCCTATAGGACAGAGTAGAACTGCCTCGTAGGACTGCCAAGGTGGATTCGAACTGCCAACCTTTTAGTTACCAGCCGTAGCTCTTAACCACTGCACCACCAGAGCTCCAAGCTTATTTTATAGCACATTACAATTATTGATTAACATTAGTCTCTCTGACAGTGGGTCACTGAGGGCAGGGAATACGCCTTATCTTCGCAACCCCAGCGTTTAACACCATGCACATAATACACACTTAGGAAAAGCCAATTGAAGAGATGAATGCTGAATTAAGAAGAAATGGCTCAATGAGATAATCCTATGATCATAGCAAATGTCAGTACCAAGGTTGAAATGTGAAATATCATTAGAAAGTAACAGAAGTGGCAATATTGTTATTACATTTTTTCCCTAAACCTATACAGTCTAATTTATATAATGGTGCAATTCACTTACAACATAAACTTACCTACTATCCTACTGGATTGAACCCATGTGATTCAAATTAAAGTACAATTCGGCAGTTTTCCAGTTGTTTTGATTAAAACAGATAGCCCAGGTGGATAACCAATTTCCTAAGGAATTCTCTAATCCACATTCTGGTGTCAAGTTGCAGTCTTAGAATTTTCAGAAAGTAAATTTTCCTGACTGTGCTTAGAATTTCCAGCCAATTGCTTGAACTTGACATGATTGTTTTTGGCACTCATTCATTGGTTCATTTAAATAATATTTCCTGTACATACAATAATGTGTGCCAGGTCCTGGGATAAAAAGATGAATCAATCATGGTTCTATGTCTCTAAGAATTCACCATTTAATGGGCAAGAGTGGTTAATAGAAGACTTCTGTTGCCAGCAATATGGCAGGCTAGATACCCTGGACAATCCTAGAGATTAAAATCATTCATATGTTTAAAAAAAAAAAAAATTTTTTTTTAATGCATTGCTGAGATGGTATGAAATTTTTTAAAAACCCAAACAGATGAAAAATGGTGAAAGGAGAAATCCTTGTTAGTGCCAAAAATGGCTTTCAACTTAGGTCAAGGCATGGACTCCTTGGGCTTTTTCCCAGTTGGCTTTGTGTGACCCAAGGTGAAGAGTGGGAGTGGAGGGAATTCAGCCTGAGGCAGAGCTTCCCAGCTTCCTCAATCCTGGCTCACAGATACTGAAGAACATTGCTTGGGGTTCTGGCCTGAAGCCTGCCCCAGCTGGGAAGCTTAACAGTCATTCATTCTCATAAAGCTTGCACTTTACGTCAATGTAAGGATAATTGAGAAATAAATTTGCCATGAGTAAAAGGGTGGCAAGGAAACTTTCTTAACTTGGATACTGTGTGGAATGGAAGAGTTTATGATCTGAATTCATACTAGCTATTGTAAGGAAACCCCAGTGGCGTAGTGGTTAAGTGCTACAGCAGCTAACCAAGAGGTTGGCAGTTCAAATCTGCCAGGCGTTCCTTGGAGACTCTATCGGACAGTTCTACCCTGTCCTATAGGGCTGCTATGAGTCGGAATCGACTCAATGGCAGTGGGTTTGGTTTTTTTTGGGCGGGGGGGAGGGTTTATTGTAAGGATCGGAAACCCTGGTGGCATAGTGGTAAAGTGCTATGGCTGCTAACCAAGAGGTCAGCAGTTCAAATCTGCCAGGCATTCCTTGGAAGCTCTATGGGGCAGTTCTATTCTGTCCTATACGGTTGCTATGAGTCAGAATCGACTCGATTGCAGTGAGTTTGGTTTGGGTTTATTGTAAGGATCATAACAAATTATGGATAACATTACGAAGAATGGGAAATCCAGAATGCTCATGAGGAACCTGTACATAGACCAAGAGGCAGTCATTCAAACAGAACAAGGGAATACTGCTCAGTTTAAAATCAGGAAAGGTGTGCATCAGGGTTGTATCCTCTCTCCATACTTACCCAGACTGTATGCTAAGCAATTAATCCGAGAAGCTAGGCTATATGAATAACAACGGGGCATCAGGATTGGAGGAAGGCTAACAACATGAGATATGCAAATGACACAACCTTGCTTGCTGAAAGTGGACTTGAAGCACTTATTGATGAAGATCAAAGTCCACAGCCTCCAGTATGGATTACACCTGAACATAAAGAAAACAAAAATCCTCACAACTAGACCAATACACAACATTATGATAGATGGAGAAAAGATTGAAGTTGTCAATCTTAGATTGCTTGGATCCACAATCAATGCCCATAGAAGCAGCAGTCAAGAAATCAAAAGATGCATTGCATTGGGCAAATCTGCTGCAAAAGTCCTCTTTTCTTTCCTGTCTTGCTTTCTTCATGTATGATGTCCTTGATGTCTTCCCACAACTCGTATGGTATTCAGACATTGGTGTTCAGCACATCAAATCTGTTCTTGAGATGGTCTCTAAATTCAGGTGGGATATACTCAAGGTGGTACTTTGGCTCTCGTGGACTTGTACTAACTTTCTTCAGCTTCAACTTGAACTTGCTTAGGAACAATTGATGATCTGTTCCATAGTCGGCCCCTGGCCTTGTTCTGACTGATGATATTGAGTTTTTCCATTGTCTCTTTCCACAGATGTAGTCAATTTGATTCCTATGTATTCCATCTAGCGAGGTCCATGTGTGTAGTCGCTGTTTATGTTGTTGAAAAAAGGTATTTGCAATGAAGAAGTTGTTGGCCTTGCAAAACTCTATCATGCGATCTCCTGCGTCATTTCTATCAGTAAGGCCATATTTTCCAACTACTGATCCTTCATTGTTTCCAGCTTTCACAATCCAGTTACTAATAATCATCAATGCATCCTGACTGCATGTTCGATCAATTTCAGACTGCAGATGTTGGTGACAATCTCCTATTTCTTTATCTTTGGCCTTAGTGGTTGGTGCGTAAATCTGAACAGTGGTCGTATTAACTGGTCTTCTTTATAGGTATATGGATATTATCCTATCACTGACAGCGTTGTACTTCAGGATAGATCTTGAAATATTCTTTTTGATGATGCCATTCCTCTTCAATTGGTCATTCCTGGCATAGTAGACCATACAATTGTCCAATTCAAAATGACCAATACCAGTCCATCTCAGGTCACTAACGTCTAGGATATGGATCTTTAAGCACTCCATTTAATTTTTAGTGACTTCTAATTTTCCTAGATTCATACTTCACGCATCCCACCTTTGGATTATTAATGGATATTTGTAGTTGTTTCTTCTTATTTTGAGTTGTGTCACCTCAGCGAATGAAGGTCTCAAACACTTCATCGACATCATTAAGGTCGACTCTACTTTGTGGAAGCAGCTTTTCCCCAGTCATATTTTGAGTGCCTTCCAACCTGATGGGCTCATCTTCTGGCACTATATCAGACAATGTTCCACTGCTATTCATAAGATTTTCACTGGTTAATTATTTTTGGAAGCAGACCATGAGGACTTTCTTCCTAGTCTGTCTTGGTCTGGAAACTTAGTTGAAACCTGTTTGCCATGGGTGACCCTGCTGGTATTTGAATATCGGTGGCTTAGCTTCTAGCATCACAGCAACACGCAACCCCTCCCGCCCCCCCGCCCCAGAATAACAAACTGACAGATGCATGAGGAATGGCCCTTGGATTAATTGCGGTGCCTTGCTCTGGGACTTTCAGGCTATCCCCCAGGTTTGCGCTAATGAGTGGGGGCAGGTCAGACCAGAAAAGACCCACCTGGAGACCGATATCAACTGGCCTCAGGAGGCAATGATTTAGCCTATCATGCAGGACTGGCCAATAAAGCCCAGAACACAAAGGTTCAAAGAGCTTGCTGCTCAGCCAAGGGAGGGTGACGCGTCGTCTTTGAGACACAGAAGCTCTGCACGGGGGATCTTCCCAGACCTCACCTGTGAGTTTCCTCCTTATGACAATCCTCATTTGTATCCTTTCACTTATAATACTTAGGATTATAAAAAAAGATTTTTTTTTTTGGATTATAGATCATAATAAATCTGTAATCCTAAATATAGTATATTCCATGAGTTCTGTGAGTCATTCCAGTGAAATATCGAACCCAAAGAACAAGGGGGAGCCAGCAGGTAGAAGTAAAGGTGTCGTGTGGACTCCCAAACTTGCGTCTGGCATCTATTTGTCAGTCTAACGGACAGGGTCTACCCTATTTCCCGGTGGCTAGGGTCAGAGAGAGACAGTGGTAGAAATGATTAGGAAATGGGAAAGTAGGGACTGGATCAGTGTCCACATTTTGGGGGGTTGGATTCATGCTGATTCCTTTGTGTAAAAATATTTTCAGTTTTTTGTGGAGAGGTTGACTGAATACAGTATTTGGTGATTGGAAAAGACATTCTTTTTAAGTGAAGTTAAAATGATTTTTAGAATTGTACACATGCTAGGTAAATGCTAGTCTTAAAAAACTTTCCAAAGATTAGCATCACACAGACATTCTCTAACCATAACACAAATAAGGTAAAAAATCAATACTAAAAGATAGCAACAACAAATCCCACCGCCCATATATTTAGACATTAAAAATACACTTTGAAACAACTTACACATCAAAGGATAAATGAGAAAATATTGAGAAGTGAACAATACTGAAAATATTAGATATCAAAATATGTGAATGCAGATAAACTGTTACAGAGGAGACCAACAGGGAGCAGAACCACCAAGGAACAGACGTAAGACATGTTGTTGTTGTGTGCCGTCAAGTCGATTCTGACTCATAGCGACCCTATAGGACGGAGTAGAACTGCCCAGAGGGTTTCCAAGTCTGTAATCTTCATGGAAGCAGACTGGCGTATCTTTCTCCTTTGGAGTGGCTGATGGGTTTAAACCAGGCAAGCACTGAACCACCACACCACCAGGGCTCCTTGGAATAAGATTGATGTCCATTATCATAGCTATATTAACTTTGTTTAAAAGTTCCTCATCAGAGCAGTAAGATGACAGTAAGAAATAAAAGCTAGTAGAATTATAAAGGAAGAAACAAAATTGGTATTTGTTTTCTGCTAATATAATCCCTGGGTCTGGTAATTTTGTTTCTTGACTTGAGTGATGGTCATGGGGAATTGCTTTGAAAGAATTCAAGAGCTCTACATTGGTGTTTCATGAAGTTTTCTATATGTATTTTATAATTAAAAAATTTTAGATACCATTTATAGTAGCAACTCAAAACGCAAGATACGTTACATACACAGGTTAGTATATACACAAATATTTCTCTGTCAGCTCAGAGGGCCTAAAAAAAAACTGACATCCAGTAGCAGCAAGCATACCTAGTTCTCATATCTTGATTTCTAATACCATCAATAAAAATAAAACAAGACAAAAAATCTCTAGGAACAAAGCTAGCAAATGATGTGCTAATTCCTTGTAGAGGAAACGAGAAAATTAAAGGAAAATGAAAGCAAAAAAAATTTAAATAAATTAGGTCATGTAAATTAAAAAACATAATGTGCTAAAGAATATTCTCCCAATCTGTCTGTATGTCAAATGCAACGATAGTGACACATCTCGAAAGTGCTTTTCACAGATTCTGATAAGTGATTCTAAAATTCATATGAAACAGCAAAGAGCCAAGAATAATCAAGATAACCTTGAAGAAAAACAAAGGGAGGAGACTGGCCCTTCCAGATCACAGTTAACATAAAGCTATAATTGTTTAGGCATTTGTGGTATTACAGCAAGAGAAGACAAGTAGAATAGAACATGTATAGATCCCAGACCCAGGCACTCACTGAATGTTGAAATAAGCACTGATGGTATCAGGAGAAAAAGACAGGACTGTTCAGTAAAGGGTGTTTGGAGATAATCAGTTATCCATATGGAAAAAAAAATTGAATGCCTACCTAATACTATATACAAAAATGGCTCCAGGTGATTAAAAAATTTAAATGTGCAAACCAATACAAATTTTAGGAGAAGGATAAGGGAGAATACTTTTTCAGCATTGGTAAAAAAGGATTTCTTATGTAAGACGAAATAGCACAAATTGTAAAGAAATGTAATTATATTAAATCTGTAAAGTTGAATTTCCAAGTTCAGTGGAGGACATATTGGTGTTTAATATATTATTCCCCATAAATTTTGGTATTACTAAAGGAATTTGTGGAAAAGTGAACTACCTGTGTGCTGAGACTCCTAGTGTGGGTACAGAATCTTAACAGAGAATGAAATAAATCTTAAGGTAACTTTGAACATCTATAAAGGACAAGGAAGAAGGAAAGACAGCTCTGGCAATGTTAAAAAGACACCTGAGTTTCTTCACTCCCAGAATAAATCCCTTCTTCATTAAAAATAAAAAGTTAAATATTACTTATTATTATTCTGTATTCTTCTTATTATTATTCTGTAAGGCTACAGAATAAGAAGATATAAAAGATAAAGTTGGGGGAATCTTCTGGAATACAGGGCAAAAATAAGAGAAAATATGAAAGAAAAGTTAAAAGACAAATAACTCATTAAGGAATTCCAAACTTTCCCCAATAGGAATTCCAAAGGATTTTTTTTTTTTTAAAACAGGAAGGGCGTAAATAGTTTCAGACATGCAAGGACACAGAACTTGAAGCATCCATCCAACACGCTGCATTTCAGAATTAATAGAAGATTGGTTTCAACCATTTACAATGAAGTCTAAAGTTATTTTTTTATACATATTGCCTATGGAGAAAAACTTACGTTCTACCAAAAACATAAAACAATCATGAACTTTTTAGTACCCGATCATACAGCATAAATACACACAGAAGCAACGTGAAAATTCACAGAAATACAAGGAGAAACTGACAAATTCACAACAATAGTAAATAATGCAAATACGTTTTTCTCAAAAATTGACAGATTAAATAGATAAGTGAGGACATAGAAAGTCTAAGCAGCAGCTAAGTAGATTGCCTGAGTATGAGACCACCAGGAGAATCTAGACAATTTCTGAAAAGTAGAACTCATATAGACCACTTTCTCCGACCACAGCATCATAAAATGGGTGATAAACATTGAAAGGATAGCTGGCGGGAGGGGAGGAGTGTTAATTTATCCATACGAAAAATTTGAAACATGCTTCTAAGTATTCACTCAAATAAGAAATAAAATTGAAAATATAAGCTATCAGAAAAGAATGATGTAAACAGTACATATGGAAATATGTGGGGTGTAAACAAATGATTATTTGGATGGAATTTTACAGCACTGAAGTCATTTATTGGAAAACCAGATAGATTTAAAATATATAAAGTATGCTTTAAACTCAAGAAGCTGTGACTTCATTCAGTGTTTGTAAGTTAGATGGTCATCTATTCACCACCTTTGTGTTTTGAGGAAGTCACAACAGAGGAAATTAGAGCAAAGAGAGCTAAAAGTCAAGAGGTTGACCTCGATGATGAAAAACAAGATGAGAAAAAGGAAGCCTGTGACAATCATGGCAGTCATGTATTTTCCAATCCCATGACCTTCAAATCCATAATAGTTCTCTTCATATTTACTGTCAGGGAAAGATCAAAAGAGACATGTTCATTTTAACACATGGAGAGTATTCACTTCATTCACTTGCTGGGTTTGGAAATTTTTTTTTTAATTCATTTTTCTTTTTTATGTTTTTCAAAGCTGTGAGTACATAAAGACAATGTCAGTTGAGGCAATAGAGGTGAGGCTTGAGCCTATGTGAACAGAAATTAATGTTGTGCTCAAATAAACTTAAGATGAAATAGTTTTTTTTAAAAAGCTGTGAAAAACAACAAAATAAATTCAGAGAGAGAAGAAATTTAAATTGATATGAGAAGAAATCAAAATAAAACTAATAGCAGATTTGATCGATAAAACCAGAGACAGTTTTTCCAAATTTTACTTCTTTTGCTGTTGTTGTTGAGAATATACACAGCAAAAGATACAGCAATTCAAGTTTCTACATGTACAATTTAGTGACATTGACTGCATTCTTCAAGTCGTACGACCACTCTCACACTCCTTTTCTGAGTTGTTCTTCCCTCATTAACATAAGCTCACTGCCCCCTAAGGTTTCTATGTAATCTTTTGCATTGTGGTTGTCAGTTTCATCCCATATAGACAGTTCCTAAAAGGCAGATCTTTTTTACTAGTGAAGCTAAACTATTGTTCAGTTGTAAGAAGATTTCAGGGAACGCTTTTGGTTTAGGGTTTACAGACCATCTCAGGGCAATAGTTTCAGTAGTTCGTCCACCCTCTATGGCTCCAGAAAGTCTAGAGTCCGTGAGAATTTGAAATTCTGTTCTCCATTTCCCCGCTTTTGATCAGGATTCTCCTATGGAATCTTTGATCAAAATGGTCAGTAATGGTAGCTGGGCACCACCCAGTTCTTCTGGTCTCATGACAAAGAAGGCAGATGTTCATGGAGGCAATTAGCCGTACATTCCATATCCTTCTCCTATTCCTGACCTTCCTTCTTCCTCTGTTGCTCCAGGCAAATAAAGATCAACTGTTGTGCCTTGGATGGCTGCTTGCAAGCTTTTAAGACCCCAGGCACGATGCAGTGAACTAGGAGGTAGAACAGAAGCACTAAACATGCTATTAAGCCAATTAACTGGGATGTGCCATGAAACTATGACCCTAAATCTCCAAACCAAGGAACCAAATCTCATGAGGTGTTTGGTTGTACATAAGCAGCCTCAGCAGTTACTCTTTTTTTGTCATTGTTGTAAATATGTCTATTAATCAGCTTTTGCCAATTCAATTTTTTGTAGGTGTACAACTTATTAACAGCAAACGACTGACAGTAATTGGCTGTGCAGCCCTACCCTTAATGAATGTGATTTTTCCATTGTTAACCCCCCTTTTCCTGCCTCTGGTAACCACTAATAAACTCTGGTCTCTATACATTTGCCTTTTCTTTCTTTTTATATAAGTGAGGTTATACAATATTTGTCCTTTTGTGATTTGCTTCTTTAGCTCAACATAATATCTTCAAGTTCTATCCATACTGTGGCACGTATCAAGACTTCATTTTTCCTACTGGCTGAGTAGTATTCCTTTGTATATATGTGCCACATTTTGTTTATCCATTCATCTGTTGTTGGGCATTTAGGTTGTTTCCACCTTTTGGCTATTCTGAATAGTGCGAACATTGTGTACAAGTCTGATTTTGAGTCTCTGCTTTCAAGTCTTTTGGGTACGTAGGAGTGGAATTGATGGGTCATATGATGGGCAGAAGGGAAGGGAGAAAGGGGGGTTAATGGTGATGGAAAAATCGCATTGATTAAGGGTAAGGTTGCACAGCCGATTACTGTAATTTGTGTCAATCAGTTGTATACCTGTAAAAAGTTGAATTGGCAAAAGTTGTGTGATAGAAATATTTTGGAGCCCTGGCAGCGCAGTGGTTAAGAGCTATGGCTGCTAACCAAAAGGTTCAGCAATTCAAATCCACCAGCCACTCCTTGGAAACGCTATGGGGCAGTTTTACTCTTAAGAGTCAGGGTCAACTCCGTAGCAATGAGTTTGGAGTTTTATTTTTAGATTTTGGAGGAACCACCACACTGTTTTCCACAATGGCTGTACTATTTTGCATTCTCACCAACAATGGGTAAGGGTTCCAATTTCCCCACATTCTCACCAACATTTGTTATTTTCTGTTCTGTTTTGTTTTTTAAAATATCTTAGCCATCCCCATGAGAGTGAAGTGGTATCTCATTGTGATTTTGAATTGCATCTCTCTGATGGCTAATGACGCCGAGCATCTTTTCATCGTGTTTGGTGGCCATGTGACTGTCCTCTTTGGTGAAGTGTCTGTTCAAGCTCTTGCCTATTTTATGACTGGGTTGTCTTTTTGTTGTTGTCAAAGTTTTATACATATTTTGGTTACTAGAGTCTTATCAGATATACAGTTTCCAAAGATATTCTCCCAGTTTGTAGCTTGTCTTTTCAATATTTTGGTAAAGTCTTTTGATGAAAAAAGTTTTTAATTTTTTATGAGGTCCCATTTTTTATTTTGTCTTTTGCTGTTTGTTCTTTTGTTTATTAGGTAATCCATTGTTGAAAGCCAGGCCTGACAGTGTTGCCCCTGCTTGTTCATCTAAGAATTTTAAGCTTTTAGTTTGCACATTTCGGTTCTTAGTCCATTTTGAATTAGTTTTTTTGTATGATGTGAGGCACAGATCCTGTTTCATTTTTCTGCATGTGGAAATGCAATTCTCCCAGCACCATTCGGTGAAGAGACTCTTCTTTCCCCATCAAATGGACTTAGCACCCGTGTCAAAAATCACTTGACATGTGTGGGTTTATTTTTGGACACTCAATTCTATTTCATTGGTCTATATATCTATTCTTATACCAGTACCAGGCTGTTTTGATGACTGTAGCTGTATAGTGTATTTTAAAATCAGAAAGTGTGAGTCCTCTGACTTTGTTCTTCTCTTTCAACACTGTTTTAGCTATTTGAGGCCTCTTCCCATTCCATATAAAGTTGAGGATTGCTTTTGCTATTTCTGTAAAGAAGGCTGTTAGAATTTTGATTGGGATTATGTTGAATCTATAGATTGCTTTGAGTAGTATTGACATCTTACCAATGTTACATTTTCCAATCCATGAACATGGAACATCTTTCCATTTATTTAAGTCAATCTCTTTCACCAGTATTTTATAGTTTTCATTGTACAAGTCCTTTACATCCCTGGTTAGATTTATTCTTAGGTCTTTTATTCTCTTAGATGCTGCTGTGTATGGTAATTGTTTCCCTGATTTCCCCTTCAGATTTCTCATTGCTGGTAGGATAGAAACCCAAATGATTTTTGTTTGTTGACCTTATACCCTGCAACTTTGCTAAATTCCTCTATTAGCTCTAGAAATTTTCTTGTGGACTCTTTGGGATTTCCTATATATAGGATCATACCATCCACAAATAGAGATAATTTTATTTCTTCTTTTCCAATCTGGATACCTTTTATTTCTTTTTCTTGTCTTACTGGTCTGGCTAGGACTTCTAGTATCATATTGAACAGAAGTGGTGAGAGCAGACACCCTTTCCTTGTTTCCAGTTTCATGGGGAAAGTGCTCAGTCTTTCTCCATTAAGTATAATGTTGGCTGTTGGCTTTTCATACGTCGTGAATCATATTGAGGAATTTACCTTCTATTCCAATCTTTAGGGTTTTCATCAAGAAAGGGTGCTGGGTTTTATCAAATGCTTTTTCTACATCCATAGAGATAATTATGTGGCTCTTTTCCTTTGTTCTATTGATGTAGTGTATTACATTGATTGATTTACTAATGTTGAACCATCCCTGCATTACTGGAATAAATCCCACATGGTCGTGGCATATGCCTCTTTTAATATGCTGTTGGATTCTGTTTGCTAGTATTTTGTTGTGGATTTATGCATCTATATTCATAAGAAATATTAGCCTGTGGTTTTCTTTTCTTATGGTGTCTCTGTCTGGTTTGGGTAACAGGGTTATGCTTCGTTCATAAGATGAATTAGGGAAAATTCCTTCCTCTTCTTTTTCGGAAGAGTTTAAACAGTATTAGTGTCAATTCTTCTCTAAACGTTGGGTAGAATTCGCCGGTGAAGCCATCTTGTCCAGGACATTTTGTTTGTTTGTTTGTTGGGAGGTTTTTGATCACTGATTCGATCTCTTCACTTGTTATAGGTCTGTTGAGGCTATTTCCTCTTGAGCCAGTTCGGTTAGGTTATGTGCTTCTAAGAATTTGTCCATTTCATCTAGGCTAGCCAGTTTGTTGCCATACAGTTGTTCATAGTATTCTGTCATAATTCTCTTTATTTCAATTGGGTCACTTGTAATGTCCCCTCTTTCATTTTTTAATCTTGGTTATTTGTATTTTTTCCTCTGTGAGTCTAGCTAAAGGTTTGTCAATTTTATTGATTTTTTTTTCAAAGAACCAACTTCTGGTTTTCTTGATTCTCTTTATTGTTTTCAATTTTATTTATTTTTGCTCTGATCTTCATTATTTCCTTTCTTCTAGTAGGTGTAAGCTTAGTTTGCTCTTCTCTTTCTAGTTCTTGGAGTTGCTGAGTTAGGGCTGTTACAGATACTGTTTGCTTTTTTGTTTGTTTTAAAGACCAGTTGAATAGACCAATTAAATATTTGATAAGTCAGTTTAAGAAACAGGAGATAAGATACAATAAATAACGTGAGAAATGTGAAAGATGACCTAACCATAGTCATCAAGGACACAAAAAATAAACAAGTAATATCTTCGACAGTATGCCAATGTATTTGAAAACCTAGATGAAATAGATGATTTTCTAGGGAAATAGAATACAGAAAATATAAAATAGTAAATCGAGTTAAGAAGAAGTAGAGATCCCGAAAAGAAGGAATTGGAAAGGTAGCCCAAGATTTACTGCTAAATTATTGTTTGCCTAGTTACTTCTATCAAATATTTAAGGAACAAATAAATCCTGTGTTACGTAAATACTTCCAGATCATAAAAAAGAATAAACTTTCTAAGTTCATTCTATAAAGTCAATATAATCCTGACAGCAAAAATGAAACTAGCTAAATACGTAAATATTTTTAAAAGCTCAATCTCACAGACATAAGGATACTATTATCACATCAAATACGTTCACTAAAAGAATAACCAATCATGACCAAGAAGGGTCAAAATTAAAACTTTTATTAAATTCATTTAAAGAAGAACCAGATGTAACGTTCCCACTCCCAGCCTATATTAAAAAAAAAAAAGTATGTGACAACATTCAACATTAATTTCTGGATATGCTCTGAAAATACCAGAAATCATAAGAGGAACCTACCTCTATCTGACAAACATTATTTAGTAGAAGTGTCTGGCAACATGAGGAAAATGGTGAAACACTCAAAGCATTTCTATTAGAATCAGAACAAGATTCTGACGCTAGGTGTTGAGTAAGAGAGAAGGAAATAAGGAAAGGAAAGGTTATAAGGCATGAAAAGCAGCAGGAGTGCCTGCTAGCAGCCATGGAATTGTTCTAGGCACTGGCCAGACCACAGAGACGATCCTCTACCTAGAAAAACTAAGAGAATCAACTGACGAACTTCTGGAACTAGTGAGAAATTTCAATAAGGTGAGCAGATCTAAGGTATAAAAATTGACTGCTTTTGTAAATGCGAATAATAACCAATAGAACAAAAGTCACGGAAAAACCCTGGTGGCGTAGTGGTTAAGCGCTACGGCTACTAACCAAAAGGTCAGGAGTTGGAATCCGCCAGGTGCTCCTTGGAAACTCTATTAGGCAGTTCTACTCTGCCCTATAGGGTCGCTACGAGCCGGAATCGACCTGACGGGAGCAGGTTATGGCAGCAACTAAAGTACAAAATACCAATAAGAAATGTGAAGTAAATGGTAAAACTTCATGGCAGGCTGTGAAGAAGAGGCGGAGATGGGAGTGTACCCTGTGCCTGCACAAAAAGACGAATACTGCAAATACATACATTTCTCCAGGTTATCCTATTAATAGTCGATGAAAAAGAAAACAGTTTGTTCTATTAAATATATAGGAAATAACATAAAGCTATTGTAAAAAAAAAAAACAGTGAAGGTCTTTGGCAAGAATAAATGAATATAGAAACTGAGACACCCATCTGTATATGAAAATTTAGTATATAATAGAGTTGATATTTCATATGAGTGAAAAAATAATGGACTATTCAATATTGGGTTGGGACTATTGACTATTTAGTTGGGAAAATATTTAGGGAAGTTAATATATTATTGTAAATTCAAGGCACTTCCACATGCATTATCTCATTTGAACTTCCTGTTGACACACTGAGGGGCAGGTGATGTCACCCATGTTACTAATGGAAAAACAGAGACTTGGAGAGATGAAGAAACTCCACAAAGACCACACAGCTTATAAGAGCCAGAACTTGAAGTACAGAGCCCGTGTTCTTTCCTCTGCACCACGTGGTATCCCTCATATTCTCCCATCATAGTGAAAGAATTTCAGTAACTCCTGACACTAAAATAATTCCAGATGGGTGAAAGAGGCATATAAGACAAAAATGTAAAGTATTACAAAAAATATAGGGGAATATTTTTACAATCTTAAGGTGGAAAACACTTTCTTAAGCAAAATATAATACAAAGACCTGAAAAGGAAAAAAGTTCAGTAGACAATCTCAGAATTTAAAGCTTCCTCACAACAAAAGATGCCACAAACAAACAAAATAGCAGTAACAGACTGGGAGAAAATAGGTGTGATTTAACAAAGCAACAGCAAAATGAACAATTTTTAGAATAAATATAAATGACCAGAATCATGTGAGAAGTTGCACAAAATTACTGGAAACAAGGAATACACAAATTAAACAATGAGATTACACACACAAATACACAGATTTATATAATATATAATATGTATATAAAATATTTTATGTATTTTATATATATTAGGAGCCCTGATGGTGCAGTGGTTAAGCACTCAGCTGCTAACCGAGAGTTCAGCGGTTCAAATCCACCGGGTCCTCCGAGGGAGAAAAGATCTGGTGATCTCCACCCACAAATACTACAGCCTAGGAAACCCTGTGGGGCAGTTCTGCTCTGTCCTATAGTGTCACTAGGAGTCAGAATTGACTATGACACACAACGCCAACGTATTATATATACTTTTATACTTTTTTCTCAAGATCGGATAAAGTTTTATTTGATTAACAGCCAGTGATGGTGAAGGTAAGGGGAAACATTCTCATATACGGCTTGTGGAAGTGTAAAGGAGCAGAGCTGTTGGGCGATTTGGCAGAAAGACAAAGTGCGAAAATCTTTTTCACTAAAATTTCGTTTCTAAGTATCAGAGCAATACACATGTGGACGACGAGAGCAATAAAAGACATTCATTACAGAATGGTTTGCAATAAACAAAAAATTTAAATGATCTAAATGTTGAGCATTTAAATAAATCATGGTATATCCATAGGACATAATTCTTCACAGTAGTTAATAAAAATACGTTAATTAATCTACATGAATCGACATGGAAAGTGTTACACAGGAAAAAAATGAGTTAGTCGAAGATCAATACATAGAGCACGATCCCGTTTATGTAAGAATCAAAGAAAACAAAACTGAATCTTTGCACACACATCTGTTGTTATGTAACAATTCACACCAAAATTTAATAGCTTAAAACAATGCCATTTATTTTGCTTACAAATCTGCAGCTTGGGCAGGGATTGTTGAGGACAGATGACCTCTGCTCCACTTGGTATCAGCTGGATGGCTCCAAGGCTGAGGCTTGAATCACCTGTAGGCTTGCTCACTCACGCATCTGGTGACTGATGCTGGTTATTAGTTGCACAGACGGTTAAGCGATCAACTACTAGCCGAATGGTTGTAGGTTCGAACCATCCAGAGGCGTCTCAGAGAACAGGCCAGGTGAAGTGCTTCTGAAAGGCCACAGCCTTAAAAACCCTATGGAGCAGTTCTACTGTGCACACACGGGGTCACTACGAGTCAGAATCAACTCCGTAGCAACTAACAAGTGAGGACCTCACTTTCCATGTGACTATTTGGTTTCCTCAGAGCACGGCGGCTGAGTTCTGAGGGTGAGCATTCCTACAGAGAAAGAGATCTAGTCCGAAGCTCTATTTCTGACTAGCCTTGGAAGTCTCATGGTGTCATTTCCAGTGCATCTATTTCTTAAGGCGGTCATGAAGACTTACCCACATTCAAAAAGCAAAAACCAAAACCGTTGCCGTTGAGTCGACTCTGACCCTATAAGACAGAGTAACACTGCCCCATAAGGTTTCCAAGGAGCAGCTGGTGGATTCAAACTGCTGACCTTCTGGGTAGCAGTCAAGCTCTTAACCGTTGCGGCCATATTCAACAGGAGGGAATGGGACTCCACCTTTTGATGGGAAGAGTGTCATATTTGTGCATGTTTTAAAATTATGGGGTATGTGAGTATAATTTTCTAGAAAAAGATCTGTAAAGATAGATAACCACCAACTGCTGACGGCTGTTAACTTTGGGAGGGTACATAGGAGGACCGGGAAGTGGAAGCAGTAGCTGCTTTGGTAAATGCGCATACCCAACTTGAACTCACTTAGGAAAAAAGGATTTATTGATTCACATAACTGGTAATTCCAGGGGCTCATGTGATTTCAGAGGCTCAAATGATGTCATCAGGGCTTTATATTTCTCCCAACCTTCTAGGCAGACTTTCTCCACGTGGTGGGCAAGACAGCCACCAGAAGCCCCAGGCACAAATCCTGACAGCTTAGACCTCCAATGGAAAGAGAAAAAATAATTTTGCTCGTCCAGCAAAAAGTTCCAGAAAAGATTTGTAGTGACTTCTTGGCTACTTACCTGTCCTTATAATCATGACTGTGGTCAGCAGGATGGAGCATGGATTGACCAGGGCTGGGTCACATGTCCTCCTCTTCAACTGCTTTCTTGCTTTGATTTCCTTTGTTCTGGCACATGGGGAACTCACTTTTTTGTTTGCTCGCTCTTGGGTATGTACTTAACCCCAAACCCCATTTCATCCAGTATTTTTATGTGTTTGGGGGCTTGCTCAGTCTATCATATTGACCAGAAGTCCTTCATGTCTTCTATAGACCGATTATGTTGTTACTGTTGTTGTGCCATTGTCAATTCCGACTCACAGCGACCCTATAGGACAGAGCAGAACTGCCCCACAGGGTTTCCAAGGCTGTAATCTCTTTGGAAGCAGACTGCCACATCTTTCTCCCACAGAGTGGCTGGTGGGTTCCAACCACTGACCTTTTGGTTAGCAGCTGAGTGCTTAACCACTACGCCAGCAGTGCTCCTTAGACTGGCCTCTTACTATCTGATTTTATTTCCCAGATCCCTATTTCTAGGACTGACACTCTGCTTTCTCTGCACTTAAGAGATGTTAAGCTCCCAACACTCTGCTAACCCAGAACTGAAACCATTCCCGTAGCCCACTTTTCAGACAAAGATTAGATGAGCCTATAAAACAAACAATAACACATGTGAGGAACATGCTTCTTAGCTCAATCAAGTATACGAGACCAAATGGGCAGCTCCTGTCCAAAAGCAAGATGAGAAAGCGGGAAGGGACAGAAACTGGACAAATGGGCACCAGGAACCCGGGGTAGAAAGGAGGACCGTGCTGTCACCTTGTGGGGATTGTAACCAATGTCACGAAACAATATGTATATAAATTCTGAACGAAAAATTAACTTCAGCTGTAAACTTTCACCTAAAGCACAGAAAAAAAAAAAAATCAAAAAAGAAATGTTAACCTGATACCCTCAACTGTAAAAAGAGTCTAAGTCCCCCATCACCGACTAGTAGAAAGTATTTTCCTTGTTGATGGAACAAGCCTTTATTCTTTTATACTCCAGTGTCATGATTTTACTGGTGAAGCCAAAAAACAGCATCCATTAGCTTCTTTTCTGTCTTGGAAGAAGTACAGCCAGAATGTTCCTTAGAAGCAAGGATGGTGAGACTTCGTCTCACATACTTTGGGGATGTTAACAGAAGGGACCAGTCCCTGGAGAATGACATCATGCTTGGTAAGGTGGAGGATCAGTGAAAAAGAGGAAGACCCTCAACGAGACGGATAGACACAGTGGCTGCAACAACGGGCTCAAGCATAACGATTGTGAGGATGGCGCAGGACTGGGCAGTGGTTCGTTCTGTTGTACAGAGGGTCACCGTGAGTCAGAGCCAACTCAATGGCACCTGACAACAAGCTTCTTTTCTATGCCAGATATTATATAATAGTTGGGCATAATAAATAAAACTGTCCTAAGATTCATACTGTAAAGGACCACAGGGAAATATAAAAGGAAATAAAATTAGTAAACCTTTCTATGTATTTCGCTTCCTCAGGACATTAATTATGGTAATTACAATAATCTTGGCACTCAGTTCTTACTGGTATTAACACATTGGCTTTTCTAAGGTCTGTTTCCTTTACCTCTCTTATATTTTTAGGTTTTAGGCTGCAAACTCGGTGGCAGGAATTGTAACCTCAGCTGGCGCTACACCAGTGTGCTGTCAGAGCTTAGTAAACGATAACAATGTGCTCACCTCCACTCAACTTTCTAGGTCATTTTTGAGAGAAATAGGCAATAAACCCCACAGACAGTTTCATAATTGTCCCCAGGTGTTCTACTCGTCTCTTCCTCCTACAGTTCAATCTCATTTTCACTTTAGTAAATAAGGCTCTCAACGGTTTTTTTTTTTTTTTTAATTCTAAACATTTGCTCTGTCCCTTACTAAAGAAATAAACTTTTTTGGTTAAGTCTAGAAATAAAGTTTCAAAATTTGTAAACTGAAATTCTCCTTAGCAACATTTTATATTGAATGATAAGCTATGGAAAATGCAGAGCAATTCATTCTTCTGTATTATTACCTTCAACTAACTGCTATCCTATTGAAGATCTTTGTGCCATAAAAGTCTTTCACTATCAGTCAACTTCTAATGTTTCACGTTGACAGAGCAGATCAATGACACAGAGATTCAAAACTATTTTGAAAATCAGGCATATCGATCATGACATGATTATAATTTCTTCACCTCTCCTGATTTTTTACTTATCTTAAAAAACAAAAATTAGTTTCTATTCTTTGAGTACAGCCCAATTAACGAGGAAAGAACAAAGCCAGATATAATCTAGTTGCCATGGCGGCAAGGTAACTATCCATTTTAAACACAGCATCTTTTTAAAATGCCAGAAGGGCAAGAAGGATTTTTAAAATGGAAAGGTTTACTCTAAATATAGTACCTCAATGCCCAAGACAGACTCCCAGTAGCTCAGTGTCTAGCATGCCATCTGCCCCGTTGGCCATAGTTTGAATGTGCCAGGTGGGTCTATCTCCACCTGGGCCAAATTCTTTCTTCCAGGAATTTGAATTTTGAAGTGGGAGGCAGAGGCTGGGAGTTCGCTGCTGTAATCAAGTCACAACATCAGTTCTGCAGACAGAATGCTTTGCTGCCGTGCTCCTTGTTGTAGGTCTGCTTCTTGGATTCTAGGAGATGTCTCATGTCTTTCCCATCTTTGCTTAAGGCATAGTCAGAGTCAATTCCTGTTACTCGCAACCAAAAGGAAACTTACATTAACAATATAGTCTCCTTAAATAAGCGTTTATCAAGCAATTCCTCATGTGAAATAGATGTTTGGGAGACAGCAAACCATTTCTGAACATCTTCGTAAACAGATAAATTAACAAACCCTGCGAACAATTATTTACTTTTTCTAATCTTTGAGAAAAATTCATTGGGTGATCAATATCTCAAACATTATCTATATAATATCTAGGAATATTAAGTAGACCAAACCAAACCAACCCCATTGCCGTTGAGTCGATTCCAATTCACAGTGACCCAACAGGGCCAATGAAAAGGAGGAAACCCTCAATGAGGTGGCTTGACCCAATAGCCACAACGATGAAGTCAGGTATACCAAGGACCATGAAGATGGCACAGGACCAGGAAACCCTTTGTTCTATTACACACAACATCGCCATGGAGCGGAGACAACTCTGTGGCAACAACAAATGGCCTATACATTTACCCTACAAATCTTTTCTTCACACAAATCAATTTCAAATTCCTTTTGAGGTATGTTTTTAGAGCCAATGTAGAACTTAAAAAGGAAAATGTGTCTTATTTTAAAATGTTGATTCTTATTTACTCAACAAATATTTATTGGAGGCCTTCGGTTTACCATGAAAATAACTGCACTAATGCCTGCCTGAAAGAGTCCCAGTCCCCGAGTGAAGCAGTATGACATGAAGGAAAGTGCACGGCCTGGAGAAACAATACTTGAATCCAGTCTAACAGTTCCACTGCTAACTGGCTGCTGAGTATCCTTGAGTAAATTCATCATTCTGGGCCTCAGTTTCCTCACCTACATGTTGGAGGGATTGAACTAATTTTCCTGCTACTCTCAAGTCCAACTAAAAGGTGAGCCAAGCAGCTTAGTAGGCTTTCATTGCTGCTGGAAAATCAAAACCCTATTTTTCTACTACAACATTGTTTACGGAAAGGCAGCTGCAGACAACGTTCTCCTAGGCAAGGTGAAGTAGGAAGTGAACACTCTAAGGTTGGACTTGTTTCCCACCAAGCTGTAAGGAATCTCGGTTCCGCTCTTTAGAATACATCCATTAAACTAGAATAATCAACAATTGACCAAAAATATTACTCAAATTATATCTGTAGGGTACTTTAGATTATATAAGCAGCCCTGGTGGCAACGTGGTGAAGCACTGGGCTGCCAGCTGACAGGCTGGTGGTTGGACCACAGATGTGGTGGTCTGCTTCCATAGATATTACAGCCTTGGGGACCCTATGGGCCAGTTCTACTCGGTCCTCTAGGGCTGCTATGAGTAGAAATCCACTTCACGAGCAATGGTTTTTTTTAAGATATACGATAAACTAGCCCTTTCATTCAAACCTTCTGACTTAAAATCTCATGCTAATTCTAGTCTAACATGCTGCCTCTGGTAAATTGCTTAAAATCCTGAGGGGCAACTCCAACACTGAAGCGTGTTGTAGGGCAGAATAGGAATCATCCTGTAACAGGGTACGGTACTTTTTTACCTATAGGAAAATTGGATGCATATGATATACTTGGTGCAATAGTCTTTGTGGCTATTGTAGATCCCATGAAGGAGCCTCAGTGGTGCAGTGGTTAAGCACTCAGCTGCTAAATGAAAGGTCAGAGGCTTGAACCCACCATCGGCCCAGCTGAGAAGGATGTGGCAATCTGCTTCCGTACAGATTACAGCCTTGGAAACACTATGGGGCAGTTCTTCTCTGTCCTACAGGGTGCTGTGAGTTGGAAGCGACTCTACCGCAACGGGTTTTTAACAGGAGATCTCTTTGTCCCATTTTATTCAGGCAAAAAAGCCCAGCAGGTGCTGACCGCCCTGGGTTCCTACTCCGGCTGTACTGCTGTGGGACCCTACTAGTTTCTAAAACCTTCTTCAGCTTTCTCAGTCATAAAATGGGACTAAATCCCTACCACATAGGGTCGTTAAAGGGCAGAGCTCGATGGCCCAGCTCTACTATTACCACACAATGCTCATTAGGTGGGTATCCTGGTACAGGACGGTGCTGAGACAATGTGGGTTTTGCAGCCAAGTGTACAGTGTGAGCAAACCAGGTTCCCTCACTTCTCCTGAGTTCCAGCATCCTCATCAGGAATGAAGACATCATGCAGGGTTGTTGTAATAACAAAGTATAAAAAGTACCTAGCACAGCTTCTGGCTCACACTAAACAGTAATGGTGGCTGTTATTTTTTATGCCAGTTGTGCTGAATAACTTAAAAATAATTTTCAATCAATTTTTGATTCAAATCTCCTACCATGAGTTTCATCACCCATCTTCTTAGTAGAAAAATACTGGCTTAATAAAGCACTGGATTGTACAAACCCAAGATTTAACTTGTTACTCCGTTTGTAGCGACTTCTTCCAAGTTTGGATTTTAAGCAGGAGAAATACCACCCTCAACTTCATGAACGAAGTCAAGCAATACCAAGTATTTTGAGGGAAAACCAAACCCATTGCCATCGAGTCGATACCAACTCATAGTGACCCTACAGGACAGAGCAGAACTGCCCCATACAGTTCCCAAAGGGCAGCTGGTGGATTTGAACCGCTGACCTTTTGGTTAGCAGCCGTAACTATCACCACTGCACTACCAGAGCTCCATTCTGAGGCAAGGAGATAGAAATAATGCTTTTCTTCAACCTGCTACAACTATGTATATATTTGCTTTTTTTTTTTTTTGGTGGGGGGAGGTAGGGATTATACAGCACAATAGTGTGTTTTGTGAGAAAATACATCGAATAATATTCTGAAACAAAACCCAGCCACCCAGTGCCGTCGAGTCGCCCCTCCAAAAAAAAAAACCTCAGGAGGCCCTTCTGAATTAGCTACATGTATTTGCTCTCCTACCTCTTTCTTGTTAACTGTTATCTTCCAGTGCTCCATGTAAATTTGTTGTTATGTGCCGTCCGGAAAGCCTGGTGGACTAGTGGTTAAGTGTTATGGCTGCTAACCAAGAGGTTGGCAGTTCAAATCCGCCAGGCGCTCCTTGGAAACTCTACCAGGCAGTTCCACTCTGTCCTATAGGGTCGCCGTGAGTCAGAATCGACTCAATGGCAGTGGGTTTGGTTTTTTGGTTTTATGTGCTGTCCAGTGGGTTCCAACTCATAGCGACCCTACAGGACAGAGTAGAACTGTCACAGGGTTTTCAAGGAGCAGCTGGTGGATTTGAACTGCTGACTTTTTGGTTAGCAGCCAAGCTCTTAACCACTGTGCCACCAGTGCTCCTTGTAAATTTAGAACCTGGAGGATAAAAGCGAACATGGTTGACTCAAGAAAAGTAGTGACTACCAAAATTTTCAGATACAACAAATCCAGAAGTCTATACTTCCTAAACTGCCTAAAACTACCTGAATCTCAAGATTAAAGAGGGATGCATTACAAGCTAAAACACAGAGGGAGGGGGACAGACAGTATTCACAAAGTTTTGTTCTATGGTATGCCAGTAATTCCAAAGGTTTATAAATGATTTTAGGGAGAACAGTGGAGAAAAGCTGGACCTCCTGCAAGAGCACGTCTTTAAAACTGCACAAAGTTTGAAAATAATTTTGCCTAATGGCTTAATGTTTTAATAAATTTTAACTGAAACACTACAAGAACTTGACATACAAAAGGATATTTCAAGTAAAATATCTACTTTTTCTAAAATAAATATTTAAACCCATTGCCGCCGAGTGGATTCCAACTCACAGTGACCCTATGGGACACAGTAGGACTGCCCCATAGGGTTTTCAAGGAGCTCCTCGTGGATTGGAACTGCTAACCTTTTGGTTAGCAGCCAAGCTTTTAACCAGTCCCACCAGGGCTCCGAAATAAATATTTACTAATCACAAAATGGCTTTTATTTTGATGTTTTATTACTTCAGTATATGCAATCACTGATAGATGACTGAAACAGATCTAAAAAACCAAAAACGAAACAAAAAAAACCAAAGCCCACTGCTGTTGAGTCTAATTCTCGCTCATAGTGACCCTACAGGTCAGAGTATAATTGCCCCATAGGGTTTCCAAGGCTGTAACTTTACAGAAGCTAACTGCCACATCTCCCTCCCACGGAGTGGTTGGTGGGTTCGAAGAGACGACCTTTTGGTCAGTAGCTGAGCGCTTAACCACTGCACCACTGGAGCTCCTACATAGATCTAGTCACGCAAAAACATCACCACTGGACAATTTCTAAATCATTGAAATCTAAGTCTCTGTGGGCAGGGCCCTGTCTCCCCTGGTACTTCTCTATTCTTCCCAGTACCTGGAATACACCCCCTCCCTGCCTGCCCCAGCAGCACAATGCTCAATAAATACTTGTTAATGGAATGAGTCAAGTTTTCTTATGTCCAATTTAAAATACAAAGTTGTACATTCTAATGGAAACATTTTAAATCCTTTATCTGAACCTTAATAACTTGGTTATTATTAACAAATACAGACTGAATATCAAGATTGCTTTTCACTCTTTTTTTTTTTATCTTGATGGTTACAAGTACTTTTTTTTTGCTGTCCACTATAATTAACAAAGTTTAATAAATGACCAATTTAAGAAAATTTGCCTGTCATGTTTCACATTTTTAAAGAAAAAATGGTCAGTTATATGTCCTTACTGGAATTTTCACTAAAGTTAGGGGAAAATATCCAACATTTGAGTAACTACATACCAGTCCCTTATTTACTTAATCTCATTTATTCCTTAGAACCACTCTATAGGAAATAAGACATTTGAAAAGTGAAGAACTGTGGGTCAAGAGTTAAGCAATTTATTTGAGATTAAATCCCTCAGGGTCAAAGAATTTAAACACAGCCAAGTCTGGACTCTGTGTCTCTCTCCACTACACAACTGTCTACACCAAAACTGAATAAATACGAAGAAATCCAATATTAGCAACTGAGTTCACTGGCTCCTCGCTCCTGTAACTCAGTTTTCATTATTAGTTCCAATTAAAACAGAAGTAAGAAACCAGTAAAATACCAGAATTCTATATAAGGATTCTTTGTTTTTATTGCTCCTGGATATTTATCAAGTATTATTTTCTCTTATTAACACATAGTGAACTTTTTCCCCCAGTTCTTTGTTTATCTAGGCAAAATCTCATCAAACTTAAACACGCAAGATTCTTAAATGTTCTAGAGCTTTACTGGAAAGTAAACGCCTATTGGTACATACTGAAATGCAAAAAGTTCAAATTTCAATATATGATTTACAACTCTGATTTTGTACCAACAGCCCTCTATCGTGGAAACTCATTGTAAACCAAGTATCAGAGAATTTATATCTGACACAAAGTTCTTGATAGTTGTTTATCAAATAAAGCGAATAATCAGAAGACAATTTATTGTTTTAGTTATAATAAAAACATGCCATATTGGTCCTTAGATTCTACAATAAGGTTACTCGATTTTCCTTCGTGGTAGCTTCATAGATAATGTAAAACAGATTACAGACAGAAATTAATTTTACCATGTTCAGAGTTAATCACATATTTCTTAGAAATGAAAAGCTGAGTGACCCTTTCAACATGGGCTTTTTTTTTTTTTTTTTCCAAGGACATGCTATCATGCTAAATGTGTTAGTCTACATCGGGGTCAACAAACATTTTCTGTAAAAGGCCAGAAAATAATTTAGGCTTTGTGGGTCATACGATCTGTCACAAATATGCAACCCTGCTAGACATACAAAGGCAGCCATAGACAACACATAAGCAAACAACCACGGCTGTGTTCCAATAAAACTTTATGGAGACTGAAATCTGAATTTCATATTACTTTCATGTGTTACAACGTATTCTTCTTCTTGGCCATTTAAAAATGTAAAGACCACTCCTAGCTCTCAGGCCGAACAGAAACAGGTAGCGGGTCAGACTGGGTCATCCATGGGCTGTAATCTTCCAACCCTGGTCTAAGTATATATTCTTTTTTGACACTTACTCGCTGGCAATTAGGTAACTTCTACTTCTTTACTAATATTAAGTGAGGACACTAATACAGAATTTGCTTAAGGCTTTGTCTAAACTGCTGGTGTATAAGACAGAATTTTAAAAGTTACTTATGTCAAAATTAAGTATACTGCTAGAGGAACAAACTGGCCAAGTTTCATTTATTTCTCAACGTCACATCTACACAGCTCTCATACGTACAGAGGAAACACACCTTGGCTTCACAATAGCGTTTGGCTGCACCTCCCGTTATAATAATACAAGTGCAAGTTTACTTGGAAATGTACATTTATACAACTCATATAAATTAAAGACTGCAACACCATGACCTGTGGTCATGGTTTTTTTTTTACACCATGACCTGTGGTAGCAAGAGCGTGATTTCAAGTCCTTTGACTAGACCACTTCCATTTGGCTTAATATAAAATGTACTCAATCATTTAAAAATGGCTGATTGGGGAACAGGCCAGTATATAAAATATTTGTCATGTAAAATTTAATCATTTACCTTTTTAAAAAATAATCTTCTAACTTTAAACGTTTGTTACTGAATTGTTAGGTGGATATACACTACGGTAGCAAGAAACAAATTTGCTATGGACTGTATTTTTAACAGCCTAGCTAATTAAAAAAAAAAACCTGTTCCTAATTTTTTTTATTAAAATAAAATATTAGCTAAATGAAATATTTTCTTTCCACATTTTAATGTGTTAGGCTGTTTCCAAGTTTTTTTTTTTTTTTTTAAAAAAATCAGTCTGAGACTCATTTGAGCGTTTAATTCAAACCTGTATTTGTAGTTTCTAAAACGTTGATCCACAGACCACTTTCTTATTACACGTGTACCAATGAAATGAAAAGAAAAAAAATCACTGCCATCCCTACAAAAGGAACGGTTCCTTTTCTAACATTCTTTAAAAATATACACTTTACAACCCTCACACCTCAACAAAGGTGGCAAGGGAATAAATACACTGGTTTGTTTCTGTCTTCCTCACTATTAAATCAATGTCCACAAACTACCTGTTATAAGCTCTCTCTTTTTTGGATTTCTCCAGTGCCTTGTCCATTGTCTTCTCATTTTCCCCTCTGCATTTGGGACAGTACCACTTGCCCTTTGGTTTATGGTTCAGTCCCACGCACGAGAAATGAAACCACTCGATGGGGCACTCGTCATTGTCACAGCCGATCATTTCTCCATAGGAGACCTGATTGCACAGACAGTACGTCGGTTCGTTCGGGTCGATGGGAAGGTCCGCAGGTGATGCTTCCCTCTCTGCCTTGGCCTTGGAGCGTTTCTTTTTCTTCGACGTTTTTGCTTTCTTCTCCTTTGGTGTTCCCGAAGTGATGTCATCATGGTCATGATTATTGGACGCATTCTCTCGGTTCTCATTGTTGCGCTGCCGTCGGGACCGCTTATTGTTGGGCTTTTCTGCTTGCGTGATTGTCTCGTTCTTTGATTTATCTTGGCTGGCTTTGCCACTGTTGCCGGTAGTGTCGCTGATCTCTTGATGTGCCTCAAAGAGTTCCACGTGACTGTCCACTTGCCTTGTCCGGTTCTCAACCAGCTCTACCATCTGACTGACAATCTGAATCTTTTCATCGCCCAGCTCCTGGCTCCGAATCAGGGCTCTCTGTATGCAGTGTAAAACTCTCCTCTTCTGCGTACCGTCGGTCTCGCGCTTGAATCTCTCATAATAGTCATCCAATTCCTTTAGGATTTCTGCAAAGGAAAAAAAATGTGAAGTATTACATCCATACTATAAACCCCTGAGGAAATCCACGCTGACTAAATAGGCCTTTTATTTAATCCTCTATTCTAGGAAAAGAACTGCAAAGGACAGAAATGGTCGATGCAAGGTTTCCCAGTACAAAAATCCTACAAGCTGTAGGTCTTTTTAGCAGACTTATCTTTTTCCCATTGAAAAAAAAAATCTATGGAACTAAATACAGATGCCAATAGTTTCCACTGAGCAAAGTGCCCCAAGAACGCACGGATGACAAATACTCCTGTGATAGGTAATTAAGAGAAGCTTTTTTTTTTTTTTCAAATTAGGTAAAATGCTTCAGCCCAAACTTTATTTACTTTTTAAATGAAATTCATGATTGTGGCATGTCTGTATTTCCATCATTGTTATTCAAGTACTTTTCTAATAATTTTAAGACCTATTAGAGAACTGGTATAAATTTACATAATGCTTCTACGGTTTAAGGACAGGGTTAGCAGGCTAGGGTCTGGCCTACTTAGTGACGCAGTGCCTCAGTTTACCAGTAACTTCATTTTCATTCCAGAATTTTATTCTTCTGTATTAGTGAAAACAAGACAACAAACCAAAGAACCCAGCCTTGCTTTAAGGCAAAGGCAGCAAATTTACTTTATTTTTCCACTTACTGCTTTAAACAATAACATCTTTACATGGATAATGTCAACAGTTTGAAAGCATTTCCAGATAGCAGATGAGACTCGTGTGTGCTCCTTTCCTCTCTGCTTGGTTGTGGGCTCTCTGAGAAGTTTACAAACTACTCTCACAGAAAGTCTGCTCTACCATTCTATACAGCTGAGAGACGAGCAAAAAGAAAAAGAAAAAAAAGGGCACGCTGAAGAGGGTATGACTGAATAATCTCTCCCAAGCTCAGAAATTCAAATGGACAACCTGTGGTCCATAACCACTCCCTCCAACCTCAAGCCGTATCTCCTTACAGAAACAAACATTTAAACCTTGGACAGGTTAGAAAACACAGTATATGATTTTAAAATGTAAATAGGCAATTTCTCAAGAAATAAATGTTATTAAATGATCTAGCTGAAATAAGTATTACTGCCGAAAGCCTATTTAGATGCACACATAAAGGTTTCCAGAATTCTTTTTTCCAAATAGTAACCATTAAATGAAACAGTACCATATTTTTCTCCAGAAACCCTTTTTCAGAACCTTAAAATAAGGCCACCATATTCTCCAACTAGGAAAGCATGGAGGGGAGGGGTGGGGAGGTGAGGGGGACAAATAATAAAATGTAACCATCACCCTTTGGAAACCTTGTCTTCAAGTAGCTTTAAATACAGAAGAGTAAACTTATAAATTTAGGCGGACATTCAAGTTTAAATAGAACTACTTTCCAGGCTATATTCCCATATTCTCAAACAGAAGATAGCTCTGAAGGTACTTCCAGAGAAAAAAATGTAGGCTGTCAAGACACCAGAAATGAGGAATGCCATGGTCTCTTAGGGTAATTAATTCTGCAAATAAATAGCTGTGCTCAACTTATCCAAGTTTCATTTCACAGATGTTAAAATACAGCTTTGTACTGTTTATTTTTAAATGAATTACAAATCACAAATGGTACAGTTTGGTTTCATCAGTAATCAAACTTCTAAACACAACGTCAGCATTTCATAAAAGAGACTGATTCTATCATATTGCTAATTTAAATTTTAAAATAAAGTTTCTTTACATTGTAAGCAAACTTACATCTGTATGAAGCCTCACTTTTGGGGAGGAAGCAAATATCTCACCCAAAATTACCAAAACAGTGGTTCTGTACCTATACAATGGCATGTATTTCTTAGGTGCTCCAAGCAAATTATTCTATCAACAAACAAAACCACTTAAGTACAGACATCTGTAAACAGAAACACCAACGTGAAGTAGGACAGACATCTCCAGTAAGTCGTCCTTCCAGGACCCTCTGCTTCCTCACGTCCATCAACTCAGCTCAATTTCACACCAATCGCTGTCAACCCCTTTCTAAAAATGACCCACACCAACATCACCAAAGAATGCAATGGTACCATGGAAGGGACCTACAGAGAGCTCTAATGGAACTGCAGCAAAATATAATTCAATCTGTCCAATTAGTACAAATACATTTCAATTTTACATAGGGCTGCACTGAAGTTCTTCGTAAAATCCCGGGGTGGGGGGGCGGATGTGGGTGTGAGTGGCTATTTCCATTATAACACTTGGAAAATAATCCGCACAGCCTCAAACATAATTCATCATCAGCAAACTAACTATAATCCATTCTGACAGATTAATTTGCCAACTTGATACATACTAAGCAAGAATTCCTAGTGGTGCAGTGGTTAAGAGCTCAGCTGCTAGCCAAGAGGCCGGTGATTTGAACTCACCCAGCAGTTCACAAACCAGTGAAGACTACAGTCTAGAACACCCCGTGGGGCAGTTCTACTCGGTCACCTGGGGTCACTGTGAGCCCGTGGGGCAGTTCTACTCGGTCACCTGGGGTCACTGTGAGCCCGTGGGGCAGTTCTACTCGGTCACCTGGGGTCACTGTGAGCCCGTGGGGCAGTTCTACTCGGTCACCTGGGGTCACTGTGAGCCCGTGGGGCAGTTCTACTCGGTCACACGGGGTCACTGTGAGCCCGTGGGGCAGTTCTACTTGGTCACAAGGGGTCACTGTGAGCCGGAATTGACTTGAGGGCACATAACAACAGATACTAAACAAGACTGTTAACTCAGTTTGACTAGCAAAACAGCAATTCTTTAAAATCGAAAGCTTCATTTTTTAGAACTATAGTGCATATAAAAATCCTGGTAGCACAGAGATTAAGGCGCTCTGCTGCATCCCAAAGGTCTAGGGTTTGAACCCACCAATCTGCTCTGAAGGAGAAAGATGTGACTGTGGATTTACAGCCCAGAAAACCCTATGGGGCAGTTCTACCGTCCTGCGGGGTTGCAATGATTCAGAATCCACTCGAGGACAATAGATTTGGGTTTTCCTTTTTTGGTTATAGCGCATATCTCAACATTTACAGTAAGTACCAACTAGATGAGTTATCATCATTCACTCCATGAACACGCATCTCCGCGCTCTGAATGTTTCAGCTTCCCAGCGTACTCTCAATTGCACTGTCTGTTTATCAGAGCGGAAGCCCTGGTGGCCTACTGGTTAAGTGCTACGGCTGCTAACCAAGAGGTCGGCAGTTCGAATCCGCCGGGCGCTCCTTGGAAACTCTATGGTGCAATTCTACTCTGTCTTACAGGGTCGCTATGAGTCAGAACCGACTCGACGGCAGTGGGTTTGGTTTTGGTTTGTATTTATCAGATAAGAGGATGGTGCGGGATTGGGATTTTCTCCACCTAAATCTTAGAAATACATTATCATTTATTTCCTTAATAGAAGATATTTTTGGTTCTGAGCCAGCAACACTCACTTTTTCACAGTAGTGAAAGGAATGATAAAGTGGCTTTCTGGGGTAGAGGAGCCTGATGGTTATGCGCTCGGCTGCTACAAAGGTCGGCGGTTTGCACCCACCACGGCTCTGCGGGGACAGATGACAGCCCTGGGAACCCTATGGGGCAGCTCTTCTCGGTCCTACAGGGTCTCTGTGAGCTGGAATAGACTCCACGGCAGTGGTTATGGGGAATAAGGACCTGGATGTTGGAAAGAAAAATGGAACTCTGTCATTTCACAGATCCCCTGAGTACTAACGAACCGTGCTAGAGTAATCGCAGACGTACATCCGTGAAGACCGTAAGAAAACCCCCACCCCTGGCCCCGCGTGACGAGTCGTAAGGCTACCAGAACCTTCCCCACCCTCGAACCCCGAAGCCGGCGCCGGGGGCCAGTCCGCCTGGCGGGGGCGCCGTCACCCCCGTTCACTAACCAGTCCACGAAGCCGCGTGAGGGGCCTGCCCGGCGTCCTCCCTCCCGTCAGGTGGGCCAGGTGCGGCCCAGCAGGAGGAGCGAAGCCCTGAGGCTGGGACCGGGGGCCGGGTGGGAGACGGAGGCCGGGGTCCGCACACCGCCTCCCGGGCCGCGTGGTCACTCACAGTTCCCCGAGGCCGAGGCGCCGGAGCCCGACGACCCGGCGGCCCAGGAGGATCCCGGCCAGGGCGGGCAGCACCCGACGCTGGGGAGCGGCCGCCGAAGCCCACGGCGCGGTCAGCCATCCCCCGCTGCCCACCCTTCCGGCCGGCCGCCATTGCTCCCCGGCCGGAAGTGGCCCCGGTCCGGGGCTCTCCGAGGAGGAGCCACTGGCCAATGAGGAGCGGGCCAGGCGCCGGGTGCCCCGCCCCGGGGGCGGCCACCTATGGGAGCGGCTAGACGGGAGGGCGGGGCCTTGGTGCCGGCCTAGGTCGAGGAGAGGCTCCAATCACAGCCCAGGGTCCAGCGCACGGCCCTCCCCAGGGGCGTCGAGTGCCAATCCGAGGCTGGAGGCCGGCCGACCACAAAACATTCAAATCAGCGCGACCTGGCTTCTCCCCGCTTCCTCCTCTCGGCTCGCCGCCCCTCTCCCCGAGCGGAAAAATCAAGCAGCGGAAACTGAGACCGGTGCCCGTCACTGCGCACGGCCCGCCCCCTCTGGCGCGGAGGCCAATCGCGCCGCAGTGAAGTGAAAGAACATTCCGTGAGGGGGGCACGTCTGGACCAATCACAACGAGGCCGAGGCGGGGACGGTCCGCAATATGCAAATGAAGGCCTTATAAAAACCGCTGCGAAACCGCCTCTCTGGCAGAGCGCGCAGGGGCGCCTTCGGAGCGCGGGGGTTCTCCGTGTTTCGGGGCGAGCCATCGCTTTCCACCTCTCCCCCGCCCCTCTTTCCGATTCCCTGCTGCGCAGCCCTCGGAACACTAGTAAACTCAGAGCGACGATCCACGTTCAAAACAGAACCCCTTGCGTTTTGCCTGGCCCGGGAGAAAAGTTTCCCCAACAGCTAACAATTCCCAGCGGACATTAACCCTCCACCTCCTCCGTGGCAGAGCACCGCGGGCAGGTCTGCAGAGGAGGACCCACAGGCTCTCCCACCTGCCACAGCCCTCCATTCCAGCCACCTTTCCGCCGCTTCTCCCGGAGCAGCACACACGGGCGACCTGCTCGGCTTCACTCCACCCTGCCCTCCCCCACCGCGCACACACACCGAATAAAGCCCTCGTCCTCGGCCAGCGACACCCAGCCAGCAGCGTCTCCCCTCGCCCGGCGGTCTAGCGAGCGGCCAGCACCGGGGACGGGCCGGAGGGGCTGGGGGCCGGGGGGGCCGAGGCCAGGCCGAGCGGAGAGCCCACCCGGTACTTTATGTAACACTCGGATTCACAGACCGAGGGGGGTCGGCGGCCGCGGAGGACGGAGAGGGGGCTGGGGCAGAGGCGTTCGTGCCTCCGGACCGACGCGGTCCCGACAACCTGGCCGGCACCCCCGTCCCCTCCCGCAGCTCCCACGACCAGCCTGCACGCCGGACCCCCAGTGCCGGGCTCTGCCTGCGACCACCCGCCCTTCCCCGTCGGCCACCCCTTCCCCAAAGCCGCTGCTCAAGCCCCCGCCTTCCCCTCCCCCGCGCCCTCTGCAACACGGCACCAGCTCGTCACTTCACTACAAAGAGCGGCTTCGGCAGCCCGGCTGTACGCGGGGACCCCTCCGTCCTCCTCCTGCTCTCCCGCCCCGGGCCTTACAAAGGGGACCTCCGCGGGCACAAGGCGCCCGAGACCTTTTGTTCGGCCCCACGGCCAGGGCCGCCGCCGCAGCTCCCCGCGCCCCTCTCTCCAGCTCAATAACACACTCGCTCCCGCTGCCTCCGCCGGCTCCCGGGGAAGGGAACCCGCCCCTGCCGACGAGCCAGAGGGGGCCGGAGCGCTGCACACTGAGCCGCACACAGCACGGGCGAGCCGGGGATAAAGGCAGGGGGCCCGGCCGGCCGCCCCATCCCTCCTCCGGGCCCTTACCTTGGTATTTCGCGTCTATCTCCCTCATCAGCGAGACGTTTCTCTGCAGGTCGAAAGGCAAAGACTCGATGGAGTCCAGATAATCCTCCACATAGTTCACCAGGTGGATCTGCTCCCCGTTTGCAGGACTCAACATGGTTCACCCGAAAGGTCCCCGGCGACTCTGCACGCTTTCCGCTTCCTCCACCCCCCGCCCCCTCCAAAAAAAAAAAAAATAGCACCGCAAAATGCAAAGCTCCTTCCCTCGCGCCGCCCGGGCTCCCTCTGCCCGCCGCGCCGGCCTCAAGCCCCGGGAGAGCTACATCTGCCGCCGCGGCGCCGCTCCCTGCCCTCGGCCAAGCGGGGCGCGGAGGAGCCGCTCCCCGGCCGCGCGCTCGGCGGCGCCGAGGGCCGGTCGCTCCGGTAACTCGCGCCGAGCGGCCGTGCGCGGCGGCGGGGCAGGGCGAGCAGCCGGGAGGCGGGGAGGGATGGAGGCGACCGCCGGCGGCGGGAGGCGGGCGCGGGGGGAGCCGAGCGTACGGAGCGCGCACACACCCAGGAGGGAGGAGAAAGCAGCCCGAGTCGCGGCCGCAGCCCCGTTGCCTTGTTTGGGGCCGCGCGCGCGCCTGCCTCCCCGCTGCGGCCCCGGCCCCGGCCCCGGCCCCGGGGCGGCGAGGAGAAAGCGGAAGGAGCCGAGAGGGGCGGCGAGCTCCCCGGCGCGGGGCGCGCGCGACTTATCCAACGTGGAAAACCCAAATACCAGTTTCAAACACTTGGGAAAGACTCAGCCCCGCCGCGCACTGCGCATGCGCCCCGCGCCCGCACCGCCCCCCGCCCGCCGCCGCCCCTCCCCCCGGGCTCCGCCTCGCCCCCCGCACTCCCGCGCCCACCGGCCCCGGGGCGCGGGCGGCGGGGGTCGCCGGGGGCTCGGCCCCAGCGGACGGGCGCGTCGGGGGCCCGGCCGCGCCTGTCATTTTCGCTGGGGGGGCGGGAGGGCCGCAGGGAGGGCCGCCTGGGGCCAGGGGGCGGGAGGGCTGAGGCGCAAACTTTACTAGGAGTTTCGCACTTCACGGCGCAGCCTGCTCCCCGGCGCTGAGCGCCCGCCGGGAGACACCAGAGTGGCGGCCCTTGCACGGCAGGCCCGACTGAACCCCGACGGGGGACAGAGCCGCCGCCGCCGAGACGGCTGGACGCACAAACCGCTACCTCACCCTCCACAGCCCCTCATCCTCCCCTTCCGCCGCCCTGCAGCGGGCTATAAGTACGGCAGGGCACGGAGCTGACAGCTGCAAGGGCCAACCCACGTGCCGCCTTGCCTCGGCTGCCCAATCAGAGCGAGGGGGAGGCGGGACCGGCAGGGAAGACTCCTCCCGGGCTCTCCCTACTAGAAAACCACGTCCTCCCGAGGGCGGGGGCTCGGGGATTGCGAGAACGGGAGGGGGCGGGCCCGGAGGAGAGCGGAAGTGGTGGCGCATGCGCACGTGCACCGCAGGCATTCTGCAGGGGGGGGCCGCGGGCCCGCGCGGGAGTCTACCTACCCTTCCAGGGCTGGACCACCACTCCCGGCAGCCTCGACAGCTCCCGCGCCTGCGCCGTTAGTCACCGCCCTCCCTTTGTGTCTCCTCCTGGAGTGCAGTTTGGACGGCTGCAGACAAAGGGGCCCGAGAGGGAAGCTGCTTCCCAGTGCGCGGAGCCCCCGCGGAGCGCGGGCCAGCCGAGAGAGTCCTTCCCCATTCTCCTGGGGTTATCCACTTCCTTCCCAGCTCGTCTCTAGACACCTAGCTTCCTTCCCCTCCTATGCCATGAAATCCGCTTCACCCAGCTCGAAAGACCCCCAAGACCAGGGCGGGTGAGCACCCAGCCCGCCAGAGTCCTGGGTCCCTTTGGCTCCTGGTTCTCGCCTTGGCTTTTCTCCCCTCCCCCACATCCTCTCTCCCCACCCTAAACTCCCGGATTTAGGGCTTTCTGTTGGGCTCCAGCGCAGAGCGAGCCCGTTGCCTAGACAACAGGCCTGGAGCGCGCCGGCCCCGCCCCTTCCGGTCGCGGCGGCCCCGCCCACGGCCCGGCCCCGCCCCTCCCGCTGCGGCCCGGAGCCGCTGCCTTTGTTTCTCTCTCCGCAGCCGGTGCTGTCTGGGTGGAGCGGGGCCTCGCCCCCCAGCCGCCGTGCGGAGGGCCCCGGGGCTGCAGCTCTGCGCCCCGCGGGCTCCCTGTGCGCGGCCCCCGGGAGCTGCACCGCCTGGCGCGGCCGTCTCTGTCCCGGGCTGGACTCTGGCTGCACCCCTCCGTTTCGATATTTGCGTCCCGTTTTATACGCAGAGGTGGAAGGGAACGGCTTGTCAGCTCCTTAAACCTTCTCACCAGGTTGTGTTTTTAATGTTTGGAGATCCCCGTCAATGGTGCTGTGTGTTACGTTCTAGTAATCAGCTTCGACCGCCGGCCCTCGGGGTGTCTGCGTCGACGCAGTGCCAGGGCGGCTCTCCATTTTTCTTACCGTCTCTCTGATTTCGGACAGTGTCCGTCTCAGCTTGTGTCTCGCTCGCGGTTTATCTTGTTGCAATACCGGATACACCGCTTTAGTCATCAAATGAGTTTAAGATTCGGAATTTTTGACGAAACAATGCTGAGACATCCAAGACCGTTGGATTTTTTTTGTTTTTGTTTTTTAAGTACTGTGTGTAATTCGGAAACCCTGGTGGCGCAGTGGTTAAGAGCCACGGCTGCTAACCAAGAGGTCGGCACTTCCAATCCAGCAGGCGCTCCTTGGGAACTACAGGGCAGTTCTCTGTCGTGTAGGGTCGCTATGAGTCGGAATCGACTCGAGGGCAATGGGTTCATGTGTAACTCAGTGCTGGTGGCACAGTGGTTAACAGCTTGGCTGCTAACCAAAAGGTGAGCAGTTTGAATCCACCAGCCGCTCCTTGCAAACCTTAAATGGGGCAGTTCTACTCTGTCCTGTAGAGTCGCTGTGAGTCGGAATCGACTTGTTGGCAACGGGTTTCTACGTAATCCAGTACAATGCTGGACTAATGCTAAATTTATGAAATAGATTACTTACCGCAGTGGTGCTCATTCCAACGATCTCTAGAGTGTTTGTGATATGGATGTCAGTACAGCAAAGGAGACTAAGCCGAGCAGTGTTTGTGTTTCGAAATGAATTGTTCACGTTGGAATGTTGCCGCAGTGATAAATGATAAGGACTATTTACACTTCCAAACAGTGGGTTTAACCTTTACTCTTAAACCCACTCATCCTATCTCCACATCAAGAGAAAGTTCACTTTGATTGATCCTTGGGAAAATGGTTGTTATTTTCCTTACAGATTCATGCTTCTTCCAGTCTTGGCCCATTGAAAGCAAAAGAGGAAAGTTAGAAATTTCATAAGCAAACATTTACTGACCACTGCTCTGCACAAAAGACTATATAATACCATAATATGTGGAAACAGGAAGAGAGTGTAGAGGGATGTAAAATCTGTTGCCGTGCAGTCAATTCCAACTCATAGCGACCCTATAGGGCAGAGTGGAACTGACCCATAGGGTTTCCAAGGAGCAGCTGGTGGATTCGAACTGGGAACCTTCTGGTTAGCAGCCGAGGTCTTAATCACAGTGCCACCAGGGTTCCAGAGGGTTATAAGGTTGAATTAAAAAATACACCCTTTATTCAAGAGCATTCAAGTAATTAAAAGTACAATGACAAGAAAGAGACATTCTTTTACTCCTCACATTCATTGGCTGTAGATTGATAGTGTTTATTTGAACACAAGAATAGAGGTTAGAAAGAATAATTTATCACTTCCAAATATAATCAAGCTGGAGTTTGACCTAAGGTGTCTTTAAAAAAAAAATCATTATACTATTTGAATAGGTATTTCATTCCTTATATGTTGTTCATGGACTTCACAGACACAAATTAAAAGGCATCTTACTCATATAACAAGAAACATTTACTGAGTGCCTACCCTGTGCCAGCTACTCTTCTATAAGCTTGGGAAACAGTGGTGAATTAGGAGCTTACATTCTAGAAAACATTTAACCCACTCCTTGGGATAAAAAATCAGAACAAATTCTGATGGCTTTACCAAGCTCTAACAATATATGTATACCAGTGACTCCACAGTTTTCTGAATAAGGTTAAAAGACCAATAGATAAAACACAGTTAACTGTGATCATGAGTTTTAAATGTGCCTCTTAGGAAAAGTGCTTAATTTGAAGATACGTTAGAGAATCTTGGTGGTTTTAGTTTTGCTCTTTGGAATGTGTTACAAAACTAGATGTTAAAACTTCTAAATTTATATTGCTGGTTTAACTGGAGATGCTTTCAAACCTATGGAAGTAAAATATAAGAGATGAATATATAATAGAAAAATTAGTACCAACACATTTGTCTCAAACTTTAAATGCCCTTAACAATATGCTAGGAAACCCTGGTGGTGTAGTGGTTAAGTGCTACAGCTGCTAACCAAAAGGGCAGTAGTTTGAATCCACCAGGTGCTCCTTGGAAACTCTACAGGGCAGTTCTACTCTGTCCTATAAAGTCGCTATGAGTCAGAATTGACTCGATGGCCGTGGGTTTTTAACAATATGTTGCTATATCTACTCTACGTTGGACTTAACAAATTTTTGCCTTGAAAATGTAACACTTAGAACTATATTTTTGTTGTAGTTAAGGACTAATAAATGGCATTCTTGATATTTTGGAAACATTAATTTTCATAGAGTTTGGGGGTGACGTAAACAGTTAAGTGCTCAACTACTAACTAAAAAGTTCTTGGTTCAAGCCCACCTAGAGGCACCTCAGGAGACAAGTCTGGAGACGTTGGAAGCCCTATAGAGCAGTTCTACTCTGCACCCATGGGGTCACCATGAGTGGGAATCAACTTCACAGCAACTAACAACAAATTGTCATACACTTCCTTAGTTTATCTTAGATTGGGGAGTGGATCACTTGAGATTGACAAGATTCTCTTTTTTGATCATATATGCTAATGAATCTTTCCAGTAGATTTTACTTTAATATTCCACCTGTAACCATCATTAAACAATGTGTTACATCTATGGTTGTTTTGAATATTCCCAAAAGCTCTTAAGGAGGGGCAGAATTGCTGCCTGTCAAGGGCTGAACACTGATTACACGAGTAGTTTACTGAAGACAAAAGATACCATTGTTAATTTAAAAGTCATGGTTTTCTATGGCCAATTCAAATATGCCAACTCCCCAGTTTTATGTGCAGGATTCGTCCTCAGTGTTGCTAAATCTGTTCTCAAAACGTCTATTCTAGTTATTTCTTTGCACTCCTCGCGTTATCACAGATTGCAGTCAAGCTTTTGTTCACTCTCATTTTATTGGCACATCTAACTTGGATAATCAGAGCTTTCCCTATCAAGATGGTTGACTGACCACATTTCCTCCTACCTGTACAACAGGTGGATTCCGTGAGAGATCAATTCAACAATGTCCAATAAACCTTTTTCTGAACTTTGTGCTGGGTACAATGGGGGAGTTCAAAAGAAGAATTTATAATCTAAGGTACTCTGTCAGGGAGAAAAACAAACATTATACTAGAACCAAAAAAACCTAACCCGTTGCCATCCAGGGTTCAGACTCAGCAACCCTATTGGACGGAGTACAACTGCTGCACAGGGTTTCCAACAAGTGGCTGGTGGATTCTAACTAGAAGCGAGAGACAATTTCAGAATAATATCAAGGCATGTAAATACAGTATTGTCCTGGCAGTGAGGAAGTGACAAGATTGTAAAAGAATTTAGAGAGATCAGAGAGCACGTGCCATTGGCATTACTGTAGGTTCCAAAACAAGTTTCTAACATCTTAGCATTTAATGTTAGGCTATAGTTTAGACTATAGCTTGAAACAATTGCGGGGTTGGGCTCCAGGGGCCTTGGAAAAAGAAAAAAAATTGGGGGGAGGGGAAGTAAGTACTCCAGAAAGGAAGATCCCTGTTGGTTCAATGGTTAAGCCCTCAGTTAGTGAACGGCACTTGGAATCCACCAGGCGATCCACAGGAGAAAGATGCGGCAGTCTCCTTCCATCAAGATTAGAGCTTTGGAAATCCTATGGGGCAGCTCTGCTCTGTTCTATAGGGTCGCTACCAGTTGCAATGATCCCAGGAAAATGGGTTTGGGTTTTGGACTCTAGGAATAACTTGTCTTTAGCATTTGTCTCTCAATGGAATGCCCCAAACAAACTACAAAACTGAGGAATCTGTTGTTTCGAAGACTGCAAAAGCAAGGTTTTTGGTTTTTTTTTTTATTAAGAGACTTTTGCAAGACACCCACGGAGATAAACGTAGGGGCACGTTTGTTGAGGTAACTTTCCAGTAACCAAAAGTGATAATCTGCCTAAGGCCCGTTTAAACCGCAATTTCGCGGTAGTTCTGATGGGATGGCAGGGCTTCTGACCCCGCGGTATATAAGGCGTGCATTTCCCCCTACACGCGTATTACGGCGGAAACTTCCCGTCTGTCATCCCGACCACCGGAAGGGGCGGGGTGTGCGTGCCTCGGGGCCACACGCGCTCCGCTGGGCTGGACGGGCTGCTGCGACGGGGCGGCCATGCCCGGCACTACGGGGTCGCTCCCAGGCCGGGGCCACGCGGGCGACGCCAGCCTCGCAGAGCCGCCTGGCTCCGGGCAGCCACAGGGGAACCGGATTCCCGTTGGCACCCATCCCACAGACGCCCAGCACCGACACGCGCTTATTAGGAGAAGCGCGTCGCTTTGGCGAGGGAAGCGCGCTCCTGCCGCCTCTGCCTTCAGCCCCGGCGTCCCTCCCGGCTCGGCCCGCGCCGCCCTCAGGCGCCCGAGGGCCGGGTAGCGCGGCCCAACGCCTCAAGCGTCGCTTCCGGCGGCCTCTTCCGGAAGTGGGCGGGGCGGGCGGGGCTTCCGGGCGGCGTCCTCGCGCCTGCGCCGGGCGGTGCGCGTGGCCGTGGAGCGCGCCCGGGGCTGCGGGTCATGCTGCGGACGTGCGGGACCGGCCTGCGGCCCCCCCGGTGCTGCCCGCGGCTCGGCCGCCTCTGCTCCCGGCTCCTCCCGGCCGCGCCGGGCCTCTGGCCGGGGAAGCGGGGGCTGCCCGCGGGCCGGCCTGTGTCGGGGGAACGCGGACGAGGATGGCTGCCGCCGACGGGCCACGACACGGGCGTCCAGGTCTACAACAGCCTGACCCGGAGGAAAGACCCCTTCATCGTGGCCAACGCGGAAGCCGCCTCCTGGTACCCCGGGCACCCTCGTGGGTCGGGACGTCGGCGGGCGGCGTGGTGGGGGCGCCGGGCAGGGGAGGGAGCTGCAGGGCGAGGTTTCGGGTGGCGGGGACTTTGTGCCGTGGAAAGCGGGGTCGGGTTCTTCGGGGGCGAGCATTTGTAAAACGCACTGGGGGAGTCCATTGGAGACATTGGGGCGTGTTCACCGTCCGTCTGGGGGTTCATGAAAGCAGTAGAGGCCCAGAGTCGCAGTCCCCAGAAGTGGTCACTTAAAAAAACAAAAAACAGCGAGGTGATTATGTGATCATGGAAACCGGGAATGGAGTGCTGGCTCTTGCAGCTCGTTGACCTGACGGAGTTTAACTTTGTTCCCAGGTACAGTTGTGGGCCCACTGTGTACGATCACGCACACCTTGGCCACGCTTGGTGAGTTTTCCCGGATTTGAATTTTCACTCTTCGGGGTACCGTTTGTTTTTTTAAAGAATTGGCCTCATTTTTCAAGTAACAGTTAGAAATCTTTAAGTTATTACTATGTTCCGTGCATTGTGAAAGCACTCACGATAAGTCTCCTTTGGTTTTTGCACCTATTCTAAGCATTGGCGCTCCTTTTATAGGTGAAGAGATTCAGGGAGGCAATATGGAGCAGCAAGAAATAACCTGTCTTGGAATTAGAGGTTTTTTGGCTGATTTACTGACATAGGGATCCCTTTCAAGGAGCTCTGGAGTCTTTCTGGTTAGGAGTCATTTCTGGCTCCACCGTTTATTAGTTTTCCAACCTTGGACAATCACTTTAACGTTTCTTTGTGGGAAGCAGAGAATTATCGCAGTAAAACGTGTATAAGAAAACACTTTGCATTTAAACTAGTTTTGTGTATACGACTTAGTGACGTTATTTACTGTCACCATGTTGTGAAACCATCACTGCTGTTTCCAGTTTTTTTCTCACCCTCAACAGAAACTCCGTGCCCCTTAAGCCGTAAATCTCCCTTCCCCCCCACACCCACCCCTGGAAACTACTAATAAACTTTGGTTTCTATGCATTTGTCTGTTCTACGTATTTTATATAAGCTGGAACGATCCACTTATGTGAAATATGTGCTTTATTGTTTTGAGACTTGCTTTCTTCATCTTTGAGATGAGAATGATAATAGTGTCCGTCTTTTTGACTCTTCATGGCAATCTTGTGAGATAATGTCAATAAAATGTTGCTTAATTCACTACCTGATGTGTGACTTGTTATAAGGGTTCAATGATTATTCTTTACAGCTACCTTGAGAAGACAGTGGCTTAACCAAGGCCACACATTTAGCAAGTGCTGGAACTTGGGTTTATCTGGCTGCCAAATACTTGTTATCTTGACGTCTTAAACGTAAGCTATACTGCTTCCTACATGTGTCAAGATTACCACCTTTCCCTGTATTTTGTGAGTTCTTTTGGGCATTTTTTTTGTTGTTATTATTCAATTCAGACTAAAAGTAAAGTTGCTTTTCATTCAGTTATTCGATATAATTTCTTAAATATTATTTTTATCACCTAGCAGGAGGTAAACTTTTTGTTCTGTTATAATGACATAAATAATGTAGGAGTCATTTCTTTTTCCTTCACTTGGGTTAACTTATGGAGCCCTGGTGGCGCAGCGGTTGAGTGCTATGGTTGGTAACCAAAAGGCTGGCAGTTTGAATCCAACAGCCGCTCCTTCAAAACCCTATGGGGCAGTTCTGCCCTGTCCTGTAGGGTTGCTATGAGTTTGGAATCAACATGACAGCAACTGATTTGAGTTAATTTACCGTTAATTTCAGAAAGCTTATTTTTACTCTCTTTGTTGAAGTATAAAATATAGAAAAGAGTACAAATCTTATGCCTACAGCCGAATGAATGTTCACAGCATTTAGGTCAAGAAACAGAACATGACCTGCACTGCAGAATTTTCCTTTGGGTCCCCTTTCATCACCGTCTTTGCCTAGCCTCCATTCAAGGATAGCCACTATCAGATAGGCATGTTTACATGGTTGTGATTCAGTCTAGATGTTAAGATAGGGTGCATTCATCAAGAAGAGTTACTCAATCAAAGATGCCCCTAAAACGTAGAAAACATAAGGACTGTAAGATTTCTGAAGAAAGGGAGGTTTTGGGGGCAGAGATGGGCAGGCAGATGCCTTGCAGAGGATCCATGGCTCTGTTACTAGTTTGAAATTAGAATGGTAGCAGTAGTAGCATTGTCAGAACCTGTTGTAACTTCAGGGGGGATAGTGTGAATCAGAATCAGCCCAAGGCTGATGCCTGTGACGTAGAGATCAGATATAGCTCCACTCTCCAGCCTTTTTACTAATTCTGACACCAGCCATCCCTCCCATGGCACTCTACTTCTGGGTTTGATGATCTGTTGCAGCGGCCACAGAGAACTCACAGACCATACTAAGAGTTAGGTGGTTTATTAAGGAAACAGCAGGGTACAACTCAGGGCCAGGAAGCATGCAAAGTGTGGAAGGTGTCCCTGAAGCAGAGAGCACATTTTTCCCTTTGCCAGTGCAGGACAGCTCTCTTAGCTCCTCTTGCCATGCAGGCCTCCTCCCAGCCCTCTGAGGACAGGCCTCCTCTTGACCCTGCTGTCTGTTACCACTGACTTTGCAGCGGGGCCCCTTCTGGGCCTCTCACTGGCTTTAGTGTTAGAGCTCTTGACCTGTGTTACAGCTCTTTTAGGAGGTTCCTTGCCTCCTCTCTACTTCTCCTCCTCTCTACTTCTCCCTTCTTCCCTCTCTCTGAAAAACTTCTATGTGGTTGGGTGCTTATATACCTACCTCCTTGTTAATTTCAAGGCATGGCCTCTCCCAGTGGACGGGGATACAAACTGACCAGTCCCCTCTCAGTAGGCCAATGCGACTAATTTGGATAGCAGGGTATACTCACCTCATTTGCATAGTCTATTGACCAGTCTCTGCAAGGTGCATACCAGTCATAAGGCAGGCTGCATCCCGGCACCAGACAAAAAGTAAGTTGTTTCCAGCTTGTTCAGGAAATGTCAGTGAGCCTGGACAAAAGTAACAGACCTTCTGGGGCAGAAAACTAGGGCAAAGGTAATTCTTCAGGGCTTGGGGGGAAAATCTTTGAAGCTGTTTCTCCAAAGAACCAAGGCAAATGGCCACATAAAGGAACTCGTTTCACCACTGTTAGTAAGGGCAAGTTCAGAATTCTCAGGTCTTAGCAAGACTGTCACTAATTTGCCCTGTCCCCTCCCCCCACTTTTACTCTCTTATTTTATGGCTCCTTCGCAGTCCTTTCTAAGGTCATAGTTCTGCTTGAGGAGAGCTGGGATTAGCACAGAGTCTGGTGCATAAGGGCAGAATCAGAGCCAGAACTTTAAGGGTGAGTATTGTGTGCCATCGCGTTGACCCCAACCCGTAGCGACCCTACAGGACAGAGTAGAACTGCCCCATAGGCTTTTCTAGGCTTTAATCTGTACAGGAGCAGATCGCCAGGTCCTTCATCCCACAGAGTGGCTAGTGGATTCAAACCACAGACCTTTCGGTTTGCAGTTGAGTGCTTGACCTCTGCGTCACCAGGGCTCCTTTGAAGGATGGGTAGGGCTTAGTTAAGTAAAAAGAAACATCCTGAAAATGACTCCCACGGTTTCCAGGAAGGGGTTGGAGAGAAGGGTGCAGATTCTGTTTGGAAGAAAACAAATAGGCCAGCTTGGTTCACACAGGGAACGTTTGGGGAAAAGAGGTTTGAGGGTTGGTTGGGCCAGATTGGGAAGGGTGTTTCATCATCTGGCCTGAAGTGTTGGATTGTTCCTCGATGTAGATAGAGAAGTAGCACTGGAGAGTTTTCAGTAAAACCCCTCAGCGCTGGGAATACTCTTAGCGGTCATCTAGATGAGCATCTTCATTTTATTGATCGAGAAAGCTGAGATCTTCTGCAGTGAGGTGACCCAGCTGACAGTTTACGGCTACATAGTGGGGTATAGCCACTTCATTTGCATAGTCTATTGACCAGTCCCTGCAAGGTATGTACTGATCACAGGGCAGACTGCAGCCCAGCAACAGACAAAAAGGTTGTTAACAGCTTGTTCAGAAAATGTCGATCAACTTGGACAAGAGTAAGGAGGGGATTCAGAAGGAATCTGAGGTCTCTGCGTTCCCAGTGCCGAGAGGTCTTTTGCTACTTGTCTCTGGCCGTCCAGCACCTTTAGGGACGGGTGTGCATGGGTGTGGCCCGGCGGTAGCTCCATCTCAGGGACTCAAGTTGCCCCGACCTTGCAGCGTCCCCGAAAGCCCAGCCAGGACAGCGCTGTCTCTGCTGTTTCCCACGGCAGCCCTGCGACTTCAGTTTGAGCCGCGCTTGGTCCAGGATGTGATTGTACTCTTGTTCTCACTTTGACTTGGGTTGCCATTCCTCTTTTCTTTTTTAAGTCTCATTTCTTGTAAAGTCTTTGCCAACTCAAGACTAGTAAAGGTGCTAGTGGTGATAACAGTAATAATAGCTTCTGTCTGCAGCAGTTAGTGCCTACGGGCACTGTTAGTTGTTAGGCGTCGACTTATGGTGACCCAACATATAATAGGATGAAACATTGCCCGTTCCTGCTACATCTTCATGGTGGTTGGTACGTTTAAGTCCATCAACCTGACGTATAACAGGACGAAATGTCGCCCGTCCCTGCCACACCTTGATGGTGGTTGGTACGTTTAAGTCCATCGACCTGACGTATAACAGGACGAAATGTCGCCCGTCCCTGCCACACCTTGATGGTGGTTGGTACGTTTAAGTCCATCGACCTGACGTATAACAGGAGGAAATGTCGCCCGTCCCTGCCACACCTTGATGGTGGTTGGTACGTTTAAGTCCATCGACCTGACGTATAACAGGACGAAATGTCGCCCGTCCCTGCCACACCTTGATGGTGGTTGGTACATTTAAGTCCATCCACCTGACGTATAACAGGACGAAATGTCACCCGTCCCTGCCACACCTTGATGGTGGTTGGTACGTTTAAGTCCATTGTTGCAGCCATTGTGTCTGCTCATCTTACTGAGATTTCCACCCCCTCCCCTGGCCCTCCACTTTACCAAACGTCGTGTCCTTCTCCAGCGATCGGTCCCTCCTGATGATGTGTCCAAAGTAAGCGAGTCAAAGTCTTGGATAAGATTCTGTGATTCATATGGTTTTCCTTGGCTAATTAAAAAAAAATAGATTGCCAGGCCATTCCTCGTAGTCTCTTTTAGTCCGGAAGCTCCAGTGAAACCTGTCCACCATGGGTGACCCTGCTGGTATTTGAGATGCCAGTGGCGCAGTTTCCAGCATAATAACAACACACAGGCCACAAACTGACAGATGGGTGATGGTGAGTCTGTCGGGGAACTGAACCCCGGGTCTTCTCCGTGTCAGGTAGGTACACTCACGACTGTACAAACCATGGGCCCTAAGATTGTATTCAACCAGTACAACGATCTCGTGGGTTAGCAGAACTTTGCCTGGTTTGCAGTAAGCAGGAGGTTTCAAGAGGTTAACTATCTTGTCCGGGAGTTCTGGAGATGCTTTTGTCAGTAGAATTGGAATTTAGACTCAGCTCTGTTTGTGGGGGTGGGGGGAAGGTTGGATGAAGGCAGCAGGTTAAAGTGATGTCATAACATAGCTGGGAATTTTTATCAGGAAAATGGCTTTATGAACTCAAACTTAGAGAAGCTGCATAGATGATGGAGATGAGCATTAAATTAGCTGGTCTTGAGTTTTAAGGTTGTTTTATGGGAAATTGGGTTCTTGAGATTTTCAGTGGATCTTAAATACTCCTTTTGATTTTAAAAGCTTGAGTTAACCCAACGTAGTATATAAATAAACTGGTATGTTAGTATTCCACAGCAGTGTCCACATTTCTTAGGAGTAATGTTAGATAGCTTTAATGGGACTGTACGTGCCTCGAGTTATTATTATTTGTTTCTGTTTCATCATAGCGAAAAATTAGAGTTACTCTAGGGCGTGAACAAGGATGGTAAAAGCTCTTAGTACTTTTAATTACCTAATGCCATTGTTTGAAGAGCACATTTTTATACAGTCAAATAGATGTAACTCACTTAGGGGGTGGGTGGTTCAGTAGGAAAATTCTCACCTTCCATGGGGGAGACCCAGGTTCGATTCCTGTCCATGCACCTCGTGAGTAGCCAACACCTGTCTGTCAGTGGAGGCTTGCGTGTTGCTATGAGGCTGAACAGGTTTCAGCAGAGCTTCCAGACTGAGGTGAGCTGGGAAGAAAGGCCTGGAAACCTCATTCTGAAAATCAGCTGCTGAAAACCCTATGGGTCACAGCTGTCCTGTCTGAAACTGAGCGTGGGAATGGCGCGGGGCTGGGCAGTGATTTGTTTCACTGTGCGTGGGGTTGCCACGCATCGGGGGCCCACTAGATGCCAGCTGAAAGCAACAAACTCACTTAACATAAGCTACAATAAAACTCCTAAGGTTGGGTCCTGTGATCGAAGCAGCACCTTTGTCACTTTCTGGGGAGGACTTGTCGGGGCTGGAACATGGTGTACCCGGCAGTAAAACGGCTCTGGCGTTTACTAACTCCGCTTGAGCAATCAGTTACATGATACGCAGTTACAGATTTATAACTAAATATATGATGCGTTTCTTTTAAAGATCACAATGCTGTCTTCTGTGTTATAGGCATCTTATCTTTTTTTTTCTTTCAGCTCCTATGTTAGGTTTGATATAATTCGAAGGCTCCTGACCAGGGTTTTTGGATGCAACATAATCATGGTGATGGGAGTCACAGATATTGATGATAAAATAATCAGAAGAGCCAGTGAGGTAAGTGTGGAAGGCTTATGTTTATCGATAACTTGATCATCGTTCTGACCTTTATCTGACAGTTGTTCTTTGTTGTATTTTATAAGTAGTTGTCATATTTTGGAGCCCCGGTGGCGCAGTGGTTAAGAGCTCAGCTGCTGACCAAAAGGTCAGCAGTTCGAATCCACCAGCTGCGTCTTGGAAAGCCTGTGGGGCAGTTCTACTCTGTCCTGTAGGGTTGCTAGGAGTTGGAATTGACTCAGAGGCAACAGGTTTGGTTTTTGGTTTTGTCGTATTTTTTTATTCATGTATGACTCAACGAGTACGACTTATTAAATGACTCAATGCAGGTTACCAGAGCGATCTTTGTTGTCCTCGTAAAGGAAATGAAAGCCTATTTAATTTTGGTCACCAAAACATTTTAACAAATTGCTTCATTCTCTGGTGGTATCCTGTCTTGAGTCTGTAACCCGTCTGCTATCCTCTCAGCCTCCAAGGTGAATAACTAACCCCCTCTTTGGAAAGCGGATCAGGCCCACGGACACCTGACGTTGGATACGTTCACAGTTCTGCTCACGGTACCTTTTATTTCTGTGCTTCCTGATGGCTTAAAAAGATTTTGTGTCTACTGCCATCTGGTCTCAGAACAATCCTGTGTGCTAGGCAGAGGAGACCTTGTTGTGCCTTTTTTTACATATGTTTAATTTATTTTTTTTAACTTAATTTTGAAGTAATTTTAGACCTACAGAAAAATCTCAAGACCAGTGGAGAGAACCGTTGAATCCCCTTTGCCAGGATTTCTCACTTGTGTTTTACGTGTGCGTGGGAGTCAGCTCCATGGCAACTGTTAAAAAAAAAAAAAAAATGACCAGGTTTTCCCCACCTTCACTCTCTGTAGCCTTTTCCTGATGTGATATCCAGTCTTCAGTGCAGTGGATTAAATTGTGCCCATAGAGAGTTAAGTCCTAATCCCTGTGCCTGTAAATATGATCCTGTTCGGAAATAGGAGGGTTTTTGCTATGGTAATGAGGCTGTACCAGAGCAGAGTGAGTCCTAAATCTAATCAGTTCTAGGTAGTGCCTTCTAGAAAGAGGAGAGTAGACACTGAGACACCCAGGGCAGGGGAGATGCTGTGCCAAGACAGAGGTGGCTGAGAGGAAGGTCAGGGGCAGTCGCGGGGAGCCTCCATGGGCTCTCCTCAGATGGTTGGGGCGTGGAGCGAGTGCCGGATCACTGCCCTCCTGGCAGAGCAGGTTTGCGAAGCTCTTTGACTTTGTCTTTTTGGTAACGTGGTCTTTCTTATAAACAAGCTATTCTGATCAAATGTCACTGCTCTTTGCTGGACCTGCTTGGCTGTAATGGCCTTCTCCGTTGCTTGTCTCTGTTAGGGTGCTGTTTCTAAGGGCCATCCTTTCCGGACGTTTTTCTCCGGTCTCATAACTCAGGGTGGTTTGTAGTGCAGTACAGCCCAATCGTCATTTGTTTGTTAGTTAGGATGACTGAGTATTTATTTCCTTTCCCTGAATCTGACGAGGGAATTTAATAAAGCTGACCTTATTTAGATGCAAGCAGTTTTCCTACATCTAGTCTCCAGATATCATTGCCATTTAGCACTGCTTTCTTTAAACACTTTGATACTACGGACATTTTCAAGCATACGTGAAATAGAGTAATACGGTGACCCCCACGTGCCCATCCCCCAGCTCCAGCATTTCACAGGGTTTTGTACGGTGACCCCCACGTGCCCATCAGCGAGCTCCAGCATTTCACAGCGTTTTGTACAGTGACCCCCACGTGCCCGTCAGCCAGCTCCAGCATTTCACAGGGTTTTGTACGGTGACCCCCACGTGCCCGTCAGCCAGCTCCAGCATTTCACAGGGTTTTGTACGGTGACCCCCATGTGCCCGTCCGCCAGCTCCAGCATTTCTCAGCGTTTTGCCATGCCATCATTGCTTTTTCTGGCTGTCATGTGTTGGGCATCCAGATGGTGACTGTAGCTGGCAACTATATTACTTTGAGAGTATGTTTTTCCCTTTTGGCTTCTAATACAGTACTTTTCTGAAGTCTGGTTAATTAGACGGTGTCTGTAGTGCTTTGTTTTCATTTACTGGATTTCTTAAATATTTTTTTTTCAAATGAATGAGTTTTGAATCATTTTACCATGTCTTTCACTGTGGCTTTCTTTCCTCTTTAACATTTTCTCAACTCGCCACCCCCCCACCCATCTTTCTTGGAAACGCTTGAGTATGCTCCGACTCGCCTGACAGTGATCGTTTTGGCAAGGTTTTGGATGATATGACAGAAGTGGGGCAGACTGGTGATGAAAGCATTGAAACGGGAAGTCAGAAGGCCACCTTCTGGCTGGGGACACTGGCTTATATGCGGTTTAATTTTCTCGTTTATTAAATGAGTGTGGTGCTCCTCTTAGATCTCACGTGGGCAGTTAGAGACGCAGGGTGAGGAAGTCCTCAGAGCGAACTCTGTGGGACTAATTATTGTTATGGCCACGGAGCCCTGGTGGCACAGTGGTTAAGAGGTAAGACAAGCTTCGGCTGCTAACCAAAAGGTTGGCAGTTTGAATCTACCAGCCGCTCCTATATTTTAAAAACTACTTTTAAAGGATCACCTCTTTTGCTTTTTCCAGTTAGAAATTTTAATAATTATTTATGTCTGCAAATTGTTAAATTATGAAATTTATAGAAAAACAAATTGAGTACATTATGCTTTTGTGATTTTAAAGCATGTACGTGTGTGTACGTAGTATTTTTAAGTCAGTGTATTTTTATGGTGTTTTATAGTCTGCTTTTCCCATTTGTTACACTTTGAGTGTTTTCTCACGTTCTTAAATATTTCTGAACGTTTTTAAGTAGCCATGTAGTACTTGACCCCATGAATGTCTTTTAATGTGATGTTAGTAAAACTGTTAGAAGAGTCACGATTTGGTTGGGGTGGGATGTGCTGGAGGAGACAGGGCTGGGATGCGGGCAGTCAGAGAAGGAGATGAGGAGCCAGGAGTCAGGAGAGACACCATCCTCGATTTTGAAGTCTTAGGTTTTTTCCAGAGGAGCCCTGGTGGTGCAGTGGTTAAGTGCTTCCTGCTAATGGAAAGGCTAGCGGTTCAAACCCACCCAGCAGCTCTGTGGGAGAAAGGCTGGGCAGTCTGCACGTGTAAAGATTATGGCCTAGAAAACTCTATGGGGTGGCTCTACTTTGTCACGTGGGGGCGCTGTGATTTGAAATTAACTTGGCAACACCTAACAACAAGAGGTTATTTCCATATTCTGCTGTTTTCTTTCAAATTTATTTCATAGAAATGATGTCATATTTTCAATCAGGTTTTCTTTTTAATAGCTGGATAGTATTCCGAAAGGAGCCCTGGTGGCACTGTGGTTCAGAGTGCTCTGCTGCTAACCAAAAGGTCAGCAGTTTGACCTCTCCAGCTGCTCTGCGGTAGAAAAATGTGGCAGTCTGTCTGCTTTCTTAAAGATTTACAGCCTTGGCAACTCTGTGGGGCAGTTCTCCTCTGTCCCGTAGGGTTTCTGTGAGTCTGCGATGGGTTTGTTTGTGTTTTGGTTAGATAGTATTCTATTGTATGTGGCTATTCAGTAGTTTGCTTAGCTGTTCCCCTATTTTTGAGTATTTGTGTTGTTTCTAGCTGTTAAAAATAGCCCTGCTGTGAATTTGTTTTTCTTTTGTTTGTCTTCTTAAACACATCTCCCAAAGTGTAATTCCCAGGCCACAGAGTGAGTTGCTTATTTTATAAGTTTTGTAACTTTTCTTAAAGTCGGATTGTGTTATAGGGAGATTACTGGCAGTGCTGTAAATTGGTTCCAAATTAGAGTATATTTCCTCACGTCTTCACCCTCAGTGGATCTTACCATTTTTATTTGGTTTTGGTAGTTTTCTAAGCGCATCATATCACCTAGAATCAGTTGTCATTTCCAGAATTGTTCATAAGCATGTCCTGAACACCTGTCCTGGGCTGTGTGTGCAGAAATGAGCAAGAAATAACCCTTTCCCTTGAGCTTGTGGTCCACGGAGGAAGGTGGAGCTGCAGACAGTTGCTTAGTGTATAATGTAGCCCAGAGCCAAGATAGAGAAATGCACAGGAGATCGCGTGGCCTCCCGAAGCTCAGAGATGACTTATTAGGGGATATATGGCCAAGCAGAATCCTGAAGATCAGGAGGGGTTAGACACATGAAGAACAGGAGCTGCTAAGGACACCCTGGGCAGAGGGACGGGCTTGGAAAGAGACAGAGCGATAAGCTCTAAATGGCGTGTTCTGTGTGGGACACCAAAAAGTCCAGTATTGATAAAAAGTATGTGGTGGGCATTGGCGGATGAAGCTGGACAGATAGTCGGATCATCCTGGGTGTGATGGTTAAGGTTGTGTGTCAACTTGGCTGGGCCATGATTCTCAGTGGTTTGGCAGTTAGGATGTTATTTGGTGGTCGTATGATGTTGAGATTTGCTATAATGTGATCACCTCTATGATGGAAACAGCTCTGAGTAGCCAGTCAGCCAAAAGGGAGTTTCCTTGGGCGTGTGGCCTACATGGAATATAAGTAGATGTTCTGGCAAGGCTGGTGGGCTTTTGCTCACTCTGGATGCCGCAGCTGGCTCCTGCTCATCTGACCTCCAGTTCTTAGGACTTGAGCTAGCAGCTTACCTTTGGTCTTGCCTGCCAATCTTGGGATTCATTGATCTTTGCAGCCTGTTAGCAGCAGCCCTGCTTTCTGACCTTCCGATCTTGGGTTCACTAGCCCCTGTGGCTACGTAAATCAGGAGAAGCCTTCAGCCTGACCCACAGACTTGGGACATTTCAACCTCTACAATCGTGTGAGCCATTTCCTTGATATAAATCTTTTAAAAGTATATTTATATGCTTCACTGGTTTTGTTTCCCTAGAGAACCCAGTGTAAGACAACAGGCCTGATAGAACTTATTGAAGAGCTTGGACTTTATTCTGTGGGGTTTTGGAGCATTTTAAGCAAAGGAGTAGCTTGGCCAACTGTACAACAGCTCATCTGGCTCTAGTGTGAGACTAGGTATGAGGTGTTTGGAGATGGGGAGGGTCTGACCAGAGACGGAGAGACCACTTGGGAGCAGTGGTGGTGGGATGGCTGGGCGGATAACAGAGAGGGAGCAGGTTTCACATGTGTGAAGAGACTGAGGGAATTTACTCCGGAAAATGTTGAGTTCGAGGTACCTGAAGAAACCGAAATTCACTCACCGAGGCACAGACTGAGAGGTGAGAAGGAAAAGCAAAGAGTCCCAATATCCGTTTGAAACCTGTTGGGATAGTCCAAGTGTGAGTTGAAGATGGAATGAACAGAGGTATTTGCTGGGCAGGGTTAACCCAGGAGACGCTAAGAAGAAGTCCTGATCTGACGTGGACCTAGCTGGCAGAATTTGGAAGGCAAACAGGAGAAAGGAATGACTGACTTCTGACCCTGGCGGTGCCGTGGTTAAGAGCTGTGGCTGTAAGTGTTGACCTTTTGATTTCATACAGGTAGTTTTTTAGTACAACACCATTCTTACGGGTAATACCCTTTATTTTGTGTACAGTACTTCTATTTCACTAAAAGGTGATCTCAGGATGGTTTCAGTTCGAGATTTAAAGAGAGTCAAAGGGCAGCAGTCTCAGGGAGTCCCCTGGTCTCAACTGGTCCAGTTAGTCTGGACTGTTTTAAGATTTTGAATTTTGTTCTGCATTTTTCTTCCATTCTATCTGGGGCCATCTATTGTGATGCTGGTCAGAATGGTCATTGATGGTAGCTGGGCACCATCTAGTTCTTCTGGTCTCATGGTAGATGAGGCTGTGATGGTCAGGTTCTCGAGGGAGCCTAATATAAAAGGAGTTGTAGGAGGAGGGAGTGGGAGAAGGTCAAGAGCTAGGCTGGGGCAGCATGTGCTGCAGGAGATGGGGCAGCAGTGTTGACAGGTAGAGAAGTAGATGAAGAGCCAGGCCTCAGGAGGAGAGAATCTCAGGAAGGAGGAGGTCATCAGCAGTGGAAAGGTAGGAAGAGCGAGGATTTTACGAACAGCATGAGGAGGAATTGTTTGTTACTTTTCAATTTACTGATGCTTAGATAATGAAAACAGAGCCTGACTGGTGCGAGAGGTTTGCAGTTGGCTGCTAACATAAAGGTTGGCATTTCAAACTAACCTAGTGGTGCCATGGCAGAAAGGCCTGGGGATCACAGCCCAGAAAACCCACTGGAGCAGTTCTGCTCTGTAATACACAGGGTCTCCGTGAATTGGGGGCCACTTCAACTACAGCTAACAACAACAAGATTATGAAAAAATTGGTAGAATTGGCTTAAAGACACTAAACAGAGAGAATGTTTAAACGAGTCTGGAATAAGAATTAAAAGGGGCATGGCATATTTGCATATTAAATTTTAGTTATGTGTGTCTCAGAGTGAATCAAGCCACAGTTACTCTTTTTATGCTTCAGAACCCTAGCTTGAGCACCCTGGCTTTTTGGGAAGAAAGCAGAACACTTTTATGAAAGCCTGGACCCTCCATCTGAGTGCTAAGGGTCTGACCCCGTGGGGATCCCCTACTAGGGAGAGGGCTAACTTGAACTTACTTATGACAAGGGAGAGCTGGACTGAAGCAACGCCACCACCTTGTAGAGTTTTATGGTGAGTGAGAGAGAACAGTGCTACCCCAGTATGTGATAGGATGAACCACTTAAACATTAAGTTTAAAAATTCAGCTGTTAGAATGCGTTTCCCCCTCCTCGTCACCGGCAGCAGTAGCACGGTATTCCTATCTGAGCTCAGACTACGTTACAGTTACAGTTCACTTCCATTCATGGACATTTGTGAACATGGACTCCAGGGTTGCACAGCGTAAGCTGCAACAGCCATGTGTGGGAAAAGGAGAATTGTGTATTTGGGGAATGTTATGCTTGGGAAGGAGCCTGGTAGCACAGTGTTTAAGAGCCACGGCTGCTAACCAAAGGGTTGGCAGTTGGAATTCACCAGCCACCCCTTGGAAACCCTATGAGGCAGTTCTGCTCTGTCCTGTAGGGTCACTGTGAGTTGGAATCGACTTGATGGCACCTTTTTTTTTTTTTTAATGCTTGGCAAGCCATTTAAATATGTGTGTTTGTATGTGTGCGTGTATGTTTGTATGTAAATGTGTGTGCTTGTGTATTATTCACCTTTTGGAACTAGACAAGTTGATTCTAAAGTTGATGTGGAAAAACAAAAATAGGAACAGCAAGGAAAAGCCTGTAAAAGAATCTTGAGGAGTGAGTCGCGTTTCCAGATATTAAAACATGTAAAACAGCTGTGTCGTTGTTGTTGTTGTTAGGCGCCGTCGAGTCGGTTCTGACTCATAGTGACCCTACGCACAACAGAATGAAACACTGCCCGGTCCTGCGCCATCATTACAGTCGTTGTTATGCTTGAGCTCATTGTTGCAGCCACTGTGTCAGTCCACCTCATTGAGGTTCTTCCTCTTTTCCACTGATCCTGTCCTCTGCCAATCATGGTGTCCTTCTCCAGGGGCTGATCCCTCCAGATGACATGTCCAAAGTATGTAAGACACAGTTTCGCCATCCTTGCCTCTAAGGAGCATTCTGGCCACGCTTCGTCCAAGACAGATTTGTTCGTTCTTTTGGCAACCCGTGGTATATTTAATATTCTTCACCAACACAATTCAAAGGCGTCAACTCTTCTTCGGTCTTCCTTGTTCATTGTCCAGCTTTCACATGCATGTGATGCAGTTGAAAATACCATGGCTTGGGTCAGGCGCACCTTAGTCTTCAGGGTGACATCTTTGCTCTTCAACACTTTGAAGAGGTCCTTTGCAGCAGATTTACCCAATGCAATGCATCTTTTGATTTCTTGACTACTGCTTCCATGGCTGTTGATTGTGGATCCAAGTAAAATGAAATCCTTGACAACTTCAGTCTTTTCTCTGTTTATCATGATGTTGCACATTGGTCCAGTTGTGAGGATTTTTGTTTTCTTTATGTTGAGGTATAATCCATACTGAAGACTGTGGTCTTTGATCTTCATTAGTAAGTCCCCCACGTGTCTGTCAGTTTGTCGTACCGTGGGGGCTTGTGTGTGGCTGTGATGCTCAAAGCTATGCCACCGGTAAAACAGCTGAAGAGAAATTGAAATCCTTGTGCATCGCTAGTGGGAATATAACTGAAAACAGTTTGGCCATCCTCATCATGTGGAGCCGCTGTGTGGGTTTGAACTGCCAACCTTTCAGCGGTCGAGCGCTTAGCTTTTGCGTCACCAAGGCTCCTAGAATCACTGTATGACCCAGAAGTCTCCCTCTGAGATAATACACTGAGCGACTTGAAAGCAGGAACTTAGATACATGTGAATCAGTGTTCATTGAGGTATTTTTTACGTTGGCTGGACGATGGCACCAACCCACACTGTCCATCAACAGGTGGCTGGATAAACAAAGTGTGGTGTGTACATACGTGGTGTTCTTCAGCTATAAAGGGAAGTGAAGTCCTGATACATGCTATGACATGAGTGAACCTTGAAAACACCATGCTGAGTGAAATAATCAGACACAAAAGGACAGAAACTGTGTGATTCTACGTTGTGAAATATCTAGAGTGGACGAATGCGTGGAGACAGACGTTTACCAGGGGTTACCAGGGACTGCGGGGAAGAAGCAAACGGGAATTACTGGCGAAGGGTGTTGAGTTTCTGTTCAAGGTGATACAAAATACTTGGAAATGGATAGTGGTGATGATGGTGCGATACGGAGGATGTAATGAATGTCCCTGCATTCTGCACTTAAAAATGGTTAAAACGGCAAACAGTGAAATAAAAGAAATATAGAAAGAAAATTTTTTAAATATTGTCTTTCCTTCCCCATTTCCAAGCAACCGCTGATCTGCTTTCTGTCACTGTAAACGCTGTAGGACTTAAATATTGTGGTACAGATAATGGAAGAGACTAGGAAGCCTGGAAATAGACACAATAAGCAATGGGAACTTGCCTTATGATAAAGATGGCATTTCACGTCAGTGGGGGAAAAGATGGATTGTTCAGTAAAAGATGTTGATAGTCGGGCAGCCATCTGGGGAAAAAATAAAGTTGGATGCATGCTTCTGTCCTAGTTATCTAGTGCTGCTGTAACAGAAATACCACAAGTGCATGGCTTTAACAAAGAGAAATTTATTTTCTCAAAGTCTAGTAGGCTGGAAGTCCAAATTCAGGGCGTCAGCTCCAGGGGAAGGCTTTCTGTCTTTACCGGCTCTGAAGGAAGGTCCTTCTCGTCAATCTTCCCCTGGACTAAGAGCTTCTCCGTGTAGGAACCCCGGGTCCAAAGACGCGCTCTACTCCTGGCACTGCTTTCTTGGTAGCATGAGGTCCCCAACTCTCTGCTTGCTTCCTTTTCCTTTTATTTTTTGTAAGATAAAAGGTGGTGCAGGCCACGTCCCCGGAAAACTCATTTTACGTTGGCTCAGGGATGTGACCTGAGCAAGGGGTGTTATATCCCACCCCAATCCTCTTTAAAAATTGCAATCACAAAATGGAGGACAACCACACAATACTGGGAATTGTGGCCTAACCAAGTTCACATATTTTTGGGGGACACAATTCAATCCATGACAACTTCACAACCAAATTCTAGGTGGGTCAAATACTTAGATATGAAACCACAAATTCGTAGAAGAAAGCATGTGGTGCTTTCTATTACCTTATATTGGAGGAGGCTTTTCTGTTTCCGAACCCAGAAGGCATTTATGGGAAAAGATTGATAAATATGAAAGATTTATGTATATGGAAAGGTGAAATTGTCTGTATGCCATAAAATACCTTAAAGTTGAAAAACCATGAGAAATTCATATCAGAGATAAAAGGTTAAGTTCATTAATATAAGAGAAAACCCTTGAAACCAAACCCATTGCCGTTGAGTGATTCCAACTCATAGCGATCCTATAGGACGGAGTAGGACTCCGCCATAGGGGTCCCAGGGAGCAGCTGGTGGATTTGAGCTGCTCATGTTTTGATGAGCAGCCAAGCTCTAAACCACTGTGCCACAGGCCTCCTAATATAAGGTACTTACTACAAATTAATAGAAAAGGCTTTGTACTCAATAGGAAAATGGGTATGTGTAATTACAGTTACTTGAAATAAGTGGTTCTTAAACATGAGATGTTCAAACTCAACTCAAAATAAGAGAAGGAAAAATTAAAATGACAAATAAAAGCATTTTTAAGCTATCGTGTTGACAAAGCCCAGAAGTTTGTTGACACCACTGTAAAATAAATAAATAAATAAATAAGCACTCTCTTCTTGCATTGCTGATCAGGTTTTTATTGGTACAACTTCCGGGAAAGGCAGTTTGTCAGTAGGAGCCCTGATGGTGCAGTGGTTGAGCGGTTGGCTGCTAACCCAGAGATGGGCGGTTTGAACCCGCTCAGTGGCTCCTCGGGAGAAAAACCCGGCAATCAGCTCCTGTAAAGATCAGAGCCTACAAAACCCGACAAGGCAGTTCTGCTGTCGTGTGGAGTCGCTCAACTCAGCAGCACTTAACAACAACAGCAAGGTTATACATGCTAAGTTATTCTTTGACACAGTGATCCAGCTGTTTTTCTTGTAGGTATATAGCTATCTTAGGGTTCGCCAGAATTTCAAGCTGGATTCAGAAGAGGACGTGGAACCAGCGATATCATTGCTGATGTCAGATAGGCCTTGGCTGAATGCAGAAAACACCAGGAAGATGTTTGCCTGTGTTTTATTTACTACCCAAAGGCATTTGACTGAGTGCATCATAACAGATTATGGATAATATTCCAAAGAATGGGAATTCCAGAACACTTAATTGTGCTCATGTGGAACCTGCACATAGATCAAGAGGCAGTCGTTTGAACAGAACAAGGGAATACTACATGGCTTAAAATCAGGGAAGGTGTGCACCAGGATTGTAACTTCTCACTGTACTTACTCAATCTGTATGCTGAGCAAATAATCTGAGAAGCTGGACTATATGAAGAAGAACGGGGCATCAGGCTTGGAGGAAGACTCACTAACAACCTGCGTTATGCAGATGACACAACCTTGCTGAGAGTGAAGAGGACTTGAAACGCTTACTGATGTCCGTCAAAGACCACAGCCTTCAGTATGGATTACATCTCAGTGTAAAGAAAACGAAAATCCTCACAACTGGACCAGTAAGCAACATCATGATAAACAGATAAGACTGAAGTTGTGAAGGATTTCATTTTACTTGGATCCACGGTCGCACTCACAGATGCAGCAGAATCTGCGAAGGACCTCTTTAAAGTGTTAAAAGCAAAGATGTCGCTTTAAGGGCTGAGGTGCGCCTGACCCAAGCCATGGTGTTTTCAGTCACCTCGTATGCATGTGGAAGCTGGACAATGAATAAGAAAGACGAAAAAAGAATTGATGCATTTGAATTGTGGTGTTGGCGAAGAATATTGAATATACCATTGACTGCCAGAAGAATGAACAAACCTGTCTTGGAAGAAGTACAGCCAGAACGCTCCTCAGAAGCGAGGATGGCGAGACTTCATCTCTTGTACTTTGGACATGTTATCAGGAAGGACCAGTTCCTGGAGAAAGACATCATGCTTGGTCAGCGAAAGAGGAAGACCCTCAACGAGATGGATTGACGCAGTGACTGCAAGATGGGCTCAGTAAGAGTTTAATATAAAATATACGCTTAATGAAAAATAAATTTACGTGTGTATGTAAATATGTAAATTAGTATGTACCAGGTATGTGTTAGATCTTACGTATGTTATCTCTTTAATAGTGATAGTAATGTGTTATTTTATATTTACGCACTTGTCTTACCCTTATACTACATTGAATCTTGACAGCAGTCTCAGGAACTCTTAGATAGTATTGTCTCTGTGCTACAAAGGCTGAGACATTTATTGACTTGTCTAAGACCACAAAACTAAAAAAGACACTGTGGTAGCAATACTTACTTCACAAGATTTATTTATTCAGTCATCGTTCCTTGGTCGTGGGTTTTAGGAGGCACGTTGATTGCTGAGTGATGTTGTGACGTTTTAGAACCCTGGGGTGGGAGGACGTGGACATCAGCGGGCTCAGTTGGTGTCCTGGCTGCACACGTGCTGTTTAGATTGAGACAGCGGTTTACTGTATGGAGCTGATGCTTCTTTACTCGTAAATTGGGGATTTCTGCTTCACAGGGTCGTGTGAGGATCAGGCAAGGTAAATGTCATCATAGACGCTTATAAATAAACATTACTGTGTTTGAGTGGCTCACTGTTCACGCATACAAAATCAACAATTACGAATCCCAGTTAAGAAACTTACAGTGTCTCCTGTTTCTTATCATAGAATGTCTTCCCATTGTAAAAGTAATAACAGTACTGAGTAAGCCCTGTTACGTACCACAGGCTCCTTTGAGACCCAGACAGAGGCTGCGGATAAACGTGCCCCCAGAAACGGAGCGTACGTTCAGAATTAAACTTTCTGTTTCGTGCTGTTACCTCTCCCCAGAAGCCCATTCGTAGTGCCCGAGGGACGTAACGCTTCATTAAAAACCCGATTCTGATGTGTCGTAGTTATTTTCAAAATATTTCTGTAGGGTCTTTAAAGCATTCTTGACTTGTTCTATATTGCATCCTGAGGGCTAATGGGTACAGTGGGAACTCAGGTTTCTTGTGATTATGTAGAATAGATGGGTTTTGCCCTTGTCTGAGAAAAGCAGAGGGTTTTTTGTTTTGATTTTGTTTGTTTGCTATTACATCATGGAAATCATGACATTTATTCCTTTTTCCTCTCTAACTGGAAAACAGGGTCAATACACTGTTGTGACTAGCTAAGCTAAAGCTAAATGCATCCCTTGTAAGGGGCGGTGCCAACCTGAGGCTGAGTCACGGCGGGGCCACGTAGCCCAGTCCCTGCTGTCTGCCCTGTCGTGGAAGAAATGAGCTGGCTTTGGGCATCGTGCAGTGGGGGATCACGCTTCTGTATGGCTCTGTTGTAAATACTCCAGACTTCTCAGTATGTTGGTCTCATTCTTTTGCAGATGAATATATCACCCACTTCTCTTGCCAGTTTTTATGAAGAAGATTTTAAACAAGATATGGCAGCCTTGAAGGTATAGTTGGTTGCTGATTTTCATATCTCCAGGGATAAAAAGCTTGAACAATGAAAACCAGTTGTGGCGGCTCTGGGAAACATTCATTTTCTCTTTATTTCAGGTACTCCCACCCACAGTGTACTTGAGGGTAACTGAAAATATTCCTCAGATAATTTCTTTCATTGAGGGAATAATTGCTAACGGACATGCTTATTCAACGTCGAAAGGTAGGGTGTATATCAAAACTGATGATTGGTAATACTGGTAAGGTTTTGAGAAAACAGACATATTTATGAATTGGAACTCAGGGCAAGTGTTTTAAGGTTTTTCTTGGTATGGTTCTTATACTGAAAATGTTAGGGGCTTTTCTCCAGTTACTTTGTCTCTTTGCAAAACTATTGAATCAATTCTTTTAAAAAATATTTTCCCCAGTCCTAGGGAGAGAACTAGCCTAGATAAAGCAAATATGACAAAATGTTAACAGTTGTTGAGTCTAGCTGGTACGTACAAAGCCGTTCGTTGTGTTCTTCTGTCAACTGTATTTGTTTAAAAATTTTGTAACAAAAAGTTGGGGAGGAAATCAGCACCTCCAGAGGCCCACTCCCTTCATTCTTGTGTGCGCTGTGTAATTGTTTGATGTGTGTGATGGGCGGTTGGCAAGCAGGTTGCAGACGTGGGAGCACTGCAGCCCCTCAGTGTTTCACCTTGCGTCTGAGTGATAAGGGCTTTCCTCCGCATGACCACAGTGTCATAATTAGACCAAAGACAATTAACGGTATTCCTGAATAACACCCAATAGCCTACCCATACTTAAATTTACCCAGTTGGCCCTAAGTTTCTTTCACGGCTTTCCCTTCACCTCCCCGAATCAGAATCTGCTCAGGGTCACGCACTGCATTTGGTTGCTGTGTCTCTTTGGTCTCTCTGAATCTAAAACAGTCTCCCCATTTTTTTTCTCCCTTGTTACGGACTTTCTGAAGAGCCTAGTAACCAGCTTAATTGTCTTAGAGAAAGTGTCATGTTCTGGATTTGTGTGGTGATTTCCACTGGTGGAGTTTAATGTATTTAAGGGATGCCTCTTGGAGCCGTGGTGGCGCAGTGGTTAAGAGCTTAGCTGCTAACCAAAAGGTCGACAGTTCCAATCCACCAGCCACTCCTTGGAAACCCTATAGGGCAGTTCTGCTCTGTCCTAGCAGGTCGCTGTGAGTCAGAATGAATTCCACAGGAGTGGGTTTGGTTTTTGGTTTTTCTTTTTTGGCTGGTAGTCTTAAGGATGAGATTAGTATTCTGGCGTTTTGCTACTTAAAAGCGGAAGCGTTGTCTTCAGCCATACCTCCTCCTTTCTAGCCATTCTTCTTAAATCTAAACCCAACCCACCCCTCATACCCCAACCATGAAATGCAGCAGAGAGGGAGCTGTTCTTTGAGTTTAAGCCTGTTCTGTACCATTTGGTGGCCAATTACATGTTGACTCAGTCTGCTCTTTAATCCCATCTAGGCTGTAGATTCTTAGGCCATGAAAGTCTTTTGCTTTTATTGAATAAGCCATTCTAGTATCCAGTCCAAAAAACCAGCCAAACCCGTAGCTGTTGAGTCAATTCCGACTCATAGCGACCCTATAGGACAGAGTAGCGTTTCCAGTGAGTGGTTGGTGGATTTGAACTGCCGACCTTTTGCTTAGTAGCCGAGCTCTTAATCACTTTGCCACCAGGGCTTTGTATCCAGTCCAGGGCTGGATATATGCAGGTGTTGAAATGCTTACTGCAAGTGATAGACACTGTTTATAGGGCTTACTGGACTGTGGGCATCTTTGCTTCATGAGTTATACTTGAGAGCATACAATCAATGCTGGGGACCCTCAGGACTCCCGTAAACATGGACTGAATTTACTCAGTAGTCTGGGCATGTGGGAGCACTTGCCGTGTTCTTATTTTTACCAGATTTGCTGTGTTGAGATTTTATTTACAAGAAAAACTTATTTTAAAGGGCTTACATGACTAAACTGGCGTTTGCTTCAGAGAACAAAGGAATTGTTTTTCTTGTGTGGCGTAACTTGAAATAAGACATAGAACCGTGTGCTTCCATTGTTTAAGATAAGCTAATTAATGTTCATGTTTAGAGACCCTCCTCCTGGCATCCCTTAAGAATAAATGCAATTTGTTTTATTATTATGCTGTATTGTAAATTTATGATGGTAACATAACTATAACTAATTTAATAGAAATTTACATTAACTCAAATTCCATTAATTTGGAGTTTGTGACAGTTCCACAGAGACTTGGTTGTAATTTGATCTTTGAACTATTTGTGAGGAAACCATTTGTTAAATAAACTGAAAAGGGAAATAAAAGTAAAGGAAAACATTTCCTGTTTTAGAGAGCATTTTCTCTATTCTTTTAAAGCATTTTCACAGTCCTGTTCACATATGGTAGTGTAACTTATAATACTAGGAGCCTAGTCTGTTCTGGTACGTAGAGCAGCTCCCTCAGTTCCTCAGTATCTCTTCTACTTTTTATTGCTTTGTCGCCACGTAGTCAGAGCTGAGTAGTAACCTGTGAATGAAAAGGAGGCGCCCTGACCTGACGAGACAGGTAGTGTGGAATCGCGGGTGGTTCGCTGGGGCCGAGGAACCTGTCCTAGCCTTCCTGCATCTTGGCCTGGAAAATGAGAACCAGTGCACACGGCTTTGGGTGCTGCTTCAACCTGTCATTGGTTCTTGCGTTGTTGCTTGTTATTTGCCGATAACAAAGTTTCTTTTATCTTGGAATAACCTACTTTGGAGGCCAGTGCTCCCAATTAGGATACTACAGATAAGAATGTATAACAGTATTAATAAAAGAAACATGAAGATTAAAAACAAAAATGTATAAAGATTAGAAAGTTGCCGCATCTTTGGTCCTGATAGCCGTGTAAAATTAAATGCGGTTCCTGGGTACACGGGTTTGGAGATGCGTATTTGTGATATTTATCGTGGCCACTTTCACAGCCTGGGTCAGTACCGTCTTCTTCTTTAGCAGAAGCGTGACCCTGGAATCTGCAGCAGCCTGTGTAGCTGTGGGGTGCTCCTGGGTTAGCATGGGCTATTGTTAGACTCCTAGCTCTGAACAGAGCCTGGTGGTGCAGTGGTTAAAGCTTAGGCTGCTAACCAAGAGGCCGGCCATTCGAATCCACCAGCCGCTCCTTGGGAATCCTGTGGGGCAGTTCTCTGTCCTACTGGGTCATTATGTGGTGGAATCGACTTGACACCAACGGGTTTTTTTTGGTTTGTTTTTTTAGCTCTGAACATCTCACTTCTCAGCTCTGCTTCTTAAAGTCCTGCAGTCAGAGAGAGCAAAGGGTTAAAACTGGTTCTGTCATGATCTGAGATTATCTTTACCCTCAACCTCAGAAAAAGAGAAAAGGACCATGTGTGTATCAGTAAAAGAAGTGCCGCATAGATAACTTCAGGTGTGTTGTTGTCAGGTGCCGTTGGAGTTGGTTCCGACCCATAGGACCGCACGTCCAGCAGAAGGAAGCACTGCCTGGTCCCACGCCATCCTCACAGGCGTTGCTAAGTTTCGGCCCATTGTCGGCAGCCACTGTGTCAGTCCACCGCAACTGTAGAGATGGTCTTTTTAATCTAAGTAAAAGGCAGCCTTAGGAGGTCTTTGGAGGAAGAAATAGTTTCCTTTATTACTTCGGGTGGAATATAAAGCCCAAGAGCTGAACGAGGGTTAAGGTTAACACCTTTCTTTATTCCTGTTAAGAAGATTGTCTGAATGTTTGACAGAGAATTACACTTGTGTTTTCCTGTTCACTTCCATGTGTTCATGATGTATACAAATGAATGCTTTTATGATACAGGGTTGTTGACTTAATTCTGCTCTCATTGTTTAGTAAAAGGGACCACATTAAGGCCAAATGCAATAGGCTGTCTTTAAAGTCTAGTAATATTGAGCTTAGGTAAGTGCTTATGTTTAAGATGGAGAAATGATGCCTTTCATAATTACTTTTATAAAATAGGCAATGTCTACTTTGACCTGAAATCCAGAGGAGACAAGTACGGTAAACTAGTCGGCGTGGTCCCGGATCCAGTTGGAGAGCCAGGTGGGTTGACCATAGCTGAGCCCTCTGAGCCCACGTAACCTCTGCCTGGCATCGTAGCTGCTTGGGAGGCTGTAGGACGCATAGACTTGGCTTTTTCTGCTTTCCCACGTGCCTAGCCCAGAGCTGCGCACCTGCGCATACTCAGAGCGTGGTAATGTTGATCGTATGGTTGAGCTCAGTAATGTTTTAAATCTAATTTGTTTGTTTTGAATAGGTAAAACATAGAATATAAAATTCAAACTGCAAGTGAAACATCCCTGTCTCACTCCTGCATTGGTTCCCCAGCTCTCCTCCCTGAAGGCAGCACTTTTCACCCGTTTCTCGTTTCCTTCCTGAGAATTCCTTCCCGTATGAAAACATCTACACACACGGTAGCATACTTTAACACTCTTCACATCTTGTTCTTAGCAGATATTTCAGGTTTCCACGTGTATTTGGCTCTTGTCCCGCACTCTGTTCTTTTCTCACGATTTGTTAGATCAGCGTCCTCGTTTTTGGAGGGAGATAAGTGTATAGATGTAAATTAGAAATAATTTTAAAAGAATGCTATTTAGGAAAACCAAACGAGAACAAAAGCAGAAGCCCTGCAGGACAAATTGCTCAAGCTAAATCTCAGTTTTTAGGCATTATCCTACTGCCTCATAAAATATTCCATTTAAGTCTAATTAGTAGCATTATTTGACTTCTCAGAAATGTTATTTCTCACTTTTACCCCATCGCTGGTATACTACTTACCCCCACACAGCGGCCAGAACAGAAGGTTTCTAGATCATTTGTGCACATGAGGCGTGGCCGCCGAGGAGATGGCTGCCATGTGCCTTGTGGCATCATCAATACTTTTCAAAACTAAAATTATTTTCTTGTACAAAAGCAATATATAAATGTCGTTAGTTGCCATCAGGTCAGCTTCGACTCATGGAAACTGTGTGTAACAGAGCAAAATGTGACACTGTCCTGTGCTCCCATCACAGTCTTTGCTGTGTTTAAGTTTATTGTGTCAAGTCATCTCATTGAAGGTTTCTTTCATTCTCGTTGATGCTCAACTTCGCCAACCGGGATGTCCTTTTTGAACATTTGGTCTTCCCCAGTGACATGTCCGAAGTCAGCGAGTCAGAGCCTCAGCACCCTCACTTCTAAGGAACATTCTGGTTCTATGTCTTAGAAGATGGCTTCGCTCACTGCCTGGCGGTCCACAGTACTTTTGATTTTCCTCAGTAGCAGCCGCAGTCGGGATGCATCAGCTCTTCTCTCTCCTTTTTTCATTGTCCAACTTTGCATGCACATGAGACGTTTGAACATACCATGGCTTGGGTCAAGGGCACTTTAGTCATCAAAGTGGCATCTTTACTTTTTAAACTCTCAAGAGGTCTTTTGCAGCAGATTTGCTCGGTGCAATACATCATTTGATTTCTTGACCGTTGCTTCCGTGGCTGTTGATTGTTGATCCGAGTAGAATGAAGTCTTTAACAACTTCAGTAGCTTTTCCACTTCGGTTTTTTCTCCATTTATCGTGATGTTTATCAGTCCAGTTGCGACGGTTTTTGTTTCCTTTATGTTGAGATGTAATGCCTCAGTAAGTGCTTCAAGTCATCTTCGTTTTCAGCAAGCAGAGTTGGGTCATTCGCATGTTGCAGGTTGTTAATGAGTCTTCCTCCAATCCTGATGCCCTGCTCTTCGTTTAGCTCAGCTTCTTGGATTATTTGTTTAGTATACAGGCTGAATGAGTAAAGTGAAAGGATACAACCCTGACTCATGCCTTTCCTGACTTTAAACCATGCAACATGCCTGGTTTTGTTTGAACAACTGTCTCTTAATCCGTGTACAGGTTCTGCGTGAACACAATTAAATTTTCTGAAATTCCTGTTTTTTGCATATAATATAAAAATAACAGAAAATTAGGAAATACAGACGTACAAAATAGAGGTAATAAGACTGTTCACACACAGTGAAAATTTTTTAATTCCTTGACATATATCATTTCAGGAGCAAAACTTTTAACTTTTTTATTCTTGTGGTAATACAAGAGAAAACAAGTGTCTCTTAGGACGCTTCTTCGTCTGTAGTTTCCCCCTTGCAGTTCATTTGATGAAAGAAGCGTCGTTAGTCTTGTGGTTTCCTGAGGTGGGATTTTGCCGCTTGTGTTCTCGTAGTGGTGTGTAACATTTCCCTCTGTCTCATGTATATTTTTTCAAGTTGGTAGCTTCATCTAGAGGCTTAATCGGATTATGAATTTCTGGACAGGTCTACTTTATAGATGGTGGTTCTTCATCAAAAGATGCGTAAGATCTCTCTGCATGTTGTTAGCTGCCAGTATTGCTCCACGCTTACATTCTTAGTTGCAAAAAGGTGATACTCTGATTCTAGCATTTCTTCTTTGTCAGTTTTCTGGAACGCTTTTATCTAGACAGATTGAGAGTTCCTAGGTGGTGCAAACGGTTAAGTGCTCAGCTGTTAGCTGAAAGGTTGGCAGTTCAAACCCACCGAGAGGCGCCTCGGAAGACAGCCCAGGGGGTCTGCACCCAAAAGGTCACAGCCTTGAAAACGCTGTGGTGCAGTTCTGCTCTGCACACATGGGATTGCCGAGTCAGAATCTGCTCAATGGCGCCAGACAGTAACCACAGTATAGAGATAGGCCGCTCTTCCGTTACCCAGTGGTGCACTTTGCATAGGAATGGGAGGATAAATATGCAAGTCTTTTCCTTTATTTTTACCCAGCTTCAAAATGCAGAGTTGGTTTCTCTGAAGGTAACCAATTAGACTTTTGTTTTTTAATCACCAGTGACTCCAGTACTTAAACATATTTGATATACTTAATTCTATTGCTGTTATGCTTATTGATCCTCAAATTGCCTCTTTCGCCAGTGGGAGCTTCTTCAGTTGGCTTACAAGTACTGTAAACACAAGCCTAGCAGTGCTGGATGGCTGTGTTGCTCTCTCTCTGACACGGCTAGATGTTCTGTGCATTCCCTGCCCCAGACCAGGAGTAAGTCATTTCTCCTGAAAGCCCTGTTCTCCTTTAATGGGAAAAGGTATTTTTATACCACAGTATGGGCACCAGTGGGCTCAAACATAGCAAAGATTGTGAAGATGTCATAGGACCGGGCAGTGCTTCGTTCTGTGGTGCGTTGGGTCGCTCTGAGTTGGAAGTGACTCCAGGGCCCCTAGCAACAACGTGGGCACCAAGGATACTTACTGCTGCATCAGTCATTGTTTATAGGCCTTTTCAATTGATAGAGGTAACAAACATATTTATGAATAAAATACCACATAAAAAACCCAAAACCCGTTGCCGACGAGTCGATTATGACTCACAGCAACTCTATAGGACAGAGTAGAACTGCCCCATGGGGTTTCCATGGCTGTGATCTTTACAGAAGCAGACTGCCAGTTCTTTCTCATATGGAGCAATTGATGGGTTCAAACTGCTGACCTTTTGGCTTGCAGCTGAGCGCCTAATCACTGGGCTACCAGGGCTCCTTAAAATACCACAAAAGGTCATATGAATAGTCAGATTCGCCACTGTGGATGTTTACTTAACCTCCTCTGTTTTACTTTTGTATCTCCTTTTTCCCCATATGGAAAATCTTGGGTTTGAAGGATACCAGGGGTGTTAGACTATTCAGTAATCAGAGCTTTATTCATTCGCTTTACAGCCCAGCGGCCTCAGAATAACAGTTTCTACACCGCCACCAATGTGATTGTTGAAAACATGTTAAAAAGCTGGTGTACTGTGTTTAGTGTCCTAGCGTATTGCGGTTATGTACTACCCTGCTCCCTGTGTCCCTTGCTTAGTCGTTGTTCTGCATGTAAATGCATGTTCTGTGCTCACCACCCGTCTCTACGGTCATTTCTTCCTGAAGCCCATTCCCCAGGAAGTTCGGAGGGAAGAGCCCTTCCTTGGGAATGATAGTTCCTGGAGCTTTGCCTGTTAATGACAGTTTGCTGCCTTTTTACTCGAAAGTAAGTTTGGCTAGATAGAAAATCTTTGGCTTACCTCTTCTTAAGTATTTTTTAACTGTATTACTCAATTGTCTTCCAGCACAGTGTGTTATTAAAGTTTGATGTTATCCATAAATTTTCCTTCCATCATGTATGAGTTATTCCTTTATCTTGGGGGCCCAAAGATCTTTTTTTTTTTCCTTCTCTTTTTTCTTCTGTTACTTTGAAGTCCAGTCTTTTTATTAGTAATGAGAACGTGGTACGTCCAGTCTGACTGAGAAAAAGTGTGCGTGTCTGCGCCGACAGAAAAAGTTTTAAATCTTTAAATCCATCCAAGTTTAACTTAGAAAATGCTTGTCAGTACCACAGGGGAAAGGGTGTTATGGGAGGCTTTGTGCTCATAGAGTCTGTCCGTCCTGGTCAAGCAGTGAGAGAGGTTGTGGTGAGTGTTGGTGACCTGGCCCAGGGATAGGGGCTGCACGGTGACAGCGGCTGGTGTTCTAGCTCAGAGCATCTTCCCGTTTGGTCACAAACCATGTCATCTGGCAGGACGATAATCTTCAGTCACTGACTTTTCTTCCCTTTAACATGGATCTGACAAGCAGGTCTTCCTTTTCAAGGGTTATTTACCTCCACTGAGACTATTCAAAGACAGTGGCACAGAGGAGTTCCAAAAACACTTAGAGCATTACTGAAAAAGGTAAGTTGCCTCATATGGACACTGTGTTGCATATGTATGTTCCAACCCAGTACATACAACTGGATTCCCCTACACATGACCGAAACCTAACCTGTTGCAGTTGAGTCGATTCCGACTCATAGCGACCCTGTAGGACAGAGTAGAACTGCCCTGTAGGGTTTCCAAGGAGTGGCTGGTGGATTTGAACTGCCGACCTTTTGGTTAGCAGCCAAGCTCTTGACTGCTGGGCTCTACACATAGGAATTGTTGAAAATGAGATGTGTTTTAGGAAGCGAGACTGATTCAGTGTTAAAATCATACACGTACTGGTGACGCATTTCTCTTTGCACCAGACTCTCACGTTTCTGTTCTGTCCGTGCCATCCCTTCCACCTGGATAGCTTGCTTTCCTCGTTTCTGTTTGCCCGGCGAATTCCTGCCCCTTCTCCTCAGAACCTGGAAGCCTTTCCTCAGGCAGCCCCTCCGTCCCCCTTCTGTATTACTTATGTCCCTTGGCTGTTCATTCCTAGCCATTGTTCGTTTGAGTTTTTGTCTTGCCCTGTAGCCTGTAAGCTCCTGGAGGGCAGCAAGTCTGTCTTACTCATCGCTGGATAGGTAGCACTTCAAACGCGGTGTGTGTTTCCTAGGGGGTAGTGGTCTCCAGCTGATCTGAACTCTCATCGCCATTACTGTGTATACTCGACACAAGGCAGACATCATTGATTAACGACAGTTAAGAGGCCTTGAGTTGGATGTGAACAGCCAGCATTTAAACTAGTACAGTATTTGTCAGGTTTTACTAAAACGGGGCAGGAGATGCCTTGAAAATCAGGTGTGGTAACATTTTCAGAGCTATAGTAGGTCCTAATTTTTTTTTTTTTTGGATTTAGAAGTAAATAGAAGCTGATGTTGACTCATTGTAAAACTTAGAACAACTCATATAACCTTTCTCTTCTGAGCTTTGTTACCCTTTGTCTGTGACTAATGCTCTGGCAGTTTTCTTTCACTGTATATGATTATTCTCTTGTTTGGAAAAAATTATTCTGAAGCTCATGGTTGTAGATAAATATAACGTGCTCACACAAAGGGTAAGGAAAAACGAGACTACTCAGTTCAGTGTCTCCCTTGGAAACAAGGTTTTTGTGTGTATTTGAAATTTTTACTTATTTAATATAGTGACTCTGTCCTCTCTGTTGATAGACCTCATGCTTCTCACATATTTTATATAAAATTATTTAGTAATCATTCCATCTGTCTTGCTGGAAAGAGGAAAATATATGAAGGAGAAAATGTGAAGTTACTTGTAAGAGTGAATAGAATCTTTGAGATGCGTTTCTTGTCATCACACTCTCATGGTGACTTTTGTTTGTGTGCTAATTTTAAATTTTACCCTGCTCATTAGCCATTTGTTATTGGCAGTTGATTCTGACAAACGACACTCCAGTGATTTTGCCCTATGGAAGGCAGCTAAACCCCAGGAGATTTTTTGGACATCACCTTGGGGACTTGGAAGACCTGGCTGGCACATTGAATGTTCTACCATGTCAAGGTAAGGGTTTCCTGGATACTTTATGTGTTCTGTGTTTGTGTTAAAGGTTAAGCAGTGCGTGGTCTGGTCAGCAGAGGGCATAGATGTTATCAAGCTCAGGCTGAGAACCAGTGCTAAGGAGGCAGGCTGTCTGAGAAGAAAAGCTAGTGCTGGTATGACTAGCCGTAAGAAGTAAAACAAACAAAACCACTGCTTATCTGTCTCTCCTTGCATCAGCCCTTCCGTGTGTTAGTGGAAAGGCTGATTTACAGTTCAGGTCTTGACTTCCTTCCATGTCGAAGGCTGTCCCAGGTTTACCTTAATTTTTCTTCTGAGGTGGGTTTAGGAAAAAGTTTGTCGAGGAGTGGGGACATCTAGAGTGACTCCACACCTGCCGACCCAGCAGCTTGAGTGTCTTCAGGAGTGTGCAACCTTCCTTGGGCCACACAGTGCTCGTGTGCTCTTCACGGACAGATGGTTTTTTGGGAGCCTCATTTTTATTAACTAGTGAGCAGACCAGCTATCTGTGCCCCCCGCCACGCACTAACTCCCAAAGCTGGTTCTCCGTGGAATCTCATCCAGCACCCCCATCTGCTTTCACTTTCCTGCCTCCAGAATCTTGCCCCTTTGTGCCAGCTCTTTCATCTCAGGCAGCAAACACGCACAAGACTTCTCTGTATTAGGAAACCTCCAATGATTAAACAAAGATCCGTTTTTGATCCTGGATTCCCTTCTAGCGTCCACCTTATTTGTCTTTTTGTCAGCAAAGCTTCTTTAAGAGGTGCTCTCTCTTCACCACACCTCTTACGAACTGTGTGACACACGGCTGTCTGGTTTACTCCCTGCTCGTCCTGGTCACCGTGGCCTCGGTGTCCACACCCGGTTAGGAGGAAGCTGCTCACTTCTCTGTGGCCCTCTGCTGTAGCTCGTCCAGGTCACCGTGGCCTCGGTGTCCGCGCCTGGTCAAGAGGAAGCCGCTCACTTCTCTGTGGTCCCTCTGCCGTAGCTTGTCCAGGTCACCGTGGTCTTGGTGTCCACGCCTGGTCAGGAGGAAGCAGCTCACTTCTCTGTGGCCCTCTGCCGAGGCTCGTCCAGGTCACCGTGGCCTCGATGTCCGTGCCTGGGCAAGAGGAAGCTGCTCACTTCTCTGTGGTCCCTCTGCCATAGCTTGTCCAGGTCACCGTGGCCTCAGTGTCCATGCCTGGTCAGGAGGAAGCTGCTCACTTCTCTGTGGCCCTCTGCCGTAGCTCGTCCAGGTCACCATGGCCTCGGTGTCCATGCCTGGTCAGGAGGAAGCTGCTCACTTCTCTGTGGCCCTCTGCCGTAGCTCGTCCAGGTCACCGTGGTCTTGGTGTCCACGCCCGGTCAGGAGGAAGCTGCTCACTTCTCTGTGGTCCCTCTGCCGTAGCTCATCCAGGTCACCGTGGCCTCGGTGTCCATGCCTGGTCAGGAGGAAGCCGCTCACTTCTCTGTGGCCGTCTGCCGTAGCTCGTCCAGGTCACCGTGGTCTTGGTGTCCACGCCCGGTCAGGAGGAAGCTGCTCACTTCTCTGTGGTCCCTCTGCCGTAGCTCGTCCAGGTCACCGTGGCCTCGGTGTCCATGCCTGGTCAGGAGGAAGCCGCTCACTTCTCTGTGGCCGTCTGCCGTAGCTCGTCCAGGTCACCGTGGTCTTGGTGTCCACGCCAGGTCAGGAGGAAGCTGCTCACTTCTCTGTGGTCCCTCTGCCATAGCCTGCACTCTGGTTCCTCGCAGTTCTCTCGCTTTCTTTGGCTTTTGTGAAACAGCGTTCTTCTGGTGTTCTGCGTCTCTGAGTGAGTCTGCACTATGTCATTTGTGACCCTCTCTTCAGACTTCCCTTTAAATATCAGGCACTCCCTGTGGCTCTATCCTGGCCCAAATGCCTCTTTTTCTTATGTCTTCCTCCTGTGTTCTCCCTCCTTCTTCCCTAGCTTTACCTGCCATACTCATACCTGGCTGGTCTTCTGATTCTGAGTCCAGCTGTCTGTTTGACAGAGGCACCTGGTGCTGCAAAGGCACCTCAGTCAGCAGCTCTGAAGGTGAATTTACCCATCTTCTCCCAGACTTACTCTTATTCTCACGGTCCCTGTCTTAGCTAACGGCATCACCGTCTTGCCAGTTACTCAAGGTAGAATTTAATAGAGATTGTACAAATGTGCTATTCTACAGAAGTTGCCCTAGCCATACACACATGGCAATTTAAATTAATAAACATTAAATAAAATTAAAAACTCAGATTTTCGGTCACACTAGCCACACGGCACTGCTCAAGAACTGTGCGTGGCCAGTGGCCACCATATTGGACAGCACAGATACACAGCTTGTCCATCAGTGGAGAAAGTTGTTGGACAGCGCGGTCTGGAACCTCTCCTTATGGCATATATCCCGTCTGTCAGTAGGTCTTGTTGATGTATTTTTTTCCTGTCTAATAGTTCTCAGGTGTGTGCTCCCCTCTTGTTCAGTTCTGCTGATCTGAGATCTTTCAGCATTCATCAGGACTATTACAGATAGGTAGCTGCTGTTGAGTTGACTTCAACTCCTGATGACCTTACGTACGACAGAAGGAAACCTTGCTTGGTACAGGGTCATCGTTAAGATCGCCAGCATGTTCCAGTCCATTGTTGTGGCTATGTGCCAGTCTCACAGAGGGTCTCCCTTGCCCTCACCAGTCCTCTGCTTCACCAAACGCGATGTCCTCCTTCCGCATTTGATCCCTCCTGCTGATATGTCCAAAGCAAGTGAGTCAGACAGTGTTCTTTTGTGATCCATGAGGTTTCATTGGCTAATTTTTGGAATTTGATTGCGAGGTCTTTCTTCCTAGTATTAGTCTGAAAGTTGCACTGAAACCTGTCCACTGTGGGTGACCCTACTGGTACTTGAAATACTGGTGGCACAGTTTCCAGCCACCACATGGGACAAAGGGACAGAGATACGGTGGAGGACTATTACGTACCCTCTTAGTGTACCTTTCTCTTGTCCAGCCTTCACACTGCCGTTGGGGTGACTCTGAGATACAGATCCGGCCGCATAACTCCTTTGCTTAAATGATCACAGGGCTCCTTATTGCCTGCACTACGACGTCTGTGCTCCTTAGGTAATCTTCCAGCTCCTGTTCTCACTACTTGTGCTTTGAACCTTATACTCTGGCAGTGCTGAGTTTTTAAGGTTCCCCCACACGCCAGCTGTCTCGGCTTATGCTGTTTTCTCTGTTGAGAAGTCCTCGTCTCCTCTTTGCCGAATGGCTCCTGTCTACCCCCGGGGTCAGCAGAGGTGTCACCTCCTTTAGGAGACCCCGGAGACCCCTGACTGGGCCGGCACCTCTTCTCCTTTGTCCCTTCAGCTTCTTGAATATCTTCTCTCTGATCCCTTCCTTTACTATTTTGGAGTCATTAAAGGTAAACTCCTGGAGGGCAGACTATGTTGGTCTCATCTCCCTTGTCCAGCCCTTCCGGTCCTCTTTCCCCCACCCAGCAAGGCTGTAGCACAGTACTGACACATGGGCACTCAGATCTGGGTTGAACTGAAGTGTGTGCTCTTCAGATTAACAATGCTTTAATTGCACATGCCTCCTGGGTTGCTAGGCGTTGGATGTGACATTGGTTCCCTATCGCAGAGCTTGTAGCTTGGGGGGGATTGGCACTTTTGCAGATGATTATTAGACATCATTTTGTCAATGTTCCAGAAGAGAACAAAGAACTGAAGTCCATAGGGCAGCATCTCAGTCCAGGATCTGTGTAGAGTGAACTAGGAGCATGAGGTCCCCTTCCTTAGAAACGGGATGTGTCTCCTCTTCTCGTCCCTCCCCGGATCATATCAGTTAGCTTATCAGTGTTTGCTGAAAATGAAGTAACTATTACGTTGCCTTTTCTGAGAGGAAAATGATTGACGAGGAAAATGATTGACTTAGGCAGGAAGGGAGACAGTTCAGTATGGATGGTCCCAGTCAGAGGTGAGCACCATTACGTGTCTGGTTGGCTGTGGCCTTGTCATAGATGGCAAGGAAGTTCCCGTCTCCTCTTAGTTCGTTAAGGGGTTTTTATCACGAAAGGGCATTGGGCTTCCTTCCGATACTTTTTCTGCAGCTGTTGAGTTGATCATGTGGTTTTTGCCCGTAAATGGTACTTTACATTAATTTATTTTCACATGTCAAACTGATCTTGTGTTTCCGGTATAAGTAACACTTGGTCAAGGTACATAGTCTTCTTTACGCGTTGCTGGAATTGGTCTGCTAGCATTGTGTTGGGGAATCTTGCATCTGTGACATAAGAATATTGATACTGTTTGGTAGTTTTTTTTGTGATGTCTGTCTGGTTTTGTTATTAGGATAGTACTGGCTTCATAGAGTAAGTTGGAATAAGTTCTAGCTTTAGAAGACTTTCTGAAGAATTGGTATTAATGCTTCTTTGGATATTTGGTAGAATTATGTGGTGAAGCTGCCTGGGCTTTTCTTCGTGGGAAGTTTGAAAATTACTCATTCAGTCTCTTGCCTATTCAGGGTTTCTATTTCTTCTCGAGTCAGTTTCAGTACTTTGTGTCTTTCCAGCAGTTTGCACATTTCATCTGTGTTATTTAATTTGTTGGCATACAGTTGTTGATAATGCTGTCTTATAATGCTTTGTTTCTTTCTATAAGGTCAGTAGTAATGCCTCCTCTCTTATTTTTGACTTTAGCAATTTGAGTCATCTCTTCAAAGAAATAACTTTTATTTTCATTGATTTTCTTTTTTGTCCTATTCTCTATTAATTTCTGCTCTAATTTTTATTATTTTCTTTTTTCAGCTTGTTTGGCCTTTTTCCTTAGTCTTTTCTTATATTCTATAACCATCACATTTTTGAAGCAGGCAGGCCAGTTTTTTTGCACAGTGCTCCTTGGTTTGGGTCTGCCTGATGGTTCTGCTTGATTAGATCCGAGGTAGGCATCTGGGGCAGTAATACAGAAGCAATGCCGTATTTCCAGTGCATTGCACCACAAATACACAGTGTCAGTTTGTCCTTTTTGGTGGTGGTAACTTTTACTTCATTTGGTTAATGTGGTGTCTTCAGGTTTCTACACTATAAATTTAGTGTTTTTCCCTTTATAATTAATAAAAAATCCGTTGCTGTCGAGTCGATTCTGACTCATGGCGACCCTGTAGCACAGGGTACAACTGTACCACAGGGTTTCCAAGGAGTACACGGTAGATTTGAACTGCTGACCTTTTCGTTAGTGTCCAAGTTCTTAACCACTGCGCCAGCAGGGTTTCCTTGTAGTTAATTAATAATTGAGGCTGTATAAATATCTTGTTCTCAGGAAACTTTTATGGAGTCATTTTAGCCTCTGTTGATGATTCTTGCCTGCGTTAATTATTACTATGGTGGTCTTCAAAAAGTGATTTTTGAAGTTCTGTCATTTCTCGTCTATTAGCTGAGATTCGCTGTGAAGAAGGACCTGCCCTTGTTTGTTTGTTTGCTTATTTATTTATATCAGTGTGGGCATGTGGATGTTTACTTCATTCACTCGGTTATATCTGTTAACTGTGGTTATTTATTTTGATGCTCAGATTGTTCCCAGTTTGCCCCTTCAGGCTGCTACCTGTGTCCTTCTGATACATCCCCATTATTCTCAAGCACGTCTTTTGTTTTTTGACACAAGGTACCCTGCGCTCACATTGTACCTTCTTGCCCCACTAATAGAATCAGCCATTTCTTCAAAGAGCCCTAGTTTCTTTTAGTGAAGAATAGTGTTTGGAAACAGAGATCTGGGTCCTAGGTATTTTCCGCATTTTTTAGTTTGAAAAATTTTTAATTATAGAAAATTTGAAATGTAAGTGCAATGAACGTCCTCATACCCTTCACCGTGACTGTTTTGACCGGGTTGTTAGTGGTAGCAGTGCTTCTGGTGTATTTCTGAGGTGCATCATTACAGAAGTTTTAACCTAAACAAGCTCAGCAACGACCACAGCATCAGCAACAGAGGCACACCGTAGCCAAAGTAATTAACGTCGCATTTATATGACCGGAACATTCTGAAATTTGTTGAAATCTTGATTACATTTTAAGCCACTGTGTGTTTCTTAACAATTATATATATTTAATTTCGTTTCTATTTAAATTTTAAAATAAAATATTTGCGTGAATATTCTAATGTTTTAACTCATTTACACCGTTGTTTAAACTTTATGGCTGTGATATTCTATATGTTAATATACTCATTGCCACGGAGTCGATTCAGACTCATGGAGACCCTATAGGACAGAGTAGAACCTCCTCATAGGGTTTCCAAGGCTGTAATCTTTACGGAAGCCGACTGCCACATCTTTCTCCCACAGAGTGGCTTGTGGTTTCAAACTGGCGACCTCTTGGTTAGCAGCTGAAAGGTTAACCACTGTGCCACCAGGGCCCCTTGATAAGCTGCTCTTAAGTAAACAAATCCAGTCAGTTTTAGATCAGCCGTTGTATGGGGTGCCGTCTGTCATCTGGTTAGGTGTAAACATGCGTTAACAGGGCTGATCACCCCCTGTCGGAAGTCTGTGTTCCTCCTCGTGTCTCATCCACTGACCCAAAACTGGTCTAGTTTTCAGCCTACTTAGGGTCCAGCCTGGTCTTTCAGCAGGAATGCCTCAGTCACCGCTACTTGCCTGTCGAGAGTTTCTTCATTCTGTTTAAGACCCAGCAGGAAGTCCAGCCTTTCCCTACAGCCGCTCCGTGCCACCCTCACCGGTGGTTCGTTTGGAAACGGATCCAGTAATTCCTGAGTCATCAAACGCTAATGTTAGTGTGAAGCGTGGGTCTAGTTTTTCATTAAAAAGTAAAAAACAAAGCTACAGCCAGCCCTCAGTCATATATATATTTGTAAATGCTTACTGGTTTAACAGCAGACTGTAGGATAACAATTGAGTTGCCAAAGGATATTTCTTTTTATTTTTTGTTTTAATTGTGCTTTAGGTGAAAGGTTACACCTCAAGTTAATTTCTTATACAAAAATGCATACACATATTGTTATGTGACAGTAGTTGCGATCCTTGTAACGTGACAGCACACTCCCCCTTAGGAGATTCAGTCCTTGTAACAAGACAGCACACTCCCCCTTAGGAGATTCAGTCCTTGTAACGTGACAGCACACTCCCCCTTAGGAGATTCAGTCCTTGTAACGTGACAGCACACTCCCCCTTAGGAGATTCAGTCCTTGTAACGTGACAGCACACTCCCCCTTAGGAGATTCAGTCCTTGTAACGTGACAGCACACTCCCCCTTAGGAGATTCAGTCCTTGTAACGTGACAGCACACTCCCCCTTAGGAGATTCAGTCCTTGTAACGTGACAGCACACTCCCCCTTAGGAGATTCAGTCCTTGTAACGTGACAGCGCACTCCCCCTTAGGAGATTCAGTCCTTGTAACGTGACAGCGCACTCCCCCTTAGGAGATTCAGTCCTTGTAACGTGACAGCACACTCCCCCTTAAGATATTTATTTTTTAGATTCGGATCATTTCTCTGAAGTAGGAAGAAAACATTTAGTAAGTTTCAGATGTAACGTTATTAAATAATTTATTTTTGTTGAAAAACCTAAACAATGAAAGTAGACTTTTATTTCTCCTCAGCTTTTCTCTTCTTTTAAAAGAATTCTACCACACAGCCGAGAGTAGCCTGGTGTAGTGAACACCCACAGTTGATCTTTGTTCAACCTTAACATTATTTGCTTCAGATCTTTTTTAAAAAATGAATTGATCGTCACAAGTAAAACTCAGGTTTCTTGTATACTCCTTCCAAATTCCGTCTCTGTCACCTCACAGAGATAATCGTTCTCTCCTTCATAGCATTTTGAATTTTAAGTGATTTTAGAGGTACTCTAACACCCACCACTAAAGATGTAAAAATAGCGTATGGCCTGGTCTGCTGCTGAGACGTGGCCGGTGCACCTGCACTTCTCCCTGGCCAGGGGAGCAGAGCTGCGGCCTCAGCGGAAAAGGAAGAACCTCAGCTGGCGGTGGCGGCCTTCCTTAAACTATTTTAAGGAAATTAAAGAATGTCCGACTGCATCCCCGCCCTGCCGGGCCTCCACTGGTGGAGGGTGCGTTTCCTCCAGTGCCTAGAGCCCCAGGTCCATCTGTGCTGCCTAAGTTTCCAGGAGCCAGCATCCCCACCGTGTTGGTTTTTGCATCTTTAGCTTTTTCTGAAACAGCCTCTAGTCAGCCTGACCCATTCATGGTGAACAGGTACGAGCCGTGTTTTCACAAGTGCTCTGGTGGCAGCATTCATGGTGAACAGGTACGAGCCGTGTTTTCACGAGTGCTCTGGTGGCAGCGTTCATGGTGAACAGGTACGAGCCGTGTTTTCACGAGTGCTCTGGTGGCAGCGTTCATGGTGAACAGGTATGAGCCGTGTTTTCACGAGTGCTCTGGTGGCAGCATTCATGGTGAACAGGTACGAGCCGTGTTTTCACGAGTGCTCTGGTGGCAGCATTCATGGTGAACAGGTACGAGCCGTGTTTTCACGAGTGCTCTGGTGGCAGCGTTCATGGTGAACAGGTACGAGCCGTGTTTTCACGAGTGCTCTGGTGGCAGCGTTCATGGTGAACAGGTATGAGCCGTGTTTTCACGAGTGCTCTGGTGGCAGCGTTCATGGTGAACAGGTACGAGCCGTGTTTTCATGAGTGCTCTGGTGGCAGCGTTCATGGTGAACAGGTACGAGCCGTGTTTTCACGAGTGCTCTGGTGGCAGCATTCATGGTGAACAGGTATGAGCCGTGTTTTCACGAGTGCTCTGGTGGCAGCATTCATGGTGAACAGGTATGAGCTGGGTTTTCACGAGTGCTCTGGTGGCAGCACGGGTTCCGAGTGGTCTGCCCAGCCCCGGCTCTCCTACCAGCCGTGTCGATCGTGGTGCGCGGTTTGTAGACTACGAGGTTTTCCGGGGGTGGAGAGCGTAACGTTAGAGGAGAAATGCCCACAACTGAAATATATTGCTTTAAAACCTATTGCCTTGTTATTCACATACAACAATTAGATAAATTTTCAAAAGACAATAGAAAATGTCATTATTTCATATTTCCACCTCTTGTTAAACAGAAAGCCTGCTAAACTCTTACTGAGAGTGAGAAGAGGCAGTTTTGTGTTTTTCAACCATGTATTGTGTCTGAAGCAAAGTTTAGTAGGAGGAAAAGCTGTGAATTAGGGACTTTACGAGGAAGTAAAAATAGAATTTCAATTTTAAATTTCCATCAGTTAAATAATCATGCAAATTGATTTAAAATTGAGATTTTTTTTTTCATTGCGTAAAAAAAGCCGGCAGGATTAAATATAAAATACGGTTTGGAAGAATATGTTATTCGAGTGAATTAATTCACTACGGTGCTGTTTCTTGCAGTTTGATATTTGGAAGTCAATTGGATATCCACTCGGGTGGGATCGATTTAGCTTTTCCGCATCACGAAAATGAAATCGCGCAGTGTGAGGCCTTCCATCAGTGCAAGCAATGGGGAAATTATTTTCTGCATTCTGGTAAGTGATGGCTTCGAGTTAGTTTGTTCTATTTGGATTCTGTCTGTATTGGTAAAACAGCTTCATTAGGAAATACATAGGTAAACGTACAGGTTAAGAAATGGATTTCTCTCTTAAATTATTTTATGAATTTCGGTCCATTGAAAATGAGCTTCCCTCGGATTGGAATAACAAACATGCGTTTTTGGAACTGAAATATCAACTGACTAGAATATAGAAAGTGTTTTACACTGCTGTTCTGTTTAAGTTCCTTTCAAATAAAAACTTCAGCAATTTTGAGTGGTGTGATCTAATAGTAATTTTGAATGTGCTATATTAGCAACTACGGCTGCTAACCAAAAGGTCAGCAGTTTGAATCCACCAGGGGCTCCTTGGAAACGCTGTGGGGCAGTCCTACTCTGTCCTATAGGGTCGCTATGAGTTGGAATCATCTGGCCGGCAATGGGTTTGGTTTTTTTTTTTTTTTTTAAGCTCTAGTAAGGTCACCATAACATGTCTGTCACACTATCTTTTGTTTCATTATTCAGAAAGAACATAATCAGTTAACACCAGCCGTCAGTTCTCAAAAGCAGATACGACATTACGAAACAAGTGGTATCTTTAGCATAGCAGTTTTGAAATTTACTTTGGTTCACAGGAAGATTCATGTGTACAGATTGTGATAAAGGGCATGGGGCCAGAATTAAGCAGTCTTATTATCTTTTTTGGAAGGGACGCTTCAGGTGTTTGAGAAGAAGAAAGATAAAGACTGTTAGTGTTAGTGATAAACCAAAATCAGACTCGCCGTCGAGTCAATTCCAACTCATAGCAACCCTATAGGACAGAGTAGAACTGCCCCATAGACTTTCCAAGGAGCATCTGGTGGATTTGAACTCCCGACCTTTTAGTTAGCAGCCGTAGCTCTTAACCAGTGCACCACCAGGGCTCCTGGTTAGTGACAGGGTTTGGAAATGAAAGCAATCAACGTTTAAAGTATAGCAAGTTACAGTTATTATTCTGTATGTTTTTGAATTAAGAAAATTAGGTTCTCACCATTACAAAACCCTTTGCCGGGGTAATATAAAATGCAGAGGTGTCCCATTTTTATCGTATGCATTACATTCTATGAACTCTACACTAAGGGCTCGTTTGAGTTTCTTCATGGAAGTAAAGAAGACAAGGCTGCTTGCCCCAGAGTATACTCACTTCCGTCTTTTCTTTGCACCCCAAGCTTACCCTTGGGAGCCCAGGGGACTGCAAAGCGCGTTCCATCCAACCATTGCTGTGTGTGTCTCTCACGGTGTCTCAAGATCTCAGTTCTTTGTAGTGACCAGCTCATTTCTGTAATGCCTCCAAGTCGCCTAAAAATAAAACAGAAACAAAGCTGGCTGAGTAGCTATGTTTATGGACTTAATAGCTGTTACCTAGTATTCCAATTCATTTCCTTGGATAGAGCTCAAGAGTTGCCAAAATCCACTTTATTTCTGCCGGTGATGTATCTTGCTAGGTGGATTTCCCAAAATAGAAGGCTGAAAGCCTGACAGTCTTACCTTTGATTTCAGCTGGTGCTTATGAGGTAGGGGAGATGGACCCAGCCTGTGTGGGAAAGTGTTGGAAAAATGACTTCTCAGAGAACCCATCGTATATCAACAGCCAGCTGCCCACGCTTCACTTTAGAAATCCTGTGAAACAAAGTCTGTTCTCCTCTGGCGTGAGGACTTCTGAATTTTATCCTTAGCAGAGTAAATGTGAACAGAGCCTGTTGGAGGAAATGATTGTGGGTCTTTGGTCTGAAGAGCTGCATCTCAGTAATGGAGATATTTGTAGCCCTTGTCTCAGATTCGGTAACCCACGTTGCCGTATTCACTATCTGAAACCTTTCAGGGTCAGTCCTCTGCAGATGCTCCAACTGTCCGTTGATTAATTCTCTTGAGTGGGTTATAGTTGGTTAAGAAAATGGAACATAGTAAAGTCCTTGAGCAGATTGTGGATCCAGGGATCAAAAAAGATAACTTAGCAGTACTAATGCTTGGACTTCTTTAACCCTTGTGAGATAGTAAAGAGGTATTTGGTGTATATAAAGCAGCAGGCTTTGTTTACCTTGCAACATGGGAACGGGAAAGGGTTTTTTGTTGGTGTTTTTGTTACGATGACTGTTACTCCTTGTTAAGACAATTGGAATCTTCTTCGTTCCACTTCAGCCCTATCCTGGAAAAAACAACCGTGTCTCCTGACATGTAAGAGAATTAGTACATTTTTTCCTAATGGGCTGGGAGATAGTGTTAAGTAGTCAGGTGTGTTTTGTTTTCCAGATGTTGTCCATTAAAAATAAAATCTAATTGTGGTTGGTGTTTATGGGAGCCCTGCTGGCTCAATGGTTAAGAGCTTGGCTGCTAACCAAAAAAGGTCGGCAGTTCCAATCTACCAGCTGCTCCTTGGGAACTCGGTGGGGCAGTTCTACTCTGTCCTGTAGGGTTGCTATAAGTTGAAATTGCTTGATGGCAGTGGATTTTGGGGTGGTGTGTATGACATGTTGTATAGAATTATTTATTCAGGTTTGTATTTCTTTTTGGAAGCTACATTTTAACCAGTTTTCAGAAAAAGAAAAAAAAACTTAACCTTGAACCACCCTTATTTTTGAAGTAGTGTCAGTAAACAAGGAAGGATTTTCTGTTAGGAAACACCCTTGCTTGGAAATAAATCTTTTAAAAATACGGTCTCACCACTATTATAAGATCTTGAGAAATAGTAAACCTGAGAAGAACACATACTTTTGTGGTTACGAGGGGGGGAGCGAGGGAGGGTGGGAGAGGGTTTTTCTATTGATTAATCAGTAGATAAGAACTGCTTTAGGTGAAGGGAAAGACAACACTCAATACATGGAAGGTCAGCTCAATTGGACTGGACCAAAAGCAAAGAAGTTTCCGGGATAAAATGAATGCTTCAAAGCTCAGCGGAGCAAGCGCGGGGGTCTGGGGAACATGGTTTGCGGGGACTTCTAAGTCAATTGGCAAAATAATTCTATTATGAAATCATTCTGCATCCCACTTTGAAATGTGGCGTCTGGGGTCTTAAATGCTAACAAGCAGCCATCTAAGATGCAGCAATTGGTCTCAACCCACCTGGAGCAAAGGAAAATGAAGAACACCAAGCCCACATGACAACTAAGAGCCCAAGAGACAGAAAGGGCCACATGAACAAGAGACCTACATCATCCTGAGACCAGAAGAACTAGTTGGTGCCCGGCCACAATCGATGACTGCCCTGACAGGGAGCTCAGCAGAGGACCCCTGAGGGAGCAGGAGAGCAGTGGGATGCAGACCCCAAATTCTCATAAGAAGACCAAACTTAATGGTCTGACTGAGACTGGAGGAATCCCGGCGGCCATGCTCTCCAGACCTTCTGTTGACACAGGACAGGAACCATCCCTGAAGACAACTCATCAGACATGAAAGGGACAGGTCAGTGGGTGGGAGAGAGACGCTGATGAAGAGTGAGCTAATTATATCAGGTGTACACTTGAGATTGTGTTGGCAACTCTTGTCTGGAGGGGGGATGGGAGGATAGAGAGAGAGGGAAGCCGGCAAAATTGTCAAGAAAGGAGAGACTGAAAGGGCTGACTCAAGACGGGGAGAGTAAGTGGGAGTAGGGAGTGAGATGTATGTAAACTTATATGTGACAGACTGATTGGATTTGTAAACGTTCACTTGAAGCTTAATAAAAGTTATTATAAAAAAAAAAAAAAATACGGTCTCAGAAGAATTCCACAATTCATAGTTTTATTGACTGTGCAACGCCACCCAACTGTGTGGATCATAACAAATTATGGATAACATTTTGAAGAATGGGAATTCCACAACACTTAATTGCGCTCGTATGGAATCTGTACATAGGCGAAAAGGCAGTTGTTTGAATAGTTGTTCGAACAGTGCGTGGCTTAAAATCGGGAAGGGTGTGCGTCAGGGTTGTATCCTTTCACCATACTTATTCAGTCTGTCTGCTGAGCAAATAATCTGAGAAGCTGGACCATATGAAGAAGAACACGGCATCAGGATTGGAGGAAGACTTATTAACAACCTGCAATATGCAGATGACACAGCTTTGTTTGTTGAAAGCAAAGAGAACTTGAAGTACTTACTGTGGAAGATCAAAGACCACAGCCTTCAGTGTGGATTACACCTCAATACAAAGAAAACAAAAATCCTCACAGCTGAACCCATAAGCAACATCATGATAAATGAAGAAAATATTAAAGTTGTCAAGGATTTCTTTTTACTTGGATCCACAATTAACACCCATGGAGGCAGCAGTCAAGAAGTCAAACAACGCATTGCACTGAGCGAATCTGCTGCAAAAGACCTCTTTAAAGTGTTAAAAGCAAGGATATCACTTTGAGGACTGAGGTGCTCCTGACGCACGCCACGGTATTTTCAGTCGCCTCATGTGCATGCGAAAGCTGGACGGTGAATAAGGAAGACTGAAGAATTGATGCCGTTGAGTTACGGTGTTGGTGAAGAATATTGAATATATACCATGGTCTGTCAGAAGAACAAACAAATCTGTCTTGGAAGATGTACGGCCAGAATGCTCCTTAGAGATGAGGCTAAAGAGACTTCGTCTCGAGTAGTTTGGACATGTTATGAGGAGGGACCAGTCCCTGGAGAAGGACATCATGCTTGGTAAGGTGTAGGGTCAGCGAAAAAGAGGAAGACCCTCAAGGAGAAGGACTGACAGTAGCTGTAACAGTGGGCTCAAGCAGCAATTGTAAGGATGGCACAGGACTGGGCAGTGTTTCTTTCTGTTGTACGTAGGATCACTGTGAGCTGGAACTGAGATGGTGGCACTTAACAACAACAACAAAGAATTCCAGGCTCAGGTTTAGAAGGTCCTTAAATAGTGTGGTTTTTCTCCTCTCTTTTATATATAGGAGTTGAAATAATATCACCGTCTTGATAAACCTGTGAAAACAAACTATAATAAAAAAATCTAATCGATCATACTCAGAGATCTGCAAGCTCAGTTCCACAATTTTGAACAACTGTAAGCAAGCTTTTATTACTGTTGCCTTGTTGGTGAAATGAAAAATTTGTCATTTCTTCAGATGTTTCTAAAATTACAGGAAATGGAAAAAATACGAAGTGTTGCTCTCAGTGTCATAGTTATATATCCTTGTCTGAGTTCTGAGTAAGCCAGTGGTGGCCATGTACCAGGGGTCCTTGTCCCCCCACCCGTCCCCAACATGGTGCTGGGTGTCCCTGAAGCCGTAGAACAAACACAGATGTCTGTTACATCTTCCCGGGGTGCCAAATGTGGATGAAAAATTTTGAGGAGAAACTTGTATATCAGTATATATGTGGGCTTTTAAATATTACAGAATGCAAAGGTTATTAAGTATTTTATGGTGATGCGTGAACGAGATTGGCATGTGGCTTACTGCAGCCAAGTTTGAGGAGCACTTCTCCTCCTCTGTGGATAGAAGAGTTGCCTTCTTCCCACCCACTTCAGAATTAATGATTTTGTTTTTACTTTAGGGCATTTGCACGTTAAAGGCAAAGAAGAAAAAATGTCCAAATCATTAAAAAACTACATTACAATTAAGGTAATGTGCTTTTAAAATGACTTTTTCACTGTGGCACATGTATAGGTTTATAAAATGTTCTTCACACGCACAGATCAGTGACATTTGTGTTCATGTTGGTCAACCATCAGCATGATTCATTTCCAGATTTTTCCATTATCCTTCGAAGACGCTCAGTGTGCTTTTTATATTTTCTGAGTCGCTGATGATTTGCCGGATCTGCTGTAAAGGCTTAACGTGTAGAGTGAGAACCACGAAGTCTCTGATTCTTTGAATATTCCAACCCATTTTCCCTGTAGCCCTAACCTGCCTTTCCTACCTGCCAATTTAAACCAGTGAGTCTTCCTTGTTTTAAAAAGGAGCCCTGGTGGCACAGAGGGTTAAGTGCTAGGCTGCTGTTACTTCTGGAGATATTTTTTCCTCCCCTTCTTTCTGTCTGCTCCTTGTAGGACTCCTGTGATACTACGTGTGTTGGTATGCTTGATGGCGTCCCACAAGTGCCTCAGGCTCTGTTCATTTTTCTTCGTTCTTTTTTTCTTTCTGCTCCCAGACTTGATAATCTGTATTGTCTTATGTTCACTCTCGTTGATCCTCCTCTCACCTGCCTGTTCTAATCTGCTGTTGAACCCCTCTGGTAAATTTTTCACTTGAGTTAATGTTCTCTTGAGCACCAGAATTTCTGTTTGGTTCCTTTGTGTAATTTCTGTATCTTTATTGACTTTCTCATTTTGTCCATGCGTGTTCCTAACTTTCTTTAGTTCTTCATCCATGGTTTTCTTTAGTTCAGTGAGGATGTTTAAGACAGCCAATTTAATGTCTTTGACTAGTAACTCAGATGTCTGGGCTTCCTCAGGAATGGTTTCTGTCAAATGCATTTTGTGATTGGGCCACACTCTCCCACTTCTCTGTATGTTTCATAATTCTTTGAGAACTGGACGTCCTGGGTTGTAGTAGCTCTGGGAATCTAATCTCCCCTCAGGGATTCCTGCTGTTACTCGATGAAGGTTGCACTCATCTGTTAACGGACTTCTCCCATCTTTGTTTGCAAAGTGTATATTCCAGTTGTGTGTGGTCGTTGAAGTTTCTTTCTGTTATTTCTGCAGTCAGCCAGTAGCCTGACAAAGTTCACCAAAAAACAAGAAGAAAAAAAAAAAAACAGTGTGCTGGTCCTTTAAGTTGTTGCCGCTGGGAGTAGCCACTGCTGTGAGAGGGTCAGGACTGCGGCAGTCTGTACCGATCTGGTCCCTGGAGGACACGGTCCCTAATGGCTGCGAGGGCACCAGCCAGCTGTTCTAGGACCATGGCAGCTGCCCCCACTGCTGCAGCCGGGCTGAGGAATGGGGTGGTGGCCGGTTGGCCTGTGTGACTTATCTAGGAGAGATGAGGAGCCTCCCCTGTCATGAGGCTCTTCCCCCGGTTGATAACATTGTCTGATCAGACTGCAGAGTTCTGAAATAGTTGCTCTTTTCAGTTCAACTGCTGTTTGGATGGAGGGACCAACCCCTCGAGCTTCCTACTCTGCCATTTTGAATGTTAGCTTTTTTGGGCTTGTATTTCCTTTTTCTCATGGAACATACCTGGGTGAGGTTATGTGTGTGGTCACAGTGTATGCTTGAGAGTCTCTTAAAGTAACTGTTCTCTCTGTGTGCTGGTTTTCTCTTTATTGCGCAGGCTCGTTTGTTCAGTTTTTTTCCAATTTGATGGTATCCACTCCCCCCTTTTTGGTTTACTTTTATTTTTAAAATATGCCAAGTGTTTACAGGATTTACTAGTGAACACTGTAAAGAAGTCTCGCTTAGCTCCCTTCTGTGTACCTCTTGCACCTCATCCTTGTGTCTAGGTTATCCTCCCAGGGTTTATTTTACAAAAATAAGAAAATATATACATAAATTCTTACATGAGGTAGAATATACAACATACACTGTTCTCCACCTTGCCATTTTAACAGTTTAATGTTTTAATCTGATGATAGAATTAATGTATTTTCTTGCAGAAAGTTTGTATAATACAGACAAGACATAGTGTAAAAATACGAAGATACAAAATGTGAAGAGCAGATCTTCCCAGCCGTGTCCCCTGTTGTCTGGTTTTTCTCCCCCGAAGCAGTATTACCAGTTTCTTACGAGTCAAAGTGTGTGTGTGTGTTTATGTAACTCTATATATATATTCCTCGTTTTTTCTTTTCGAACAGATGGTAGCACTATTTTGCACTTGCTGTTTTCACTTAATCAGTCCTTGGATTGGTCAGTTTTCTGCTCTTGGAGTCTCTCATTCTTTTAAATAGCTATATAGTAGTCCATTACATGGGTGTATTTTAATTAATTTAAACAACCCTTTTAATGGTCACTTAAGTCACATCAAATTTTCTGTGAGGGTGTGTGCATTTTAACGTTTTCATAGAAGTTGCCAAGTCAGCATTCCCTTTTTTTTTAAATAGGACAATGTATTTATTCATTTTAAACTTCATGGATTCCCCCCTCCCCCACCCAGTTTTTGGCTGTTTACAAGTAAATGCTTCCATTAACATTTTTGTATATTTCTTTTCTTTTTTTAATTTATCACCAGTATTACTTTTAATGACGTTAAATGGCTCATCATAGTGGTATAAATAATTTAATTACTGCTGTATTGTTGAACTGTTACGAGACTCGTATTCTGTATCCTACAACACTGTGATGAATATCCTCTGGCTGAACGCTCATGCACATCTAAGGGTTAGCTTTGTTCAGTTCCTGGCCAGTTCCCCGGATGTGCAGCCACCACCCGTCTGTCACTGGGATCTTACGTGTTGCTGTGATGCCGACCAGTTTTCAGCAGAGCTCCCACACTCAGACTAGGAAGAAAAGATTGGTGATCTGTTATAAAAATCAGCCAGAGAAAACCATGTGGATTACAATGGCCTGATCTGTAGCAGATCATGGGGACGGCACAGGACCAGGCGGACTCGGCACCAGCTAACAATGGCAACACCAGCGATTAGTTCCTTGGGGTAAATATCTTGAGGTAGAATTGCGTGCCTGACGATATGCACATTCAAACTGCCTTGGACACCATCGAGTCGATTCTGACTCAGCGACCCTACAGGAGAGTAGACCTGTCCCATAGGATTTCCAAGGCTGTAATCTTTCTGGAAGCAGATGGTCACTTCTTTCTTCTGCAGAGCGGCTGGTGGGTTCCAACCCCTGACCTTTCAGTTAGCAGCCGAGCACTTAACTACAGTGCCACCTGGGCTTCTTGCTTTGGGTACAGATTCTGATAATTTAGCAATAAATACCGGTTTATATTCCCCGCTAACAGTGTATAAAATGTCCGTTTCCCAGTTCCCTTACAACAGCAGGTTAGAAGAATCCTAATCAGTTAAATATTTTTCTTGTTATTTGGTGAAAGATGGCATCTTGATTTTAAATTTCCGTTTCTTTATTAGTTACGTCTAATTTACACACATATATATTTATTAATTATTTTTATTGTACTTTGGATGTAGGTTTACAGAAGTGGGTGTTATTACTGCATTTTAGAGAAGGAGAAAACTAAGGCTTAGAGCAGTCTGGTAACTAGTCCTAAATCATAACCCCAAAATTAGTAAAGCAAGGTTTTGAACCCATATCAGGACTCTAAAGTTCAGGCTCTTTTCAGCCTCCTTTAAGCAGAAAGAATTAAGAGTTTTCATGCAGACAACTATAAAAATCCAGTGAATGGTTCTCAAAATAACGAGGATTCGCAGAAAAAGCACTCGTCTGATAGAAACCAGTAAATGGGAATAAAAAGACAAAATTGAAAAAAATCCTAACATTTGGGGCAATAGCTTAATATCGTCAAGTAAAAATGAGCAAAGGACAAGTGCAGGCTAGCCTAAAGAAAATACAAAATAAAAATAGCTACAGATGGAAAAAAACCCAGAAAATAACAAATGCTTCAGAGGCTGTGGGGAGGCTGGAACTCTTACACACTGTTGGTCGGAGTGCAAGATGGTACAACCATTTTGGAAAATGATATCGCACTTCCTTAGAAAGCTAGAAATAGAAATACCATATGATCCAGCAATCCCACTCCTAGGAATATGTTCTAGAGAAATAAAAGCCATCACACAAATAGATATATGCACAACCATGCTCACTGCGGCACTCTCCACAATAGCAAAAAGATGGAAGCAACCTGGATGCCCATCAACAGATAATGGATAAACAAACTGTGGCCCACACACAGGATGGCACACACACAGGATGGCACACACACAGGATGGCACACACACAGGATGGCACACACACAGGATGGAGTACTGCTGAACAATGAAGAGCAACAGTGAATCTGTAAAGCATCTCACAGCATGGACGAATCTGGAGGGTATTATGTTGCTTGAAATAAGTCAATCACAAAAGGACAAATACTGTATGAGACCTTACTGCAAAAACTCATAAAAAGCTTTACACATAAAAAGAAACAATCTTTGATGGTTACAAGGGAAGGGAAGAGTGGGGATGGAAAAACACTAAATAGACAATAGATAAATGGTAACTTTGGTGAAAGGTAAGACAGTATACAGTACTGGGGAAGCCAGCACAACTTGTTCGAGGCAAGGTCACGGAAGCTTCGTAGACACGTCACGTCCAAACTCCCTGAGGGACCGAACTGCTGGGCTGAAGGTTGTGGGGACAATAGTCTCAGGGAACATCTAGCTCAACTGGCGTAACAGTTTATAAAGACACTACTTTGGTGAGTAGCATCTGGGATCTTAAAAGCTTGGGAGCAGCCATCTAAGATACTCCACTGGTCTCACCCCATCTGGAGCATGGGAAAACGAAAGACGCAAGGAGATTAGTCTGAAGGGCTAAGGGACCACAACCAGCACAGCCTCCACCAGACTGAGTCCAGCATAACTAGATGGTGCCTGGCTACCATCACTGACTGCTCTGACAGGGATCACAGTTCAGGGTCCCAGACAGAGCTGGAGAAGAAATGTGGAAAAAAATTCTAACTCACCAAAAAAAAGACTTAATGGTCTGACAGAGACTGGAGAAACCCTGAAAGTGTGGCCCCCAGACACCCTTTTAGCCCCGTAATGAAGTCATCCCTGAGGTTCAACCTTTAGTCAAAGATTAGAGAGACTTATAAAACAAAACAAGACTAAAGGGGCACACCAGCCCAGGGATAAGGATGAGCAGGTAGGAGAGAACAGGAAAGCTGGTAATAGGGAACCCAAGGTGGAGAAGGGAATGTTGACATGTTGTGGGGTTGGCAACCAACGTCACAAAACAATACGTTACATTATGTGGTGGGCTGTAAGCAAGGGCCTGTGCCATAACGGAGGCTCGGGGGGTTCACTCCCCTCTCCCTGCTGGTGGTTCCAGTGATAGACTGGACGCGGCGCGGGGTCGTAGGGCTCAGACGGACAGATGGCTTCCTGCCGGGCATTCATTGCCCGGTCGCTTGTGAGTTCTCAGTGCTCAGACGCGCTTGATGCTGTCACCAGTGGCTGGCCATGCAGGGACAGGCGTGTCCCATTGGCCTGGGCTCTCCAGATCACCTCCCTCACTCTGAGGTCCCTGCAGCACGAACTTACACGGCTGTTCTCACATGTCACCCTCTGCAGTGGCTCACGGCCACACTGTCGGTGGAACCAGAGTAGTGTAGAAACTTAAGTGATTTAAGAACAGAGCAGGAACGTGTTATAAAAAATTAATATCCATGGAAGCCAGTAATAACTCGAGACCTCATCACACTAGCATCAGAATGTGATCACTCGGGCGTTCGTAGAAGTAATAAAGTATTTATAACAATACGTCTTCCTTCCTTCCTTTATGTTATCGTTAGGGAACAGTCCATTGAGACGGAATGCTCTAGAAAGACAGGATTTCATGTTTGTGTTTGTGCGACTGTAGCTCCCCAGGAGCGCTGTAGAGTGGGGAAAATCAACACCCTTTAATGCTGTAGGGATTTTGGAGAAAAGTTAACATAGATTTGTGAACGTATGTTGCAATTAATTCTGAATGGGAGAAAAATTGCTTGAAATAAAGCCATCTGACATCCATTTGGAAACCCTGGTGGTGTAGTGGTTAAGTGCCACGGCTGCTAATCAAAAGGTCAGCAGTTTGAATCCACCAGGTGCTCCCTGGAAACCCTATGGGGCAGTTCTACTCTGTCCTGTAGGGTCGCTATGAGTCAGAATTGACTCAGTGGCAATGGGTTTGGTATTGGTTTAACATCCTTTTTGGAGTGGAGTGTGTGGCTACCCAGAAAATACAAAATACTGTTTTTATTCCAGTTCTGAAGGGGAGAGAATTCTTTTAGGAAAACCAGAGAACTTCATCAGGGATACCATATCCATACATCTTAATAGTTTTTAAATCCGTAACAAAATACAAAAAATAGTGAGTGGGAAAAGGTATCTAGTTTATTTTAAACTGCAGATATCTAGAGAACTTATACAGCTGTATTAGACTTCATTTGATAGATCGTCAGGTGAGTGCAAGGATTTGCAAGAGAAATCTAGATAGCAAGTCATATTGAGGAAGAATACACAGCTTTTGTTTTTTTGGAAACAACGTTATACCTGTTCAGACCTACCATCTGGCAAGAATTTATAAAAAGCAAAACAATAGGAGTGATAATTGGAAAAAAAAAAATGCATCCAATATTGACATGGCGTTTGAGAAATAGGTGTACTGGTATTGTTTTCCAGGGGAGAAAAAAAAACAACAGTAAAGCAATTTATGACAGGCTGTAAAGCAGTTTATAGACTGTGCTTTGGGAAATGAATTTCTAGGAAAATAATACATAAAGAAGAGAAAAAATTAAAAACAGGATGGCCGTAAATCCGAGTGTGTGCTAGTGGGTTAGTTAGGAGTCATTCGTGTGCTGTGGGTGCTAGTTAGGAGTCACCTGTGTGCTGTGGGCGCTAGTTAGGTTAGTTAGGAGTCATCTGTGTGCTAGTTAGGTTAGTAAGGAGTCATCTGTGTGCTGTGTGTGCTAGTTAGGTTAGTAAGGAGTCATCTGTGTGCTGTGTGTGCTAGTTAGGAGTCGTCTGTACGCACCTCTCCATTCTCCAGACACAGTACTCTCATATTGAATTCTCTGGAATCCATCTCACCAAGCCTTAGCTAGAAGAAATATAAAGGAGTCATTATTGTAAGACACAGGCTCATACGTAGGGACTCTTTGGAGTCACCTGTGTGCTGTGTGTACTAGTTAGTTAGGAGTCATCTATGTGCCGTGTGTGCTAGTTTGGTTAGTTAGGGGTCACCTGTGTGCTGTGGGTGCTAGTTAGTCATGCATGTGCCGTGTGTGCTAGTTAGGTTAGTTAGGAGTCATCTGTGTGCTAGTTAGGTTAGTTAGGAGTCATCTGTGTGCTAGGTTAGGAGTCACCTGTGTGCTGCGGGTGCTAGTTAGGTAAGTTAGGAGTCATCTGTGTGCTAATTAGGTTAGTTAGGAGTCATCTGTGTGCTGTGGGTGCTAGTTAGGAGTCACCTGTGTGCTGTGGGCGCTAGTTAGGTTAGTTAGGAGTCATCTGTGTGCTAGTTAGGTTAGTAAGGAGTCATCTGTGTGCTGTGTGTGCTAGTTAGGTTAGTAAGGAGTCATCTGTGTGCTGTGTGTGCTAGTTAGGTTAGTAAGGAGTCATCTGTGTGCTGTGTGTGCTAGTTAGGTTAGTAAGGAGTCATCTGTGTGCTGTGTGTGCTAGTTAGGAGTCGTCTGTACGCACCTCTCCATTCTCCAGACACAGTACTCTCATATTGAATTCTCTGGAATCCATCTCACCAAGCCTTAGCTAGAAGAAATATAAAGGAGTCATTATTGTAAGACACAGGCTCATACGTAGGGACTCTTTGGCCACTTTTTGGTGTATGCAAACAACTGTTCAGAGGAGCAGTGTCCAGAAGAGCAAACACTGAACTTACTCAGAAGGCCACCCTGTGGAGATGGCTGAGCGAATTAGGACGTAAAAACGATTTAGTAATGGAAACAGTACAGGGCTGGAGTTTGAGTATGGCCTCTGACACTGTGCGATTTGGTTTTTAAGCTGTTGTGTCACCATAATAAAAACCTGTTGCTGTCCAGTCAATTCCGACTGATAGTCACCCTCTAGGACAGAGTAGAACTGCCCCGTGTGGTTTCCAGGGAGCGGCTGGTGGATTCAAACTGCCGACCTTTTGATTAGCAGCCAAGCTCTTCACCAGGGCTTCAGGTAAGGGTTGGGAATATAACTGGGCCTCTTGCATTGCTCTTGGGTCCCACTCCTGAGGGGCCCCACTAGCTTCTCTAAGAAGTGAGGCCTGAGGGGACAGTTGGAGAAGCATTTGGGAAAATAACCAGCTAAATAAATAATCTCCTGAGTTGTTGGCAAGACAAAAAAATCAAGGAGAATGTGGTCCTGTCAGTGGAAGCTCCAAAGGACCTAATGGAGGGAGTGTCCTGTGGACACAGGGTAGCAGGGTGGGCTGCAAGGCTGTGGGAGGCCTGAGCTCAAAGGCACCTTGGTGTGAGTACTCTGTTTGTAACCACCTCCCCCCACGAATATTTTACAGAATTATCTGAGACCCCCAGAGGGGTTGAGGAAGCTCCTAGCTCCCGGCCGGCAATTCCCCTGTATCCTAGGTAGCCAGCCTATGCTTTCACAGTTAGAGAGGCATGGGTTTTTTTTTCCAAGTCAGCTTTTTGCTTTTCCTGCCTTTCAGATGGTTTTTTTGGCTTTCTGTTTTTTACTCATCCTGACCATCCTGCAGTATCCTCCCTAATCCCTGGAGCCTGAAGGCCTGTGGGGGAGGGAGTCCGAGGCTAAGGGGCAAGTTGCCTGTGCTGACTTGAGTGAGCCCTCTTGTGGACAGAGAAGACTGGCTGCTGTCAAGGCTGACCCTGTGCTGGTGGGCCCCTGTCAGAGCTACAGGCATGTAGCCGGTAACCAGTTGCCACTGAGTCGATTTTCGGTCATGGCGACACCATGCGTATCCACGTAGAACTATGTTCCATAGAGTTTTCGGTGGCTGATTTTTTGGCAGTAGATCTTCAGGCTTTTTTTTTTTTTTTTTGAGGTGCTTCTGGTTGGACTTGAACCTCCAACGGGTCGGTTAGCAGCTGAGCACATTAGATGTTTGTACTACCCAGTGACCCCCACGTGCGTATAAAACCCAAAAAAGCCCAAACCCATTGCCTTTGAGTCAATACAGACCCATAGAGACCCTACAGGACAGAGTAGAACTGCCTCATAGGGTTTCCAAGGAACAGCTGGTAGATCCGAACTGCCGACCTTTTGGTTAGCAGCTGGGCTTTTCACCACTGCACTACCAGGGCTCCGTGTAGAAGTTGGGAAAATAAATTGCTTGTTGTGGTTGTTGTAAGTCTGAAATGTATTGAAATCTGCCATGGTTAACGGACCCATTTAGTATTAGGCCCTGAGGAATCCCTTCAGTTCCTAGCTGTGATATTTCATTTTACGTATGTCAAACTAGGATCCAGGTCTGCAGTGTTATCAGGCCTCGGGATAGCCTTGGCGTTATACTGTGAATTGGCGAGGGGGAGAAACATCTTCTGTAATAACCAGCTTATACTCTGGAGAAAATTGGACTGCCTGAGAGCAGAGGATTGGAGCTCGTCCATGCTGGCACCTCCGAGTCCAGGCGTTTGTCTTTGAAATAGCTCTTCTCCTGTTAGGTGTCCCGGCCAGCAAGGCCGGCCGCCTGGTGGTGCTGGATGGGGAGGTGTTCGTTATTGAGGCACTTGTGACCAGTCAGGTAGACCGTTCTTGATGGTGACTTGGTAAGTCCAGCTGTCCCTGTTGTTTGTTGTTGGGTGCCGCCAGGTCAGTTTCGACTCAGTGACCCAAGGTGACAGAGTAGAACTGCCCCATGGAGTTTTTTTAACTGTAATCCTACAAGAGCAAATCACCAGGTCTTTTTTCTGTGGGGCAGCTGGGTGGGTTCAAACCGTCAACTTGTTTGGTTAGCAGCAAAGCACTTTAAATCGTTGTATCACCAGGGCTCCTTGCTTATTGTAAATCCTTTTCACTGAAAACCAGTAAGCTGCCGCCCCGAGCAACTGCGTCAAGGTCGTCTTTGTTTCTAAACAGCAACATCACAGGATCATTTAATGGGTGTTTTCTGATCAGCTCTTGTATGTTGTGTTGTTCTTGGTGCCTGGAGGACAGGAATAACCCCTGGAGAGCAAGAGGGAGAGAAGAGTCAGCAGAAGGGTTGAAAACGTCTCCCTTTATTAACTGAGACCCATGGGAGGAGGCTTCAGAATGTCTCGGTGCAGACACGTTGTATCCATGTGGCCGTACCTGAGCCACGTTGAGCCCGTAGACAGAAGGCTTCCATCTCTGGCTCGGCAAGTCGGCGTCTGAGGCAACCGTGTGGGCGTTGTGTGCTGTGGACGTCGCGCGCTGTGGGCGTCGCATGCTGCGGGCGTCGCGCGCTCTGGGCGTTGTGTGCTGTGTGTGTCCTGCGTGCTGCAGCGAAACGCTGTTCGGGGGCCCCCTTTTGTCTCCCCCGCCCGTGGCAGGCCGAGAGCATTCCTGGCAGCGGCTGAATTGTGAGCTTGCGCTTTCTCTTCTGGGACAACACTTGAAGCCCCTAGTTACACCGAGCCCCTTTTCCTCACCCCACTCCATCCTACATCTGATCTCTTTCAAGTAGTTGTCAGGACTCTGAACACTGAGGAAACCCTGGTGGCACAGTGGTTAAGAGCTGTGGCCTCTAACCCAAACAGTCGGCACCTTGACTCCACCAGGCGCTCCTTGGAAACCCTGTGGGCAGCTCTGTTCTGCTCTGCAGGGTCACCCGACGGTAATGGGTTTGGTTTTTTTTTTTTTTTAACACTGACCAGCATATACAGAGGATTTGTTGAATGTTTGTGTTGTTCTCACAGTCACCTCTGGCTATTTCTGCTAAGTTTTTCCATGTTACCTTACTTAATATAGAATTTTCTCTTCGTATCCAGAAATTATATAATCTCTGGACTGATGCCAGTTGGGTTAGGGGAGAAATACTTCTTTAAAAAAGGTTGTTTCTTATTTTTATTAGCACCAAGTGTCAGAGGCAGGAAGGTTTATTTTTTGAGAAACATGTTTAGTGCATACCTTCACCTCCATGTGCCACAGACCTGTGTCAGATAGAACGAGATCGGCCTTTTTCTCCTCAGTCTGACCATAAACATGCATGTCGGCTTACTCTGACCGTTAGCCACTGTCAGGAGCTTCCTGGAAGCTTTCCTCCCTGCTCCGGGACCCTCCTTCATTCTCGCTCAGTCTGGAAATGAAGTGCTTTGAGCTGCCCACCTGGCTTTTTGTCCCTCCCAGCACACAGCAGCATTCTGCTCAGTCCTCCGACGGTGTGGCAGAGGTCTGCTTGAGTTCTTGTCTTCTAGGATGAGAGTCATAAAATCCTGTCGTGGATAAAAGAGCTCCTAAAGTTAACAACAGAACAGACCTCTCCTTGAACCTGATGAGAGGAGATTTTTCAGGGCAAGAGGGCTTTCCCACCAAGTATTGAGATTCTTCAAACACTAAAAATTCATTAGGGGATGATGCCTGGCTACCGTTACTGAATGTTTAGATCCAGGGATTCCATGGCAGAATCCTGATCAAAAGGGGGAAAACAAGGAAGAGAGTTTCAATATCTCATGGAATCCAGACTTTCTGGAGCCATTTTAGGCTGGGTGACCCACCCCCAAACTATTACCCTGAGGAAATCTTTAAACCTCGAACTGAAACTGTCCCCTGAAATCATCTTTGAACCAAATAACGGTTAAACCCAATTAGAAAAGAGTGTCTGCATTAAGCATTACGTTCTTACAAAGAATTATCTGTGTGTGATCAGACAGGCAACAGCAACCTGAAAGGATAGACAAGATGCTTAGGGGGCAGTCAGGGTGTGATGGTAGTGAAATGGTTTGGAAAAGGTGGAGAAGGGCAGCACAACTTGAAGATCACGTAACCGGTGTCTGAATTGTACGTGGAGAAATTGTTGAAGTGGTGTATGTTTCGTTGTGTATAATTTCGCATACATAAAATTGGGGGAAATTGCCAGAAAAAGTGGTGATAGTGAGAGTTCGGAAACAAAGCTTTTCATAAATTCTGATTTGTTGGCATGTGACTATCAGCTCATGTAATTGCAGTAAACTGGATAAGGATAATCTCTGCTTCATGCAAAATGTAAAAGAAAAACATTGTAAATGTACTTTATTTCTTGCTTTATTAGGACTTTCTAAAGAAGTTTTCACCTGATGTCTTCCGGCTTTTTTGTATGCGGAGCAATTACAGGTCAGGTAAGGAAACAGCTGAAAATATAGTCTTCCAGGATCTCACTGCCACGTTATTTGCTCACGTGTAAAACTGAAAAAGGAACCAAACCCGCTGTCGCGTTGATTCCGGCTCATAGCAACCCTGTGCCCCGTAGGGTTTCCAGAGCTGCCATCTTGCCAGGAGCAGCCTGCCACATCTTCTTCCTGTGGAGCAGCTGGTGGGTTCTAACTGCTGACCTTTGTTTAGCAGCTGAACACTTTAACCACTGTGCCACCAGGGCTCCTTTACTCACGTATGGCTCAGAAAATAATTTTTTGATGGTATTTGAGGATCTCAAGAAATGGGCTAAAATAAGGATGGTATTATGAGTGCAATTGCTGTTTATGCCTTACCGTTTGGGCTCTGCAAGTGAACATAGAGGGTGAACTTTGACGAGGTCCCAGCGTTGTGGACCAGGAATCAGCCAGAAGATCCCTGAAGTGACGTTCCCGAGTGGGAGTCATCTTGCAGAGGCGCATGTGTTTCTAAGTCAGGCTCAGGTTCACCTCTGCTTCCAAGACAGACCTGTTGGTTCTCCTGGCAGTCCGTGGCATATTCAGTATTCTTGCCAACACCATAATTCAGATGTATCAACTCTTCTTTGGTCTTCCTTATTCACTGTCCAGCTTTCACATGCATATGAGGCGATTAAAAATACCATGGCTTGGTTCAGGTGTACCTCAGTCCTCAAAGTGACATCTTTGCTTTTTAACACTTACTTTAAAGAGGTCGTTTGCAGCAGATTTGCCCAATGCAATACGTCATTTGATTTCTTGATTACTGCTTCCATGAGCATTGATTGTGAATCCAAGTAAAACAAAATCCTTGACAACTTCAGTCTTTTCTCCATTTATCATGATTTTGCTTCTTGGTCCAGTTGTGAGGATTTGTGTTTTCTTTATGTTGAGGTGTAACCCATACTGAAGGCTGTAGTCTTTGATCTTTATCAGTAAGTGCTTCAAGTCCTCTTCACTCTGAGCAGATAAGGTTGTGTTATTTGGATATTGGAGGTTGTTAATGAGTCTTCCTCCAATCCTGATGCCTCTTTCTTCTTCTTATAGTCCAGCTTCTTGGATTATTTGCTCAGCATACAGATTGAATAAGCACAGTGAAAGGATACAACTCTGATGCACACCTTTTCTTACTTTAAATCACGCAGTATCCCCTTACTCTGTTTGAATGACTGCCTTTTGGTCTGTGTACAGGTTCCTCATGAGCACAATTAAGTGTTCTGGAGTTCCTGAAACAGGAACACTAGAAAAATGGCGCCATCACCATCACCGCTGTCCCACTGGGGTAAACGTGTCAGCAGCCACAGTTTATGACAAGACGGAATCTCTTCAGAGTAATACCTGATTCCCGCCATGCTGAACTGTATGCTGCTGTAGGAGTGGACTCTCTGGTCAAGAAGTGGTCTCATGCGGTGTCCTTAGGGACTGGAGGAAGGGGAGGCTCAGCTTTGGGGACAGCAGGCACTGCCCAGTCTGGTTTGACCAATCTAATTGGCAAAAATGGCCTCCATGAGGCCTCCAGATTCAGTGACTAGAGCTGTATGAAGAGTAGTGGCCTTGAGTGCCATGGGGAGAGTGAGGGCTCGTCCGTGGTGGACAGAAGAGGTGAGTAATGTAGGGGCTGGGGGTGTGTCCAGACTGAAATGCCTCCCCACCACCTGTACCTGCTCTGTGAAGGCAGCCGGGTGAGGGCTGGGGGAGTCAGGGCTTCCCAGAGGGAAGGAGGCCTGCGGCGTGGTCTGTGCAGGATCATCGTGTGGTGCAGAGAGGAACGGTTTTTATTTAAATGGTTATATTAATAGGAGTTTAGGAATTATACTGGCTTTCCATTTATACTAGTGATATATAATTTCCTTTGGAAATTACTTTTATGAAGTGTAAAAATTGGGGTGATGTATACAAAGAAACAAGCTAAACATTCAACAGTCATGCTTGGATTTGGCACAGTCCTTGGTGGTGGTGTGCTGACAGCTGAGCTGGGAAGCCCTGGCCTAGAAGGCTGGCAGGGCCGGCCACCCTGACCATCGCACTTCTCCAGTCCACGCAGCCCCTTGAGCAGCTTCATGAGGTGCCACCACGTCCCTGACCTACCCCCCCACCCCCCCGTGACCTTTCATTCCTGATTTCTGCGTGTTCACCCAGCACTTCTTCCTGGCGTGTTGACATTCCCCCCGACTCCGCTGTACAGCTGACCATGCGTTTACCTCCTACGGCTCTGCCATCTCCGTGTGCAGAACCAGCTCTGTTGAGCCTTCCTGGTCTTGTCTAATGCCTTCCCTTTCCAGGCCATCGACCCGTCAAGGTGGGGTACTGACTCCGGGCCTCTGCCTCTGGGCTCTGTTCTGTGCTGTTTCCGTTGACACTGAGATCTTCTGAACTGGCACCTTTTCAGCTCCTCTCCATCTCTCTCCTTGTCCTTCTTTTTGCCCTTCCTACTTTCTTGCTCTAATTTGATGATTTCTCATTTTTTTATGAAGACATTGGGGGGTGGTACAGCCGAAACATGCTGGGTTCCCAGTTCGTCAGTCAGGTGAATGTGGCCCTGCAGTATCACTTGTCTCACACACAACGCACTTCTCTGGACAATTTGGTCGAACACCCTTGGCGCTGCCATCAGGTTGTCTTTTCCCCTGTGGTTCCCCTTGCCTGTACTGCCCCTCCCCTTTTCTGTACCTACTGGAATCTCATCTGCCCTCCTCCAGCTACATGGACACACAGACACTTGCTCAGGTGATCTAGCATGCAGACAACTGCACACGTTGATCACACACCTGAACACACGTGCACACACACACACACAAACACTCTCAAAATATACCAGAAACAGACACGCCTGCAACTTACCTCCTACATTTCTTTAGCACTTAGTCACTTGGCATTTTCTGCTTTATATTGTTAGGACATTTTTAGGATAAGTAGGTAATTATTTTTCTAGCTAGGTGGCAGACTTTCAGAAGGGTGAGTCAGCCTCTACATCTTTCATAATTTAGTTAACACTAAGTGTAGTACCTTGCACATTACAGCTCTCTTTAAATATTTACTCATTAATTAACGTTTATCAATCAGGTACTTATTAAATATGTTCAAAGTACACTGTCGTATGCCTAGATTCTGTGAAGAGATACAGATACCCCTGACTTGAAAAGTTTATACATCCCGTTCAGTATTGAATGACAATGGGAAGGACCCCAGAGTGGTGCAAATAGGTAAGTGCTCAGCTGCTGACTGAAGGCCTGGGAGTTTCCAGGGCCACCTCAGAAAAAAGGCCTGTATGTCTACTTCCAAAAATATCAGGCTGTGGGGCACAGTTCTACCCTGGCACACATTGGGTCGCCATGAGTCAGAGTCGACTCATCGGTATCCGGTTTGGTTTTTTTTAATAAGGTGGGATCAGGAAATTGAAGGTCCCTGATTGTAGCCAGTCCCTCAGCATCCAGCAAATGCTGGTTCAGAATCGACTCTGCCACACAGAATGTGTGTGGAGCAGAGATTACAGCGAGCTGGATGCAGCCACCTTCAGCACAGTGTACAGAAGAAAAACCGAGTGCATACTTCCAGACACTGCAGAATAGCCTACAGTGTGCCTGGAAAGAATGCAGCGGTGCTCCAAGGCGAGGCTTGTCCTTTGGAACAGAGACGGATGAGAGTCTGCCGAGACTCGGCCAGGAACAGCGATGGGCTTTGCAGATAGTGCCCTGTGTTTAAATCCAAGCCTTCTGTCCGAGGGATGTGGGTTTGTTTGCTGCTACTTTTGCCCAAGTCTTTATCCTGGCTTTGATGCACACACAGCAGAGCTGTTGGCTTTATACTGCTAAGCCCAGATTGTCTGCGTTAGGGATTATTTTAGCCTGTCCCTGTGGGATCGAACTGCAGAGGATCAGGCTGGGGGGCGTAAGCTCCCTGAAGCAATAAGAGGCGCCATTCTCAAGAAGTAGAACGTGACTCTTGGCTTGACTGCTTGGTTTCAGTTATTTTCAGTTGTCAATCTTGATGCAAATAGTAGGCAGAAGTCACTGTGTCTGATGGTACATCTGTATATAGGATTTTTTTTTTTAAATACGTGTTTGAACATGTAGCCCAGCCGTATATGGAGAGAAAAACTCCAAGAGGTAAATTGACTTGAAAAATTCATTGTTTCCGTCTTGCTCTGTCTGGGTATAAAGGGGGAGAGATTTGTCATTCAGAGAGAAACAGTGCAGTGGCTCTCGTACACCCAAATGCTGATTGTACATGCGCAATCCAAAATTTGTTCCTGATGATGTGTGCTTATCCCTTCCTGTTGTGTACCTGTTGGCAGAACGGGCAGAAGCAGCTTGCTGATCTGAGTGACATGTTCCGGTAGAGAACGGTAGTTTCACGTTCTGTGCTCAGGTGAAGGAAGGACGGGTGGGTTTATGTGACTCCCCAGGTACTGTAATTTTCAGCAGGGCTCCAGGGGTGCATCCTGGTTAGCAGCGTTGGGCCTTTAAAAAACCTTCCATTCTCAGCCCTTCCCGGAGGCCGTTCACCATTGGCGGCCTGCGCTCCTGCCTCCTCTTCATAGACTGGAAGGGAGGTGGTCGCGGGGCCTCGTCTTAGTATTTAATCTCTGTCCTTTTGAACTTTGAATGCAAAGTTTGGTCTGAAAAGAGGCTTACTCAAGCAGTGGCAGCTGCTTTCTAAAACCCATTGCTGTCCAGTTGATTCTGACTCATAGCGACCCTGTAGGACAGAGTAGAACTGCCCATAGGGTTTCCAAGGAGAGGCTGGTGGATTGGAACCTTTTGGTCAGCAGCCGAGCTCCTAACCACTGTACCACCAGGGCTTCCGGTGGGATATAGGGGGCACTTACCTGCCACTGAGAGACTTCTGGAAACACGGATAGATCTCTGAATAGCCAGCATATGTGGACTCCTGTGGCCCCAGCTTTGAATAATAGTGGGACTGACCCCTTAGAAATATGACGCCCCTCAAAGATGAGAGCAGTGAGGTGACTTGCTCCCTCAGTTTCCCTGTGAGCACAAGGCTGTCAGTTTCTAATGGTGTTAAAGTTCACTTCCTTCTCTTACTAGGCTGCTTTTTCACCTTCAGAGAGGCGTTTGCCAGGACGTTGTGGAGTAGATGAAACTCAACAGTCGCCAGCAAGAGACTGCAGTCCTTATTCAGCAAGTGTTGCTTAGAGACAGAAGAAGCCACTTTTGTCTCCTTGCCTAATTTCCCCCATCTGTAAGATAGGACCCTTACATGGAAGATGCTTTTCTCCCTAACCTGAGGGCCGAGAGTTACTCGCGGGCAGGCGGGCTGTCTCTGCCCCTCCCTGTCCGGGATGACGGTTCTTGCTGTATCACTAGCGGTGGTTTTACTTTCAAAGGTCTCCCAGTTACAGACTTCACGTGACCCTGTCCCTTCTCACTTTATCTTTGTTTTTTATTTTATCAGATGTGTTGTGGTTTTCTGGTTTTTTCCCCTTTAGAATCAAGCTTTCTAAAAGCAAAACTGAAAGCGGATTTTTGAAAAGGGTAAACGATTCTAAGAAAGGCATCAAGGAACTGAAAGTAGGTTTTTGTTGTGTTGCTCCCAGCTTGAGTCCATGCCTAACTTGGGGATTCTCTTTTTGAAACCGATACTTCTACACATAACAGGATATCATTTTGGGCATGTGTGTCCCGATGAACCAAGAAAACCAAACCCGTTGCCGTCGAGTTAATTCCAATTCGTAGCGACCCTGTAGGACAGAGTAGAACTGCCTCGTAGGGTGTCCAAGGCTGTAATCTTTATGAAAGCAGAGTACCACGTCTTTCTCCCGTGGAGCAGCTGGTAGGTTTAAACTGCTGACCTTTTGATTAGTAGCTGGGCGCTTTAACCACTGCACCACCAGGGTACCCTGTGTCCAGATAAGCTCCCTTTATGTCTGTGGTTTTCAAAAGGATGTTTCAAGCAGCAATACTGAAGCAGGGTGTGTGGACCCAAGCCAGCCTGCGAGCTGTTTGTTACCGGTCCCAAACAGAGGGAAGTACAGAAGTTAGGAGTAAGGGTTTAGAAATACATGATGGTTGGACATTGCTGACATCCAGGTATGTGTGCTCATATTTTAAAATAACTATTCTGATTATATTTTATATGCATATCAAACTCCTTCCCTCCCTTCGCCCCTTGCACGGATCTGGGCACCAGGCCGTGGTGTGTTCTGACAGGCGGTGGGTGACTGCACCCTCTCCCTCTGAGGTCGTGTGAATATACTGCTTACCAACGACTGTTGTCTGTGGCCTTGGTACAGCTACATTAAGCGGGTTTTCAGGTGTCCAGCAACAAAGAGAAAGAAGCGACAACTGATACAGAAAGGAGACTACTTCAGGGGCCACCTCATTTCATCTGCACGTTCTTTTGGTGTAAAACAATTAAACATAATTTGAAATACATACTTTTGTTGTATTCTTTTTTAAAATTTATTTTTTATTGTTGAGAATACACACAGCAGAACACAGACCAATTCAGGAATTTCTACATGTACAATTCAGTGCCATTGGTTACGTTCTTTGAGTTGTATGACCATGCTCACCTTTGTTTTTCAACTTGTTCCTCCCCCGTTAATATAAACTCACTGCTCCTAAGTTTCCTGTGTAATCTTCCAAGTTGCTGTTGTCAGTTTGGTCCCATATAGATAGTCCTTAAAAGAGCACAGTGCTCAAGGGAGACATTCTTTACTGTGCTTTACTACTGTTTGGTTTTAAGAAGACGTCTGGGGATATTTTTGGTTAAAGTTTTAAAGATTTATCTCAGGGCAGTAATTCCAGCGGTTCCTCCAGGCTTCACGGCTCCAGGATGCCTGCATTCCATTAAAATTTGAAATTCTGTTCTCCATTTTCCTCCTCTTGATCAAGAGTCTTCTATAACATCTTTGATCAAAGTGTTCAGTGATGGTAGCCGGGCACCACCCAGTTCCTCTGGTCTCATGGCAGAGGAGGCAGTTGTTCATGGAGGCAGTTAGCCCCACGTTCCGTGTCCCCCTCCTACTCCTGACACTCCTTCTTCCTTGGCTGCTCCAGGTGGATAGAGACCAGTTGTTCTCGCAGCATGGCTGGTGGGTTCCACGATGCTGACCTTTTGGTTAGCAGCCTGACCTCTTAACCACTGCACCACCGGCTCCCTTTAGCTCCTAGTGGGAGTGAAATGGTACCTCACTGTGTTTGATTTGCATGTCTCTGATAGCTATCGATGGTGAGCATGTGTTTGGTGGCCATTTGAGTGTCCTCTTGGTAAAATGTCTATTCAAGTCCTTAGTCCATGTTTTGATTGGGTTGTCTTTTTGTTGTCCACCTACTTATATTCTTAAAAACACGTGTCAGTGGTCTGCAAAGATCAGATACTGCTTAAAAGATCTTTTTTTTTTTTTTTTTTAATGGATGGAAATGGATGATCTAGGCCATCCCATGTCTTTGTTCTTTTTTGTCTCCACATTTTCAGATCTTAGGAGGAGAAGCACTACTCCCAGAATCCTTGCTGATGATTTGGGTTCGTATGGTATTTCTGAAATAACCTCCGTTGCACAAAGCCTGAATTTAGCTCCTTAACCCTCAACTCTGTTTTGTTATGACTTATCCGGACACTGAAATTTAGTTTACGGTTGCACATCAGTTTCTTGAAGATGACATGAAATCCACTCTGCCAGTCAGTGCTCAGAAAATGACCACTTAATTTTGGTTTTTATCCTTCGTGTCCTCTTGATGTGGGAGTGCGTGTCCCTGGTCATCTTCGAACAGTTGATAGCAATGCCACCTTCTGGTAGAGCATGTCTTGCTCTAAAACACGAGGGAAATGTCAGCATTAACTGAGTATTTATGTGAATAAGAGGGAAACTACATACTGTGCTCATGAGGAACCTGTACACAGACCCAGAGGCAGCCATTCAAACAGAACGGGATAGTGCATGGTTTAAAGTCAGGAGAGGTGTGCATCAGGGCTGTGTCCCTTCACTGTACTTAGTCTGTATGCTGAGCAGATAATTCTCTCCATAGTCTCTTAAGAATCCCAGAGCTGCTGGTCGTCATCGGTGTTTCTCACACCTCAGTATTTTCTCTCACTGCTCTGATGAAATAGGGGATCCATAAAAATCAGTTCTTTCATGTGAAGACAACCACACGATCGATTGAAGCAGAGAGATTTCGCTGTTTTAGAAGATGACATGGATGATTTTGAAAGGCTGCCAGAGGAGAGAACTACAGTTTCAGCGTTGGTATCTAGGAGTGACCCTAGCTGGCTCATCCCCCTGCAGGGAGAGAGGACCTCAGCTGTCCTCCCTCTCATGTTCTCAACAGGCTCCTGGAGCTCTGTGATCTGGTCAGAGAGAAGCATTGACTCATTTCCTTGCTTGGGGTCCCCACATCCATCTTTAGCACCCTCACTGCTGGAGGTGTGCCCTGCGTCTTCTTCCAGTCATACGCGCAGCCCTCTCCCTCCCAGGAGGCACTGTGGTTCAGGGGTACAATTCTCGCCTTCCGTGCAGGAGGCCTGGGTTCAGTTCCCAGCTAGTGCACCTCACAAAAAGCCACCGCCTGTCTGTCAGCAGAGGCTTGTATGTTGCTGTGATGCTGAACAGGTTTCAGTGGAGCTTCTAGACTGAGACAGACTAGGAGGAAAGGCCTGGCCATCTACCTCCAAAAATCAGCCAGTGAGAACCCCATGGATCACAACGGCCCCACCTACAGCTGATCGTGGGGTAGGGCAGGACTGGGTAGCATTTCGTTCCGTTGTGCACGGGGTCCCCGTGAGTCGGGGGCTGAATGACAGCAGCTGACCGCTCCCTGTTTGTGGTGGGGAGGGGCTAGACTCAGAGTGGTGGCTGGTGATCCAGGAGGCCAAGCTGCTTTGTAGAAATAAGTATTCTGAAGCCTATTTTTCACATACTGTAAAGCTCTGGGTTTGAGGACCACTTCTCTCATCCCTTTCCAGAAATATGAAGCTAAAATCCTCACTGCATCCAGTTAGCACATTTCATTATGGGAGCTTCTGATCTTCGAACAGGCATCCAGGGTGAAGTCCCCGCCACCTTTCATTGTTGGCCCTTGTTGTGTGTCAGTGAGAATCAGCCCCCTTGGCTGACAGGAATCTAAAGGTTTTTCCATGGACCACGTCGTTTCTTCCAAGGTGGCCTGGCACATTAGTCAGGACACTCTGGTCTGTCAGATGTGACTCAAGCAACGGGGTGACAGGAACAGCAGCTTCTTGTTTCTGTTGCTTCTGGTGCGGGGGAGCAGGCCACTCTGGACTGTAACAGAGTCTGCTTGCTGTTAAACCAAGCCAAACCTATTGCTGTCGAGTCTATTCCGAATCATAGGGACCCTATAGGACGGAGTAGAACTGCCCTATAGGGTTTCCAAGGAGCACCTGGTGTATTCGAACTGCCGACCTTTGGTTAGCAGATGTAGCTCTTAACCACTCTATCGCCTGCTTGCTGTAGGACATGTTAAATGTTGACCTCACCACAGGTAACCATCTCTTCTTTCTCAGGAATCGACTACAGTGACAGCGCCATGCAGGATGCTCAGCGTCTCCTCCTTGGGATGGCCTCCTTCGTCGAGGATGCACGAGCCTACATGAGAGGCCAGGTGGCCTGTGCCTCCATCAGGGAAGACCAGTTGTGGGAAAGGTGAGCCACACAGCCCCGTGTTCCGCTCCTGGTGTCCACATGCAGGACTGTATCTGATGCTAGATGTGGTGGCTAACAGGCTTCCTAGAAATTGAGGACCTTTTACTGGAAAGTGGGGTGGCGTGGAAGGTACGTTGGCCTTGGAGCCACGCAGACCCGGGTTGAAATTCTGGCTCCTTGCTTCTTGGCTGTGTGGCTTCGGGGGTTAGAAATGAGGACATCCTGCCTTTGCGGGCTGGTTGTGAAGGTTATAATTAGGGTACATTGCTGAACTGTGCTTTCCCCATGTTGGGCTAAGTGGCTTGCTATTTATTTGTGTTGAATAAATGGTGGTTTTTATCACCATTCCTTCATAATTAAAGGAAGATTTTCCGGTAATTAGCGTTTCGATCTGTTGTACGTGTGATCACTGTGAGTCGAACCGACTTGATGGCACCTAACAACAACAAAAGAAGGGTTAGACCTTTGAAGAAAGTGTGGAATGTCACAAGTGGGTAGAGGTCAGAGGTCCCAGTGAGAAAAGTTGACCGCACCAGGGATTAGGAAACTTGTCTGCTGGAGGTAAAACACGTCACATTGTCTCCCCTCTCAGTTAACAACGTGCTGTCGCCAAAGGAGCGGACACACTGACGTTTGTGTACAGAGCTGCTTGGGGTGTACCGTGTAGAATCAGAACCGAGAAAAAAAATGTTGAAAAAGAAGAGAGACTCCTCTACAGTGAATTAAAAGTAGAGTGGCAAGGAGGAGAAAAAAGTGGACTCCTAGCGTTAAATATGGAAATACTAAAGTTTGGTTCTGCTGCTTTATACAAATGGTTAAGCATGTTAGACGTTGTGTTTTAAGTTTGAAAGATTTAGATTGACATTAAACAGCTTTCTGATAAATGGTGAGGAACCAGAATGGTTTATAGAAGCTAGAGAAACTTCTCTGTGGAAATTGGGAAGGAAAAGAAGTGTAATGAGTTTATTGGATGTTCACTGGACGCTTGCTGTATGCCAGGAACTACACTTGGAGCAGGGAGCCCACAGATTAACACAGCATGTCCCCCTCCTTTGAGGAATTCCTCCGAGGAATAAGGAACCCTGGACTCGCCCCGGGGTCAGTTGGGGAAGGCAGGGTGGCACGTCACTTCTCACAATTCAGTGACCAGTAGTGGTCACAGGGGGAGCTCTGGTGGTGCAGTGTTTAGAGCGCTTGGCTGCTAACCAAGAGGTTGGCAGTTGGAACCCACCAGCCACTCTGTGAGGGAAAGATGTGGCAGTCTGCTTCCGTAAAGATTGCAGTCTGGAAAACCCTCTGGGGCAGTTCTGTGCCCTACAGGGTCACTGTGAGTCGGAATCCACTCCATGGCTACGTGTTACTGGTCACAGGGCACCGCCCGACTGAGGTAGTTCAGAAGCACAATCCTGCCACATTCCCAGAGAGGGGAGGTGGCCAGAAACAATAGGGCGACCAGCACTAACAGCTAGCCATAGATACAGATAGCAGATAGATGGTTGGCGGGCGGTTAGATCCACGTACACTCTGAGGAGAAGTTTGGGCCGGGGATACTTAGGAGGGTCAGTGATTGAAGCCATAGGTGTGCAGGAGAAAACGTATGGAGAGTGGGAAAAGAAGGCCTAGACGGCCCTGGATCATTCCGGAGGCCACCAGGAACTAGGGGGTGGGAAGGGAGGAGGAGGAGGAGTGTTGTCCAGTTAGGGTCCATGCCCTGGAGCAGTTACCAGTGTCAGAAAGAGAAAGTTTATTTAGGAAAGTTAGAATTGTCTCTGTAGCCCACAGATGGCATAGCCGGATGAGTTATTCATTACAAGATAATGACGAGAGACTGTTTATCAGACTAAAGAGATACATGCTGGACATCTCCTTATCAGGCTAAAGATACACAAGCCAGACGTCTGGGCTCTACTGTCCATGCGGGGGGTCGGGTCCTAAGTCACAGGTGGCCGGACAGAGCAAAACAAAGTCGTTAACAAAAGCACGCGGAAAGGAGAAGGCAGGCAGAGAAAAAACTTACAGGTTCATCATGGCGTTAGTTATGTCAGGATCTCAGTCACCTGTTTTGAAAAGGAGAAAACAAGCTGGGGGGTATTGGGGTCACAGGAGGAGACGGGGAAAACAGTGGCCGGAGGGCAAGAAACAGTTTTTTCGGAGAGCTGGGGTGAGTTTTGTCAGTGACTACAGAGAGGTTAGTCAGAGGAAGACTGAAAAATAGGAGGTCGCTGGTGACCTCAAGCAGGAGCAGCTTTGTTGCCGTGGGCTAGGGAGTAAAAAGAAGGTAAGGAAGTTGGGCCCTCACTGGAAACTGTTTTCTGAGGAAGCTTGAAAGCAAAGAAAACAGAGAGCGCTATAGCTAAACAAACCCAAACCCATTGCCACTGAGTTGATTCCAACTCATAGGGACCCTATAGGACAGAGTAGAACTGGCCCCACAGGGTTTCCAAGAAGCGACTGGTGGATTTGAACTGCTGACCTTTTGGTTAGCAGCTGTAGCTCTTAACCACTGTGCCACCAGGGCAGGTGACAAAAATGAGAAGCGTGTGCTTGTTTGTATGCTGAGAGGAAAGAGATGGCTGAGGGGCAAGAGAAGGGGTGTCTGGGGAGCTGTGGCTTCTGCAGAACAGGCAGTCGGGCTCTGCTTGGGAAGGGGGCTGCGGGTATGAATAGGTCAGTGGGGAGCCAGCAGGGAGTTGAGGGGGTTCCCACCTGCTGATCTTCATATTTCTTGGTGATTCTTGGAAAAGAAGTTTACCAAGCCTTGGATCCAGACAGGAAGTGGGGGTTCTAGTCCTAACAAGCCTACCTGGAGTCATAGGAGCCTTGGGGTGACTGAGCCCTGCTGCTTAGATTCCAGGTGATTGAACATTCACATCCCGTGTGAAGGAGTCTCGTGTCTTAGAAGAGTCATGAATAACCACCGCTCAGGGTGATCAACGTTAAATGACAAGAGCACACATAAAAGCGTTTGACCCACAGTCTGGCACACAGCGATTTTGCTCAGTACACGTCCTTCCCAGGCTCTGGTCCCCAGGTGTCTTGAGCCCACGGGTCAACCAAGTGTGCCCTTCACTCTCCCCCACCTGCAGAGTCCTGTGCTGCTGCTGCTGCTTTTTTTAATTTTATTTTGTTGTCGAGAAAATACACAGGAAAACGTACACCAGTTCAAGCATCCTGCGTGTACAATTCTGTGATGTCGATTACATTCTTCGGGTTGTGCAGCCGTTCTCACCCTTCTCTGAGTTGTTCCTCCCCCATTACTGTAAACTCACAGCCCCCTGAGGCTGCTGTCTAATCTTTCAAGTTGTCACTTTGATCCCACATAGATAGTTCTTAAAAGAGCAGAGTGCTCAAGGCAGACACTCTACTAGTTAAGCTAAACTGTTTTAAGAAGACTTCAGAGGGTATTTTTGGTTTAAGCTTTGAAGGTTATCTCAGGGCAATGGTTTCCAGGCACATCCAGCCCCCAGGGCTCCAGTCCTGTGTTCCTTTAAAACAGTGTTGTTGTGTGCCCTCAAGTCGATTCCGACTCATAGCCACCCTATGGGGCAGTTCTGCTCCGTCCTTTAGGGTCACTACGGGTCAGAATCGACTGGACGGCAATGAGTTTGTACTTTTCTAGATTCTTTCAGGTTCATCATCTCAGTAACTCCTTACCACTGCCTTTCCAGACAGGGAGGGTGGCTGAGCCTGTGCCCCAGGTCACAAAGCTAGTGATGAGCACGGGCTAAGATCCAGGTGTCCTCCCTTTGTGCCAGGACTCTCTCTACCCCACCGGGGAGAGTGTGGTGCCCACCACCCTGCTTGCTATTTGCTGAGTGATGTGAACGTGAGGCCATCATTCCCTCCCGCCTCAGCCTTCACTGGATACCACATTCGTGGTATGTGTGAATTAAGATTATGACGTTATTTTACACCAAACCCAATATTTTACACCGGTTCCACTTAATTTCACTATTGGTTTTTAAAACCCTTATGGCCGTGTCTGCTTGTGTATCGTGTGTTCAGACCCAAGTTTTACAGGTTACCCCACTCCAGCGTTTTTAATTTGGATAATAAGACGATTTTGAGTTGATCTTATAATTAAGATCCTGCAGGGAATTAGTTTCATCTTCCCGAGTACAGCTTTAAGAGGAGGAAGGGGAAGACTTTCACAGAAAGAATCCCCACAGGTAAAGCCACTAAACCTGCCCCTTGGAAAAGGGTGCGTCTGCTCCTGAAAACGTTGACAAGACACTTTGAGACTGTGAGCTGGTAATGGCCAGGTCGGGTGCCCTTGATTGAGGGACTGCGTGCTGGCTTTGCTTCTTGTTAAGGTTTCCTGTTAGGATAATTGCCCCGTTTGTTTCTCTCCTTCCTTTTCCTCGAAGACTGGCCAACACCAAGGTGGCTGTGAAGGCTGCGTTCGCAGACGACTTTGACACGCCCAGAGCTATTGATGCCCTTATGGACCTCATTCACCACGGAAACAGACAGCTCAAGGCAGTTACTGAGGTAACTCGTCAGGATTCCGCAGCTCCCCTAGTCCCCCTGCTCAGGCTGGCAGATTAGCCGTTTTGTTTTTTTCCAATAAGAACAGAAGCAGAGTATGCCAGCTCTCTGGGGTAACTTCGTTTCCCACGGCTGGTGGCTTCCAGGAACCTACTAAATACCGCTCTTCTCCTCTAAGAGCTCCTGGCGCTTGTGTGTTTATGGTCTGCTTCTGCTGGCACCTGCAGTGGGGACCACACACCCCGCTGGAATTTTAATGGCTCCCTCCAACCTTGAAGGGCGGTGGGAATTAAATACAGATACATGCAGAGCAGGTCGCTGGGTGGTGCACATGGCTGAGCGCTCAACTACCAGCTGAAAGGTTGGCGGCTCCAGCCCATGCAGAGGCGCCTCGAAAGACAGGCCTGGCGATCTGCTACCAAAAGGTCACAGCCCTGAAAACCCTGTGGAGCAGTTCTGCTCTGCACACATGGGGTCACCATGAGTCAGGATCAACTTGACGGCGACTAACAACATATGTAGACCACCTGGAACAGTACCTGGCACACTGACCAGTAGACATTTCACGTTTGCTAGCACATTTGCTATGCAACCCTCCTGTTTGCTCAGAGAAACTGTAGCATCTGAGCTTGCCGGGTCCTGGGGCTGGTATGTGAGATGTCAAGGCCTCGTTCTTGCCCCTGGAGCAGTCCATTCTAGGGTCCCATTTACTCACTGAGTTATGTGAAAAGTTGAGGTAGTGGTGAAGGCCCTATTTGAGGTCATCCTTTTGCCCTTCACTCCCCGTTGGTGCTGTGTGTAAGTCTGGGTTCTAATTCTTCCAGTCCAAACCCTTCATCCCAGTGAAGGGCTCTGTCCCTGGCCATAATTCCCAGACGTAACCCTGCATCAGAATCACCTACAGATGGGACCAAAGGTTGCCTTTTAAGCAGGCTTCTTGGGTAATTCTGAGGTAGCTAAGCCAGCAGTGGACACAGGCCTGTACCGGGCTTCGGAACAGGAGTCCCCAGTACAAGCATGCTGCCACTGTAGGAGCATAATATCGGGTGTTGGCCAGACTGAGCAGTTAGTCACTTAGAGGGAGAAATAAAATTTAAATCTAAACTTGGCACAAGAATACTTTGCCAAAAATGGGAAGTGGCCAGACAGATGACATAGGCCCAGTGCGCTGTTTGTGGCCCTGAGGGAGAAGTTGCTGTCACTCATTTGGGCAGTTCCAATGGCCTAGACTGTTCCTAGCGTGTGAGCCAGCTAGTCATGTTTCACCAGTGGGTCTCCATTTGTTTCCCACCTCCACCCCACCCGTGTACCCAACCTGCTGCCCTCGGTCACAGCTCTCCTGGGGAGGGGATGGCAGGGCCGTTAACAGGGACTGGCTTTTGCAGTTTTAAATAGCACAGGTGAGTCTGTCCTGATAAAACTGGGGCCGAAGTCACACAAGAGTCTCTTTCCTTGCAGTTTGGTGACTTGTAGTCAAGCCTGTGAGGAAGTGGATTCAGGACCTCCTCGTTATTTATTCTGACTCAGACACTCAGCCCGTTCCCCACTCACTCTCCGCTTGCTATACGCCTCATACTGTATTGCATTCTCAGGTTTAATCCCCAAGAGGGGCACGAGCTTGTAGGTTCTGTTACTATCCCCACATTACACATGGGGAAACTGAGGCTCAAAGAGGTTCGGTGGCTTGCCATCAAACGGCAGATCCGGTATTTAAGCCACATGGCCTGACGCCAGAGCTTGTGACTTCTCTGCACACAGAGAAAAGCAGCAGGTGGATGTGACCTCCCGGAGTCTTTGTTCTTTTACGTCCAGGTTGAGAACTACAGATTTTCCCTGGCACACTGACGTCAAGACTGGGTAATCTGTTACAGGATGCTGCTGGTCCGCGGAGTCCCGCTGTGCTTGGCGCCGTGGTCTCCTACGTGGAGCAGTTTTTAGAGACTGTTGGCATTTCTCTGGCGCATCGAAAGGTACGTCCTTCTCTTGTAAAAGCGTTGTCGTGGGATTCTCTACAGGGACAACAGGGATCTTTTTTTCCTTGTAAAATGTTCATTTTTAACAGATAATTATTACACCAAAATAATTCATTTATATGCTTAAAAATATGACTTTTAAAAAAACAAACACAGATCCAGTTTTCAACTCAAATTGAAACAGTTGGCCGACTTTCATTAGCAGGACCAGAAATCAGTCGATTTTAGCTACACAGAGTAGGCTCTGATCAGTTCTTGCACACTGATTTTTGTATGTTTTTCATCTCAAGAGAATCTCTGAGTTTATAGAAAAGTTACAAGCACAGTAAAAGGGCATTTCTCCCCCTGAACCACTTAAGAGTGAGTTGCCAGCTCGAAGCCCCGTCGCCCCTGAAATCTCAGCGCATGCTTCCTGTAAACAAGGACATTTCCCTCGTAGTTGAAGGACAGCCATCAAAATCAGGACATTAACTTTGACACGTTGGTGCCACCCAGTCCCCAGGCCACTCAGGCCTCGCCAGTTGTCTGAATAATGACCTTTATAGCTTTAGGGTCACTGTGAGTCGGAATGGATGCCAGGGCCACAGGTTTGGTTTTTTGTTTTGTTTATAGCAGAAGACCTGGTTCAGAGGTTCAGAGCCACAGGTGGCGTTTAGGTGTCTGTCTAGTCTCCTTCCACCTGCAGCAGTCCCTTCAGTCTCTCCTTGACTTCCTGACCTTGACACTTGAAGAGGGCAGGCCAGTCACTTGTAGCATGTCCCTCAGTTTGGGTCCGTCCGCCGTCACCTCGTGACTTGATTCCAGAGTGCGTCTTTGGCGGGAGCATCACTCTGTTTTTCTCAGTGTATCCACTCAGGCGCTGCCTGCTTGTGCTTTGTCCCGCCACTGGTGACGTTTGCTCAGATCCCAGAACTAAGGCGGGAGGCTACCAGGCTTCTCCACCGTTAAGTTACCCTTCCCCCGGTAATTAAAAAGTATACTGTGGAGAGAGATTTTGAAACTACACTGATATTCTGTTCCTCAGATTTTCATTTTGTTCATTTTTATCAGTATAGATTAGCGGTTTCCTGTTTTATTCAGTGAATAAAAATCCACTGCTATCATTATTGGAGCCCTGGTGGCACAGTGGTTAAGAACTCGGCTGCTAACCAGAAAAAGGTCGGCAGTTTGAATCCACCAGCTGCTCCTTGGAAACCCTATGGGGCAGTTGTACTCTGTCCTGTAGGGTCACTGTGAGTTGGAATTGACGGCGACAGGCTAGCTATCAGTTTATTACGATGCTCGGAATGTCCCAGCTGCAGCCAGTGGGAGCCCTCCAGGTTGGCGTCTGTATCCTTCTGATGTGTCCCCGTCGTTCTTGTGGAACTTCTTGCCTTCGGCACCAGGTGTTGCAGGTCCCCCTATGCTGTCTCCCCACCAACCACAGAGCCATCTTGTCTCCAAGGAGCCCTGGTTTCTTTTGGTAGAAAATGAATGGTATCTAGAAGTGAAGGTCTGAGCGCTAGGTATGCCCATTGGCTGTGAGTTGTCGCTGCTTCTAGGCCCTCTCAGTGAGCAGAGCAAGGAAATGTGTATATGCGCACACACACATATTTATGTCTAGTTATTTCTGTATCAGTCTGCTTTTACTGAAAGCTAGGAGTTACCCCCAATATCTCAATTACAGCCCAACTACAAAGGGTTCATTCTAGTTTTCTTCATATGTAACTCCCCTCCCTGATGGCGAGAAACCCGGCTCCCTGTATGCTGAGTAAGTTTACTTGTCTTACTCTTCTTCCTGGATGTCCTACCACCCCCTCCCATGGGGACACCCTCCTCACTCTGCTGGAGCATTGCCTTTCAGGACCGGGCCCCCCTCACCCCACCAGGCCACACCCACAACCCAGCATTGACAGTCTCCTTACCCCTTCCTTCCCAGGCTGCCCTCGGCGTGGACGCCCTCACTGGGCTCTCATGGCCCCTACTGGGCCCCCTCCTCACCCCTTCCTCACTGGGCGACCCTCTGCATGGATGCCCTCACGGGGCTCTTGCACCCCCCCACTGGGCCCTCCTCACCCCCACCAGGCCACCCCCCCAACCCAGCATTGACAGTCTCCTCACCCCTTCCTCCCTAGGCCGCCCTCTGCGTGGACGCCCTCACTGGGTTCTCGTGGCCCCTACCGGGCCCCCTCCTCACCCCTACCAGGCTGCCCCCGCCCATGCTTTACTGCATATGCCCCGCTTTGCTCTGCTGACGGCTTTAAGGACTGAATTGCTCTGGAAGGGAAAAGAAAGGGCTAAAACACCCATTTAAAAAAACATTTACAGGCAACCATTTTTTTTCTTAACATGGAAAACCGTTTGGAGCGTAGTTTGTGCAGTAGCAGCTGTCACAGGTAAGGCGGAGGCACCTTCTTCCCCAGCCACTCTCCGAGCCCCTGCCCGCCTGGGCTGGTTCCTTCGTGGCCACCACCACGCACTTCTGAGATTCGTGGGTGCTTTGAGCACGTTGTAGGGGTGCTCTGCTTTGAAAGGCCTACTGCCATTTGAGCTCAGCTGCTTGCGGCCAGGACCCCCGCTCTGGACTCAGGCTGAAGTGGGAGTCACGGGCCTCAGCGTCTGGTCTCGGGCCAGCTCTGCGGCTCCTCCACGGCACAGGGAGGGGACGCCTTGTCTCCAAGGACCTTTGTTGCTGTTAGCTACCATCGAGTCAGTGCTGACTCATAGCAGCCCTGTGTATAATAGACAGAAGGATCTTTACTTACTACTGTGAACGTCTCTGATTCTTAACACAAAAAGAATTACATCTTTGTGGTAATTCTGAAGCTTGATTTGTTTGTATACATAGCTATTACCTGGCAGATTTAATTTCCTTTTCTGGGAAGCCCTGGGTCTGCTCAGCCATTCATAGGAACATCTTTAACTGCTGGTCTGAGACAACCACATTCTTGCAGTGTCTGTGTTCATTTTTAGATGAGACTTTCCAGATACAGCTATTGAGTAAGAAAAGGGTCTTCATTTGGCCACGTTGTGTCTGGCCCTTGTCAAAAGTGGTTACTTCACCTTCCCCCAAACTCAGATGTGGGCAGCTGGCCCCACTTCGGCCACATTTTTGTAACAATAACAATTATCTTTGCTTTTGGGAAGCAGTAAGTGAGGATCATACAAGTTTTAGGAAGTTGACACGTGGGTTTTGTTTCTTATTGTCCATGTGTTAGCATTAGCAAATAGCAGCTTCACTTTCTGAACCATCGCTAGGATCCGTTCTCTGTTGTGAAAGGAAAAAATGGAGGGAAGGAGAGAGGACTGCTGGCTGTGAGCAACCCCCATTTTATCTGGCACACACCACTTTGGTTTATCATCGTTGATCAATGAATTTGTCTAGCTGGTCATTGAGATCGTTGGTCTCAGGGTATTCAGTTAAAGCATTAACGTGTATGTGTTTATACGTGCGTGTCACGAACCTATGGACATCTACATGATTTTTGGAGCCCTGGCGGCACGGTGGTTAAGAGTTCCGCTGCTAACCAAAAGGTCAGCAGTTCAGATCTACCAGCTGCTCCTTGGAAACCCTATGTGGTTACAGTGAATATATTTGATAAAAATGACTTCCTTAGTCCCTGTGGTTTAGACTTCTAGACTCTAAGGAGATGAGAAACATCTTTTAATCCTCTAGAGCAGTGATGCTCAAAATATTCGCATAAGACTCCCACGATAGGATGTTAAGGCTGGTTCGCTGGCTTCACCCTCAGATGATCTTGTGAGGTCTGCAGTGGGAGCCCTGGAATCTGCATTTCCAACAAGCCGGTGTCAGGGCCACCCATGAGGAAGGAGAGGGTGACTGTGTACATTCCACTAGCCCTTTCCACGTAGCTCCTGCATGATTTGCAAGTAGTGTCGCAACATCCAGAAAAGATGAGGGGAATTGGGAAGTAAGGGCTGCTGCCTAGCGCCACTGAAGACTCTTAAACAACCCGGCACCGTATTGCTTCCCCCTGCGTTCCTGATGGAAACAGCCGGCCGTTGAGCTGTTTATAAAGAACGTTATAAAGAGCTTTAGGGACTCAAAGAAAAGACTTGTGCCCTTTGGTCTTTGCATGGAATTCACTGTACACATGTCAGCAGGGTGTGGTCTTCTGGGCCCTGTCTTGACGCAGACGTAACCTTGCTGAGCAGGGCCCTGTGGCCTGTATTTAGTTTGTTTCAGGAGACAGCAGCTCAGCCACCTTGTGCAGTGTGGTGGACGAGCTGGTCCACTTCCGTCAGAAGGTGCGGCAGTACGCCCTGGCCACACAGGAGGCCTCCCAGGAGGCCCGGCGGCAGCAGCTTCAGGAGAGGCAGCCCCTGCTCGAGGCGTGTGATACTCTGCGCAGGGACCTCACCATCCATGGCATCAGCATTAAGGTGAGCCACCACCACCAAGGCTGCAACCCTCCACCTGACGCTGGGGGGCAGTCAGCCTGAGACACTTGAGATGGTGTATGTGTACAAGGGGCTTGTAAATTAACAGGCATCACACAGCGTAGGACACGGGAGAGCATTTGGAATCTCAAACACTGTCATTGTGCCAGTGCTGTTTTTCCTTCTAAATTTTCTTTGTTGTTGTTGGGAATATACACAGCAAAACATGCACCAGTTCAACAGTTCTTACAGGTCAGTGACACTGATTACAGTCTTGGAGTTGTGTGGCGATTCTCAGCCTCCTTTTTAAGTTGTTACTCCCTCATTAACAGACTTACTGCCCCCTGAGGTTCCTGTCCAATCTTTCCGGTTGCTGTCGTCAGTTTGATTCCATCTAGATAGTTCTTAAAAGAGCACAATGCTCAAGGCAGACATTTTCTTTACTAGTTAAGCTAAACTATTATTCGGTTTTAAGATGTTTTTGGTTTAAGGTTTAAAGATGATCTCAGGGCAGTAGTTTCAGGGGTTGTGCTGCTGTTCCATAGTGAGCAAAGAAACCCACCCCTCTGGCAGATTTGGAGAGGGTGGTGGGGGAGGGCAGACTTTGAAATTACTGCCTTATTTCATAATGAGCCTTATTTCCAATATCCTGGGGTGTCAGCTGGAAGAGCCACTGAGGCTGGTAAGTGTGTGAGCTTAAAGAATCAGGTCAAAGAACCAGGGTTCCTGCTTAGTCCCACCCTCTTTCTACCACATGGCCTAATCTTAACACAACCTCTGCTTAGACCAGGTGGGTGGTAGAACAGGTGGGCCGTAGACCAGCTGGGCTGCACTGGGCCTTCTGGTAAAAGGTAGCAACATCGCTTCTTAATTTCTTTTTTTTTAAAGCATGCAGCTGTTTCCTCTAGGGAGGACAAGTTTTAAGACATTAGGGTGAGCGGTGTGTTCCGGCTCGCTTGCTAAGCTCTGATGGTGCCCATTAACCCCTTCAGCCAATGTGATACCCATTCAGAGAGTCTAGACAGATCTTAGTTTTCTTTTTACAGGACAGAAGCAGTACAGTGTCAACATGGGAACTGCTGGATCAAAGAACAAAAGACCAGACTGCAGGGAACTGAGAATTAAACGAAGCCACGTGGAACCACGCTTTCATGATACAGCTTCTATGCTTTATTATAAAACGATAAAAACTTTACATTAAAGTTTTCTATTGTGGCTATTAAGTCAACATTAAAATAAACTGGTATCATCCCACTGGTGTCTCTTAGTAACGATGGCTGAAAAGCTAATTTTTTATTGTACCAGTAGCCACACATACAGTTGGATTTAGTAAAATCATGTCATCTGTTTGTTAGCCGTCGTCAAGCTGACTGTGACTCCTGGTGACCTTATATACAGCAGAGTGGAGCTTTGCCTGGTCCTGCATCAGCCTCGCGATTACCGGCATGTTGGAGACCATCATGGTGGCCGCTGTGTCAGTTCCTCTCACCATGGGTCTCCCTCAGCCTCGCTGGCCCTCTGCTTCACCAAACACCGTGTCCTCCTCCAGCCGTTGATCCCTCCTGATGACGTGTCCAGGCGAGCAGGCTGGGCTGTGTTCTGTTGCGATCCAGGTTTTCATTAGCTAACTTTGGGAAGTAGGTCACCAGGCCTTTCCTGAAACGTGTCCACCGTGGGTGACCCTGCTGGTGTATGAAATATTGGTGGCACAGCTTCCAGCGTCCCAGCAACATGGGAGCCAGCACAGCAGAACAGGTGGTGGGTCAGATAGTGGATATCAGTTCAGCAAAATTTGTGCATCATAAAGCCAGCTGGTCCCTGCACCCAAGGACCTGACGGTGTAGGAGGACAATAAGGCCATGAACCCGAAGCAGAGTGACGTGAGGCAGCCCTAAAAGGGAGATGGTGCCTGGGTGCAGAGGAGGGTCAGGACCACAGAATGGCGTGGGGCTGCTTTGCAAAGGGGTAACAGGATTCCTGAAGGGAGGATACCAGCAGCAGCTTCAATGATATCCCTTCCGCCTTAGGACTCGTGGGATGCGGCTGCTGCCCTGCCTGGTCTAAAAAAAACTAAAGCAGAGGAAAACGGGCAAAGGGAAGCAACTTGGCATCTCAGAAACTACGCTGTCCCAAATACTGCAGGCTTTTCCCCCAGAGGTGATAATAAATTTTTACATTTATTTTTCTGATTACAAAACGAATGCGTCCCGCCATAGGGGGAAAAAAAAACAGCAAGTCACCTGCAGTCCCATCACCGCAGTCAGTATTTTGATAGCTGTCCTAGTTCATTCTGTGCCTAGCCTTTTAAGAAAAATAAATTGGTTTTATGGTGTATGGTACTTTGCTGCCCATAAACCTTAAGCCTGACAGCTTCTGAGCAGAGCAGTGAGGCAGTCGGGGGTGTGTTGTAGGGCCCGTCCTGTAGCAGCTGGATCACAAGTGTGAGGGCAAAACCAGGGAGGTGGTGCGAGCGTCCAAGGCTAGAACCTGACACAGACAGCTCAGCAGTGATTACAAGGTGTCGGAGGAATGTGTGGAGACTTGGAGATGGTGACAGCCACCTACACAGAGTGGCTTTGTGAGTGCTGAGCTGATGACGTCAGGCGGTGGCAGAAAGCACAGAGGAGAAAATGGGTAACTGCAAAGGCCATCCTTACTCAGGTTCTCACAACCTCCCCGTAACAGGTGGACTGCTCCTTGTTGTTAGGGGCATCAAGTCGATTTCAACCCAGAGTGACCCCATGTGACAGCAGAACTGCCCCATAGGGTTTTCTATATATGTGCCCCTTCCAAAGAAAGGTGATCCAACAGAATGAGGAAGTTATAGAACAATGTCACTACTATCACACGCAAGTAAAATTTTGCTGAAGATCATTCAGAAAGGGTTACAGCAGTACATTCTGACAGGGAACTGCCGGAAATTCAAGCTGGATTCAGAAAAGGAAGACATGGAACGAGAGAGATCATTGCTGATGTCAGAGGGATCCCGGCTGAAAGCAGAGAATACCAGAAAGATGTTTACATGTGTTTTATTGACTGTGCAAAGGCATTTGACTGTGTGGATCATAACAAATTATGGATCACACTGGGAAGAATGGGAATTCCAGAACACTTAATTGTGCTCATGAGGAACCTTTACACAGACCAAGAGGCAATCATTGAAACAGAACAAAGGGATACTGCGTGGTCCAAAATCAGGAAAGGGTTGTATCCTTTCACCATGCTTACTCGATCCAAGAAGGTGGAATATGTGGAGAATAACCCCACGTCAGGGTTGGAGGGAGACTTACTAACAACCTGTGTTACGCAGATAACCTTGCTCACTGAAAGAAGAGGACTTGAAGCACTTACTGAAGAAGTTCAAAGACTACAGCCTTCAGTATGGGTTGCACCTCAACATAAAGATCCTCACAACTGGACCGGTAAGCAACATCGTGATAAACAGGGAAGTTGTCAAGGACTTCATCTCAACTGGATTCACGACCAGTGCCACAGAAGCAGCAGTCAGGAAGTCAAAGGACGTATTGCGCTGGGCAGATCTGCTGCAGAAGACCTCTTTAGGTGTTAAAGAGCAGAGATGTCACTTTCGGGACTAAGGTGCACCTGACCCGAGCCTGATATTTTCAGTGGCCTCATATGCACGTGAAAGCTGGACAGTGAATAAGGAAAACTAAAGAAGAATTGATGCCTTTGAATTGTGTTGAAGAATACTGAATTTACCATGAATTGCCGGAAGAACGAACGAATCTGTCTCAGAAGTACAGCCTTAGAAGCAAGGATGGTGAGACTTTGTCTCACATACTTTGGACATGTTATATCAGGAAGGACCAGTTCCTGGAGAAGGACGTCATGCTTGCAAATGTAGAGGGTCGGTGAAAAACAAGGAAACCCTCAACGATGGATTGACACAGTGGCTGCAACACTGGGCTCAGACATAGCAATGATTGTGAGGATGGTGCAGGACTGGGCAGTGTTTCATTCTGTTGTACACAGGGTTGCTGTGAGTTAGAACCGACTTGACACCTAACAGCAACAACAAAGCTTTATGGGAGCAAATCACCAGGCCTTCCTCCCAAGGAGCTGCTGGGTGGGTCTGAACCTCCAACTGTTTGGTTAGCATCCAAGCACTTAACCATTGTGCCACCAGGGCTCCTTCTGGGGTAGAGTGCAAGAATTGTTAAGTGACTGAACAGACAACTAGGTGACACTCCTCAGCCCAATTCTCCAGCTCTTAGATCCTGGACCAGGCATATCATCATCTTTTACTCCCTTGATAGGGTCACTGTAGTGATAACATTTATTAAACTTGTGGATGGAGCTGTAGACAACAGCCAGGCAAGCGGCTAGGAGAGCAGCGCACATTTATTGACAGTTTGAGTTCAGCAGCTTTGCGCACATTATCACTGGATCTTGGTGACCCTTAGCGGTCACTGGTTTTCCTGCTCTGCAGATAAGGAAGCGGGTGCAGAAGCTGACCCTAGAAGTTACCCAACTAGTAAACGGTAGAGCTAGGATTCCCAGATGGCAGGCGAGCTCCTTAAAACATCCAGACAGGGTCAGTGCAGAGTTCCAAGGGAGCAGACTGTCTCACCTGATGGCATAGAAGCTTCACTTTGACCAAACGAAGACTCACTGATGTTGTGATCCTCGTCTAAGGAAACTCAGAGAAAGAGAGGAAGGGCTTCAGCTGCTCTCACTGGAGCAGGTGAGTGAACACTGGTTTGTTGTAAAAGAACAGTGTAGCAGCTAATAACTTCCTTCAAAAAAAAAAAAAAAAAATCAGCCTTGGGTGTACTCCTTATCTCCCATTTAAGAAAAACATTAACAACAACAAAAAATAACATTTCCTGTGGCTTTGATGTATTTTATTTTCTATGGAAAGAAATGCTTGTGTTTCAGGCTTCTCCTTTAAATTCCTTAACTGGAACAGTGTTAGTATACATTGGTGGAAAACATACATTTTATACACACAGGCTTCTCTATGTTTATCTCCCGAGTATCAGACAACGCTGTCACTTAGAAGAGTTGAAAGATAGTTTTTGGATTTTTAATTTAGGAAAAAAAAAAAAAACTCCACATTTAAATAAATAGGCTCTTTTTCTTTTAGTAGTTACCAGTGTGCAGATGTAATGACTCAGAGGAAAAAGATGTTCATTGCCAGTTTGGGCAGAGAAGCTCAGGTGTAGATAGTAAAGCCTCTAAAGTAAGATGTGAAATAATAACAGTAGCAAACATTTTTTAACAATGGTTAACAGCTGATTTAATAGTTTTAAGGAAAGCAAAATCAGTTTGGGGCGAGGTGGTTTGAATCACAGAGTATCGACCCCAAGATCAATCATCGGGCCATAAAGGAAGCACACGGATTCTGCATTTGTTGTAGAAAAAGCATTACGGAAAGTTGGCTCAACTGCATGTGATATGCACCAAATCCCACCGAGAAACAGCACCAGAAAGTAAGCCATTGTCAGCCACTTTAAAAGCCAACGTCACTCTAAGGAAACCGTGCGAATGAGACACGTGTCTGGCAGGTTTACAGAACAAAAGCACGTGTGAGGAACGCGCTTAGTTCAGTCACGTAAAGGAGACCAAACAGGCAAGAGCTGCCTGAAAGCCAAGACGAGGAAGCAGGAAGGGACAGAGAAATGGATGGAAATGGGGAACCCGGGGTGGGGAAGGGGAGGGTTTTGACACATTGCGGGGATTGCAACCAGTGTCACCAAATAATCTGTGTATGAGTTGTTGAACGAGAAACTAACATGTTCTGTAAACTTTTACTTAAAGCACAATTTTAAAAAAAAGGGTAAAGAAAATTCCAACATCTTGATAACGTTGTATTAGATAGAAGTGTCTCATATATATGTTCATTATATTATATATAAAAAGCCAAGTGTCTGAGCCAACTGGAGGTTACTAACAGTGAAACATCTCGTTTACTAAAATCTAAGAGATAATTAGCTTCTTTAATGGATTGGAAATATTCCCGAGGACATGCACGTTTTCAAACCAGATGGACACAGCTGTCCTGTTCGTCAGCAGACAGAATGATGTCAGTTAGCACTGCCTCCCGGGCGCCCTTAGCACTAGCATCACGCCAGACCGAGCAAGCTCCATGTTTGACCATCCATCTCAAGCGTCAGTGCTGTCATGTTAAGTTCCTGTCTCATCTTCCCATGTTGCATCTTAAGTGATTTCTAAAGTCAGTTATCACTTTATTCTGAAAGACTTAAAATGAGTCAACCCAAAAAGCCAATGCTTAGTATTTCAGCACAGAGATTTTTCAACCCAATCACCTTTTTTTGAAACAAAAATGAGCTGAAGAATGAAAGCCAAATCCCTTGGTGGATGACAGTTAAAAAAAAAAAAACCGGCCATTACTCACGTAGATACTTGAAAGCAGCTGATTGGGTCCTTTCTACAGGAATATTAAATAAAAGGAACTACTTTCATAAATAAAAGAAAAATTAAATTTGTAGAACAAAAATGAGAAAGTACAGAAAGACCAAAAACAGAAATCTGCTTATCTTGGAGAAATCAAGCCAAGAAACCCAGCTAAGCTGGTGAAAGAATTTTTCATCCTTATGTGATTTCTCTTTAATTTTTTTCTCAGTTCTTGGTGAGAAACTAAGAAAAGTTCAGGAATACTTTGTCTAGTTTTCATTATAACATCTCCAGCTACATACTGTTTTAGCCCAAAATTGTTAGATGCAGTAGAAAGTTTCCGCATTAGCCAATTTGCCCTAGACTTGCAATATCTACCAAGAGATCTGTGCTGTTACAGCGTTCAAAGGATCCATCACATACATGAAAATCCGTTTTTCCCCAATGTAAACGCAGTTTTCCTCTACCAGTGGCACCCGTTGTTCTTCCTGCTTGCAGTTGCTCAGGTTTCAAAGAGTTTCCTGAATGCAGTGCCGACCTCTGCAACCATGTCCGTGGTGGTCATGGAGCGTCCGTACTTCTGGAAGGCCTGGCTGTTGGTCTGCCTTGTGAGCGCGCAGGCACCAAATGCAGCCACGAGGAGAGGGTTTAAACTGGAGAAGGAGGAGAAAGCCGTTAGCAAGAAACCACGAGACTGGGAAATAAAAAGCCTCCAGGGCGTCAACTTGGGGATGTTTAAGGCCAGTGAGCCTGCAGCTACTACAGCATACGGTTTCTATTCTAGTTTCCCCCTTGGCCCTCAAACTGACCACCTGAGTCTGGTATGCCTCCGAGGAGAAGGATTCCCAGAGCCTCCGAGCAGGGCCTTCTGGTTTTTGCTTTGTTAGTTAAAAATACCTAAAGAGAAATCTAGTCCTGATCCATGCTGCAACACGGACGAACCTCGGAAACCTTGTGCTCACTCAGATCAGACAATCTCAAGAGGACAAATGTTACATGATTGCATCTACATGAGATAACAAGAATAGGCAAGGGTCTAGAGACCCCAGTTTATGAGCGGTTACAAGGGGCCGAGGAGGAGTTTTTGTTAGTGTGTGTTTATGTGACAGAAACTCGGCAATGACGATAGGCTGGTAGTTGTACAACGTAATGTAATTGTTATCACTAAATTGTACATATGAAAAAAGGTATATCGGCAGATGTTACATACAGACACATAACCCACTGCCGTCGAGTCGATTCCAACTCATAGCGACCCTATAGGACAGAGTAGAACTGCCCCATAGAGTTTCCAAGGAGCGCCTGGTGGATTCAAACTGCCAACCTCTTGGTTAGCAGCCATAGCACTTAACCGCTACACCACCAGGGTTTCCTATAGACACATATGTATATGTACATATACCTTTACAACAGTTAAAAAAAAAATCATTAATCCTCTGATTTGGGTATTCCGTGACAAAAAGACATGGAAAACATCTATCCACTTTGAGAATGCGACAGGACTGAGCAGTGGAAAGCATTTTTTTCCCCATGTTGAAAAACTAGACAAGTACTTACTGGTTGTAAGTGTTTTAACACTGCTCTTCCGTTTTCCCGCAATATGGACTACTCAAGATCTGATCATGCAGTTTTTGTTACCGTCACTAAAAGACTAGCATATCCCAGGGCATGGAGGGGGGACTAGACTCTCTGCTTCCCTGTCTTAGCAGGAGTTAACAGGGAGACCCTCTCCTGGCCCCACGTGAGGGCAAGAGTACTATGTGGATGCGCCCGTTTTGGTGAGCGGTGCCTGGTCTGTAGGCCTCAGCTCCCAGCCCCCACCCCGTGCTCACATTAAGGCGTGACATGACATCGCTGGCACCACTGTGGCTTCGCCAGGTGTCAGGCGAGGTGTGCTGGACAACAGGTTCACTTTCCAGGAGCTGGGGGTTCCACATGGAGCACGTGAGGCCATAGTGGTCACCAGGATCTTTTTACAAATGAGGAAACTGAGGCCCGCGGAGCTATTGTGGCCTGTTCAGGTTCACAGAGCTCTCTGACAGCAGAGCCTGGATCTTAGAATTCTGCTGCCTCTTAAAAGAAATCACCTCTTTTAAGGCCAAGTATCTAAGATAAGCTGTAACTTCACTCTGTTTTCTATTTTTATATTTTGTTTTACAGAGTGTACATCACTGAATTTCCTAGAACAGTGGTCCTCAAAACCTATCCACTCATTTGAATTAACTGGAAAGCTTTTTAAATGAATTAACTTACACACAGAGCCTGACTGGGATATGGACCACCAGGCAGCCAGCGGTGCCCACGAAAGGCTTCCCAGATGGCAGGATTAACCTCTGCCCTGGAGTGTCTTCAACGCAACAGTAATATCTTACTTGCAGTGTTTGAAGGGACTCCTTTGAAATGTTTGAGCTATGAAATATCTTACAAAACTTAGAAATCTCAAAAGTATTATAAATTAAGGCGTGAGCATACCCGTCTGTTTTCTCAGATCCAGCAAGCAGCGCCCAGTGCACCAGGACGCCCAGGGAGCCTGACAGCAGGTCTCCTTGCCCACCACACCTGCGGCTGCTGCCCTCTAGACCGCACACGAGCACTAGACGAAACAGACAAAAGCAGACCTTAGCTTTGGGGGTTTTCCTCTGCATCCAGGACACTCTCAGAGGGAGCAACAGGCTGCAAGACCTTGCTTGACCTCTTGCCCAAGGCTGGAAGCCCAGTTTAGATCAGCTACTGTGTCTTCCCTGTTTCTCGGAAAGGTGCGAGGCCGCCTCTTTTTCACAGAAGAGGGCACTAAAGCCCACAGGTTAGCCCCCAAACACAGGGCTAACGGAGGAGGAAGACAGAACCACCTGTGAGGCACGGGTAGGTCAGGGAAGGCCCCTCCAGTTCACGGAACGGCAGTGGCAAGGGCACACTGAGGAGGAGAAACGTGGATTTATCTGCCGAGACAACGTCCACGAAGGATGTATTTATATAAACAGTTGTGACTCCTGAGGTGCTGAAAACCCAAACTCACCACAGAGGACGACCAGCTCGCGTTTGTAGCCCACACTTCAAATACATCCACCTGCAGCGGCGGGAACGGCCACTCCGCGCCACCCCGACTGCCCCTTCTAGCGTATCTTCACTAGGTAACTACTTTAACTTCAGCAGTTAATGGTGAAGTCAGCTCAGGGTAGCGATGGCTTATGTATCAGACTTTTCTATTTCTTTGGTAAATGTTTTAAAAACAAGTTGTTCTATCCCTGGAGTGTGCTGGAATCAAGACAGACTTCCAATAATAAGAATCCAATCTTACCGGATTCTGAAAGCTTCGGAGTCCCCTACTGAATTCTGTGTTTCCTGTCCATAGATCTGTGTGTGTGTGTGTGTGTGTGTGTGTGTGTGTACGCGCACGCGCACGTGTGCATGTATCATGTGCCTAAGTATGCCTCGTTGGGCACCATCCAGTCGCATCCGACCACAGCGACCCCACGGGGCTGCCTGGGCTGTAACCTTGGCTGGAGCAGACCCCCGGGACTTTCCCCCCCGGAACTGCTGGGTGGGTTTGAACCACAAGCCCTTCGGTCAGGCGCCGAGCGATTAACCATTGCACAGCCAGGGCTCCTTAAGGACGCCTCAGCATTCTCGTTTTACCCCGACTTCAGCCACTTTATACCTAGTTAGCAACTCTTCGTATTAAACGATGTGTCTCTGTTAAAATAAGTGGTACGGTTCCTCTCCTGATGGGATTTCAGTGGAGGTTTCTGTTTTCAGAGAACTAAAAACGATACATAATCCCTGGTTCCGCACCGCGCATTTCAGGCACCAGCGCCGATGCCGTATCCTCAGCATTTAACATCTGTGCTTTTGGTTTTGCTCTTTCTGCTGAACATTCATCAGGCTCACGTGTGAGAGACAGCGACACGTGATTGGTCACGTGTGACAGCGAACCATGATTGGTCACGTGTGAGAGAGCGACACGTGATTGGTCACATTCACACCTGACGATGATCGCCATGGCTAGTGTGCTGCGTCTGTGTCGTCTTCACCTTCCAGTCACTTTTTATAAAACGGGAACAGAATGCAATGAAATATTCAAATAACTGCACACATGCCACGGGTGAGACGAAGATGGCGCAGTGGAGACACTGGGCCACGGGCACCACTGCACAGTCACCTGAGACGTGACCACCTGGTGCGCCAGTCATAAAGAGGACTGGGCGTTTCAGTCAGCAGGCCAGGGCCACAGGAAGGGTGAGGACCACCTGCATTTGATCACTCAAACCCCCTATAAAGGGGGATGACTAGGTTACAGTTAAGTTGTTGTTGTTAGGTGCCGTCAAGTCGGCTCAGACTCATAGCGACCCCAAGTACAATAGAATGAAACACTGCCTGGCCTTGCACCATCCTCACAATTGTCGTTGTGTTTGAGTCCATTGTTGCAGCCACTGTGTCAATCCATCTCGTAGAGGCTCTTCCTCTTTTCCGCTGACTCTCTACCTCACCAAGCATGATGTCCTCCAGGAGCTGATCCCCCCTGACAACATGTCCAAAGTAGGTGAGACAGAGTCTCACCATCCTTTCTTCTAAGGAGCATTCTGGCCGTACTTCTTCCGAGACAGATTTGTTCGTTCTCTTGGCAGTCCACGGTCTATTCAATATTCTTCACCAACACCGTAATTCAAAGGCGTCAATTCTTCTTCGGTCTTCCTTATTCACTGTCCAGCCCTTGCGTGCACATGAGGTGATTGAAAACGCCATGGCTTGGGTCAGGTGCACCTCAGTCCTCAGAGTGACAATCCCACATCTGAAGTATTTTATAAGGCTATTCTGATTTTCACTTGAGGTCAGGGAAAAGGAAATTACTTTCTTCTTGGTCAAAATGTTACACAAAAGCTAAATCTAGTCTTTCGGGAGAGTCATTTCTGGGGAACATTAAAGAAGAAGAACGATACCTCAACCTTTAAAATACTCGCGTGCACTTTTGAGATCATTTTTGATCTGGATAATTTAACTTCTAAAATGGCCACGTTCATTACGAGTAATTAACTGTAAAAGCAAAAGGCCCGTCAGCTGCCTCCTGTAAGACGGCCCACATCTGGGCCCGGCCAGCGGGTCGTTCTCGTTTGCCTTAGGAAGAAGAGCTCGAGCAGAGATGGCAGGTGTGTGCCCCCCTGCTTCGCCCCTCTCTCCTTGCTCTCGGCACTCTTTCCTGGGGGCCAGGCGTCTCTCAGAGTTCAGCGCTGTGCCCTATGTGATGTTCTGGTAAACCGTAGGAAACCTGTGTTTTCCACACCTGCTTAAAAATTTCACACAAAGCTCTCAGAGTCCCAAGAAACAGCCTCTTTAAGATGTCATTGAAAACGGGGGGGAAATGTGGTTTGTGGCTTCTCCTACAAGGAACTACGGGATCAAATAAGCATAGAAACAAATGACAGTTCGGTTAGAGTCATCCTATCACCGGGGCTGTTTCTTGTAAATCATTATAGAAACTTAGCTAATGTACATAGAACTAGGATGCCATCTTAAATATTTCATTCATGACTATTGCTCCCTATTGCAATAGAGGGAAAAGTAAAACACAACGTGGACTTTGAAGAAGTCATGGCTGATACGCTCATGAGGAAGGGCCTCTTTTTGCTGAGCGTACGTGATCGTGTGCGAACAGGCACCGGGCTGCACTGGCATACACCAGCGTGGCACGGCCAGTGCACCTGGGGCTGGTCCTTCACGGCTCACCACCCGACGTGGACAGGTTAGCTGACACGGGGCTGGTAACGCAGCAGAGAAGAAAACACCACTCACCCCGGTCACCGTCTGAAATCACATCTCTCTCTCCTTTCTGAACGATGGTCAGATTCCCAAGGGCCTGGCTGAGCCTCAGGACAGCTCCGTCGTGACTGCTGCTGTCCAAGGGGTCCCTAAGCTGCGATATTGGGACACCAGAGAGAAAAATCACCATCTTTACAGGGTTAAAAAGGAGCCTGTAGACGCACGAGATAGGACTGACGGAGAGCTGCTGTCTTGTATGTCAGGGATTCTCAAACCCTCGTGTCTAAAAGAAATCACTTGGGCACTTGTTCAAATGCAGATTTCTGGCCCCACACTTCCGGAGACACACATTGTTAGTGCAGTGGGAGGCCCCGACTGGGTGTTTTTAACAAGTACTCCAGGCTGGTGCCGTCCGACCCAGGTGCCTGTGGCAGAGATACTGCTCCAGGTATCTCGTCTCTGCCTCGTCAGATCACAGTTAATACTGCCCATGGTTAATATTCTAGTAATAACGAGAGTGAACATTTATCGGGCATTTAATATGTAAGGACTGACCACTGTACATGTATTATTTCATTTCTTCCTCAAAAAAACCCCACTATTGACGTTTTACAGATGAGGCAATGCGGGAGCAGAGGTGAACAGTGGAAGGGGGCTGTCCTCTGCCCCAGCCCCCCACATTTCACCCAGTCAGAGACGCCGTCACTGACTGTAAAATGCACCACTGTCGTATGTGCACCCAGAAAGGAGAGATGCCGCCAGTTCAGCTGACGCACCATCGCTTGTAAAAAGCATCCCGACAGTAAAGATGGTCGCTTGTGAAAAAGCGTGTATCCCGGCAAAGATGGGCCCCGGGGGCGCAGCGGGGTCATTAAACACTGGGGGCAGAACTGCAGCACTCCCCTCGCCCTCCTGGTGCAAGGTGAGAAGGGCAGCGTCTCGTCCTTTGGGTGGTTAACACACTCACCACAGCTTCGTAGAGCCTGGTGAACTCCATGTAGTTGGGAGTAAGAACCGCCTTCCGGTAACCTTGAATGAGGGACGGCTGTTGAGCGATCAGCCACAATCCATCCTGCGTAAAACAAGGGCAGCAGCACTTACACCACGGGCTGTCGGGGGCGCCCCTGCCACGTAGCGCCACTTACTCCACGGGCTGTCGGGGGGGGGCCCTGCCACATGCAGGAGAGGATGGGGTGGCACTTACTGCGTCGATGACAACAGGGATACCTCTGGCCTTTGATTTTTCTAAAATGCCCTACGAGAAGAGAAAAACATGTTGAGCAACAATTCGTTACCTCTCAAGAGAATTAAAAGAAAAGTGAGCCGCTCCTTTCAAAATGAAGGAGCTGTGTAATAAATTTCAACATCAGGTCATCAACTAATCAATAGAAAACAAATTTAAGAAACAGAAAATAATGAAAAGAGCCAAATGAACAGACAGGATCTCTGTGTAAGACAGGTCATTTGGAACTCTGAAAACACCTGCCCGCTGAGAGCGTTATACAAAGTGACCACGTTCCTAGGCTAGCCCCCAAAGACCCGCCCCTAACTAGTGTTTCCAAATTTCCAACAAATATTAATGTTCAGGGTTCACAGACGAGAACTCTGAATTCTCGGGGACCGCCAACATCTCAAGTTAGTTGCCACTGAGTTGACTCTAACTCACGGCGAACCCACGTGTGCAGAGCAGAACCGCTCCACGGGGCTCTCACGTTGGACTCTCTGAAGCAGATGGTCAGGCCTTTCTTTGAGGCGCCTCTAGGTGGGTTTGAACAGCCAACCTTTGAGCTAGTAGTCAAGTACTTAACAGTTTATGCCACCGAGGGCTCTGTTACAAAAAATGTCTATAAAATTCACTTATTATATATATATAATCAATATATGGTTGCTTATTATTATTATGAACCAATATATTATAAGCCTATGTATTTCAATAACCTGTAATAATGATCTCTACCTGATAGTTGATAACAGAAAACACTGAGAGCATTAACACAAAATATTTTTTTTTTAAACACAAAATATATGCCAAGTAAAAAGCATTTGAAATACTGAAAGATAAATCCACGTATACTTATTTTAAAAGTTATACTGAGAAAGGAAATTTGAAAACCCACAAAGCATCAACTGCCCTCCCGGATACTCTTGATCTTTGTTTTCGAATGTTCCAGGTGTAGAGGCATGTCTTCTATTTTGCCCTGATACTGGTGGAATTGTTAAGGCTGTATCCAAAAGCACCCTCAACTTGGGGGTCAGGGTGTACGTGGCTTCGTGTAAACTGATTTCCTTTTATTAAGATGAAGGCAGTTTGTCTGTTTGTCCCAACTTTGGTTTTAGCGTTGAAATTGATAGTTTCTGCTAATTCAGCATTTAGATCAGTTTCTGATCTCATGTTGCAGTATTTGACAACAACATTGATTCCGCATTTTTTCTGTTGAAGTATTTGCAGGTGACAGCAGCCTACAGCGAATATTCGAACACTAGCAAATGCCAGCCAACAACAGCAAGATTAACATAGAATCGCATCAAAATCACCAATTTAATGCCTTATTTTCCTCCCAAAATTTGTTTCCTGAAACATCATCCGAAGGATAAAGCCCTAGTGGTGCAACAGTTAAACGCTCAGCTGCTAACCAAAAGGTCAACGGTTCAAACCCACCCAGCGGCTCCATGGGAGAGTGGACCTGGTGATCTGCTCCCATAAAGATTACCGCATTGGAAACCCTATGGGACAGTTCTGCCCTGTCATACAGGGTCATTATGAATTGGAATTGACTCAATGGTACCTAACAACAACATACTATGCATTTAAACTTATTACTCTTTATTTGATTTTCAAGAATGACTCATATTAACAGCAGACAGGGCCAAGAGCACACACGTAAAACCAGGGCTTTGAAAGGTTCTTCCTGGTTCAGTCACGGCTGAGGGAATGAAACTGGAACAGACCCAAATTTTAAAAATCTGGGGGAACCAGGATGATAACTGGAATGGGAAAAATTACAGGTCGAAGCCCTGCTAGAAACCTCATCTCCCTTGTAGAAAACAAGGGCAGTGTAAGCATTGCATAGCAACCAAATCTTTTGCCCACTGGATTTTGAGCAGAGTTAGAAACAGTAGTGCCCTGCTCAAAGATGGCAGCCGACTACATCCTGTTGAATGTATGTTGTTTTCCACAGTCCTGCCAATAATCCAGTCTCACACATCAGGCTCTTGAAAGGGCTCACTAAGCCTCTTCTGAGTCTCCCATTCCAGGGCTGTGACCTCTAATTTTTCCCAGTCTGGTTACTGTGCCAGATCACACAAATTGTAAAAATTTGGGTTTGTTCCAGTTTCGCTTCATTGGCCATGACTGAACTTGTTCAAACTGGTTCAAGGCCCTGCTTCAAACAGGCCAAGAGTTACAAGTTAGGCTGACTGATTAAATCATGACCACTTCTGTCCTGCCAACGCCTCTCCTGGGTCCGGAAATGCCAGCCTGGACTTTCAACTCCTCATGCCAGCACTTCCTGCTCTTGCTTTTGACGTGACATACAAGTGGATTTCTTCAAATCCGTTACATCTGTGTTGATTGTTAAGCTCTAGTTCTCACAGAATTCCAGTATTTTTCCTGTTTCCAATTTCTCAACTTCAGAAAAACATACAAATTTCCCAAGAAATCCCCGGAAGGAATTTCCTGCCTAGAAACACTACCACACACCAAACCACATTTACAATGTAGAAACAAGGTTAATTCTGCCATAAAAAGAATTAAAAACAAAACTGATAAGAAAAAAGGATGTAAGTACTCTTAAGAAAAATACTTTTATTTAGAGAAGGAATTGGAGATTAGAGATTTTGAAAGGATGTCTAGGCCCTTTCAACTCCAAATGAGTAACCAAATAAATAGTTTTTTAACATAAAGACAAAGGCAGAGGTTACTGAATCAGCCATAAAAAGTAGAACCACGATCTAATTCTTGAGAATATCGAATCAAATAGACCAATCTCTGGCAAATCTGAGGAAGAAAAAAAGAAATACAAATATACTATATTAGCAAAAAGATAAGAATTTAACCACTTTACAGACTGAATTGCACCCCCCAAAAATATATGTTGATGTACTAACCCCTTTATCTGTAAATGTGACCCTGTTTGGAAACAGGGGTTTTCTTTTTTATGTAATGAGAACATACTGGAGTTGACTAGGGTAGATCCTAATCCTAATCCCTTCTGAGTGGTGTCTTATAAAGAGTAGAACAGACACACGGTGGGGAGAGACCATGTGAAGCTCCCCCTACAAGCCAAGGACCACCCAGAGCTACCAACAAGGAAGAACCCTCTACTAGAGCCAGTACCCTGATTTGGACTTCTAAGCTTCAAAACTACGAGAAAATAAATTTCTCCTCTTCAAAGTAACCCTTTTGTGGCATTTTTATTACAGCAGCATTAACTAAGACAACCACAGGGAGATTAAATGAATGAAAACGTTTATACCAGACCAAAAACCAAACCTGTTGCTATAGTTGATTCTGACTCATAGCAACCCTGTAGGACGGAGCAGAACTGCCCCATAGGGTTTCCAAGGAGCAGCGGGTAGATTCGAACTGCCAACCTTTTCGTTAGCAGACATAGCTCTTAACCACTACACCACCAGGGTTCTCAAAAACATGTATCGTTTCATACAATTAAAAAAAAAAATCCTGAACCACTGGCACTTTACAAGAAGATATAATTGATGCTGAGATATAATACTTGAATACAACAATAACGAAACAAACAAAAACACAGAAATGGTTGTGAAAGATTGCCTCCACCCTAAAAGGCATGAGACCCAAATGTCTCTAAAGCCTAAGAGTGAGGAACAACAGGGTGGAAGGAACCTGGATTCATGGACGATCCTGACAATACAGCTGCCCACCTCTGAGAGGAAAGTAAACATCTGTCTTATCTGAGCTGTTGTGTTTTGGAGTCCCGTATTCCAGCTGCTTCACCTATACCCCAGTTAATCATCTAACCTAATAGAGAAACGGGCAAAGGACATAAGCAAGCCACACGCAGATTATAAAAGGCTGGATGACAGGTAAGAAGCTGCTCGACCTTTCCTGTAATAAGACAATAAGACAAAGAGACGTTTTCCACTTAACCCCATCCAGTTGGGGTTGAATCGGTTCCAACTTACGGTGACCCCGTATGTGTCCGAGTAGAACTGTGCTCCATGGGGTTTTCAATGGCTGAGTTTGGAAGTAGATCACTAGGCCTTCCAAGGTGCCTCTGGGTGGACTAGAACTTCCAACCTTTTGGTTAGCAGCTGAGCATGAACTGCTGTACCACCCAGGTGTTCCTTCCCTGCAACAGGCTGGTGAAATGACAAGGAATGACCACATCCAATAGGCGGTCCTGACAAAGGCCCCGTCAGTGAGACAGCAACCTGCTACAACCTTCTGAAGAGAAGTGTGGAAGCACCTCTCAAAAATTTAAATGTACATACCCCGATCAAGCAATAGAACTTCTACCAATTTATCCTAAAGAAAATACCCTTGCAAAGTGGACAAAATATATATTCAGAAATGTTCAATGCATCACTGAAAGGAAAAAAAAAAAAACCCTGAAAACAGTCTTAATGAACACCAGCAGAGGACTAATTAATACCTGCTAGAATATCCATAAAAATGCAATGCAGCTTGCTTTTAAGAATAAGAATGTCTGCATATCCCGAAAGGGAAAAAATCTCCAGGGCATAAAGTTAAACAAAAAGAACGGGCTGCAAAAGAGCACAAACAACGTGAGGCCACCGTGTGTTTGTAAGTAAAGAGCTTTCGTTCTAGATTCAGAAAAACTACTGTTGAAAACCCCGCTCGGGGACTGGGGGACTTGCTACTGATAAGAACAAAATGCTCTGCAAATTATCACTGGATCCAATGTCACCTCTATCAAACTTGCATTAACTGACAAGCTGATCCTAAAATTGATAATGGAAATATGTAGTTGTTGTGAGGTGCTGTCAAGTTGGTTCTGACTCATAGCCACCCTGTGTACCACAGAACGAAACACTACCCAGTTGCACATCATACTTACAATCGTTGTTACGCTTGAGCCCACTCCCGTAGCAATCTTTTTTTTTATTGTGCTTACATGAAAGTTTACAGCTCAGGTTAATTTCTCATTCAAAAATTCATATACATATTGTGACATTAGTTGGAATTCCTGCAATGTGACAGTACACTCCCGCTTTCCACCCCGAGATCCCTGTGCCCATTCGTCCAGTTCCTGTCCCATCTTGCCCTCTCATCCTGCCTCTGGACAGGAGCTGCCCATTTGGTCTCGTGTATCTGACGGGACTAAGAAGCACATTCCTCACATGTATTTTTTTGTTTAATGGTCCTATCTAATCTTTGGCTGAAGAGTGGGCTTTGGGAAATGGTTTCTGTTCTGGGTTAACAGAGCGTCTGGGGGCCATAGGTTCAGGCGTTCCTCCAGTCTCTGTCAGACCATTAAGTCTGGCCTTTTTATGCGAATTTTTCTCCTGCTCTGTCCAGGACTCTCTGACCAAAACGATCTTGAAAATAAGGTTGGAGGACTCACATGTCCAATTTCAAAGCTTACTACTGAAGCACGTTCATCAACACAGTGTGGTATAGGCAAAAAGACAGGCACATAGATCAACCGAACACAACTGGGATTCCAGAAATAAATCCTTAGGTTTATGGTCAATTGACTTTCAGCAAAGGTGCCAAGACGATTTAGTGGTGGAAAGAATAGTCATTTTCAACAAATGATGCCACAACAATTAGATACTGTCATGGATTGAATTGTATATCCCCCGGAAATGTGTGTCAACTTGGCTGGGCCATGATTCCCAGTATTGTGTGGCTGTCCACCATTTTGTCACCTGATGCGATTTTCCTATGTGTTGTAAATCCTACCTCTAGGATGTTAGTGAGGCAGGATTAGAGGTAGTTATGTTAATGAGGCAGGATTCAATCTACAAGATTAGGTTACATTTTAAGCCAATCTCTTCTGAGATATAAAAGAGAGAAGTGAGCAGAGAGACAAGTGGATCTCATTCCACTAAGAAACAAAAGCCAGGAGAATAGCCCATCCTTTGGACCCGGGGTCCCTGCATTGAGGAGCTCCTAGTCCAGGGGAAGATTGATAACAAGGACCTTCCTCCAGAGCCAACGGAGAAAGAAAGCCTTCTCCTGGAGCTGGCACCCTGAATGTGAACTTCTAGCCTACTAAACAGTGAGAGAATAAATTTCTCTTTGTTAAAGCCATCCACTTGTGGTATTTCCAGTATAGCGGCACTAAATAACTAAGACAGAGTTTAACAAATCCAACCAAACCCACTGCCGCTGAGTGGATTCTGACTTACAGCAACCCTACAGGACAGAGTAGAACTGTTCCACAGAGCTTCCAAGGAGCAGCTGATGGATTCGAACTACCAACCTTTTGGTTAGTAGCCTTAGCTGGCCATAGCTCTCAACCGTTGTGCCATCAAGGCTCCTAAAGACACACATGATGGATGTTGTGTTCAGAAGCAAACTGTGGCCCAGCTGTGATGCCTACGTACCACGGTTACACTGGCAGATGGTGTGGTCAACCCTGAATCGCCTGCTCTGGAGAGGCTTCTGCTGCAGAAGTAACTAGCCTGAATCTTACAGTCGCTATTAGCGAGCTCAAACCTATCTCCACCAACGGCATGTATAAATCTCCAAAATATTTAAGCAAAAAATGCTTGTCAAGGTTCCAGAATCAAGGGCAATCAGGGCATTAAAGGATGCAGGTGCAAAACGGGTCAGAGGACTGCCTTGTGCTGCAGAGGCTAACGGGCACGTCCTGAAAACTCAAGAGCCCTCTCGTCACGAGGCTCCTCGGGGGGATCCAACAGTCTGGGCTCTATTCTGGCAGAAAATCCTTGTTTGCCTCTATTTCCAAAGACAAGCCGCCTAGTCAAGTGGCATAGTCATCACTGCTGTGTCTCTGTGACCTGCACAAGCAAAGACCCTGCCGAGCAGAGAACAATGAATGCACCCAGCACCCCCAGGACGCCAAGCGCTGGACGACCAGAGCAGACAGAACAATGAATGCATCCAGCACCCCCAGGACACCCAGTGCTGGACGACCAGAGCAGACAGAACAATGAATGCACCCAGCACCCCCAGGATGTCAAGTGCTGGACGACCAAAGCAGAGAGAACAATGAATGCATCCAGCACCCCTAGGACGCCAAGCGCTGGACAACCAGAGCAGAGAGAACAATGAATGCACCCAGCACCCCCAGAACGCCCAGTGCTGGACGACCAGAGGAGACGTGCTGCTTACAAATGGGAGCGCCCCAGAGAGAAGTGTTCTCCCCTTCGGGTGAACGCCAGGGCCTATCGCTCCTAAACTGTTATTAACTCCTATTTTACAGCAAGCAGCTAATGTTTCCAAAGATCTGAGTGGCAGCACCTGACAAACGACTGGCACTGGCCCTGCTACTTCTGCGGTCTTCGGAAGCAGGAGAATCCTAAAAGCTTCCCGTCTGCACCATGTGTCATGGAGAGCTACTTCTAAATTGTATCTGATTGCCTCCCCGATTATTTTTCCTAAGTGCACGACTGCTGGCTCCTTAATCACTCACTATTCTCTCAGCTCTTTTCAGAAGGAATGAGCAGCTACCTCCCCTACGACTAGTGCTTCTATTATCGCAGCTTCTCAGTCCAGAGCTCAGCGGTCACCTGCCCGGAGACAGGCATTCTGCCACTAAGGGCGTCATCTTCCCGCGTCCCGCCACCTTCAGGCGGCCCGGCTTCCTTGTCGGTGCCTTCCAGTTCTAGACAGCGGGCCTCTTTTTTTTGTTTCGAGAAGTTTCATTAGACAAAAAGATAAATTTTTAAACCCAAAGCAGTAAGAGACATAGAGAAGAAAGGTATTTGCAGGCGTTATCTGTTTCCGGTACCAACAGTAAGTTGTCAACAAGCAAACAGTTCACTGAATGAGTACCCAAGCGTCAGGCTCAACGCAGACAACCTTGCTGAAAAACCAAAAAAGCAAACCTGTTGCCGTCAAGTCGATTCCAACTCCTAGCGACCCTACAGGACAGAGGAGAACTGCCCCATAGGGTTTCCAAGGAGCGCCTGGTGGATTCAAACTCTCGACCTTTTGGTTAGCAGCCAAGCTCTTAACCGCTGCGCCACCAGGGCTCTACCTTGTGAAAGCAGCAGTAATAAATGGATTCACCATCAATTTTAAAGTAAAAAAACATACTGCTCAATATTAATTCATCCCAATCCCTGGTCACTTATGGCTACTGTTTCTTGTCAGTGATAATTCTCAACTGGGGGTCTGAGCAAAGTGAATTTCAAAACCCAACTGTCCCCACAAAAGGCTGGAATTGGAAGATGTGGTATAGAAAATACCCTTAAATTTTATTTTCTCACTAAATTCTAGTAAAGCAAACACATTTCTATCTCCCCCCACCCCAACGTTCTTTACCCACAAGATGGCTAAGAAAACACAACTAACAAAAACATCTCCTGACACCTTTAACTTGAGCTTTTGTTCAATTTAATTCAAAGGGCAAGAGCTGACCTGAGGGAACCGCCTGCTGCTCTGCCTCCTAACTGGGCTCCACCCTGCCCTGCAGTCTTCTCGTCTCCCTCATAACTGGGTTCCACTCTGCCCTGCAGTCTTCTCTTCCTCCTCCTAACTGTGGTCCACCCTGCCCTGCAGTCTTCTCTTCCTCCTCCTAACTGTGGTCCACCCTGCCCTGCAGTCTTCTCTTCCTCCTCCTAACTGTGGTCCACCCTGCCCTGCAGTCTTCTCTTCCTCCTCCTAACTGTGGTCCACCCTGCCCTGCAGTCTTCTCTTCCTCCTCCTAACTGTGGTCCACCCTGCCCTGGAGTCTTCCCTTCCTTCTCATAACTGGGGTCTACCCTGCCCTGCAGTTTTCTCTTTTCCTTCCTAACTGGGGTCCGCCCTGCCGTGCAGTCCTCTCTTTCATCCTGGCCTCCCTTCCCTCCAGTTTATGCTCAGCCCTGGGGATGTGGGGTTGAGAGACACCCCACCTTCAAAACCTCAGGCTTCGGAGAGCAACCTAACTCAACTAACAACTGCAACACAGTGCCATGATGGTAATAATGAGGATGGGGGAAATATTTGCATAGCACTATCACTAACCTTTTAGTGAACTTCTACGGAGTTTGTGTGTATTCACTCATTAAAGCTCACTACCCCCATCAGGCTTGTTACTGTTGTCGTCAGCTGTGGTCATGTCTGCCCCCAACTCTAGCGATCCCATGCGCCTCGGAATGAAACAATCGACCATTGTAACCCATTACACTTTCACTGGCTGATTTGCAGCAGACTGCCAGGCCTTTCCTCCTCGTCTGTCTTAGTCTGGAAGCTCCGCTGAAACCTGTTCAGCATCATAGCAACATGCAGGCCCCCAATGACAAACAGGCAGTGGCTCTGCTGCCTGAGGTGCACTGGCCAGGAATCAAACCCGGATTCCCGCACGGAAGGCGAGAACTCTACGCCTGACCCACCGAGGCCCACCTTCCAGGAGGTTACCTACGAGCACACTGTGACCCAGGGCGCGAGCTCGCTGACCTGAACCTGAAACCAGGCCACACTGAACGCACTGCACTGTCTTCCCCCGAGACTGCCGCAGGGACAGGCATTACGGGAACTCTGATGAGGGCCTGGGAACTCAGGAGACTGGGAAGGGAAAGTCCCTGAGACATACCCACCCGGGAGAACAGACACCCCAGGTAGCGTCAGAAACCCGAGCAGATCGGGTGGAAGGGGGAGCTCGTGGAGCTACGCAGCATGAGGCTGGCACTCTATCCTGACTCTCCTATCTTCCCTGATCCCGGGTGGTATTTATTTGAATCTCAAATGTTTAAGAATTAAAATTTTCATTCTTTTAGATTAAGGCAGACATAAAGTAAATACTGAGTAATAAGGAATTATATAAATGACAAACGAACAGATGTGTACGTGTGGGCGTGAAATGGGGTCTCATACCCACTCGTAAGTCATTTTACAGGCACATCTGCCACGAGCGCAACTGGCTGTGCTGTGTTTTATCTGAGAAGGACGGCAGAGAATAGAGTCAAAGACGGTGCCAGCCACAAATCAAAGTTACTAGGACCCAAAGCCTGGGGTTTTCTAGACACGATGGGGACCTCCTGGCTAAGAAATGAGGCTAACAGAGCTTTCAAGGAAGCCAGCTGACAACACGGAGCTAGCACTAAGAGAATACCTTTGGGGCTGTTATCTGAACATGCAACTTAGAACAAAATTACGTTTTTACAGTAATTTAGTCTCGGAAATGTCACACTCTAATGGGTTGTTTGTGACGACGACTTCCAACTTCATCTGCTTACAGATGAAGGTGGAAGATTTGGTACAGAAAATATCCTTATAGAAAATACCCTTAATGGTTCAGTGGTAGCATTCTTGCCTTCCACGCGGGAGACCTGGTTTCGATTCCTGGCCAGTGCACCTTGCGGAAGCTTGCGTGCTGCTATGATGCTGAACAGGTTTCAGCGAGGCTTCCAGAAGAAGATGGACGGGGAATAAAGTCCTGGCAATGTACTTCTGAAAATCAGTCAGTGAAAACCTCATGGATCACCACGGTCTGATCCGCAGCTGATCACGGGGATGGTGCAGGACTAGGCAGCGTTTCATGCCGCTGTGAGTGGGGCTGCCACGAGTCGGGGGCCGACTCAACCTCAGCTAAGAACATGCCGTAAACTGTGCCTACCTGGGCACTGTGAAAGGCATTTTATACCATTTTACTCACATCATCCGTCAGGCAGGTGTAACTACCCCCTTTATAACAGAGGAAACGATGGCCTGGAAGGGCTGCGTAACTTGCCAGGGTCCCAAAGCAAGTATGGGGGTCACATGGGAGGTGAACTTGAGCCTTGACTCTGACCTGTGTCCACTGCTCAGTATTGCTCAACTGTGACCTTGAATCTCTGACCACATTAGATGTGAAACATACAAACCAGTGACACCCACCAAATGTCTGAGCAATTCCATATTTACTTTCTATGGCTATTCTGTAAGAATACAGCTCGTGCTCCAAGGCTGAAAAAGAGGTTCATTCAGCCTGATTTTCGTTTTTCGCTTTGACGCAGAATTCACTACCTTTATGCCTACTTCCTCCTCTATCCCCCACACCGATTTTTATCCATCTTAATAAATAAAGAGGACTAAACAACAGAATGTAATTTGTGCCTGGAAAATCCAAGAAAAGTGTTTCTGTTTCGACTTCAAGAGGTCTAAGGTTTAAGTCTATCACGAGCGGAGTCTTTAACAATGACATACATCACCTTGACATTCTCTAGAAGGACGTCGTCTCTCCCTAAGCCAGGTCCCACGACGAGCGTGTGCAGCCGGGTTAACCATGTTTCCACGTCACGGACAGCGTGCGGGCTGTCACTAAATAGGAAAAGAAGGGAAGATTTGGTTTACTTAAATTCTTCACTTACTTGGTTATTTTTCAGAACTGCGAATTTTGAAAAACATTTTTACCTTACAGGAAAGTTGCAAAAATAGTACATAAAGTTCCTATATCCCCTTCACCCGGCTTCCCCTAATATTAGCATCTTACGAACCACATTAAAGTTGTTGAAACTAAGACGTTAACATCAGAACAATACCACAAACTAGACTTTACTCTGATTTCACAGTTTTCCCAATAATGCCCCTTTCCTGATCCAGGGTCCAACCCAGAATCCCACACTACATTTAGCTGTCTTACCTCCTTAATCTTCTCCATAGACTGGAGTAGTTTTTTGTTTTTTGTGGTTCTCTCTAGGTGAAGGTTTACAGAGCAAATTAGTTTCTCATTAAACAATTAATACACGTGTTGTTTTGTGACATTGGTTGCCAACCCCGACACGTGTCAACACTCTCCCCTTCTCAGCCTTGATTTCCTGATTTCTGTTCGTCCGGCTTTTCTGTCCCTTCCTGCCTTCTTGTCCTTGCCCCCAGGCTGCTGCACCCATTTAGTCTCAAATACACAGTTGAGCCATGTGTATTTGTTTTGTGGGCCTGTCTAATCTTTGGCTGAAGGGTGAACCTCAGGAGTGACTTCAGTACTGAGTTAAAAGGGTGTCTGGGGGCCATATTCTTGGGGTTTTTCTCCAGTCTCTGTCAGACCAGCAAGTCTGTGACTTAGAATTTTGTTCTACATTTTTCTCCAGTTCTGTCCGGGACCCTCTATTGTGATCCCTGTCAGAACAATTGGTGGTGGTAGCCGGGAACCATCTAACTGTGCTGGACTCAGTCTGGTGGAGGCTGTGGTACCTGTAAGTCCATTTGGAGTATTTTTTAATGCCCAAACGTCAAAGTCTGGTTTTCAACATTAAAACAAGTTAGGATAAGACATTATAGCTACTTTCAAAATCATCTTTGTCCTCTAAAATTAACCAGTTTGCTTCCGTCGCATGTATGTGCAGGCATAAAATATACTTTATATACCTATAAACTATACCCTACCTTAAATGTACAGAAGAAATTATCTGAAACTCACATGATGGATCATTTTATAATCCTTGTATGTGTAAGCACAAAACCACTCTACAGTTGTGTACTATTTTGTTGTTTCTTCACAACAGCTTCATATTTGTCATCTTATTTCATGAGACTCAAGACTCTTGAAACGAAAAGATCCTAGTGGTGACCCTAACCTCCCAGCTAAAGCAGGAACTCCTTCTAATGCCTCTAGCCTCTTGCTCTGATTAAAGGCTGAGTTGGACAGTCATCCTGTGGTTGAGCAGTTTTCTTTTTTTTGCACACTTCTGAGGTCCATGGAAATCTGCCTTCCTGTAACATTTCTCCATTCATTCAGCAAATAACTCCTGAGTGCCTACCGTGGGCATGTGGGGTCCAGGGTTAAAGGAGGCCGACTCTCCTTCTCTCACAGGCTCCTAGCCTGACGGAGAAGCACGGAGAGGAACAAACAGCACACCTTACTCCACTCACGCTGTACACAGAGGACCAGGAGAGAGATGCAAGCCCGCAAGGCCCCAAGGAAATCACCAGCTCTGCCTGAGAACGTCAGAGGAAGTGATTCCGGAATCAGGCCTTCCTATAAAGCTACCAAGTGACTGCTGATAGAAAAGCATTCTAGGCCGAGGTAGCCACTATCTTGGCTCTCAGCTTGGGATACAGGACATCTTCCCTCTCTCTTCCCTAAGACGCTAGCCACATATCTGAAGACAGCTACTATCAGCAGGGTTCCTGACCCACGAACCCCAAACCCATTGCCGTCGAACTGATTCTGACTCATATCAACTCCGTGTGACAGAGCAGAGCTGCCCCATAGGATTTCCAAGGTTGTAATTTTGCGGAAGCAGTTCACCAGGTCCTTCTCCTGTGAGTGGCTGGTAGGTTTGAAGCGCTGACCTTTCTGTTAGCAGCCAAGCGCTTAACCACTGCGTCACCAAGGCTCCTGGGCTGCTGACCCACCAAAAAAACCCAAACCCACTGCCGCTGAGTCGATTCCGACTCATACAACCCCACAGGGTTTCCAAGGCTGTAAATCTCTATGGAAGCAGACTGCCACATCTTTCTCCCACGGAGCTGCTGGTGTTTTGAACTGCCGACCTTTCAGTTAGCACTTGACTGCTTTACCCACTGCGCCACCTGGGCTCCATGCACCCTAAGTCTCAAGTTCTCTCCTCTCCAGGTTAAGCACACCCCCTCCCCAACCCCTCCCATGACCTCGCTGGCTGACACCTCACCACCCTGTCCCCCGACCTCTGGACTCGCCCCAGCGTCTCCATGTTCCCATTAAAGCTCTCTGCCCTAAGTACATCTCCTGGGTAGCTGGGACAGGCATTCCCCATTCCCATGTGTTGGAAACCACTGAACAGAAAGGTTAATCATTTCAGCAGAATCAGCGTCTGTGGCAAGGCTGGCTCTGAACTCAAGGATCCCCAGTCCTGGTGGTGGTGGTGGTGGGGTGGGGGTGGGGGGTCTTTCCATTACCAAACAGTTCCATTTCTCTGCTGCAACAGACTTTTTATACATGTAGACTTTGCTTTGGTGGTGCAATGGTTAAGCACTCAGTTGCTAACTAAAAGATTGTTAGTTCAAACCCACTGACCGCTTGCTCTCCGGGAGAAAGATGTGGCAGTCTGCTTCCGTAAAGGTTGTTGTGTGCCATCAAGTCGATTCTAACTTACAGCAACTGAATAGGACAGAGTAGAACTGCCCCATAGGGTTTCCAGGGAGCAGCTGGTGGATTTAAATGGCCAACCTTTTGGCTAGCAGCCATAGCACTTAACCACTACGCCACCAGGACTCCGTAAGCACTACACCAGAGTTCAAAACCTTAAACGCATCGGGCCAGGTATGAGGACACCCATCTAGGTGCGTGGATTGAAGCTCATGAGGAATTAATGCTACTCAGCTGAAGACGATACTACCGTGACGGAACGTGGGCTCAGCCTGCCGATCTTCCATCTGGATTTCTAAGTGTGATGCTCCCTAATTTCATAAATTTGTTCAGATTAAAAAAATCCATATGACATAGAAAAGACACCACGCACACCTGGAAGCTACATCTGACGTAAAGGCTGACAGCGTATAACCTCCACCCTACAGGGTAACAAAGGCGAGCCAGTGAGCCAGCGGGTGGTGGTGGTGTGTGCCATCCAGTCGGTTCCGACTCACAGCGACCCTACAGGACAGAGTAGAACTGCCCCATAGGGTTTCCAAGGCTGTGATCTCTGCGGAAGCAGACTGTCAGGTCTTTCTCCTGAGGAACGGCCAGTGGTTCATAGCTGAGCACTTAACCACTGCGCCACCAGGGCTCCTTGAGTGAGTAGTACGTTTCAGTAAATCCGTTAACAAGTACAACCTTGGAAAAAGGTAAAGAGAAGATGAACTGCAGTGTAAAGCTATGCATGGGTAACACTCTAAGGGAGAAAAAGCCCAGAGCCTGCAGAAACCTTCCCAAGGAGCAGAAATGGGAAACCGCCCAGGGTCCCCTCTGGTGTGTCTGTCCCTGTATTCTGTAAAGCTAACGGGAGAGCTGATGGTGCGTTTCCTTCTGAGCCGAAGACACGGAGACGGCTGAACAAAGCATGAGGTGGACAACACCAAGCCAAGGAGGAGACGCCAAGTATCCTGGTTTTAAGAAGGTCAAGGACAGACGACTGTTGAAATGCGTAGCAATGCAGCAGAGTTTATGAATAAGCAGGGCTGACTCTACCATTTAAAGAGCGAGAGAAAGAGCCGCTGCCGGCACCCTGGCGACAGCACAGCACCCTGGCAACAGCAGGAAGGTCACACCTCGGCTCTCCTCATCACTTTTCAGTGCCCTTTAAACTCGTCAGTTCCCAGATGACAGTGTGCTTTTGGAATGCCAATCTCTTCCTAATATCTAACGTGTCCATGTGTATGTTAATATTCATTGTATCTGCTCATTAACAACCCCGTGCAAAACTGCAGAACCTCCCAGGTCACAGAGCACTGCTGGCTGGGTGCCAACGATCTAGAGCAGAGGTCGGTGAACTCTGTAAAGGGCCAGAAAGTAAATTATTTAGGCTTTGCAAGCCATGCAGTCTCTGTCGCGACCTCCCAACAACTGCTGGAGTGTGAACGCCGCCACAGACAGGTGGGGCCGGATCTGGCCTCTGGGCCCCAGCTCGCTGACCCTGGTCTAGAACGGTGCTGTCCAATAGAAATATGTGTGTTGTACATGTCATTAAAAATTTCTAGTAGCCACATTTTAAAACAGGAAAAAGAAACTGGGGACATTAATGTTAATAATGTATTTGTATTTAACCTAATACACCCAAACTATTATCATTTCAATATGAAACTAATTAAAAAAAAAAAATGAACGAGCTATTTTATATACTTTTCTTCGTATTTAGTCTTCAAAAGTATGTGGGTTTTACCGTCTAGCTCATCTCAATCTGGACTAGCCACCACTCAAGTGCCCAACAACCACAAGTGGTACTAGACACACAGGCCTAGAGTTTATAGCAATGGCCTAATCCTTAATGGAGCCCTGGTGGCAGGTGGTTTAGCGTTCGTCTCTAACCTCAAGGTCAATTCACCAGTCGCTCCCCGGAAACCCTATGGGGCAGTTCTACTCTGCCGTACGGGGTCACTATGAGTTGGAATCGACTCGACGGCAACAAGTTTTGGGGTTTTTTTTTTTGGTTTAATACTTAACAGGTAACCTCATGAAGGCCCTGAAGGGCCACCTAAGTTTTTCAGTTTGACTTTATTCTATTTTATGGGGAAGAAAACTAAGCCAAATGGTGAATTCTGGTTTGGGAGAGACACGAAAGTCTCTACAACAGTCTTTCTGAATGTATATTCCTTGTTGTTGCAATCACTCTAGTTAAAGGATGGCAGTCACAGATGGGTTTTGGAAAAGCAGGACATCTGGCAAGGTCATCAACCAACGAACAGAGCCAGAGGCCTGCAGGGTCAGCATTCAAAGAGCTCTGAGCAGCCAAAACAGGAGTTCACAGTCCACATCTCACCTGAGCCTCAGCTACGCACTCATGGCCTGTGTACCCTTGCTTGGGTGTAGAATAAGCCAGGTTCTCTAAAAACAGGGGCTTTTTTTTTTTTTAATTGTGCTTTAGGTGAAGGTTTACAGAGCAAATTAGTTTCTCATTAAGCAATTAATACACACAGTAACATTGGTTGCCAACTCCATGACATGTCAACACCCTCCCTTTCTTGACCTTGGGTTTCCCATTTCCATTTGTCCAGCTTTCCTGTCTCCTCCTGCCAGAATGCTCACTAGAAGCAAGAATGGCGAGACTGCATCTTACATACTTTAGACATGTTGTCAGGACGGACCAGTCCCTGGAGAAGGACACCATGCTTGATAAGGTAGAGGGTCGGCGAAAGAGAAGAAGATCCTCAACGAGATGGACTGACACAGTGGCTGCAACAATGGGCTCAAGCATAACAATGATTGTGAGGATGGCACAGGACCAGGCAGTGTTTCCTTCTGTGGTACATAGGATCGCTATGAGTCAGAACCAACTGGATGGCCCCTAACTACAACCTGCCTTCTCGTCCCTGCCCCGGGCTGGTGTGCCCATTTAGTCTCCTATACATGGTTGAGCTATGTGTGTTATTGTTTGTTTTATGGGCCTGGGTTCTCTGGAATTTAACAGCTAAGAAAACCTCTTCAAAGTTCCACTGATTATCCGCAGGGAACATCTATGTGCCAGACAATGAACAAGACACAAGTTCCTGCTCTGGAGAAGTTCACGGAGCAACGAAGAGAGTGACTGAATCGATGGTGGAGATGCTGTGCAGACAGGGCTGTGATGGGGGCCTACTCACCTGCCAACGCGAGACTCCACCTCAGACAGGCTCCATGTTGGTCAGACTCCACCTCGGCCGGACCCCACCTCAGTCGGACCCCACTTCGGTCGGACCCCACCTCGGACGGACCCCACCTCGGACGGACCCCACCTCGGTCGGACCCCACCTCGGTCGGACCCCACCTCGGTCGGACCCCACCTCGGTCGGACCCCACCTCGGTCGGACCCCACCTCGGTTGGACCCCACCTCGGTCAGACCGTTGTTAGGTGCCACTGAGTCGATTCCAACTCATAGCGACCCTATGCACAACACAAGGAAACAGTGCCCAGTCCTGCACCATCCTTACAATCGTTGCTATGCTTGAGCCCACTGTTGCAGCCATTGTGGTGATCCATCTCATTAAGGGTCTTCCTCTTTTTCACTGACCTTGTACTTTGCCAAACATGATGTCCTTCTCCAAGGACTGGCCACTCCTGACAACATGTCCAAAGTCTGTGAGACGTATTCTCGCCATCCTTGCTTCTAAGGAGCATTCTGGTTGTACTTCTTCCAAGACAGACTTGTTTGCTCTTCTGGCGGTCCACGGTATAGTCAGTATTCTTCGCCAACACCACAATTCCAAGGCGTCAATTCTTCTTCGGTCTTCCTCATTCACTGTCCAGCTTTCACATGCATCCACATGAGGTGACTGAAAACACCATGGCTTCAGTCAGACTCACCTTCGTCCTCAAGGTGACATCCTTGCTTTTCAACACTTTAAAGAGCTCTTTTGCAGCTGATTTGCCTGATGCAATGTGTCTTTTGATTTCTCGACTGCTCCTTCCATGGGTGTTGATTGTGGATCCAAGTAAAATGAAATCAGGCAGACTGGGGAGTCCGAAAGACCTCGCGAGGGAGGTGGCACCTTAGCAGGACTGAAGGTTGAGCAGAGAACTGGCCAGGCAAAAGGAGTAGGGGCAATCACCCTGCCGGACCAGACATCTGCGGATGACAAGAGCCTGTACAGCCCTTGAGGGGAGAAGGGAGTTGCCCAGTGCAGGCGGAATCTCGGGCTTGGAGAGCCAGGAGACCAGGCTGGGAGAAGGCAGAGCTGGGGCGCGTCCTGCATGGCCCCTAAAGGTGACGGGGCACCAGGGGAGAACTTAAAGCATAAAGATCCACATGACCAGATTTATCTCAAAGGCAGACCATTTCAGAAAATTACCAAGGGTTACATGTGCAAAGTCAAAAGAGCGCCCTACCTGAAAATGTAAAATATGATTTTTAACTGATTAAGATCAGGAAAACAAATGGCTTACTTTTACCTATCAGGAAATAATGTATTTTCGACTTGCTTTCATTTAGCGTTCTACTTTTCTTTCCTAGTTTTTTTTAGTAAGGGAGGAAAAAAAAAAGTAGCCCTGGTAGCACAGTGGTTAAGCTCTTGGCTGCTAACCAAAAGGTTGGCAGTTTGAATCCACCAGCTGCTCCTTGGAAACCCTATAGGGCAATATAGGGCAATTCTACTTTGTCCTATAGGGTCGCTATGAGTCAGAATAGACCTAAAGACAAGGGGTTTGTTTTTGTTTTTTCAATTCAAGAAAAAAAGACATGCCAAAGGTTTGGGCCTAAAAACCAAAAACCCGTGACTGTCCAGTCGATTCCAACTCATAGCACCCTACAGGACAGAGTGGAACTGCCCCACAGGGTTTCTAAGAAGCGGCTGGTGGGTTTGAACTGCTGACCTTCGGGTTAGCAGCTGATGGCTTAACCACTGAACCACCAGGACCTAAAGACGATGAAAAATCAGCATCACAATGTCAGCAATCGCCTGAGTACGGGGCCACCAAGATCCCCGCATCTGAATACAATAGAACACAGATTCATATACAAGGAGACGCCAATTGGTTCAGCTTAATTCTAAACCAACTGACATATTTTGAAATAAGCATTGCACTTGAGCATAGTTTTGGCTTCAGGAATTAAAAAAAAAAAAACTCGTCAGTTTTTTTTCTCCCTCAAAGTACAACTTAGCCAAAGAGAATGCATTTCCGCTCACTCAACTGAGAAAAGCAGATAAAAGACATAGAGAGACTAGACTAGAAGGATATAAAATATACATACGTATACCTGGAAGCCCGGCCAACGTACCACTGCAGCAGGAGCCATCACACCACCAAAGGCACGCACACAGGACCGTCTGCTCTTTACCAGCTGCTGTTGGGCCAACTCAAACTCAGGGTGACCCCCCGTGTGTCGCAGCAGAACTGCGTTCCGTTGGGTTCTCAATGGATGGTTTTTCAGAAGTAGATTGCCAGGCCATTCTTCTAAGGCACCTCTGGATGGACTCGAACCTCCAACCTTGAGCACGTTAACCATCTGCATCATCCAGGGACCCCCTGCCTTCTTTAACGAGAGCCAGTTGTTCAGGCAGCTTAAGCTGCTGCTTGAGCCCGGAAACCTCCTCCAACTGCTTATCCTTCAAGACCTGCTTGGGGTGGGGGACGCTCTAGGAGGCTTTCTGCAATGCTCAGGTCTCCACTGGGTGGCCCTGGTGTCCTCACATCCTATAAACATTCCCATCACAGCTTCTCCAGTCCTCACCACACTCGGTTACAAGCACGTGCCTTGCTGTCTTTGAGCACAGGGCTTGGCACACAGGTGGGCACTGACGTATTTGTTACACACTAGAGCTTATAAGATTTCTGCCTCGACCAGAGCTTGAGAAACCGTGGCTGTCCGCCTGTTAGTCTTTCAAAGAAGCAGCATTTACGTACACAAGCAATTAGCTTTTCAAGCTTAAACTACATGGTTATTCACGAAGCTAATTAATCCTTCCCTGCTGGGATGACACCCACAGTCACCTCAAAGGTGAGCTTTTACAATTCAGAATGCCTGTGCTGATTAACACCTTTAATTATCCACGGAAATTTTTAATCTAAAGCTGGCACCTTCATCTTGTCACCCGCACGGAGAATGCAAATCAATTTTAATACAGGACGAAGCAAGTTTTGATTCAAGTTGGCTCGAAAAACATTTGAGGGTCTATGATTTTCAAGGTAGTGGTCTAGGTACGGGGGAGCCCTGGTGGCACAGTGGTTAAGCGCTCGGCTGCCAACCCAAAGGTCTGTGATTCCAGCCCAAGAGCTGCTCCGCTGGAGATATGGCAGCCTGCTTCCATGAAGATGTACACCCTTAGAAACCCTATGGGGCACCTCTACTCTGTCCTACAGGCTCGGTATGAGTTGGAATCGACTCGATGGCCACAGGAAGGCCTAAAGGCTTCTGCAGTGAGTTCAACAGTGTACCCCAACAACTCACGTCTAGCCAGAACCTCAGAACATGACTTTATTTGGAAACAGGGTCTTTGCAGATGTAATTAGTCAAAGATCTCAAGATGACATCATACTGGATGTAGAGTGGGCCCTAAATCCAATGAATGAACGAAGAGCAGAGGACGCACAGACACAACGATCGTTGTTCCTTTGCACAACTCCTTGACAAAGTGCAGAATCAGTAACAAAATCCAGCTTCATGTGCTATTCAACGGAACTGGCCAAGTATGAGATTTATTCCCGGCAGACTTGCACCACGTAATTCTCCTGCAAGATTACTGACGACCTGTAGGGCCACGCTGATGTAAAGACGATCTTGTATGGCTGGCGTGCTTTCCCAACAAGATTGGCCTCTGGTATGCTGCTGGTTGCAGGGTTTACTGAACCTAAATGTTTTTTCTACAGATGGACCCATCAGCATGTAAAACGTACTCTGAATTATTATAGCATCAGAAATTCGGGGTTATAAAGAGACTCAGAAAACGTCTGGTCTCATTTCTTTGTTTTAAGATGAAGGCACAGAGGCCCAGGGAAGACAAGGGTGGTCTCCAGATCACACAGCTAGTAAGTCTGTCTGTCACCCCGTCTTAGTGTCCCAGGCCCGCCATGAAGAAAACACCACAGGTCGGGGGGCTTGGAAATAGAGACACTGGTTCTGGTTCTGGAGGCCAGAAGTCTGAACTCGGGGCGTCAGCAGGGCCATGCTCTGTCTGCTCTAGAGGAGGACCCTTCTATTCTCTTTCAGCTTCCGGCAGCCCCAGGCATTTCCTGGAGTTGCTCAGTGTGCAAACAGATCCTCGCGTGCCCCTCCTGTGTGTTTCTGTGTCTTTCTCTTTCGTAAGGCACCACTCAGACGGAATTGGGGTGGCTACCCACCCTGCTCCAACACGACTTCATTATTAACATCTGCAGAGAAAAATCCCATTTCCCGAAATAAGGTCACAGCCGCTGTTTCAGGGACTTTAGGACTTCAGTGTACCTTTCTAGGAGACCCAATTCAACCCATAACACCCCAATCTGGAACTCTGGGATTCTCTGCCCTTTTGACCTCTTCTGAGTCAATCAAATCAGATTGGGACAGTGGTTAAGAGCTTGGCTGCTAACCAAAAGGCAGGCAGTTCGAATCCACCAGCTGCTCCTTGGAAAACTATGGGGCAGTTCTACTCTGTCCTCTAGGGTCACTAGGAGTCAGAATTGACTCAATGGCAATGGGTTTGGTTTTGGGGGTTTTACTATGCACAGGCCTGTGACCTAAACCTTGAACTCTTCTGGCCTTGGTGATTCTCAGGCTACTAAGCTCTATTAGTACCATCGATAAGCTCCAAGTTTTCATAAAGAGTTGAACTCAGTTTTCGATTTTATCCCGTCAGTGAAGGGGTGTTAAGGCACAACACACACCTTACCTACCGTGATCTTTACAACAGTCCTGTAAGACAGGTATCGACTTCCATTTAGGAGGAAGTGAACAAGTCAGGAGAAACTTGCTCCTAGTCACATGGCTAGTAAGAGTACAGGATGTGAGCCGTAGTCTAATACACTGAGCTACCTAACAAGACTCTGCAACAGTTCATAAAAGACTAAATGAACCACCTCCACTCTGTAGGTATTGACTTGTCCTGGGTACCCCACGTGGGCCAGAGATACACGCTCTGTGGGGCTGACCACGCAGACATGCTCTTGACCCAGAGGTATGCCTAGAAACTCTGCATTGGTTTCAGCCTCCAGGCTAAAAACTTCTAAAAGGTAAACCTTGAAATAACCAATCTAATACCTAACACAGTTTGTATTTTGACTACTGGTCCCCTCATATTTTTGCATCAAACCTTTCCCTATTTCATGGTAAATATGTATTTTCTATTTTATTTTTTGTTGTTGAGAATAAACATAGCAGAACATACACCAATTCAACAGTTTCTACATGTACGATTCAGTGACACCGATTACATTCTTCAAGTTGTACAGCCGTTCTCGCCCTCCTTTTCTGAGTTATTCCTCCCCGTTAATATAAGCTCACCCCCTCCTTGAGTTTCCTGTCTAACCTTTTGATCTGCTGTTGTCAATCTGATCCCATATTTAAAAAAGCGAAACCCACTGGCAGCAAGTCTATTCTGACTCATAGAGACTCTACAGACCATGGTAGATATTCTGATGGAGTTTACTAACCAGGGTCCCCACTCTCATCCATGCACAACAACAAGTCTGTCCAGATCATGGTAAATATTCTGATGGAGTTTACTAACCATGGTCCCCACTCTCATCCATACAGAACAAGTCTGTCCAGATCATGGTAAATATTCTGATGGAGTTTACTAACCATGGTCCCCACTCTCATCCATACAGAACAAGTCTGTCCAGATCATGGTAAATATTCTGATGGAGTTTACTAACCATGGTCCCCACTCTCATCCATACAGAACAACAAGTCTGTCTTGGAAGAAGGACAACTAGAATGCTCCTTAGAAGCCAGGATGATGAGACTACGTCTCACATACTTTGGACATGTCATCAGGAGGGACCATTCCCTGGAGAAGGACATCATGGTTGCTAAAGTAGAGGGTCAGCGGAAAAGAAAAAGACCCTCAATGAGATGGATTGACACAGTGGCTCCAACAACAGGCTCAAACGTAGCAAGGACTGTGAGGATGGCACAGGACCAGGCAGTGTTTAGTTCTGTTGTACACAGGAGTTGGCACCCACTCGATGGCACCTAACGACAACAACGCAGAGATAAACTAAACAGACACTCAGTTTATTAGTGCAGGTTCTATGTGGCTGAATAGAGTAGCTGCAGTCAAAGAACACACCGGTGTGCAAACAGCCACCAGCCTTCTCTCCCTCATCTTCCTCATGGCTTCCCCTGAATGTCACTCTCCATGAAGCCTTCCCCAACCACCCTATTTACAAGTACAAGACACATACACACATATACCCACCATTCCCACCCCTTTTCCTCGTTGGTTTTTATCCATGATTCTTATCCCATTTGACATATTACATCTTGTTTGTCTCTGGAGTAATGCTGCCCAATGAAGCGGCCATTACCCACATGTGGCCTTTTAGATTTAATGAAACAAAACTGAAAGTTCAGTTCCTGGGTCACACTAACCACGTGTGTCTGCTGCTGCTCTGGACAATGCAGACAGAGAACGTGTCCTTTGTCCCAGAACGTTCCGTGGAAGTGCTGCTCCATAGGGTAACTCCACAGATACAGATATTTTGTCTGTTTGGTTCAAGGGTGTCTCCGTGGGACCCAGAACACTGTCTGCACAGTAGACAGTTGCTGAATGAATGAGGGATCTTTTTAGCTGCCTGACAGGCCCCTCATTTTCTGCCATAAGCAACACTGTCCACATACATGTTGTTGCTGTGAGTTGCTGAGTCGATTCTAACTCATAGCAACCCCGCATGGCAGAGCAGAACTGCTCTGTAGGCTGTAATCTTTACGGGAGCAGATCGCCAGGTCTTTTCTCCCATGGAGCCACTGGTGGGTTCCAACAGCCAACCTTTTGGTTAGCAGCTGAGCTCTTAACCAGTGTGCCACCAGGGCTCCTTGTCCACATACATAGGCCCACAGAACTCTCCCTGGTCCTAGGAATCCAGCCACGTCCCACAGGCCACAAGAGTGCACGTGGAAATAGCCTCTGGCATTTGGGCCACGGAGGAATGGTTCTTGACACATCACCTTGGTATTTCAAATCTACTCCCACGTGGTTTCACACAAGTATTTGTCTGGTTCTGATCACAGAACAATGGGTTAATGACAGCTTTCTTGCTTTGGACAGCACCCACTACAAAACTCTGCATGAGTGTAAATTCCAGGTAACAAACACGCCCGCGACCCGCGCACACACTCACAGAACAGGGTGCACAATCAGCTCCGGGCTGTATGACTTGATCACAGGTGCCGCATCCTTGGTACAGAACACATGGGACAAATCTGCACCCTGAGAAAGGAGGCACCAGAGACAAACGTAAAACAGGGGAGCTGATGCACAAAAACCCCAAAACTGGTTGTCAGACACCAAACTACTCAGTGTACAGGTAAAAGAAAAAAAAAATGAAATGATGGCCATTAAACTGCGGCTCTGAGCCTTAGGAGAGAGACAAGAAGCATGAAGGAAATGCCTACAAATAAAGTCGGATTTTTGCTACCACCTACGAGGCAGGGTCACAGCCATACAATGTGAACCCCATCCAGCTCAGACTCAAAGTTACATTTCCCCCTGAAACTCCAGCATCTGCGAAGGTTCACAGGATTCCAGCTTGTTTCCCACTAACTCGTCTCCCCGGGCAGTGAGGACTCGGTCAAAACCCAAGGAAATGGCCTAGTTTAATAGGTTTCAACTGCCTAAGTTAGGACCTGAAAAGCATCCAGGGTGGTTTTTGTCAAGTATGATACTGATAAAATTTTTGTTTAAAAAAAAAAAGGGTTTAATTCAAGTTATTTTGTCACTGGACAAGAAGTCAGGATTTAAAGGTTTTCCTATTACCTATGATTACCCTAAGATGCTATTTAGATTTCTATCAGAAAACATTTGCTTTAATCATGTCTAAATGATCCAATGCTTCACTAGAAAAATCCCAATAAAGAAGTTTTAAGTAGACATACCACTTTGAGAGCTGAGATTGCTGCAAAATACGGGGCTCCGGTGTACCTGAAAACAAGATGTTGAGAGTCACAAAGCTATTGAGAATGAGGCTTGGACCCCAGGCTTATCAATAAACGATACAGACATGAAGCATACAGCACAGTGATCAGCACTTAGTGAGTGTTCAATAAACACGAAACAGAACCAGAAAAGCGAAATGTTTTATCTAGAACCTTTGCACAATTTCAGTAGAGTCAAAGCCTGGCTTTGTGCAACCGTGTACGTTCTAAATGAAGGGCTGAAAGATAGCGAAAGTTTACCAAGTCTGGAGGTGACCTGAGGTTCTGAGAAGCCAGAGGGAGAGACAGTGTCCCACACGAGACAGGACACAGTTCTCAGAAAGTAACTGAGCAGACAAGCGTCATCTTGTATTTGGGACCAGACGTGGGCCTTCCAGGACAGATAAAGAGACATTGCATACGCCTTCCGCACCTGCTTCCAAAGCTACTGTGGCTTAATTTTTAATGTCATTTCAAGTACAGAAAAGAAAATCTTTGAATCTCATTGAATGACTAATTTTTATGTGAATTCCAAGCAGTAATATTAACCAAGTTAAAACAAACAGGAGAGAACAACACTGAGCACGAAGAAGAGGAAGGCTGGTGTACTTTACGTGCGCGAAGCTCTCTGGCTGAGCCGTAAGAAAGAGTGCCGCGCTAGCAAAAGAAAGGACAGAACACGCAATCACACACAAACACACACCACCCACGGAGATAAGCCCCACTAACAAAAGAAATGCATTAAGATAAAAAAAAACTATTTGTCTGCTGGACTCAGAGATTGAGAATACCCACAATTTGCAAGGGTCTAGAAGTTTTTTTTTTAGAAGTACAGGCACACCTGAGCATTGCTGGTGACAGTATATACCAGTGTATTGTGGGGGAAACCAATTGGCAATGTTTATCAATATTTAAAATACATACTTTTTTTTTTTTGTGCTTTAGATGAAGGTTTACAGAGCAAACTTGTTTCTCATTAAACAGTACACATATGGTTTTGTGACACTGGTTGCCAAACCCACGACATGTCAACACTCTCCCTTCTCGACGTTGGGTTCCCTATTACCAGCTTTCCTGTTCCCTCCTACCTTCTAGTCCTTGCCCCTGGGCTGGTGTGCCCATTTAGTCTCGTTTTGTTTTATGAGTCTGTCTTAATCTTTGGCTGAAGGGTGAACCTCAGGAGTGACTTCATTACTGAGCTAAAAGGGTGTCTGGAGCCCATGCTCTCAGGGTTTCTCCAGTCTCTGTTAGACTTGTAAGTCTGGTCCTTTTTGTGTGTGTGTGAGTTAGAATTTTGTTCTACAAAAAATGTTTATGTATTTTGATCCGATGAAAATTGTAGGAGTTAATTTTTCAGGAATAGCTGAATAGGTACATACCACTATGTATGTACAGTAATGTCTATAATCGTTCTATTAATAGGAAAAAAAGAACAGAAGTAGCCTATTGCGTATTAACAAGAATTAGTTGAAATAAATCCCACACGTTCCCTTATAAAGAACAATCTATATGAATCCACATGACTGATATCCAGGATACAGCATGAAGTAAAAAAGTTACAAGCATAGAAAAGTCTGGAAGGCTAACAATGTGTAAATAATTTATTATTATTAGGTGGAATATTGTAGGGCTTTCACTTTATACATTTCTATAGTGCTAGAATTTTTTTTACAGTAAGTATTTTTTTTTATATAATCAGAATAAGGATATTTCCATTTTTAAAGGTTAGTCCCTAAAGCTAACAGACATATCTTAAATTAGATAATTATACTCTAGAATGCTGTATTACTAAACTTATCTCAAAAGGCGAGCCCTGGTGGTGCAGTGGCTAAGAGCTTGGCTACTAACCAAAAGGTCGGCAGTTCGAACCTACCAGCCACTCTTGGAAACCATATGGGGCAGTTCTACTCTGACCTATAGGGTCGCTATGGGTCAGAATCAACTCAATGGCAACGGGCATCCCAAAAGGAAAACTGATGGCCAATTCTGCCATAAAGTCTTCCCCAAATATAAGGCCGGAGGAGAGGATTTGAGAAATAATATCCCTGACCCTCTCTCTCAGCTCTCTCACAGGAGGAAGGCACAGCCCCAGCAGGTACATCTGAGCACGGTCCAGGATTTCTGGACTAAAGAGATCAGGATGGGTCTTTACTTCCCCTCAGCACCAGGTGGGAACCAGGTGGGAATCGAAGGACCAATGACAGTGAGATCGGGGCCAGGAGCTGGGCTCCAAGGGTCTGCAACAGGTCTGTGATCCTCCCGGGCAGACAGTCTCCCGGCGCACAAGTGCTACAGTCTGCTAGGTGAAGTTGTTCACAGCTGATCCACAACAGTGAACACTTACATCTTCCACTACCCAAGAGTTCACCCAGACTGGAGGGACCTTATCAGCTGGACCTGACAAAGCCAGGAGCAGGCAGAGAAGTATAGCGACGCACTTAAGAAGAACGGGGTGCCCCATCCTTGGACCCAAGGATCGTCTTCAGCTTTAAACTCTTGTCTGGTGATGGCTGGGGAAAATACACCCACGTGAACTACCTCCCTCTCAGAGAAAAGAGAATTATTGGGAAGCAAGAGTCCGATTCCAAAAGAGACACCGTAGCCCAGAATTTCGAGGGCACATCTCTGTCAGAACTGCAGTCCCTGAATAGGCAGAAGCGGTATGGATTTTAGGAAGTGCCTACTGACCGGGCAAGGCAGAGCTCTGAAGACCCTATGCAGCGAGCAAGCACCCAGCCCACCACAAGTACCTGGGACTACAAACCCCCATCACCAATAAAATAGATAGGTTTTACTGTTTTTAAAAAACCTTAATTAAAGGTATTGAGGAATAAGGGGAGTTTTAATAAAAATGGAACTAAAAAGCATGACTTTCTAGTTTCAAAGATCAAGTGGGAGAGTATTAGAACAAAAACAAAAAAAAAAAGAGAAATCGCGAAAGGAAATGTCAGAGACTTGGAGGATGGATGGAAACCCTGGTGGCGTAGTGGTTAAGTGCTACGGCTGCTCACCAAAGGGTCGGCAGTTCAAATCCGCCAGGCGCTCCTTGGAAACTCTATGGGGCAGTTTTACTCTATCTGGTAGGGTCGCTATGAGTTGGAATCGACTCGACGGCACTGGGTTTGGTTTTTTTTGTTTTGGAGGATGGATATGAGTCTAACACAAAGTGGGAGAAAATAAGAACAGGTGAGAAGCAGCTGCCGCCAAGTTGACTGTGAAGCATAGCAACCGTACAGGACAGGGTGGAGCTGCCCCACAGAGCTGCCCAAAGAATACGCTACAGAAAAACTTCAAGTATTCCTGCTCAAACTACAAATAAAGGAAGACTGGAAAACAAAAGTCAATAATATTGCGATATACAAAGTTAAATGTAACAGCTAAGAGTTCAGCTAGGAATTCCTGGCATGACTGTAACCTAAAGACGCATGACTACAAAGAGGGTGAAGTAGGGACTAAACGTCACCTGAAGGCTTCATGGGGGAGCGTGGGGCAGGACAACAATAACTAACTCTGTCTCTCCCCCAAGGTGCGTTATGCATTTTGACTTAGTTACGATAGCTAGAAAGGGAAGCCACTAGCTAAATTTGAAAGTATAATAGAATTTCCAAATTAATAAAAACCCTAGTAAAAAAATAAGGAAAGGAAAAATGGAAACACAAAGTAAAATAAAGAGTAAATATACTAAATCTTAGAAAGTACATCAAAAACCCGTTACCACCTAGTCCGACTCACAGCGACCCTATAGGACACAGTAGAACTCTGCCCCATAGGGTTTCCAAGGAGCGGCTGGTGGATTTGAACTGCTGACTTTTGGTTAGCAGCTGAGCTCTTACTACTACACCACCAGGGCTCCGAAAGTACATCAGATAGACTCTAAACATGAATAGACTTATTTCCCCCATTAAAAAGAGCAGACACTGTCAGATTGGGTTAATAAACAAAATCTAGCTGTATATTATTTATAATAAATATACCTAACCATGTGATTGTTGTTCTCGTCGTTAGTTATCATCGGGTCCATTCCGACTCATGGCGGACCTGTTTGTGCAGAGTGGAGCTGCTTGATAGAGTTTTCAAGGCTGTGACCTTTTGGAAGCAGATCGCCAGGCCTGTCTCTGGGCAGGTTGGAACTGCCAACCTCTCCACTGGCACTAGTCCAGTACTTAACAATCTGTGATACCCAGGGACTCCTGAACTGCCTAAAACCAAAACCAAACCCGTTGCTGTCAAGTCGAATAGGGTTTCCAAGGAGCAGCTGGTGGATTTGAACTGCCGACCTTTTGGTTAGCAGCCAGGCTCTTAACCATCGCGCCACCAGAGCTCCAACTACATGATAAACAACTGAAAATGAAAGGATGGGCAAAGAGATAGCACATAAATGTAAATGGAAAGTAAGCAAAAACAGAAATGGTAATTACAGTGGAATTTAAGTCAACAGCAGTAGACACCATTGGCAAAAAAGGACAAACTATCAATCTTTACGTGCAAACAACATACCAGTAAAATACACAAAACAAAAAGGTAAAACAGACGCTGAAGAAAGCGAATCTCTGTCAAATTTAATAAATAGCTTCCAGGAATACCTTTAAATTGATCTAGTAAACAGACACTGGGTATTTTCATCCTGATTACAAAAGTAACACATGCTCGTAGTGTGAAGTCTGGTAACTTCAGAAAAGTATAAAATAGGAAAAAATAGTTTCATCACCCACCATAGGCAAAACCTGTCAGTGAACAATTCAACCCACACATCTTACAGTTTTTCTCCTATTTAATCAGAAAGTTTATCACTGAAAAACCTTGAGTGTCATAATATCAGACTGTGTTTAGAAACAATTACTGGGGTCAAACTAGACACACAGGTAGACAGATAGATACATACGTACATACGTGCATAAACCAAAAAAACCAAACCCACTGCCGTCAAGTCGATTCCGACTCACAGCGACGCTACAGGACAGAGTGGAATTGCCCTATAGGGTTTCCAAGGAGTGCCTGGTGGATTCGAACTGCTGACCTTTTGGTTAACAGTCGTAGCTCTTAACCACTACACCACCAGGGTTTCCATAGAGACATACATACATACAAAGATAGATACATGCATACTTACATACATACAAAGACAGATACGTGCATGCATACATACATATAAAGATACGTAGATAAAACACTAACACGTCACATTTGCCACTTACTCTTGACAGCCTCCCACTACGCCTATTCTTCCATCTTGTCCTTTGTATTTTTTGGCACTTAGAGGAGGTATAATATTTCTCACCAACTGGAAAGTATTTTCCATATCCTTTATCGAATGTGCTTTATGTACTGAAAATGCTCTTTCTAAAACTGAAAAAAAGGAAAATGGAATTCACTCAGAAACGCAAATATCTCCTTATACATAAAGCACAGAGACTTAAACAACAGTCCATTCATTGAAATACTTCCCCAAGCTGACTTAACACGAACGCTGTAGATTTTTACCCAGTGGTTTCCCTGTTTTATTTCTGTAAGCAAATGGTGTTCAGAAATCAGAACACAACATTAATATACGCGGTATACACCAAGTTTAAGGAGCCTTGGTGGTGCTGCAGTTAAGCGCTCGGTTGCTAACCAAAAGGTCGGTGGTTTGAACCCACCAGCTGCTCCTTGGAAGATGTGGCAATCCATGTCCATAAAGACGACAGCCTTGGAAACGCTGCGGGGCAGCTCTGCCCTGTCCTACAGGGTTGCTATGAGTCGGAATCGCAGGAGAGCACACAACGACGACAGGATATCAAGTTTATTTTTGAAATGCATCAGACACTTTGGAAGGCACCTTCATCTTTCAGGAAGTTTTATAAATTAAAAAAGCAATGTTACTTGATAAACTATACATACTTATATTTCAATCTTCCTTTAAGTTTCTTAGGAGCCCTGGCGGTGCAGTTGTTAAGTGTTCGGCTGCTAACCAAAAGGTCGGCAGTTCGAATCCACCAGCTGCTCCTTGGAAACTCCATGGGGCACTTCTCCTCTGTCCCGTAGGGTTGCTGTGAGTCGGAATGGACGCTATGGCAGTGGGTTTGGTTTTGGTTTGGTTAAGTTTATTAGGTCACTTCTATCCCCTGGAATTGGAAAAGCAAGTTCCCATTTGTTACGTTCCACTGTCACATTCTAAGGCCTGACAGATTTATCATGTTGTTCCCATCTAATTTTTCAACTTGTATTTCCAACACTCATTTGGATATTAATTAGATAACCCAGATATAAGTTAGATGACTGGTCAGATAACCTGGGATATAAGGTATCTTAAACTGAGTTCAAAGTGGCATTTTAAAATAATTTGAAACTTATATGTGACAGACTGACTTGAATTGTAAACATTCACTTGAAGCTCAATAAAAGTTAATAAAAAATAATAATAATAATAATTTGACCATTTAAAATTACCCCTAAATAGGTCCATTTCCATTGTTCTTTCCTGAAAGGCTTCCTGGCTTGCTGTGAGACAAAGGCTGATTGCTGTGTAGAGCCTGATATATGAACAGATAAAACACATATTCCCTCTAGGATCAGAGGATCTTTGAAAATATAAATCATATTTTTATCCTTTCAATTTTCTCAGCAGCTAAGAAAAATCAGAGATGTGTCAAAACTTCAACGAAAGACCAACAGCAGACTCAGCTCCTACATGGTAAAAACTTTAATAAGACTCTTTAAAATTTGCTTTTTATTTAAAAAATTATTTTTTACTCAATAAATTTATTCAACCGATTTTCTTTAATAAGTAGACGTAAATGCCTTAGCTGACACATAACATGCTTAGACCATAAAATGAAAAATTAACCTTAATTACCGTCAAGGCAAACCCCTTGTCACCTTCTTCCAAACCCGGACAGGATCAAAACTCAAAACGAATAGCCCTGTAAACCTTTGGCCAAGAAAAGCACAATTAGGCTTGCTCGACCATCAGTACAGCTGGCTAGTCCCTCCGGCCCTCGGTCTTTGATTATAACCGACATCCTTCTCCCGGAGAAGTAAGTAAACCACTTTGGTCTGCAGAACTGCTTCCCGTCTGGTCTGGAGCCACAGTGCCAAGGCAGTGAGCCGCGGAGCTACCAAAGCAACCCTGCTCTCAATCTTTCTTCCCCTCCCAATTCATTCAACGTCCTGCATTCTGCCCCACACCCTGGATCCCAAGATCACACGCACTGTCCTCCCACTGTGCACGTTGGGTCACTGCTACTTTTTGACCTGCATAGTTGTGGACGCTCTTTCCCTGGTGCTCCCTTGGACGAGCTCCGTGAAGGAATTAGCGTTGCTAGAATTAGATTTAACTCCAGTGTCTCTGAATGCTGATGAAGAATCTATGCTGTTACCAAAATGCTTGACTTGTGTTTGTTGCAAACCTTAACACAGCTAGGGTAACAACAATATAACTGATCAATAGGGGCAAAAAAATTAGAAAATACTCACTCCTTCAAATGCCTCAGAAGAAATACAGCTGCTTTTCAAAGTTTAAACCAAAACCCAAACTCACTGCCATCAAGTCAATTTCAACTCATAGCGACCCTATAGGGTAGAGTAGAACTGCCCCATAGGGTTTCCAAGGAGTGGCTAAGAGATTTGAACTGCCAACCTTTTGGTTAGCAGCTGAGCTCTTAACCACTGCGCCACTAGGGCTCCAATTAGGAACTGTAAATACAGAATCCAAACTTACCAGCCACTCAAGGGTCGTTCTGGTTCCCTTACAATGTTTTGGGTTTATGCGTCCTCCCATTTTACTAAATACTAAATTCTCAGCTACAAATAAAATATCCTTAAGACCAAGTTGATTTCTTTGTGTCATAGAGACACATGCTAGGGATGCCTGCTTTCAAAGAGTTCTGTTTCCAAACTGGCATCTCAACAGTGCGCCAGGAAGTGGTCACATTATATTACTTAAGAGTTAATTACAGTCAATATCACAGCTGAATGGGTGTCACGCCAGTCTTTCATAATATTTACAAACTTAAACATTTAGCAAAGAGAGGCAGCGTGGGGAAATGAAGATCATTTTTACTGTTTGTCACTCAATAAAAAGATATATAAAATTCTTTAAAGGACGTATGTCCTAAGAGGTATGTACTCTGTAAGTTTAAGCTCCCTAAACTTTGTCTAAAAATGGGAATTTAAAAACATAGAAAAACACAGATAAATGTGTCAAATTACTATTATAATTTTCCCCCGTTACGCAGTAATTTGGAAACCCTGGTGGCCTAACGGTTAAATGCTACAGCTGCTAACCAAAGGGTCGGCAGTTCAAATCCACCAGGCGCTCCTTGGAAAGTCTATGGAGCAGTTCTACTCTGCCCTATATGGTCACTATGAGTCGGAATCGACTCAACAGCACTGGGTTTGGTTTTCTGGGTTATGCGGTAATTGAAGCTCTTGCCCTTAAACTAGAATTCAGGATCGAACTGTGGAGCTTGCATTAGTTACAGGGGTAAGTACCTTATTAAAGCTTCTACAACCAAAAAAAAAAATCAGGTTATTAGTAAAACTCAGCCAAGTAAAACTGTTCTTTAAATATACACAAAAAGATGTGTAAAAATCTGTTTTCCAGAGTTTTTACATACATACTTTTTCTTTAAGCCAGGATAATATCTGCAGGTCACAATAAAAATTAACCTAATATTTCCCCACTGTGGCACTGAGCTTTTTTGGGGGGACTTTCTATACAAGTTATAAAATATGACTGGTGACTTCACGAAGCCCTTACTATACACACAGTGGTACAACTGGTTTACGTGCTTGGCTGCCCACTGAAAGGTGGGCGGTTGGAGTCCATCCAGCGGTGCCTCGGAACAAAGGCCTGGCAATCTACTTCTGCAGGATCAGTCCTTGAAAACCCCGTGGGGCACAGTTCTACTCTGACACACTTGGGGCTGCCACGAGTCTGAGCCGACCCAACGCACATGGTTTGGTTGCTTTGTCTTACTGTTCATGTCTGATCACTACAGAATAAAAATGAGAGGAAGACACACGAGTACATGAAGTGTCCATTATGAACCCCATCATAAAAGTCCCCTCCAGCAGGTTACATTACGGTTTTAAAATAATCCACTTGTCTTTACGAAAACATGTGTAAGTACAGATCAGAGTTTCTTCTTTGCTGAAAGCTGGGGGCTATCCTGTGCACTGTAGGGTGTTTAGCTATGACCCTGGTTCTGTCTACAAGTGGCCAGTAGCACACATACCTCCCACCAAGCTGTACCAACTGAAAATGTCCCTAGAAAATATCCCTAGACGTTGCCAGACGTCCCGAGGGGCAAAACCAACTCCAGCTGAGAATCGCTGCTTTATACGCATGAATGTACTCTTGGCATCTTTAAATACACCAATGCTTCCAATTAAATAAAGTCATATAAAATGTAAATGGTGGCTTACAAAATCACACGGGAATAAAACAATTTAGCTAGACCTCAACTTATGGCTACTAAAAACTAACATTTTAAACCAATCTGACACACCCGACGAAAGCTACTCTTAAACTAATGGAAGTGCTTGATAAACTTTTCTCCCTACCCTAAAAAAAGGCACTGAAGCAGTACATTTTTTAGAAAGCCGCCTTCCTCAGTTACTTGAGGTTCACATCTTACAAACACCTACATTTTAAATTTCAGATGTTAAGCCTTAAAAAAAAAAAAAACACGATAGACAAGTATGAAATACTTAGTCTTTGTATTAAAAAGGGCAAGGATCATGAACCAAAAGGAGCCCTGGTAGCGCAGCGGTTAAGCGGTCGGCCGCTAACCAAAAGGCCCGCAGCTGGATCCCACCAGGCCGCTAACCAGAAGGCCCGCAGCTGGATCCCACCAGGCCGCTAACCAGAAGGCCCGCAGCTGGATCCCACCAGGCCGCTAACCAGAAGGCCCGCAGCTGGATCCCACCAGGCCGCTAACCAGAAGGCCCGCAGCTGGATCCCACCGGCCGCTCTGCGGGAGAAGGTGTAGCAGTCTGCTTCTGTTAAGGTTTCAGCCTTGGAAACCCTATGGGGCAGTTCTACTTTGTCCTATAGGGTCTCCGTGAGTCGAAATGGGTTTTTTCTGTTTTTTTTTTTTTATATCACGAACCAATATTTAATTACCCATTTGTACTTTGCCTCAGAGCAAGCAAAAAAACACCACGTATTACAAAAACAATTTGACACAAAACTAAGCTACTGCGTGTCAAAATACAGAACTTAGCGGAGGAGAAAGAGCTGCTGTCATAGCACAAAACTAGTATCTCCGTACGCCCGGCAGGATGCCCGCTGCGGTGGGCCGGCGGCCTGCACGGGGCCCTCCTGCCACGGGCTTCCTTCCCAGCCCTCGTCCTGCCTTGTCACCCCGATCTTCACTGCCTACCGATGCGGCGCCTTTTGGATCTTTGGATCCGGTGACAAACAGGAGGTGTGCTGTTCTCAGCACCCCAACGATTGTTAAAGCAAATAATGATTTTTGTTGTCACTCAAATAACGACGAGCGCGCGTACCCTCATTTTGCCTTCACTTGGATACGAGCTTTATGAAAACGGTAAGATAACAAGGATTTAGGTAACAAATACAACATGCAAGCATCTGACCCACTGCGGCCGCTAAGTCTCTACAGCAGTTCATCATTTAAGAACATTTTTTTAAACCCCACTTACCGTAAACCAAAAATACATACTTTGATCGTGTAAAAACTCACATCACAAGATTCACAGAGCAATCTTTATAATACGCAGAAGGAAAACACACAGGGCAGGAATCCTATTTTCAACTATTATTTTATCTCAAATAGAACTTGGTATTTTGGAGCCAAAACCCACACCGTGCAAAATTCATCTCTTCCCCTCTTTTCTGCCCTAATGCTTTGTTTAGATTTATCGGTGGCCCCAGCTTATGGGCTGCGATGTTACCACAAGGAACGAGTCTAGGAATCCTTGGGGACAACAAGCCTCCTCCGTGTCGACCGAACGTTTGAAGATTTACCGTATGAAAAACTGCTTTTCAAATATAGGTCAAGCTTTACAATACTTTAAAAGCCTGAGTTGCTGGTAGCTTTTTGTTGTGTACTTAAATAACCACTAAAGATAAAGCAGCTGTTATACACGACGTTCTGAGACTTTCAAACGCCCAGAAAAAGTGATGGTAAAAAATGGAGTTTTCATATCTGAACTGGTAGTATGGCACACTTTGCCTAGACAGAATGGGGTGCCCCTCCCAGACTACGGTTTAAAGGAAGGGTTCATGTCTTATTTATGTTTGGCCTCCGTCCCCGTACCACAGGGTCGCTATGAGTTAGAACTGACTCGACAGCACCTAACAACAAACCCTCGATGAACCTGGTTGCACAGCGGTTAGGAGTTTAGCTGCTAACCAATAGTTTGGCTGTTCAAATCCACCAGCCGCTCCTTGGAAACCCTATGGGGCATTCTACTCTGTGTTATAGGGTTGCTATGAGCCGGAATCAACTTGATGGCAATGGATTTGGTTTGGTTTGGTTTTGACCCTCAACCGTTTTTAATAGTGTCTTACACAGAATAAAACACTCAATAAATGTTTGATGAATTAAAGGTTTTTTTTTTTGTTTTTTAGCTCACTCTTCTCATTAACAGCCAGTTTATACTTCTTTCATACATAAAGAAACTAAGGCCCAGAGAGAGAGACCTGTGAAGACACCAGTCAGTAATGGACAAGCCAAACCAGAAGACACCATTTGGCCAAAAGGCTAACATTTTAACATTTTAAGGCAAAAGAAATAATTTCTCAACCAAATCAATCTTCACCCCACCAACCAAATGAAAAGTCAAATCCTTCACAAATGCCCTCTGGAGCCACTTGGGAGGGAAATAAAAAAACCCTGTCAACTGCTAACATGTTAACTGGAATTGCATGAATGCAAAGTATAAATCTGAACTGTTCACAAAGGTCTATCCCATTCACCTGAAAGAAACGCCTTCTATTAGGGAAAGGGTCAGATGAAGGTCAATTAGGTTTCTCTACACTTAGTAAAAGGAGCCCTGGTGATGCAAGGGTTAAGAGCTCAGCTGCTAACAGCAAGAACCCAGCTGCAGGAAACAGACCTGGCTTTCAGCTGCTGAAAAGATTTACAGCCTAGAAAACCTCATGGGGCAGTTCTACTCTGTCGCGTGGGGTTGCGATGAGTCGAAATCCACTGACAGCACCTAACCACAGGGCTTAGTAAATCAGAAGTTGCAGGTGGTTTACTGATAGACACCATTTGGACTTAGCCACTGAATTGTTTAAATATAAACAGCAGTGTTCTAAAGGGTAAAAAGGCCTTGACAAGAGGCAACTTAAAATTCACCCTATTAAGTAGCTTCATCTTTACAACAATTCTGAGTCTGGAAAAACAGGTCAGGTGTGTCTGGTTTTTGTTTGTTTTAAAGACATCTAGTCGAGGAACCTAGAGAATTACAGGGATTTCTTAGTCTGAGCTGTTTTTTAGACTTGTCAGTTACAGCTCTGTGTATTGTCATCACGGTGCCAAAGGTGCTTTAAATTAATGTGAATTTATAACCAATTTAGCATGTCAGAGAAATCCTAAAGCTAACCGAGATACACTCTGGCACCCCCTAAAACTTGGGGTGGGAAGTCAGTGATCTAGAATGCTACTTTCTGGCAAACGCTTAGCAACACAGTCTTATAATGACACCTCAAACAAGTTCAAAGAAAAATCTTGCTGACCCATCATTAAGTGTGTGAATTTAAGACAAACCAAATCAAAACTCGCTGTCGTGGAGTCGATTCCGACTCATAGGGACCCTGAGGGACAGAGCAGAACTGCCCCATAGGATTTCCAAAGCTGTAAATCTTTACCAAAGCAGACTGCCACATCTTTCTCCACTGGAGCTGCTGGGTTCAAACCGCCCACCTTTCAGTTAGCAGCTGAGCGCTTTAACCACTGCACCACAGGGCTCCACTTGTCTTCTATACAAAGGTGGATAACGGCAATCTCTCCACGTCGTGAGAGATGAGATACTACCACACGTAAGCTATCCAGCTGCATAAAAGATATTTGATAAATTAATATTTACAGAGTAGAAGGAAACTGGAAGTCACGTGGAGAGGTATGGGGCCCCCAAACAATTAGAATCTGCGTGTTCAGTTTATACCTAAATTCTTATATAGTTCATCCCATTTGAAAAGCATCTCAGAGTCCAGGGACTGACCCTGGGGAATTCTACAGCCCAACAGCCAAGGTCAGGCATGAGAGTCTTTGGGGTGCCTGGATAACCCTCTGGGTCACAGTGATCTCTTGGGGTAACCATCCCCGAGGGTGCGCGCGCCCACACACACGCCCTGGCCCAGGGCTGCACTCACCATCACCAGGTGGCACCGGGATGGCAAAGGGCGCACGCTCTACCTTGACCGGACGCTGGGCGAACGAGGAGCCCTGGCCGGTCAAGCCCTTCTCAGCCGCCTGGTCCCGGCAGGCCGCGTCTCCAGGCGTGGGGCCTCCCCGGGGGTGCGCGGGGCCCCCGGGGGCAGCCCGGGCGCCCAGGATACGGTCCATGTCGTCGAAGAACTTGCAGGCCTTGCGCGCAGGCCCGCCCTTGGGGAGCCCGTCCTTCGCCTGGTAATACTGGCGCTTCAAGCCCTTGATGCGGACGCGGCACTGCTCCGGGGTCCGCTCGAAGCCCACCTGGGCAAGCCTGCGCGCCACGTCCCGGTACACATGGCTGTTCCGAAAGTTGCCGTCCAGCGCCGACTGCACGCCCGCTTCGCCCCAGATGCCCAGCAGGGCTCGCGTCTCCAGGTCTGACCACAGGAAGCCCCGGGTGTTGGCGATCATCATCCCAGCCCGGGTGGGCGCGCACAAAGGGGGCGCGAGCCGGGCAAAGGCCGGGGAAGGAAAAGCCAGGCGAAACGGCGACCCGGTCGCCAGGCAGAGCGGGACACTCCAAATGCACGCGCCCCCGCTGCGCTTCACATTTCTCCTGAGACTGGGGGACCCAGGCCAGAGGCGGCCGCCCCCACTGCGCTCCTCCCGACGCGGAAACAAAGTTTAAAAGGGGGTGTAGAGCAGCGCTCCGCGCCCCATTCACATGCAAATACACCGTGAGGCGAGAGCGCTCAGCGACGACCCCGCAGCAGATAGTCACTCGTGCCGTCTCCGGTGCTCGAACCACCAGCCTGCGGCGGTCCGACCAGCGCCCGCCCTGGCCCGGCTCTCTGCGCGCGCCGCGCCGATGAAAGCTCCCTTCCCAGGAGAGCGCACACCCTCCTCTCGCCGGCGCCCCGAGCCCTCGGATGCACCTCCCGGCGCGTGCCCGGCTCCGCACCCGCGGCCGCCGCGACCCTCCCCACCGCGCCCGCTCCCCTTCCCGCCGCCTCCCTCCGGTGCCACTCACGCACCGACGTCCCGCCTCCCCCACCCTCGCTGGGGTGCACCCATGCAGGCACCCCCAACCGGCCGGCCTTCCGCAGGATCGCGCCCAGGCCAGCGGGATCACAGCCCGGGGCGCCTGGCTCTGCCCCAGCCGCGCTCCCAACGCGCCACCCCGAGTGCGCTCCCGATGGCGCCTCCGGGAACCTCGGCGGCGCTCCTCCCCGATCCTCCTCGGCCTCGCGCGCAGGCGGCTCCCCTGCAAGCGTCGCCGGCACGGCAAAGGCACGGGCCTCCCGCCGGGGAGAAAGGGCCCCGAGGCCGAGCGTACCTGCGCGCAGCGGCAGCCAGTAGAGCGCCAGCGCCGACAGGAGCAGCGCTGCAAAGGCCGCGCGCGTGGCCAGGGCCCCGGCTCCTCCCCAGGCGATCATACCTCTGCAGCCAGGGTCCGGCTCCCTCTCCCCGGTGAGGCCTAGATCGACCTTACCTCGCCTGCGCGCCCGGGACCCGAGGGCAGCGCGCGCAGCTAAGCCACCCAGGCGTGGCAGCACAACCATCGGACGCTCCTTCCGGGTTCGCGGCCCAGCCTGCGCCGCAGCCGCCGCAGAGCCGGTTCCCGACGCGCAGATGGTCGGGACTACCGGGCTCGCCCCACCCCCGACCGCCCTCCACCAATCACCACGCGGGCTCCGGTGATTGACAGGCGCGAGCAGGTTGGCCCACGGTGTTTTGGTGTGAGAGCAGACTCGTGTTAGCAGTTCGAGGCCTGGTTTGCTTTTATCGTTCTTTTTGGGGGGCATGGGAAGTTATAGATAATGAGTGAGGCAAAGCTGCCCAGTTGGCAAACAGGTTGCAGTGGAACAATTGCCGGAGTTGGCACTGGGCATCGTAAAGGGAGTGCTCCAGGACTGTTTTTGTCTTGCTGAAAATATTATTGTTGACAGACTGGCTGGCCTGACCCAGACTGGAAAAACCCCCGATAGCGTGGCCCCCGAACATCCTTTTAGCTCAGTACTGAAGTCACTACTGAGGTTCACCCTTCAGCCAAAGATTAAAATTAGACAGGCCCATAAAACAAAATGAGACTGAAGGGGCACACCAGCCCAGGGACAAGTACTAGAAGGCAGGAGGGGACAGGAAAGCTGGGAATGGGGAGCCAAAGGTCAAGAAGGGAGAGTGTTGACATGTCGTGGGGTTGGCAACCGATGTCACAAAACAATATCTGTACTAACTGTTTAATGAGAAGCTAGTTTGTTCTGTAAACCTTCATCTAAAGTTACTGGGGGCCCCTTCCTCAGTTGCACTGAACCAGTTTCATGCCGCTGGATAAGACTATGGAGGCCGCTTAGAGTCACACAAGCAAATTTATTGTGCCAGCAGCTAGCAAAAGGAGACAGTAAGGGCTAGAACCTTCAGAGAGGCTGTCTCACCGATTTGCCTACAAGCCAAGTATTTAAGGGTTTCAACAAGCGGGGAAGGAAGGGTTTTGATGCTTATTCATGAGGTTCTGGGGGGAGGACAGAGATTTCTGAGAGGGGGTTGGGTTATGCAAATGCAGGCGCACATACAGGATGTCTTCAAGATGGAAGTCCTTCGGTCTCCCTTGACATGACTCATGGTGGGCTGTGACGCAGGCACACTGGGTCCCTTTGTCACATGGCCCCCTTCAGCTGGCAGGCACAGGAAGGATAAACGGTAGTCACTTTTACTTCTCTTGCACACTCTGCTCCTGTAGAGTCCTGCCACAGCTACACTAACCGTTCATTTGCAGCGTTTCAGTTCCTTCCACCGCTCAACCGGTACCCCGTGCTCACAGGGCCTGTATGTTCTGTTCTGATCTCCAGTGGGTGGGCCAGGTTGTTCATTCCACTCTCTGTCCTGCTTGTCTTTTTCAAGGCCTATGTGCGAAGTGAGGGAGGCCCAACCAGCCCTGCTCCAGGCTAGTCCCATCTCACTGTCTCAGTACAGTAAAAAAACATATTATTGTCAGGTCCGAGATTTACATCTCCAGTCCACATATCTCCCCTAATCTCCAGACTGGTATTAAAAAAAACCCAAACCTAATGTTGTGGAGCCAATTCGACTACTAACCTTCGCTTGAAAGTCTAATAGACAGAAAAAATCAAACCCGTTGCCATTCTAACTCATGGCGACTGCAGGTATTACAGAATAGAACTGCTCCGTAGGGATTTTGTGGCCGTAATCTGTTAAGGAAGCAGATTGCCAGGCATTTCTTCCTTACAGGGCTAAGTGGGTTCAAACCACCATTATTTAGGTTAACAGTGGAGCACTGAAAAGTTAGCTGTTCCAACCTGCCAGTGCTCTGTGGCAGAAAGATATGGCAGTCAGCATCCATAAAGATTACATTTGGGAAACCCTATGGGGCAGTTCTGCTCTGTACTATAGGGTCAGTATGAGTTAGAATTGACTCCACGGCAATGGGTTTTGTTTAATGGAGGAAAACTGTTTGCACCACGAACCAAACCCATTGCCTTGAGTCGATTCAGGCTCACAGCGACCCTGTAAGACAGAGCAGAACTGCCCCACAGGGTTTCCAAGGAGAGCCTGGTGGATTTGAACTGCTGGCTTTTGCTTAGCAGCCCAGCTCTTAACCACTGTGCCACCAGGGCTCCTTGCACCACCCGGGACCTCAAATTTAACATGTTCAGAGACAACTCTGACTCCAATTCCCTTCTATCTCCTTCATCTCAGTAAGTGGTAACTGCATCATTTCAGCTGCTCACGCCCAAAACTTTGAAGACTTCTCTCTTTTCTCACATCCGTGGACACCTCCTGTTGTCCCTACCTTAAGGAACCCTGGCAGCAAAGTGGTTAAGCTCTGGGTTGCTATCAGAAAGGTCGGTTCAAACCCACAAGCTGCTCTGCAGGAGAAAGATGTGGCAGTCTGCTTCCATAAATATTACAGCCTTGGAAACCTTATGGGGCAGTTTTTCTCTGTCCTATAGGATCACTGAGTCAGAATCAACTTGATGGCAATGAATTTTTGGCAAGGGTTTCATTTTATTTGGATCCACAATCAACGTCTGTGTAAGCGGCAGTCAAGAGATGAAATGACATATTGCGTTAGGCAAATCTGCTGCAAAAGACCTCTTTGAAGTATTAAAAAGCAAAGATGTCACTTTGAGGACTAAGGTGCTCCTGACCGAAGCCATAGTATTTTTAACCGCCTCATATGCATTTGAAAGCTAGATAATGAAGAAGGAAGACTGAGGAAGAATTGATGCCTTTGAATTATGGTATTGGGGAAGAATATTGAATATACCATGGACTGCCAGAAGAACGAACAAATGTCTCAGAAGAAGGACATCCAGAATGCTCATTAGAAACAAGGGTGGCAAGACTTTGTCTCACATACTTTGGACACGTTATCAGGAGGAACCAGTCCCTAGAGATGGATATCGTGCTCGGTAAAGTAGAGGGTAAGCGAAAAAGAGGAAGACCCTTGTCATGAATTGAATTGTGCCCCTCAAAAATATCCATCAACTTGGCTAGGTCATGACTCCCAGTATCGTACGATGTCTACCATTTTGTCATCTGATGTGATTTCCCTATGTGTTGTAAATCCCATCACTATGATGTAACAAAATGGACTAGCAGCAATTATACTGATAAGGTCTATAAGATTAGGTAGTGTCTTAAGCCAATCTCTTTTTTTTTACATTTTTTTTTATTAACTTTTATTGAGCTTCAAGTGAACGTTTACAAATCAAGTCAGACTGTCGCATACAAGTTTATATACATCTTACTCCGTACTCCCACTTGCTCTCCCCCTAATGAGTCAGCCCTTCCAGTCTCTCCTTTCGTGACAATTTTGCCAGCTTCCAACTCTCTCTATCCTCCCATCCCCCCTCCAGACAGGAGATGCCAACACAGTCTCAAGTGTCCACCTGATATAATTAGCTCGCTCTTCATCAGCATCTCTCTCCTACCCACTGTCCAGTCCCTTTCATGTCTGATGAGTTGTCTTCGGGAATGGTTCCTGTCCTGGCCAACAGAAGGTCTGGGGACCATAACCACCGGGATTCCTCCAGTCTCAGTCAGACCATTAAGTCTGGTCTTTTTATGAGAATTTGGGGTCTGCATCCCACTGATCTCCTGCTCCCTCAGGGGTTCTCTGTTGCGCTCCCTGCCAGGGCAGTCATCGGTTGTGGCTGGGCACCAACTAGTTCTTCTGGTCTCAGGATGATGTAGGTCTCTGGTTCATGTGGCCCTTTCTGTCTCTTGGGCTCTTAGTTGTCGTGTGACCTTGGTGTTCTTCATTCTCCTTTGATCCAGGTAGGTTGAGACCACTTGATGCATCTTAGATGGCCAAGTGTTAGCATTTAAGACCCCAGACGCCACATTTCAAAGTGGGATGCAGAATGTTTTCATAATAGAATTATTTTGCCAATTGACTTAGAAGTCCCCTTAAACCATGGTCCCAAAACCCCGCCCTTGCTCCGCTGACCTTTGAAGCATTCATTTTATCCCGGAAACTTCTTTGCTTTTGGTCCAGTCCAATTGAGCTGACCTTCCATGTATTGAGTGTTGTCCTTCCCTTTACCTGAAGCAGTTCTTATCTACTAATTAATCAGTAAAAAACCCTCTCCCTCCCTCACTCCCTCCCCCCCTCGTAACCACAAAAGTATGTGTTCTTCTCAGTTTATACTATTTCTCAAGATCTTATAATAGTGGTCTTATACAATATTTGTCCTTTTGCCTCTGACTAATTTCGCTCAGCATAATGCCTTCCAGGTTCCTCCATGTTATGAAATGTTTCACAGATTCGTCACTGTTCTTTATCAATGCGTAGTATTCCATTGTGTGAATATACCACAATTTATTTAACCATTCATCCATTGATAGACACCTTGGTTGCTTCCAGCTTTTTGCTATTGTAAACAGAGCTGCAATAAACATGGGTGTGCATATATCTGTTTGTGTGAAGGCTCTTGTTTCTCTAGGGTATATTCCGAGGAGTGGGGTTTCTGGGCTGTATGGTAGTTCTATTTCTAACTGTTTAAGATAACGCCAGATAGATTTCCAAAGTGGTTGTACCATTTTACATTCCCACCAGCAGTGTATAAGAGTTCCAATCTCTCCGCAGCCTCTCCAACATTTATTATTTTGTGTTTTTTGGATTAATGCCAGCCTTGTTGGAGTGAGATGGAATCTCATCGTAGTTTTAATTTGCATTTCTCTAATGGCTAATGATCGAGAGCATTTTCTCATGTATCTGTTAGCTGCCTGAATATCTTCTTTAGTGAAGTGTGTGTTCATTTCCTTTGCCCACTTCTTGATTGGGTTGTTTGTCTTTTTGTGGTTGAGTTTTAACAGAATCATATAGATTTTAGAGATCAGGCGCTGGTCGGAGATGTCATAGCTGAAAATTCTTTCCCAGTCTGTAGGTGGTCTTTTTACTCTTTTGGTGAAGTCTTTAGATGAGCATAGGTGTTTGATTTTTAGGAGCTCCCAGTTATCTGGTTTCTCTTCGTCATCTTTGGTAATGTTTTGTATTCTGTTTATGCCTTGTATTAGGGCTCCTAAGGTTGTCGCTATTTTTTCTTCCATGATCTTTATCGTTTTAGTCTTTATGTTTAGGTCTTTGATCCACTTGGAGTTAGTTTTTGTGCTTGGTGTGAGGTATGGGTCCTGTTTCATTTTTTTGCAAATGGATATCCAATTATGCCAGCACCATTTGTTAAAAAGACTATCTTTTCCCCACTTAACTGACACTGGGCCTTTGTCAAATATCAGCTGCTCATATGTGGATGGATTTATACCTGGGTTCTCAATTCTGTTCCACTCATCTATGTTCCTGTTGTTGTACCAATACCAGGCTGTTTTGACTACTGTGGCTGTATAATAGGTTCTGAAATCAGGTGGAGTGAGGCCTCCCACTTTCTTCTTCTTTTTCAGTAATGCTTTGCTTATCCGGGGGTTCTTTCCCTTCCATATGAAGTTGGTGATTTGTTTCTCCATCACATTAAAAAATGACATTGGAATTTGGATCGGAAGTGCATTGTATGTATAGATGGCTTTTGGTAGAATAGACATTTTTACTATGTTAAGTCTTCCTATCCATGAGCAAGGTATGTTTTTCCACTTAAGTAGGTCCTTTTTAATTTCTTGTAGTAGAGCTTTGTAGTTTTCTTTGTATAGGTCTTTTACATCCTTGGTAAGATTTATTCCTAAGTATTTTATCTTCTTGGGGGCTACTGTGAATGGTATTGATTTGGTTATTTCCTCTTCGATGTTCTTTTTGTTGATGTAGAGGAATCCAAGTGATTTTTGTATGTTTATCTTACAACCTGAGACTCTGCCAAACTCTTCTATTAGTTTCAGTAGTTTTCTGGAGGATTCCTTAGGGTTTTATGTGTATAAGATCATGTCATCTGCAAATAGAGATAATTTTACTTCCTCCTTGCCAATCCGGATGCCCTTTATTTCTTTGTCTAGCCTAATTGCTCTGGCTAGGACTTCTAGCACGATGTTGAACAAGAGCGGTGATAAAGGGCATCCTTGTCTGGTTCCCGTTCTCAAGGGAAATGCTTTCAGGTTCTCTCCATTTAGAGTGATGTTGGCTGTTGGCTTTGCACAGATGCCCTTTATTATGTTGAGGAATTTTCCTTCAATTCCTATTTTGGTGAGAGTTTTTATCATGAATGGGTGTTGGACTTTGTCAAATGCCTTTTCTGCATCAATTGATAAGATCATGTGGTTTTTGTCTTTTGTTTTATTTATGTGGTGGATTATATTAGTGGTTTTTCTAATATTAAACCAGCCTTGCATACCTGGTATAAATCCCACTTGGTCGTGGTGAATAATTTTTTTGATACGTTGTTGAATTCTATTGGCTAGAATTTTGTTGAGGATTTTTGCATCTATGTTCATAAGGGATATAGGTCTGTAATTTTCTTTTTTTGTAATGTCTTTACCTGCTTTTGGTATCAGGGAGATGGTGGCTTCATAGAATGAGTTGGGTAGTATTCCGTCATTTTCTATGCTTTGAAATACCTTTAGTAGTAGTGGTGTTAACTCTTCTCTGAAAGTTTGGTAGAACTCTGCAGTGAAGCCGTCCGGGCCAGGGCTTTTTTTTGTTGGGAGTTTTTTGATTACCGTTTCAATCTCTTTTTTTGTTAGGGGTCTATTTAGTTGTTCTACTTCTGATTGTGTTAGCTTAGGTAGGTAGTGTTTTTCCAGGAATTCATCCATTTCTTCTAGGTTTGCAAATTTGTTAGAGTACAATTTTTCGTAATAATCTGATATGATTCTTTTAATTTCAGTTGGGTCAGTTGTGATGTGGCCCTTCTCGTTTCTTATTCGGGTTATTTGTTTCCTTTCCTGTATTTCTTTAATCAGTCTAGCCAATGGTTTATCAATTTTGTTAATTTTTTCAAAGAACCAGCTTTTGGCTTTGTTAATTCTTTCAATTGTTTTTCTGTTCTCTAATTCATTTAGTTCAGCTCTAATTTTTATTATTTGTTTTCTTCTGGTGCCTGATGGATTCTTTTGTTGCTCACTTTCTATTTGTTCAAGTTGTAGGGACAGTTCTCTGATTTTGGCTCTTTCTTCTTTTTGTATGTGTGCATTTATCGATATAAATTGGCCTCTGAGCACTGCTTTTGCTGTGTCCCAGAGGTTTTGATAGGAAGTATTTTCATTCTCGTTGCATTCTATGAATTTCCTTATTCCCTCCTTGATGTCTTCTATAACCCAGTCTTTTTTCAAGAGGGTATTGTTCAGTTTCCAAGTATTTGATTTCTTTTCCCTAGTTTTTCTGTTACTGACTTCTAGTTTTATTGCCTTGTGGTCTGAGAAGATGCTTTGTAATATTTCGATGTTTTGGATTCTGCAACGGTTTGTTTTATGACCTAATATGTGGTCTCTTCTAGAGAATGTTCCATGCGTGCTAGAAAAAAAAGTATACTTTGCAGCAGTTGGGTGGAGAGTTCTGTATAAGTCAATGAGGTCAAGTTGGTTGATTGTTGTAATTAGGTCTTCCGTGTCTCTCTTGAGCTTCTTACTGGATGTCCTGTCCTTGTCCTAAAGTGGTGTGTTGAAGTCTCCTACTATAATTGTGGAGGTGTCTATCTCACTTTGCAGTTCTGTTAAGATTTGATTTATGTATCTTGCAGCCCTGTCATTGGGTGCATAAATATTTAATATGGTTATGTCTTCCTGATCAATTGTCCCTTTTATCATTATGTAGTGTCCTTCTTTATCCTTTGTGGTGGATTTAAGTCTAAAGTCTATTTTGTCAGAATTAATATTGCTACTCCTCTTCTTTTTTGCTTATTGTTTGCTTGATGTATTTTTTTCCATCCTTTGAGTTTTAGTTTGTTTGTGTCTCTAAGCCTAAGGTGTGTCTCTTGTAGGCAGCATATAGATGGATCGTGTTTCTTTATCCAGTCCGAGACTCTCTGTCTCTTTATTGGTGCATTTAGTCCATTTACATTCAGCGTAATTATAGATAAATAAGTGTTTAGTGTTGTCATTTTGATGCCTTTTTATGTGTGTTGTTGACAATTTCATTTTTCCGCTTACTTTTTTGTGCTGAGACGTTTTTCTTTGTAAATTGCAAGATCCTCATTTTCGTAGTGTTTGACTTTATGTTTGTTGAGTCGTTACATTTTTTTTTGGCTTTTATCTTGAGTTATGGAGTTGTTATACCTCTTTGTGGTTACCTTAATATTTACCCCTATTTTTCTAAGTAAAAACCTGACTTGTATTGTCCTATATCGCCTTGTATCACTGTCCATATGGCAGTTCTATGCCACCTGTATTTAGTCCCTCTTTTTGATTATTGTGATCTTTTACATATTGACTTCAATGATTCCCTGTTATGAGCTTTTTTTTTTAGTTAATCTTAATTTGTTTTTGTGATTTCCCTATTTGAGTTCATATCAGGATGTTCTGTTTTGTGACCTTGTATTGTGCTGGTATCTGATATTATTGGTTTTCTGACCCAACAATATCCTCTAGTATTTCTTGTAGCTTTGGTTTGGTTTTTGCAAATTCTCTAAGCTTGTGTTTATCTGTAAATATCTTAATTTCACCTTCATATTTCAGAGAGAGTTTTGCTGGGTATATGATCCTTGGCTGGCAGTTTTTCTCCTTCAGTGTTCTGTATATGTCATCCCATTGCCTTCTTGCCTGCATGGTTTCTGCTGAGTAGTCTGAACTTATTCTTGTTGATTCTCCCTTGAAGGAAACCTTTCTTTTCTCCCTGGCTGCTTTTAAAATTTTCTCTTTATCTTTGGTTTTGGCAAGTTTGATGATAATATGTCTTGGTGTTTTTCTTTTTGGATCAATCTTAAATGGGGTTCGATGAGCATCTTGGATAGATATTCTTTCGTCTTTCATGATGTCAGGGAAGTTTTCTGTCAGCAGTTCTTCAATTATTTTCTCTGTGTTTTCTGTCCTCCCTCCCTGTTCTGGGACTCCAGTCACACTCAAGTTATCCTTCTTGATAGAGTCCCACATGATTCTTAGGGTTTCTTCATTTTTTTTAATTCTTTTATCTGATTTTTTTTCAGCTATGTTGGTGTTAATTCCCTGGTCCTCCAGATTTCCCAGTCTGCATTCTAATTGCTCGAGTCTGCTCCTCTGACTTCCTATTGCGTTGTCTAATTCTGTAATTTTATTGTTAATCTTTTGGATTTCTACATGCTGTCTCTCTATGGATTCTTGCAACTTATTAATTTTTCCACTATGTTCTTGAATAATCTTTTTGAGTTCTTCAACTGTTTTATCGATGTGTTCCTTGGCTTTTTCTGCAGTTTGCCTTATTTCGCTTCTGATGTCTTGAAGCATTCTGTAAATTAGTTTTTTATATTCTGTATCTGATAATTCCAGTATTGTATCTTCATTTGGGAAAGATTTTGATTCTTTTGTTTGGGGGGGTTGTAGAAGCTGTCATGGTCTGCTTCTTTATGTGGTTTGATATCGAGTGCTGTCTCCGAGCCATCACTGACTGGGACGCTGGCTCCAGGCTCCGAAAACAGTCGCTGCTTCCCCGTATTTGTTCGTTCTCCATCCCTAAATCTGTGTTTGTTGTTCAGGGTTCGTAGATTGTTAAGTATGTGATCGATTCACTTGTTTTTCTGAGTCTTTGTTGCAAGAGGGATCCGAGGTAGCGTCTACCTAGTCCGCCATCTTGGCCCCGCCTCTCAAGCCAATCTCTTTTGAAATATAAAAGAGAGAAGCAAGCAGAGAGACGTGGGGACCTCATAAGAAAGCAGTCCCGGGAGCAGAGTGTGTCCTTTAAACCTAAGATTCGTGCACTGAGATGCTCCCAGACCAAGGGAAGACTGATGACAAGGACCTTCCTCCAGAGCTGTTGATGCCGTAAACTTGTGGTATTTCTGTTACAGCAGCACTAGATGACTAAGACAACCCTCAATGAGATGGGATGAGACAGTGGCTGCAATAATGGGCTCAAACATGACGAGAATTGTGAGGATGGTGAAAGATGGGGCAGCATTTCATTCGGTTGTACACAGGGCCGCTATGCATCAGAACCAACTGGACGGCCCCTAACCACAACAACAACCTTAGATCCAGAATTTGTCTCTCACACCTCCTCTGCCTCCCTATTAGAGGCACCATCATGGGTAGCCTGGATGCCTACAGTAGCCTTCCAAGTTCACCTCCCTGCTGTCTGCCTCATAGCAAGGAGAAAGCTGGTCCAATGGAAACACTTTGTTTCACTCCCTCCTGTATCCTCAGCTCCTAGAACCTGGTCCATGGTAGGTGTGTTCTCTCTTTCTGATGGCTGAGGTATAATTTGTGTACAATAAAATTCTCTAATTTTAAGTGTACAGTTCTCCAAATTTTAATAAATGTATATAATCATGTGGGTTAGAACTCAGCTATTAACCCAAAGGTTGGCAGTTCGAATCCACCTGCCGCTCCTTGGAAACCATACGGAGCAGTTCTCTTCTGTCCTATAGGGTCCCTATGAGTTGGAATCGACTCGACGGCAACCGGTTTGGTTTGGTTTGATTGTATAATCATGTAACGACCACCACATTCATGATATATGACATATCCATTACCTCCAAATGTTCAATGTTTTATTTTATTTTAATTTGCAATTGTTCATTACTGTTATTTTATTACTTTTATAATTATTTATTATATACTAACATCATAGAGATTAGGATTTACAACACATAAAATGATCATATCAGATCACAAAATGATGGACAACCACACAATATGGGGAATCATGGCCTAGCCAGGTTGACACATATTTTGGGGGGACACAATTCGATCCATAACAGCATCTTTGTTATCATTATATATTCTGTTTGTGGTAAACACATGATGGGAACATGAATAGAAAGAGCAGAGAGAGAGAAAGAAAACTCAACTTCATAGTCTTGCACATTAAATAAGACAATACCAACACTACCTGTATCTCCTCCAGCCACCACTGATATTGTGAGATTTTAGTACAGATTTCAGGATTAGCTTCAGTTAGTTTTTAAAAATACGACATATTTTAAATGATTAAGTTCTGAAAGTAGCTAAATTTTAAAAGTATCTTGCTGTCCCTCACCTCCCCACTTCCTCCGTCGATGACATTGGTGTTAATTATGACTCACCCTGAATCTGAGAGAACAGACTTCTTAGACAACATTCTCAGTCATCTGTATCAAAACTAGGCATGGTCAACCATAACTAAAATTTGTCACTATTATTTCAGTTCCCGCTCCTTCATCCACACTATCTAAAACACCCGCGCAACTCTGCCTCACTCGTGTGTTTGTGCAGTGCTTACCTTTCTGAGAACAGGTTATGATCCCACAACAGTTTTCTAACCTCTTGCTTTAAGGCCAGGATGACGTGACCACTTTTGTCAAGTATCTGAAGGGCTGTGCGGTGGGAGAGGGTTTAGGTTTGTTCTTTGTCAACTAGGAACCAAGGAGCGGCAGGTGGATTAGAACTGCCAGCCGTTGGGTCAGTCAACCACAAGTGACTCATTGTGGCTGGAAAGCGCAGTCTGGACAGATGGAGTGAGCATCTCAAATGGTGAGACGAGGCTGGACAGTTGGGCAGGAATCAGGAGGCCTTGTGTGAGTGCTGAGGAGTGTGATACCATCATGATGGGAAGCATGCGAGTAGTTCAAGTGGAGAGCAACATGGTGAAACGTATATATTAGTGGCAGTGAAGAGAATACATTGTAGGAGTGGAAGACCATAAACTGGGATAAAGTTAGATTATTAAAATCATCCAGGCAAGAGATGACAAGAGCCTGAACCAAGGTAGGCACACAGCAGGGAACACATGCAAGGGAAGTGACCGAGACGACAGGATTTGTGATCAGGGAGGCATAGAGTTATGGTGGACTGTATCACTCTTCACGAAATAGGCCAGGTTCCTTCCTGTGGTGGGCTTTGCTGGATTTTGAGTCATTCTGTTCAAATGTTTAAAATGCTAAGTGATTTTAAAGGGCTTTACTCCTTTACAAAAGGGAGAGTTGTTTTCTGGGGGAAAGTTAGCCCCTGTGGAATAATGCTCTCCCATAGCCACAGCTCTAGCCCTGGACTGGTTTCCATCACTGCTCCCACCCCTTGCCCTCTTCTGCCTTTTCTCTTACCAGGATGGGTGTCTCACCTGGCCTTGTGACTGTTAGCTGCTGAGCAACTTTTGTGCCCCGTGGAGTTTTCATTGACCGATTTTCGGAAGTTGATTGACAGGCCTTTCTTCCTGTCTGTCTTGGTCTGGATGCTGTGCTGAAACCTGGCCTCTGTGGGTCACCCCGCTGGTATTTGAAATGCCTGTGGCATAGCTCCCAGCAGTGCAGCAACATGCAAGTCACAGTAGTACGACAAACTGATAGACAGGTGATGGGAATACATATGTGTATATGTATGTGTGTGTGTATATATATATATATATACACACACACATATGCACCCACCACTTGTCTGTCAGTTTGTTGTACTGTGGTGGCTTGTGCATTGCTGTGATACGTTGGGAAAATCTGCTGCAAAGACCTCTTTAAAGTTTTAAAAAGCAAAGATGGCACTTTGAGGACTAAGATGCACCTGACCCAAGCCATGGTATTTTTAGTCACTTCCTATGCATGTGAAAGCTGGACAATGAATAAGGAAGACCAAAGAATCAATAGCTTTGAATTACGGTGTTGGCAAAGAAAATTGAATATGCCATGGACTTCCAGAAGAATGAACAAATCTGTCTTGGGAGAAGTACAGCCAGAATGCTCTTTAGAAGCGAGGATGGCAAGGTTTCGTCTCATGTACTTTGGACGTGTTATCAAGTGGGACCTGTCCCTGGAGAAGGCCATCATGCTTGGTAAAGTAGAGGGTCATCAAGAAAAGGAGAAGACCCTGAACGAGATGGAGTGACACAGTGGCTGCAAAAATGGGCTCAAACGCAGCAACGATCGTGAGGATGGCACAGGACAGACAGGGCAGTGTTTCATTCTGTTGTACATAGGGTCGCTATGGGTCAGAACTGACTGGAGGGTACCAAACAACAACTATTATCTCTAATGCTTTTTTTTTTGGGCAGAAATCCTTTCAAGCTACTTGTCTATTTCATGAAGGTTCTTTAAAGGAGATACTAAAATCTGTAAATCCATTAGAACATGGAGCATAAGAACTATAATAAGACACTAAAAGTGAACCAAAGACTGCATAGTGCACTAGAAATCACTTACATGTGGAGCCCGCGCTCGTCCCACAGATTACAGTCTGCAACATGAGACTAGCCTGGGGACAGAGTGAGAGAATCATTGTCGAGACAGGCAGACTTCCGATATGGCCCCCAATGATTGCTGCCTCCTGGGATTCATGCCCTTGTATAATCATCCTCCCTTGAGTGTGAGGTGGACCTAGTGACTCTGCTTCTGTCCAGACTGTGACGTGCATCTTGCTAACAGACTCTCTACTGCCTTCTCAGCTTGCATGCTTTGATGAAGCCAGCTTACACGGCAAATAACTGAGGGCAGCTCCCGGCCAACAGCCCGCGAGGAATTGAATGTTTCCAACAACAAGTGAGCTTGGAAAGGATCCTTCCCTGCTCAGCCTTGAGGTGAATACAGCCCTGGACACCTTGACTGCAGCCTATGAGGGACCCTGAAGCAGTGGACCCAGCTAAGTCATGCCCGGCTTCCTGACCCTCAGAAATTGTGAGACAATAAACATGGTTGTTTTAAGCCACTAAATTTGGGGTGATTTGTTCCAAAGCAATAGATTATGAATCAGTTGTCAATTCATATATTAAATTGCCTATTTATATATTAAATATCAACAAAATTTCATTCTTAAATGTTTTGTTTTTAAAAAAATTTTTAACCTTTTATTTTAAAATTATTCCATATAAAAGAATTGCAAGGCTGTAAATGTCATCCAGATTCACTAACTACTAGTATTTTGCCGTCTTTGCTTTGTCACTTAAAGCATTTCTTGAATCATCTGAGAGCTCCTTGTAGACATCAAGCCCCTTTACCCCTAAATACTTTAGCATCCATTTCCCAAGAGCAAGGACGTTTACTTACGTAGCTGCAGTACAATAATAAAATGTAGGAGATTAAACCACAATATGTTATTATTGTCTCATATATAGTCTGTGTGTTAGTTATCTAGTGCTGCTATGACAGAAATAACACAAGTAGATGGTTTTAACAAATTTATTTTCTCACAGTTTAGGAGGCTAGAAGTCTGAATTCAGGGCACTGGCTCTAAGGGAAGGCTTTCCCTCTCTGTTGGCTCTGGGGGAAGGTCCTTGTCTCTTCTGACCTTCTGCTCCTGCGCCATCTTCATGTGCTTGGCACCTCTCCCCACCCCCCTACCCCATCTTTGCTTGCTTGTTGAATCTCTATCTCAAGAGATTGACTCCAGATATACTTTACGCTAATCCTGCCTCATTAACATAACAAAGACAAACCCCCCCAAAACCAAACCCACTGTCTGTGAGTCAATTCCGACTCATAGTGACCCTACAGGACAGAGCAGAGCTGCCCCATAGTGTTCCCTAGGCTGTACATCTTTGTGGAAGCAGACTGGCACATCTTTCTCCTGCAAAGAGGCTGGTGGGTTTGAACTGCCTACCTTTAGGTTAGCAGCCGAGCACTTAACCACTGCACCACAAGGACTCCTTTAACAAAGACAACCCATTCCCAAATGGGATCATAACCGCAGGCATAGAGGTTAGAATTTACAACACGTATTTTTGGGGGATGTAAAAAAAAATAAAATAAAATAAATTTTTTTTTAATTCAATCCATAACAGTTGGTCTTCAAATTGTTTCAACAGTTCCAATAACAGCATAGTAGGGATAATAGTTCTTTTCTAGCAAATTTTTTCCCCAATCCAGGAGTATGCATTGCATTTAATTTTCATGTCTCTTTAGACTCCATTGATCTAGAACAATCCCTTAAGCCATTTTTATCTTTCTCAATAAGATGTTTTTGAAGAACACAGCCTAGTAGTTTTGTAGAATGGGTCAGTCTGATGATTAGATTAGTTTATGTCTTTTTGGCAAAAAGGCTACACAAGAGAGATTGTGTCTGCTCACTGCATCACAGCAGCAGGAGCACAATGTCAGATTGCCTAATTTTTTGGTGAAGTCAACTTTGACCACTTGTTTGAGGTAATGTATACCAGGTGGTTTATTTATTATCAGTATGAATTCATGAATTTTTATTTTATTGGGCTATAATACATGACTGAGAGCCCTGGTGGGGCAGTGGTTAAAAGCTCAGCTGCTAACCAAAATGTTGGCAGTTGTAATCCAGCATTAACTCCTTGGAAGCCCAATGGGGCAGTTCTACTCTGTCCTATAGAGTTGGAATTGACTCTACAGCCACAGGAATACATTATTTTTTCTGACATTTTAGATGGATGCGTATTACAACATTTGAATTCCAATGGGTCATCTAGCGCATCCAGCTTTGAAGCCACCTCTAAGCCTTGTGATACAGAAAGTCTACATCCTCACAGAACACAGAACCTGAGTTCCTTCTCACGTGCCCCTTCCTCTAGACGTGGGGAAAAGGAGCTGTGTAAACTGAGGAAGATTTGTGCTATCAATTAAACTCTGAATCCTCATTGCTCAGGTGGGTGAGGCAGAGAGTCAGTCCTGCCCACCTCACAGAGCTAGTGCGGAAACATGAGAAGTGCATGGCAGCTCTTTGGGAACTGTAAGGTATTTGACCTACATGAGGCACTACTGTGATTTGTCTTCCAAAGCCAAAACGACAGGGAGTGAAAGACGACCAGTCAGAAACGTGGCTGTCTACTTCACCTCCTTCACCCACCCTAACGTCACCTCTGAAATAAAGTTTATTTGACCCATGTCTTCAGCAACGTTGGGCAGTGGCCATCGCAGTCTTTCAACATGGTCACCCTCTGAGTGCCCTTGGCCTGCAGGCTGCCAGCCTTCATTAAGCCAGGCTGAAAAACAGATCCAAGAAAGACCAGTTGGAGCAAAGATCTGTTACTGTTTTGAAGGTGAAATCACACATTGGATGATATTTGAGAAAGCCTGTATGTTTCTTAATATTTACCCATAAAATTTGAAAAATATTTGAAACTGGAGCAGTCCATACTTCAACAGCCAGATGGAATTGAGAGGAGTGACTGAAGAGAGGAGAGCAAACGTTGATTGAACGTGAGGGTTCAGGCCTAAGGTTGACCATCACCCTGACAAGTCACCCTGCACTGTTACTGATTTAAGACCTCACTAGGAATAACTGCTTATGGTGTCCATTGGTGAGTTGTAACGTATAACAGAATATGAGACTTCTACAGCGCCATCCCACGGAACTTTCTGCCGTGGTGGGAATGGCCTGAATTTATGGTGCCCAAGCACGTAGTCCTGACCCATGGCTACTGGGCTTGTGAAATGTGGCTACTGCAACCGAGGAGCTGTTATTTTCACCTTTTTAATGAAGAGGAATATGATTGAGGAACATATCCAGGAGGAAAAATAAAATTTATTTCCAGGATCAGCAAATCTGTATTTTCAGATTTAATAAAGAAGCAGTCAGGCTCGGGTAGATTTAGTTTCTGGGGGGGTTTATTTGAAACACAGAAGCACAGAAGTACCTGTTTGTTTTCTCTAGAAAGTGAGTCATCTATTTTCCCAGGGATCACTATGATTCAGGGTCTTTCTTAAAAAGCACAAATAAAATAATTAAAATATTGATGCTGTTTGTTACCTACAAAAAGTCAGTCATCAGTTTTCCAAGTGATGGCTGTGATTCAGCGTCCTCCCTAAAAAGCACAGATAAAACAGCACATTAAAATATTGACGCCGTTATTGATCTCCTTGACAATGGCATAGAACGCTCATCTCCCGGATCCTGTATTGCTGCCATCAGCAGGCGCATCGCCGTGGGGACCCAGGAGGAGGCTACTGATAGGTACTGAACTTCACCCTTCAGTTTCACTACAACCGCTGCTCCGTGGGTCCATTTGATGGGACCGGGGAACAAAATCTTTACCAAAATCTCAAATAATGAGCGCACGTCTCCTTTGTCACATTTTCTTATGGCACATATTCACTTTCTCCTACATAAAATCCAAGAGGGTGTTCCTCCATCCTTTCTCCCTGCATTTACCGAAAGGAGCCACTCTGAACGGGACCTGAGGTCCTGGGATTCACCTTCCTGAAGTCTATGCTGGAAGTTAGGCTGAGAGGAAGCAATACGTGTAGACACAGGTCTGGATTAATTATGTATCAACCGCCAGTAAACGAAGACAGAGGCTCTTCCTGACAGTTCTATCTTAACTTGAAATCTGTAGAAGGCCCACGTTTCAATCAAAGCCCTTTATATAACCGCAACATAAAGGAAAAAGCACCAGGTCGAGTCAGGATACAGAGTTCTTCAGTTTTGAGAATGTGAGAGAAACACTCAAAATTTTGCGGTCTCTGCTCTTCTTTCACTTTCAAAAAATGAAATATTTGCATTAGATAACCTTCATGTTTTTCTCAGCTCTAGAAATATACATGTTTGTGGTAGGCATATATCAGCCTATATTTAAGCTTTCATTTAGTTTGTGACCTTTAAAATATTGTTTCAATGCCCCCTGACTTCTCAAGGGAAATCCTGGCGGCGTAGTGGTTAAGAGCTACAGCTGCTAACCAAATGGTTGGCAGTTCAAATCCACCAGGTGCTCCTTGGAAACCGTGTGGGGGCAGTTCTACTCTGTCCTATAGGGTCGCTATGAGTCCGAATCGACTCGATGGCAATGGGTTTGGTTTTGGAGTTCTCAAAATCTATTATTGATAGAGAACAAGTCCGAAATGATACTCAGACAATTGAAGTTTTCCTCCTAATAAAATTAGAGAAATTCCCTGGAAGGGTGGACAGGTGGTTTCACCTGATTGGAAGCCAGGTAGCTTCATTTCCTTGGATCCCAGCTGTACCTGAGACACACAGGCTCATTCAGCCTCAGGAGTTCAGCCTCTCTGCTAGATTGGTTTCCATTTCCCGATTATTCTTGGTGAATTGTCATGTATAATGGAAACTGAGAATTCTACAATGCTGTCCCACAGACCTTCCTGCCATGATGGAAATGTCCTGTATTTATGTCGCCCAATCAGGTAGTTATCAGCCACATGTGGTTGTTGAACCTATGAAATGTGGCTAGTGCAACTGAGAAACTGATTTTTGGATTTTATTTCATTTTAATTAATTTAAATTTAAATAGGCACAGGGGGCTATTATCCACCATATTGGACAGCATAGCTCTAGAATATTGACCAAACAGATAGAAAACGTTAGCTGAGCCAAGACAGATTTCACAGTGGGTTGTACGGTGCACTTCACCCAGTACCCCAACCACTTTCCATTCTGGGACGCCTGTTTTTCTCTTTACCCTTTACCAGTAGCGCCCTCTACTGTCTTTAGGATGACTGTGTTTTGAGACGTCCGAGGCCAGAGTCCCTTCGGCTGGAAAGCTGGTTCTACAAACCCTGCAAACTGGTCCAGAACTAAGCACCGTTATCAGATGGTTCTCTCTTTAGGTTTGATCCTTCAAGCCTTATTCAAGGAGAATTCCTGATGGTAATTTGGGATTTAACTACGGAAAGAATCATGAAATGCTATCTTGGTAATGAAGAGCACAGAGCCCTGTGTGGTGCAGTGGTTAAGTGCTCAGGTGCTAACCAAAAAGTTGGCAGTTTGAACCCACCGAGCGGCTCCGCAGGAGAAAGACCTGGCAATCTGGTCCCGTAAAGATTACAGCCCAGGAAACCAGATGGGGCAGTTTTAGTCTGTCCCATGGGGTCACTAGGAGTTGAAGTCGACTCAATGGCACCTAGCCACAATGACAAAGGGTTACTTACATAAGCCGTTTTGGATTCTAGAGTCTCCATTGTTCTGCTGAATCTTTTCTTGGCAGGGTTCCTATCTTCAGGCATTGCTAAAGGTTTACGCTTAACATTCACGTTTATGTTCTCCTTCGTCAGAGTGAAAACAGCCCCGGAAAACCAGAACGAGGTTTGCATGGGTCTGGGCCCTCTGTGGAAACTCTGGTGGCCTAGTGGTTAAATGCTACAGCTGCTAACCACAAGGTCAGCAGTTGGAATCCACCAGGCGCTCCTTGGAAACTTTATGGGGCAGTCCTACTGTGTTCTCTAGGGTCGCTATGAGTTGGAGTTGACTCAATGGCAATGGGTTCGGTTCCGTTCTGTTCGAGGCGTCTGTTTGGTAAAATGACAGGTGGCCTAGAGAATGACGTCAAGGAATTTAAGTTCAGTCCAATAAGGATGGAAACCTAATGAAGCATCTTAAGGGAAGGATTAGAGTTTCCGTTTGGTTTGTGAGAGTAGTGATTTTATGTGTAAGAGTCCTGTCTCATAGTTGATGCAGGGGCAACTAAAAAAAAAAAGAAAGAAAAAAGCGAAGTCAGGCTGAATTTTGCTTAAGGGCTATGATGCTATTAAACTCGAAACAATATTTGGCGTCACTAACCAACTTAACTGGGGAGAAAAAATGGATAAACTGAAGTCAAATTTTTGTGGAGGAAAACACTTGGCTTACTTGGGGTGCCAGGTGAATTACTAAATAAAAAATTTGCGTGTGGAAGCTTCATCACCTTCCCTCTAAGAGATGTGGTGAACAATCTGAACTCAGGAGTAATAAGTGTGCAGCAATTCATCTGGGCTTAGATCCTGAACGAATATTTTAGAGAAAAGCACAAAGAGTGTAACAACAACACTATCTTGCCTTCAGCCTAAAATGCCAAAGGAATGAATCAAATGTAGGAGTGCTCAGTAGAGCAGGAAGAATTTATAGCTTTGCCTCCACTGAAATTCAGAGACATTCTGGGTCAAAGTCTTGGTGCATAATTAAGTTTCTAACCTGTAGCATCATGTCATGGGTGAAGATGCAATGAGATACTTGGTAGAAATAAGCAGTAAATCCATCGGGACCTGGAGATTTCTGTTTTTCGGAGTTTTACAATTATGAATTCAATTTCCTTGATAGCTATTAAAAAAACAAACAACAACAACAACAAAAAACCCAAACCCATTGCTGTCCAGTCGATTCTGACTCATAGCAAACCTGTAGGACAGAGAACTGCCCCACAGGGCTTCCAAGGAGTGGCCGCTGGGCTCAAACTGCCAACCTTTTGGTTAGCAGCCAAGCGCTTAACCACTGTACCACCAGAGCTCCTTATTATTTAAATGAACCTGGACCCCTGGTGGTACGGTGGTTAAGCACTGGGCTACTAACCCCAGAAAGGCAGGCGGGCTGTTCCATGGGAGAAAGATGTGGCAGTGGCTTCTGTAAAGATTTACAGCTTTGGAAACCCCATGCGGAAGTTCTACTCCGTCCTACAGGGTCGCAATGAATTGGAATGGACTAGATGGTGGTGGGTATTTTTTTTTTTTTTTTAATTCAAATAACCTGTATCATACTGGGGAAGTTTTGGTAGTTTGTGTTTTCTGAGGAATTGATCCACGTCATCTAAGTTTTCAAATTTATGTGTACAGTGTTATTCGTGTTTCATCCCCGATATTGGTAATTTGTGTCTTGCCTCTTTTTTTCTTCATCAGTGTGGCTAGAGTTTGTCTGTTTTACTGAGATTTTCAAAGAATCTTCTCTTTGTTTCACTGATTTTTCTCTATTGTATTTCCGTTTTCGATTTTATTGATTTCTGTTCTTATCCTTCCTTCCTTTTGTTTCCCTTGGGTTTATTTTAATCTTCTTTTCCTAGGTTCTTCATGTGAGAACATAGAGTTTTTTACTTGAGGATTTTCTCTTTTCTAATGTATGCATTTAGTGCTAAATTTCTCTCTCACCACTGTTTGTGCGGTGTTCCACAATTTCGATATGCTCTATTTTCATTCAGTTCAATGTCTTTTTTTTATTTCCCTTGAGATTTCCGTTTTGCTCCATGGATTATTTAGAAGTGTGTTGTTTAGTTTCCAAGTGTTTGGCGTTTTTCTCATTATCTTTCTGTTATTGATTTCTAGTTTGATTCCTTTGTGATTTAAGAACGTTCTCTGCATAGTTCCAAGTCTTTTAGATTGTTAAGGCTTTTCCCATGGCCCACGATACAGTCTATCTTGGTATGTGTTCCGTGGGTACTTGAAAAGATATGCATTTTGCTGTCATTGGGTAGCATGTTCTATAAATATCATTTAGACCCTTTTGGTTAATGGCGTTGTTGAGTCATTCTATATCCTTTCTTATTTTCTGTCTAGTTGTTTTATCAATTGTTGAGAGAGGAGTGTTGAATTGCAGGCCTGTCTATTCCACCTCTCAGTTCTATCAGCTTTTGCTTCATGTGTTTTGCAGCTTCGTTCATTGGAGCATACACGTTTAGAAATGCTGTGTCTTCTTGGTGGACTGACCCTTTTATCATTATATAATCTCCCTTTTAGTCTCTGGTAATTTTCTTTGCTCTGAAGTCTACTTTACCTGATATTAATATAGCCACTTTTGCTTTCTTTGATTAATGTTTAATGATATATCTTTTTCTTTCAATTTGCTTATATCATATTTGAAGTGAGTTTTATGAGCAGCATACAGTTGGGTGATGGGTTTTTTTGTTTGGGGTCATGTTTTGAGATATTTTTTGACAATCTCTGCCTTTTAATTGATATATTTAGACATTCATACTGAATGTCATCATTGCTGTATTAGCCCTTAAGTCTGCTGTTTTATTTTTTGTTTTCTGTTTATTCTCTGTGTTTTTTGTTTCTGTCTTCATTTTCCTCCCCTCTGGTAGATTACTTGAACATTTTTAAGATTTGATTTATCTATAGTGTTTTCAAGTGTGTCTCTTTTATAGTTTTTTTCTTTTTTTGGTATTACATTATATATACAAAACACAGTCTACTGGTGTTATCATCTTACCTGTTTGACTGAATGTAGAAAACTTACCTACTTTTTGTTCATTTACTCTCTCCCATTTATAACATAATTGTGTTAAATATTTCCTCTAAATACATTTCGAACCTCATGAGACAGTGTTATAGTTTTTGCTTCAACCATCAAACATAATTTAGAAAACTCAAGAGAAAGAAAGCCTACTGTATTTACCCATATTTTTGCTTACCATGTACTTCCTTGTTCCAAGATTCTTTCTTTTAATTGCTTTCTTTATGTTTAGAGAACTTCTTTTAGCCTTTCTTTAGGGTAAGTCTCTTAGCAACAAATTCTCCTGTTTTCCTTAATTTGAGGATGTCTCAATTTCCTCTTTATTCCCAAAGAATATTTTCACTGGGCATAAGATTCTGGGTTAACAGTTCTTTTCTTTCAGCACTTGAAAAATGTTATACAACTTGCTTCTAACCTTTATGGTTTCTGATGAGAATTCTACAGTCATTCAAACTGTTTTTCTCCTATACGTAAGACACCATTTTTCTCTCATTGTTTTCAAGATTTGTCTTTGTCTTTTGTTTTCCCAAATTTAAGTATGAGATGTTTTAATGTGAATTTCTTTGGATTTATTCTGTTTGGGTCCACTCAGCCTCTTTTATCCCAGATAAAAACACTCAGGTTTGTTTTTGCCAAACTTGGGACATTTTCAGCCATTGTTCTTTGAGTATTTTTTAGTCCTGCCCTGTTTTTCCCCTTCTTCTGGGACTCAGGTGACATGAATGCTAGATCATTAACTATAGTTCCACAAATCCCCAAAGCTGGGTTCCTTTTTTTTTTTCCTGATATATATTTTCTCTTTTTTTTCAGATTGGGTCATTTCTATTTTTCTACTTTTAAGTTCACTGATTCTTTCCTCTGTCTCCATCCCCTCCATTCTGCTATTGAATCTATCCTTTGAATTTTAAATTTTTCTTTTGTCTTCATTTCCTGGGGCTGCCATAACAAAATACTACAATGTAGGTGCCTTTAAAGGGCAGGAAGTTATTTTCTCACAGTCCTGGAGGCCAAAAGTCCAAATCAGAGTATCACCGGGTTGATTATTTATGAGGGTTCTGAGAGAAGAACTGTTCCATGTCTTTCTCCCAGCATCTGATTTCTGCTGGCCATCTTAGACATTCCTCTGCTGCTGGTAGGAGTGTCTTCCCATAGCACCTTCCTCCTGTCTGATTCTTTGTGTCTGATTTCCCCTTTTATAAGACACCACACAAAAGGGATTAGAACCCACCCTGCTCCAGTATCACCTCATTAACTTAACTGATAACATTTTCAAAGAAAAACTCTATTTCCCCAAATAAGGCTACATTCACAGGTACCAGACCAGAGACCTGGTGCTGTCAAGTTCATTCTGACTCATAATGAGCCTATAGGACAGAGGAGAACTGCTCTGTGGAGTTTTCAAGGAGCACCTGGTGGATTCAAACTGCTGGCCTTTTGGTTAGCAGCCACCTGACCACTTTTGGAGGACACAATTCAATTCATAACAGGTTATTGTATTTTTCAGTTCTTAAATTTTTCATTTGGTTCTTCTTTATGGCTTCTGTTTCTTCGCTGAGACTTAATACTTGTCCATTTGTTTTCTGCATGTTCATAATTCCTCATCATCATTATTTTCTTAATGTTTTTATGTGCTTGTCTGATAGTTCCAACATCCGTGCTGTCCGATGTTGGCATCTGTTGATTGTGTTTCTTATTCATGATGAGATTTTCCTGGGTTTTGGAACGACAAGTGATTTTCTATTGAATACTGGACAGTCTAGAGTCCCCACTCAGCCTCTGTTGACCCCCAAAGTGGGAGTGTCTTCCTTACTGCCTGGCAGAGATGAAGGTCATGCCTTCCTACCCAATCTTCCCTGAAGCCACTCCAGGAGGAGAAGGGGTATATTAGCGTGCCTCGTTACAGCCTGGTGAGGGTGAGTATCTAGGCTCTCCATTTTGCCTTTGCTGGAGTGGAAGTGGGGCCACAGTTTTTTCTGTGGTGTTTGGCTGGAGTAGAGCAGTTATCGTCTGAAAGTTTTCTGTATTGCTATACAGTCTTTTTCCTGGCCCTTTGGCTAGACAGAAAAGACTTCTGGGGGAGCTGTTACTGTCTTTGGTGTTTCCAGGTTGCCAGCTTCTTCAGCTCTAAGTCTGGGATATATAAGGCAAACAGAAAACCCAAAGAATTCACCACCTGGCTGTTCCTTGGGCCCTGAGGATTCCCAGACAATCTGCATTCTTCTCTCCACCATTAAGAGTCTTTTTATGTTTATTTTACATATAATATCCAGGGTTTTTAGTGTACTTAGTAATGGGAAGGATACCTAAAACAAACAAAACTCGTCGCTGTCGAGGTGATTCTGACTCATAGGGACCCTATAAGACAGAGTAGAACTGCCCCATAGAGTTTCCAAGGAGCACCTGGTGTATTTGAACTGCTGACTTTTTGGTTAATAGCCCTAGCATTTAACCACTACACCACCAGGGTTTCCATGGGAAGGATAAGGAAAAGTATATCTACTCCATCTTTCTGCCACCGTAATTTTTCTTTGGAATAAATATTATCCCCGTGTTACTGATGAAGAAAATGAGGCTTACACACTAATAAGTAACAGAGCTGGAATTTGAGCTGAGGTCTGTCCTACCCCCCACTCAGGATGATTCATACCACTTAATCTCTCTGGGACCTACCTTCTTTGGCTACAAACTGAGAGAAATAGACTAGATCCCAAGATGCCTTTTAGCTTTAAAACCCTATGTTCCCACATCAACGGAAAGGGGGAAAAAATACTTTTATTCATCTTCCTGAGAGGAGTGAGTTTGGGAAGGTGTTTTCAATCCTTGGAAGGTGGTGTGATAAAAGTTTGAGCTCTCCCAGGAATTAAATAATTAAAAATATATATATACTAACCCATAAGAAAAAAGAGGCCTTAAAAGTTCTGCCATTAGATACCGATTACAGGTTGATCTTATTTCTTTTTAACAATGTTGGAACTTGCTTTGTGGGCTCCTATCATAGAGTTGGAAAATCTGGTGGCATAGTGGTTAAGAGCTACTTCTGCTAACTAGTAGGTTGGCAGTTTGAATCCACCCGTCACTCCTTGGAAACTCTATGGGGCAGTTCTGCCGTGTCCTATAGGGTCCCTATGAGTTGAGATTGACTCTGTAGCAAAGGGGTTGGTTTTTTTTGGTTTTTATCAAAGAGTTCATAGATGGGACTCACTTGGTAAAGAATTCAGCTTTGCTATCTCAGCAGCCATATTGTATATTTTACAGATACTGGGAATAGGCCTGGAAGTAATTGGTCAGGCAGAGTTTGGGGTAGACTACTGTCTTCAAACACTAGACTGGCTGGTCTTAAGGAGTATGATAAGTATCTGTTACCTGTTGCCATCGAGTCAATTCCGACTCAGTGACCCTATAGGACAGAGTAGAACTCCCCCATGGAGTTTCTGAGGAGTGGCTGGTGGATTCGAACTGCTGACCTTTTGGTTGGCATCCTAAGCTCTTAACCACTGTATCACCAGGGATTCATAATAAATATTGCTGTATTATTAAAATTCATTCAAGTGAAACGCACGCACGCACGCACACACTTACCTAGGACTTGGGTATTTGCATATAGGGCCTTCTGATCCTATATAAAGAGGGAAAGAAAAAGATCTAATAAGCCCGTGTAGAGCCGGTTTTGATCTAATACTTTCCTTCTGGACATCAGGCTCATGGATCAGGTACACACGCCTCTAATAGTGGTTCAGAGCTCAGCTGCTGACCAAAAGGTCAGCAGTTCTAATCCCACGGCTGCTCCTTGGAAACCCTATGGGGCAGTTCTACTCTGTCCTGTAGGGTGGCTATGGGTTGGAATCAACTGGGTGGCCTGGAGGTTATTCTATCTTTAGGCTTCGAGAACATAATTGGTTACGTATTTAAGTTTTCCTTTGCTCTTTTTTCTGTTATGGGCCTAAATCTCCAGGCCTAAAAATGTGTTGTTGGCTTCTTTTCCTTTGTTGCTGCAGTAGAACCTGTCTTTCTGTCCCATCCTGTTTCTGAATTTTCTAAGAAATATTGCTTTCTACAGTCTGTGAAGCATCTCCCTGCAGTTATAAGCTCTGTTAACCATGGATTCAGCTGGAGCCCTTTTGAAATATGTTCTCTTTTTCCAATAGTGAGCTTTTCTTTCTTTTTTAAATCTTACTTTTAATAATATTTAGAAGCAGCAATTTATTTATTTTTGAGTAAAAAGGTTGCCTTTGGCATTTAGCCAAATGCAGAATCAAACTCATCATGTATTTATAACTTAAAACAGAGGCAAGAGTTACCAAGCCTTCATAAGAAGTGTTGGCAGCCAGGTAGCACCCTGAGCACTAGAGAGCAAATAGTGGTATTTTTGAGATGAATTGCTCTCCTCTGAGACCTCTTGGGACCGGTACAAGAACCAACATCCTGTGCTGTAGCAGGACATTGTGTAGTCTAGTACGGGCCTTAAAAGTGTGTGTCCATCTTTTAAAATAGTTACACCAGGTGTGGTCAGTACGCTCCAAGGTCGCCTCCAATCATCCCCACCACCTGGCCTTCCCATCCGTGTGTAATCGTCTTCCCTTGAGTGTGGGTAGAGCCGGTGACTTGCTTCTAACCAATAAAATGTAGAAACAGCCATGCGATGTCACTTCCACAATTACGTTCCATAAGATTGTAACTTCTTCCTTCCAGCAGACTCTATTAGCTCTCTCCCTTAGAGGCTTTGATGACATAAGCTGCGATCTGAAGGGCACCACATGGCAAGGCACTGAGGGTGGCCTCCAGCCAACAGCTAGGAAGAAACTGAAGGTCTCATTTCCACAACCCACAAGGGATGGAGCCCTGCCGACAACTACATGAGCTTGGAAGCGGATCCTTCCCCACTTGTGCCTCAGATGGGACACCAGCCCGGCCAACACCTGTGAGGGATCCTGCAGCGGAGGACCCAGGTGCCTGGATTCCTGACCCACAGAAACTGTGATAAAATATATGCGTGTTGTTTTAGGCCTCTAAGTTTGTAGTTACAAAGAAATTGATAACCGATGTGCCAGGCACCCATCAACAGAGACGAGGTAAGTGCTCTATGTTCATGCGATGAAATGCTACTGAGCACAAACTGTTCACCCACACAACAACGTGGACAAATCTTAACATTAGGTTGAGTGAGGAAAGCCAGGTACAAAAGAATATATATATTGCACAGTTCCATTTATATGCTGTTCTATAAAAAACAAAACCCATTATGATAGAAACACCACCGGCCGTTTTTGGAGAAATTGGCGTTGGAAAGTAATTGACTGAGAAGGGGCAAGGTGGAACTTTCCGGGTGATGAAAATATTCTGTATCTGGGTAGGGGTGTGGCTTACATGGGTGTAATCATTTGTTGAAACTCGTGGAACTGTGCAGTTAACATCTGTGAATTTCACCAAATATAAATTGCACCCCAGAAAACTTCACATGTGGGGAAAATGTGCGTATCTTTCTACCTTCTATTTCAACCGCTGGTGTGTGGTAGACTGCTGGTTTCCCACCATCAACAACCACCCAGTGGGCCCGTGGGCACACATGGTGTCCCAGCTAAAGGAGACATTTTCCAGGTTTATTTTTCCATGCTGGAAGAAGTTGGAAAGAAGGAAGGGTAAAAGGTGCTTTCCAGTTGAGTAATTCCTCTTTAAAATGTTTATCATGGATTCCCACTCAGCAACTTCTGCTTTCGTCTCATCAGCCAACTCATGCAGCCAAGAAATTTGTTTTTTGTTTTTATCGTGGTACCTTGCCACCTCTAACAATGTAAGGCAGAGTAGATATTGATTAGGCAGATAGCAGACTCCAGCAAAGAAAGTTACAGGCAGTATACATCTGAACAATGTGATTTGATTTTTATTTAAAAAGTACAAACAATGTCTTCATAAACAAAACTCTCTGGACCCCACTTCTCGGCAGCCAGCTCCTATCCCTTTGCGTGTTCCCTTTTTCCACAAAATTCCTCAGAAGAGTTGTGTATACTCCCATTCTTCTTTAATCCACTACATTCCGGGTTTCACCCCACGTCCCTGCATCACTCCTCTGAAACAGCTTTTGTGACGGTCACAAATGACCACCATGTTGCTAGATTCAGTGATCAATTCTTGGGTTCTTACTTATCAGCTGCATTTCACTGTGCGATCACTTCTTCTCCTTCATATCCTTTCTTCGCTTGGCTTCTGGGACATCCAAAACCCAAGCCAAACCCACAGCCGTCGAGTCGATTCTGACTAATAGCGACCCTACAGGACAGAGGAGAACTGCCCCATAGGGTCTCCAAGACTGTAATCTTCCTGGAAGCGGACTACCACATCTTTCTCCTGTGGAGTGGCTGGTGGGTTTGAACTGCTGACATTTGGGTTAGCAGCTGAGCATTTAATTACTGTGCCGTCAGGGCTCCTTCTTTTCTTTTTTTCCTGTTTCACTTCTTGGTCCTTTTTAATCTTAGTTGCTGGTTCTCCTTCTTCATCCTATCCTCCTAACATTTCAGTGCCTCAGGGTTCAACGCTTGATCTTCTTCTATCTATACGCTCTCCTTTGGTGATATCCTATCTCACCCTTAGCGCATGGCTTTAAATATCATCTATTTCTCAATGACTTCCACCTTTATATCTTCAGCCCAGCTCTCTCCTGAAACCTGTACTTATATAAATCTTATTTGCCTTTTACATGTCTGCTTGGATGTCCAATAGACTCAGCCTTAATTCATCCAAAATGAACTCCAAATCTGCTCCTCCTACAGCCTGCCCAGTCATAGTTGATGGCAACTCCATCCTTCCAGTCACTCAGGGCTTAAACCGTGAAGCAACCTCAAAGCCTCTCTCTCATACCCAGGATGCAATCTGTCAGCAAATCCTATTGGCTCTGCCTTTAAAATACATCCGAATTTGTCTACTTCTACCCACATCTGCTGCTACCACGTTGGTCAGAGACATCTCCTCTTACTAGCCTCCAGCAGGTTCCCTTGCTTTCACTCTTGTCTCCCCATAATCTATTTGTAACAAAGCCAGTATGAAGTGTTGCAACAGTTAAGTGCTGGGCTACTAACCGAAGTTTAGTGGTCTGAACCCACCCATGGAGGCCTGGTGATGAAATGGTTAGTGTTCAGCTGCTAACCGCAAGGTCAGTAGTTTGAATCCACCAGCCGCTCCTTGGAAACCCTGTGGGGCAGTTCTACTCTGTCCTGTAGGTTTGCTATGAGTCAGAATTGACTCGACAGCAGTGAGTTTGTTTGGGTTTTTTTTCCTTTTTTTTAGTGGCTCCACAGGAGAAAGACTCGGCAATGTGTTCCCATAAAGATTACAGCCGAGAAAACCCTAAGGGTCAGTTCTGCTCTGTTACACTGGGTCACTATGACTTGAAAATCGACTTCACAGCACCCAGCAACAACAGCATGACACCTAGGGAGGGAGCCTAGACGTGGGTTGCTGCTTGGCTCCTCCATGGCTCCTGCAACCTGAGCCCTGTGCTGCTCATTCAGGGGAGGCAGTGGCTGGCTGTGGGGGAGGAGGCCAGAGGAATTTTGGATGTGGGAAGGCCTAGTCTGCAATGGCCTGTGTTCTAGGCTTAGAACTGTGGACTTTGCTATGTAACGATAATACTTAACTCATTTGCGAAGAATTGATATAAGTGAACAAACCCTTGGGGAAAGAAGCCAACAAGGAATCACAATGAAACATGTTCTCCAAAGACAATGGATTTGTTTTTATATCTTGATAGACGTTGCCAATCATTAGGCTCATCAGAAACCTAGCTCTCAGACAAGCCAAAGTGAACCTGATGCTCCCCGACTGTCTGCAATGTTCTTTCTGAAAAGGTAACTTTTTCATTAGCATTTTACAGAGAATTCCTTTCTGCTAAGATCTTTGGTCTCTGTAAGAGTTCATTATTCAATGGAATAATGTCCACTTATGAAGTGAACCTTCCATTTTGTCAGGGTTATCTTTAGCACCTTTAATGTGCTCTCGAAGAAATTTCTTTTTTTCTCCCCCTCTTCGTTTTGTGGAGTAACAGATTCTGATTTGGATTTACGGTAAGAATTTAGTTAGGTGATGAACCAGACGCTGGAAGTACTGGAGCTTCCAAACCCTGGGCTGGGAGACCGTTGAGGGCCAGGCTGGTAAGATATAATACAGGGCCTTCTCCAGTCCTCTTTCACCTCTTCTTGTCTTACTGCCTAGTCTCTTCTAACTTCTGTAAATGAAAGAAGTATACAGGTAGTCCCTGACTTACCACGTATTTGAGTTACCACGAACCGCACTCACACCGGTCAGTTTTTTTTGTACATCTTACCGATAGTGATGTGTACCACATACAGTGTTGCAGCGTGTAATTTGCTGATGTTATCATTCTCAGATGTTCAATTTTATGATTTATTGTTCAAAACACCACCATACAGGTTTAGTTTTCCAAACCAGGGGCTTGAAAACCTGGACCCATATGCTGATTGCTTGGCTAAAGTTGATAGGCTGATTCCAGAAGCAGTGAGATGTTATCGCGAAATATAGGTAGGAAGAAAAGAAAAGGACCATACAGACAACGCTCACTGATTTTCTGACTGGAAACACCATCCGCATTCCCAGGGATAACCCAGATGGTCTAGAACCTTCCTCAAGCGGAGCTAATACTGCAACTGACAAAACGCCAACGTTGTCCACTGTCGGTGTAAATTTTTATGATTTGTGTATTTTTTCATGTATATGTGTACATATTAAAATACATCGGTAAGTTTTTATGTAGTATTTTCAGCCCCCAAAGACAAATAAAGATCCTATTTATAAAGATACTGGTAATAAAAGGCAATAACAATGAAAAGTGAAAAAAAAAAAAGGTTCTGACTCAGAACCGACTTATGATGGAGTCTTCGGAATGGAACCCGGTGATAAGTCGGGGGCTTTTTTATCTGTGTACAAAACGCTGCTTTAACTCCTGAAAACAAAGCAAAGGACACATTTTCCAGGGGTACGTGCTTGAATTGATGGCAATTGTAATTCAAGATGTCACTTGAGTTATGCACACTCTTTTTTGTAGAGATGAGAAAAAACAAGAATTTGTGAGATGGTTACAGAATCCGTGGCTGGAAAAAGTTGTTAATTTTCTTTGCAAAATTAAATCGTCTCTATAAGGACCAAATACATCATTGTGGTATCCGTTAGAAAATTATTAGAAAACCTGGGAAACCCTCTGCCCCATTTAGATAGATGATCAGAAATCTAAGTAAGAAGCAAATGTGTGGGGTGGGAGATGAGACACATAATTTTTGGGAAAGCAAGTTGGATTTCTCATTCTGGAAAGCTGTGGGGGTAATATTACCACTGCTGGCAAGCGATCCTTGTTGGCTAAGTTTCTTTTACAATAGGTTGAAAGGCAAGGTCGTAAAGGACAGATCACAAAATATTTAAAAGCATCCCCCAAGCCTTGCTGCTGGCTCTTCACAAATCAAGCAGGGGGATGAATTTCAGACACAAAAGTTAAATAATTTCCCCTGCAATTCTGTAATTCTCTGGCACATGGGAGAGGAAGGAGTGGCTGCTGCCCCCTAGTGGTCTTGAGCCAAAGTAACAAAGACTCTCCACCCACGAGTCAGGGTCTAGATGGCCGCTCCTTGGGAGTCATTGGGAACCCTGGCGGCCTAGGGTCAAAAAGTCAGCAGTTCAAATCCACCAGCGCTCCTTGGAAACTCTACTCTGCCCTATAGGGCCACTATGAGTAGGAATTGACCTGACGGCAGTGGGTGGTGGTTTGAACCATTGTTCTGACAGGTAGGCTGGGCCAGCACCCCACCTGAAGGCTGAGCTTCCTCACTATGTGGGTCCCAGTGAAGACTGATCAAGAGGCTTGTCTTTCAGACCTGAAACAGAATGAGGCAAGACCCTGAGGAGGTGGTAGAATTAAGATGTTTTCTTGCCTATAAAACACACAATCACACTTGTGAGGAAAGTGCTTCTTAGTTCAACCAGGTATATGAGATCAAATGGGCAACCCCTGCCCAAAAGCAAAGAGAAGGCAAGAAGGGACAGGATGGGGGAACCAGGATGGAAAGAGAAAGGCGGAGAGTGCTGACACTTTGTGGGGATTGCCATCAATGTCAAAAAACAATTTGTACATAAATTTTTGAATGAGAAACTAATTTGCGCTGTAAGCTTTTACCTAAAGCATAATTAAAAAAAAAAATTTTTTTTTAGTGTTATTGTTTTTTGTATTCTTTTGGCCTTGGTTGTGAAGAGGAAGAAGCAAAACAAAACAGGGAAGCTCAACTTGACACACGTTTGGTCCAAGTCCAAGTTCTCAAGGTCTCAAAGACTTAGAAATCAAGAACTTCTCCCCGAACCTTTTCACCCAAGCAGAGACCTGGGGGCCTCAAGGCCAGCTCAAGGCCAGCTAAAAAAAAAAATAAAAGACCTTCACTTTGTACATCAGGCTATTTTTATGCTTCCTTATTTTCTTTACTTTTAGTTTTCCAGAAACATTTGAGATCACATAATAAGCTTGAAGAGTCAGGTTTAAACAAAACAAAACGCACAAGCAAACATACAAACCCACGCAGTTGAAGAGTCTTTTAAACTACTTTTTGCAGAAACACTCAAACACGAGTCTCTCTCAGGGCCCCAAGTGATAAAGAGATTTTCCAAATAAGATTAGTATTTATTACAGTGACAATTTTATTCTTATTATAGAAGGAATTGTAAGCAAGATATCAAGTTATTTTCTCTAAAACAAGTACCTAAAGGCATTACAAGAAATGGTGATTTGGGGAAAACAAGAATACCTAAAAGGCTTTTCCCCCTCAAAAAAACTTTTAGTTACAGCTAGGAGACGGGGTACGTTTTTCATTTTTCACATGCAAAAGAAGATGTGACAGTGAATTTCACAAATACAGGATGAGATAGTATTTCTAGACATGACCACAAGGGGTTATTGTAAGTTTAGAAAATTGGGGTGGGATACTTTATGGAATAAAAGTCATTCTCCAAGGAACAGGAGGAGAAAGGGAGAACAGGAGATTATCCAGACAGTGAACTGTATTCAAGAAACCAAACCTCAGAGTAGCGGGGGAAGAAAAGCCACAAGTGTGAGCGGGAGCTGGAAGCAAAGGCAGCTGAAAGGAGGGCAGATCTGAGAAGAGGAAGGAGCTGAAGGAGACAAGGAAACCGGAGCTGAGGCTCAGCCAGGGGTGGGATGAAGCTGACGCTGAGTCTGGGGGAGAGAAATTTACTTAAGAAGGAGGCGAAAATGCTAAAAGAATAAGAATGTTCATTTTGTGGTCTGGCTAATCAAAGAGGAAATTCAGGTTCTATCTGGAAAGGTCGGAACCCTGGTGGTGCAGTGTTTAAAGCGCTTGGCTGCTAATCAAAAGGTGGGCAGTTGGAATCCACCAGCCACTCCATGGGAGAAAGACGTAGCAGTCTGCTTCCATAAAGATTTACAGACTTGGAGGGGGCTTTTCTACTCTGTCGTACAGGATCACTATGAGTTGGAATCGACTTGATGGCCATGGGTTTATCTGAAGAGGTGTGATAGCACAAGAAGTATGTATCAGACAAAGTCAATGAGAAAGAGAAGTAAAGAAGAAGAGGCAGAACTCTCCTAACAGGGACTTAAAGAGGAAGTGCTAACCCTTAGCTTGGTGTGTCTTTGTAACCTGAGAATCAAGGTGAGATAAGAGGAAAATGGCTTTTGGTGGGAAGATTTGGACCTTAAAACCAGAAAAAAACATAAACCCTTTGCCATCAAGTCCATTCCTACTCATAGTGACCCTACAGTACAGAGTAGAATTGCCCCATAGGGTTTCCAAGGAGTGGTTGGCGGATTCAAACTGCTGACTTTTTGGTTTGCAGTCATAGCTCTCAGCCACAGTGCCACCAGGGCTCCTTGGGCCTTAAAGGTGGAGATGAGTGTTGATGGGAGAAAGATTGGTCTTGGCTTGATGCTGGGCTCACCTACAAGAAGGCCTGACTGCCAGAAGAGAAAGAAGGATTAAAAGTGTGTCTGTAACAATTGACATTTGTATACCACATCACAAAATCCCTTCACATAGGTTTCCTTTTTTTTTTAATAATTTATTTTATTTTATTTTTGCTGTTGTTGAGAATATACACAGCACAATATATGCCAGTTCAACAGTTTCTACATGTACAGTTCAGCAACACTGATTACCTTCTTCCAGTTGTACAACCATTCTCACCCTCCTTTGTCGTGTTTTAGATGAATGTTTACGGAACAAACTAGTTTTTCATTAAACAGTCAGTACACACATTGTTCTATGACATTGGTAAACAACTCCAGGACATGTCAACACTGCCTTCTCAGCATAGAGTTCCCTATCACTGGCTTTCCTGTCCCCCGCTGCCTCCTAGTCCCTGTCCCTGGGCTGGACTCACCCCCCTTTTTTGAGTTTTTCCTCCTTTATTAACATATCTAATCTCTTAGGCTCCTATCTAATCTTTGACGTTGTCAATCTGATCCCATGTAGATAGATCTTAAAAGAGCACAATGCCCTGAATAGAACCAAACACTCTGAGGGACAGAGTAGCAGAGGCGGAGGTCTGAGGATCATGGTTTTAGGAGACTCCTAGGTCAATTGGCATAACAAAGTTTTTAAGAAAATGTTCTGTATCTCACTTTGATGAGTGGCGTCTGGGGTCTTAAAAGCTAGTGAGCAGCCATCTAAGATGTGTCAATTTGTCCCAACCCACCTGGAGCAAAGCGGAATGAAGGACACCAAAGACACAAGGAAAATATTGGCTGTCTTAGTCATCTAGTGGTGCTATAACAGAAATACCACAAGTGGATGGCTTTAAAAAGAGAAATTTATTTCTTCGTAGTAAAGTACCGTAAAAGTCCAAATTCAGGGTGTCAGCTTCAAGGGAAGGCTTTCTCTCTCCATTGGCTCTGGCGGAAGGTCCTTGTCCTCAATCTTCCCCTGGTCAAGGAGCTTCTCAGATGCAGAGACCCCATGTCCAAAGGATGTGCTCTGCTCCTGGCGCTGCTTTCTTGGTGGTGTGAGGTCCCCAACTCTCTGCTTGCTTCCCTTTCCTTTTATCTCTTGAGGGATAAAAGGTGGTGCAGGCCCCACCCCAGGGTAACTCCCTTTTCACTGGATCAGGGAAATGACCTGAGTAAGGTTGGTGTTACAATCCTATCGTAATCCTCTTTAGGATAAAATTACAACCACAAAATGGAGGACAACCGCACAATACTGGGAATCATGGCCTAACCAAGTTGATACATATTTTTTGGGGGACACAATTCAATCCATGACATTAGCCCAACAGACAGAAAGGGCCACATAAACCAGAGACGCCATCAGCCTGAGTCCAGAAGAACCAGATGGTGCCCGGCTACCACTGATGACTGTCCTGACAGGGAATACAACAGAGAGTCCCTGATGGAGCAAGAGAAAAGTGGGATGCAGAACTCAAATTCACGTAAAAAGACCAGACTTAATGGTCTGACTGAGAACGGAGGGACTCTGGAAGACTTGGCCCCTGGACTCTCTGTTAGCCCAGAACTGAAACCATTCCTGAAGCCAACTCTTCAAAGATTAGGCTTGTCCATAAACATACAATGATACTCGTGAAGACAGTGCTTCTTAGCTCAAGTGAACACAAGATGAGAAGGCAAAAAGGGACAGGAGCTGGTTGAATGGACACGGGAAATCCGGAGTGGAAAGGGGGGACTGTGCTGTCACATTACAGAGGGAGCAACTAGGGTCACATAACAATGTGTGTATACATTTCTGTATGAGAAACTAATTTTGACTGTAAACTTTCACTTAAAGCACACGTGTGTGTATATACATATATATATATAACCTCCCTCCCCACCCCCCCCCCGTCAAAAAAAAAAGAGCGCAGTGCTGTAAGGCAGACATTCTTTACTAGTTAAGCTAAACTTCTGTGTGGTTTTAAGAAGACTTCTGGGTATATTTTTGCATTAAGTTTTAAAAACTATCTTGGGGAAATAGTTTCAGGGGTTCATTCAGGCTTCACGGCACCAGAGAGACTGAATTCCATGGAAACTTGAAATTCTGTTCCATATTTTACCCCTTTCGATCAGGGTTTCTTCATGGTTCCCCTACATTTTGTGACAGTATTAGCATTTATTCAAGTAGTTTGATGTATGAATTAGTTCCCTGGTCATGAAAATTTAGATCTCTTAAAGGGGCATTTGTCCACTGCTGCAGTACAAACCACGGGTTCTCTGGAGAATAAAGCGCTGTTAGAACGCAGATCTGGGCACTTCCACCCCCTCAGGCTCCAGAAGGATCCATGCCTCGAGGGAGGTTTTCTGGTTCTGTTCTCTTATCGGGTAAATGATGATAATATTATTATGTGCAAATAAGTGTCCCATTTCGACCCGGTTGCTCTAGTCGACTCTAACTCACAGTGAACCCAACTCCTGGGGACCTCACGTGTGACAGAGTAGGACTGTGTTCCCTAGGATTTTCTATAGCTGATTTTTTGGAAGTAGATCAACAGGCCTTTCTCCTGAGGCACATCTGGGTGGACTCCAGCATTTGTGTTAGCAGCAGAGTGTGTTAACTCTGCTCCACCCGGAGACTCGGTGGTCCGTCTGAGCTGGGGAAACAGAAATGACTCAAATACCAAAGGTGGGAGAATGGGTAAACAGGGCGGCTTTGTCATAGTCCGAGAATCTGACAAGCTAATTTCTGCTGCTTCCGGTGTGAAAGTATTTAAGAGCCGCAGTTGTGGAAGAACTACTGACCATAACTGATAAAAGTCTCTAGCTGGATTTTGGATGCATGGTGCCTTTCTTTAAAGATGGGCAAATCCTGGGTTATAGATGATGGAGAGGTGCCTTGGGGCCCTTCCTGGGTGCGGCGAGTCGTACAATGGAGGATAGCTACTCTCTTAAAATTCCCATCTGTTCATCTTGCAGTGAGAAACTACAGTAAGCATTTGGAAAATAAAAGCTGATCCATTCCCTCTGGGTAGTCTTAAAAGAAAAGTATGTTTCTTTAAGGCTAAGAACTGAAAACTAAATTATACAATGCATTGAGAAACCCTTGCCTGTTTCACACCAGGGGAAACTGCTAAGACTGTGATCTTCCTGGAGGGCACACAAACCTCATTTAGTTCACCTCTGCGTGTCCTTAAGCACCACCCCCGGCCCCATGGCAAGCTTAGCACTGTGTACGATTTAGCCCCGAAGGAGTGATACCAACCATGTGAACCTAGCTTCATGCTGGCCACAGGGCAGAGGATTGGTAAATATTTATGGTGCTTTCACCTTTCATTTTAGTGAATTTTTTATCTTTTCAAAATCACGCGTGCCAATTGTAACAAATTCAAACAATCTAGAGTGTTGTGAAGTGAAATCTGAGACTCCCCACCCCCTAGTCATTCCTTTGGAGAGAATCAATGTTGAGAGCTTAGTGTTCACGGTCCCTAATTTTCTCTGCATATCCAAATATAATGAAACATAGAAGTAATAAAAACTTGAAGTGGATAATCACTATATAACTTTTAAAGAAAATAAATGCTTCAGAAGTTTTCTTTGCTGTCTTCTTCCTTTCCCCAACAAATCTCTTATTCCTCATCTGCCTACCAACCTACCCACCCCCCCACCCACCTATCTACCTACCCACCCACCCACCCACCTATCATCTACCTGGAAAAATGGCATGGCACAGGCATCTGACCTCCTCTAACTTCACAAGGGGAAGGAGAATCAAGATCAACAGCCCAAGGCTGGTTCCTGTGAGGCAGAGGTGAGACATACCTCCTCTCTCCAGCCTTTTTTTTTAAAGCAATTTTGACACCAACCGTCCCTCCCATGGCACTCTCTACTTCTCTGCTTATTTCAATAATTCATTGCAATGGTCTCACAGAGCTCACAGACCATACTCACAGTTATGGGGTTCATCTGGGGAAGTAACACGTCACAACTCAGGTTCAGGAACACTCAGGATACAGTTCTTCCGTCAGGACAGCTTCTTCCCTCTCTCTGGCCCCTTCGGCCTCTGCCCTGCTCCGGCAGGTGTTACAAAGCTCTTCCAGCTCTGCTGATCTGTGCCCTGAGGCACCCCACTCCACCAGTAAACCTCGGCCTGAAGTCTCTTAGCTTTCTCACTCTGTGGGGTCCCAGGCGTCCGCATCATCTCCTGCTTCAGCTGCCATTTCTCTGCTACTGCTTCTCGCCGTCTTCAGTGTTACAGCTCTTTCTCGCTCAGTTTCCTGGTTCCAGGAGCTTCTCAGCTCTGGGATCCTGGGTCCAAAGGACGTGCTCTGCTCCTGGTTCTTCTTCCTTGGTGGTGGTGAGACCCTGTCTTCCTGCCTCTGGGATAGCTCATTTTAAGCCTCGCAGGATGGCAAAACTGACCAATCTGTTCGTTAGGGTTCCATATACCTTATTTGCATGGTCGCACTCAATCGTTGTGTGTGAGTCACAAGGACTATGGCTAGAAGGCCATATTAATAATTCATTGCCCCTTCCTGCATATATACATGCATATATACTTAAGCATAGGGAAACCCTGGTGGCTTAGTGGTTAAGTGCTGCGGCTGCTAACTAAAGGGTCAGCAGTTCAAATCTGCCGGGCGCTCCTTGGAAACTCTATGGGGCAGTTCTACTCTGTCCTGTAGGGTCGCTATGAGTCGGAATCCACTCGACGGCACTGGGTACTGGGTACACTTATGCATACATATATGTAAATGAATCTTACTTTTGTTTAAGCTATAAAAGCAATACATGTTCAATGTAGAAAATAAAAACAGAAAGCCCAGATAAACCAAATCCCATTATGCATAGGTAAGCAGTAGTAACACCGTGACGTCTGTCTTTCTAATCATTTTTCTATGCATACTTTTGGTCTTCTTTTTAAAAGTTTATTTTGCATTGTTTTATATTTTAAGTACATCTTGTAGGAAGTATTCATGTTCACCTACTAGAGCGTGAAATGCGGGATGTATTTCTACGTTGATAAATATTTAGCTTTTGCATCAATTTTAATGGAAAAGTAGTGTTCTGTTTTAGTATATATATATTTTGAAGTCTTCCTCTATCTCCAGGTTTTTAAGAGCCTTTTGTTGGCAAAAGTTTGAATTGTCCTGTTCCTACTGGTCTCAGGTTGCTCATCACTCCCAGGAATCCCCTCTCTTCCCATTGCTGCCATCCTCTATCTCATTTCTCTGTCACTCTGGTGGCCTAGTGTTTAAGTGGTACGGCTGCTAACCAAGAGGTCCGCAGTTTGAATCCACCAGGTGCTCCTTGGAAACTCTGTGGGGCGGTTCTACTCTCTATGAGTTGGAATGGACTCGACTGTAGCGGGTTTGGTTTGGTTTGGACTTAAGAACAGAAACTCAGGCCTTTCAAGATGTTTCCTACTCTTGCCATTGGGCACTGGGAGAATGGAAGACTCCATGTTTGTGTATGTCAGCGGCGGCTTTCTGGAGGCCCATTCCCACCCTTCTGATTTAACTCTGGAGAGGCCTCTATTGGGTTAGATTTCAAGGGGGGTTGGCAACATACCCATGCTGAACCCTGAAGATGGACGTATGGTGCTCCATCTGTGCCCACGTGTGGAATGTCTAAACGTCTGTTCCCTGACTCAGTCTTTTCTAGCGGCTCTGATGCCCCCCAGGTTCATAGTGGGGCAATTTAAAAAATGTACTGGAAATATGAAATCTTGAGATTAGACTAAAAGTTTGCTTAAGCACTCCACTTACAGCAGTGTCTTAAAATCCTGAGCCAGATGTTATGGTCTTTTTCTAAGAGCATTACTTTCATTGTTCCTTATATGTTTTTCCAGAAATGCTAGGGTCTTTAAGAAGGTGTGTTTTTACAAGTCTACTCTTGGCAGGCTTTAATTTTGATTCCAATGTGGAAAGAGTTATATTCCAAGGAAATCTAGCTAACGTTACATCTAATGGAAGTTTCAGTGCACAGATAAAGACTTATAAGATACTTAAAAAAATAAAACAAACCTATTGCCATTGACTTGATTCCAGCTCAAAGGGATGCTGTGGGATAGAGTAGCACTGCCCCATAGGGTTTCCAAGGCTGTAATCTTTATGGGAGCAGACTGCCACCTCTTTCTCCCATGAAGTGGCTGGTGGGTTCAAACCACCAATCTTTTGGTTAGCAGTCTAGAGCTTAACCACTGCCCCTCCCCCACCCCCCAGGGCTCCTTATATGATACTTAGCAAATGCAGCCAGCTGGTGTCATAAAGGGCAGACTCCAGGGGCAGGGGTGGTAAAGGAAAGTGTGGTCATAAGGGCAGAAGGGTTGGGACAGTCAAGGAGGATAGTTTCTTAAAACAGAGGAAATGGGGAAACAGGGTTACAGGCCACAAACAAGGCTGAAAAACTAACGCAGGGATCAGATTGGGCTACTCTGAGGTCAGTGGTGCCCTGGATGAGAGCAGTTTCGGCGTGTGGGAGGAGAGGAGGGTCACTGGGGGATGAGAAACCCGTGGCCTGGGAGGAAGTGACCAGGGCAGATGCTGATGACTGGAGAATTTTGGAGATGGCGAAAGGGAGAGAAAAGACAGTTGTCTAAGGAGGGGGGGAAGGTGCCTCTGTCTATAAACACATAAGACATTCTGTGTTTTCCCCCAACCAGTTCCTTCCTGGAAACACTGGTAGAGTAGTGGTTAAGAGCTAAGGCTGCTAACTGAAAGGTTGGCAGTTCAAATTCGCCAGGTGCTCCTTGCAAGCTCTATGGGGCAGCTCTACTCTGTCCTGTAGGGTCACTATGAGTCAGAATTGACTCGACGGCAACGGGTTTGGTTTTTGGTTTTTTGGGTTCCTTCATTGTAAACTTTCTCTTATCTTTGACAGCTCGATGAATCTGATGAGGTGAGTTTGGACTCCGTGTTTTAAAAGCTTATGGATTTTCATCCATCCAGGAGCATTTCTATATCAGAGCTACAGTATCCAGAGTCCCCTTGACACTCCTTCCCCTCTGACTCCTGTGTTCAGTATAGATGAAGGGAAAGGATCTGCCTTGGTCACTGCTCCCAGGAGTTCTCAACCCAGTAAGAGAAACAGGCATATGAACAGACGGAAATCATAGAGCGAGTCCAGAGAACAGAGTAATTATGCCAATGGAGTTTGCAGGGCATTAGGGGTCAGAGGTCAGGGCTGAGATTAGGAGGGGCTGGGACTGGGCTGAGAATAAAAATTCCACGCAATGAAATCAGCCTGTGTTTGAAAACCTGGAGAAATCGCACGCATATCAGAGAGAGGCAGGAGATAACTGAAAAAGCTGACTGGAGCCAGTTTGAGAAGCTAAGGAAGCTAATGGGCTCAAGCTAAGGAATACGCTATTTATTCTGCAAGTTTGTAAGCAGCTCTGTTTTAAATTAAGTAGCAGCGTCTGCATTGCTACAAATTCTGGTTTTGAGTAATGTTTAAGCCAGAGAATTGCTTGGAAGTAGATAAAATGTTTACAGGAGTCAGCATAATAGATTTGATGAGCAAATTGTAACCATCTGCATGCCCACGGATGTGTGGAGCACAACCGAATTTTATGCCGTGTAATGTGGAGTGGTGTGGTGCAGGAATGCCTGGCGAGTCTCCTGATGAAGCAAAGAGCAGCGCTGTCTTTCTCTTCTCTGGACTGCTCGCATCCTTGGGCTTTGGGTAGGCTCCTGGGCAGTCAGGCGTGTGTATGGGGACAGTGACTTGGCTCTGCCTTTCCCACCTGGTGTCCATAGACGAAAGACTTCACCTCTTGGAGTCACTTTCCTTCAGAAAAACTGGATGGCAAGCTTACTTTCCAAGGCCATTGTGAGGCTTAGGTGATATTCACAGGTTTTCTTTAAAAATGACGCTTCTTCGTTTTCCTTTAATTTTTTTGGAGGCTTCGAAAGGCTTGAATCTTGCAGGATATCAAAACTAATTAAACCGTTTGGCAGTTCCCCAAATGTTAAATGTAGAATTACCGTACGACCCCACATTTTTACCCTTAGAGTATAAAAAAGAGAAACGAAAGCATGTGTTCACACAGAGACTTGCATGTGACTGCTCATAGCAGCATTTTTCATAACACCTTATGCCCTGATTACTTACCACTGTCCTAACAGAGGGACCACAAGTTGGTTCAGTAACCCAGAAGTCCATATCAGGGTCTTGGCTGTGTTAATTCTTCCCTTGTCTGTAGCCCCGAGTATTCCTTTGTTCCTTGGCTTGTAGGTGGTCCTCACGGGGCATCTGTCTTCTCCCGTGTGTGTGTCTCTAAACGGCTCTTTTTATAATTCAGAAATGATCAGGTTTAGGACCCACCCTACAGTAGCATGATCTCATTAACCTAACAGACTAAAACCCTACTTCCATATAGGATCACATCCACAAGTACAAGGGCCGGGAATTCAATACATATTTCTGGGGGATACAACTCAATCTGCAACAGCTAAAAACTGGGGGAAAAAATCAAATGACCACCAACTGGAAATGGATAAACAAAACATGATATATCTATGCAAGGAAATACTAGACAGCAGTAAAAAAGAACAGACTATTGATACATGCAACAATATGGATTGACCTTAAAACGTGCTGAGTAAAAGAGGCTAAACACAGAAGATTCCACTTATATGTAATTTCTACAGAAGACAGAACTATAGAGACAAAGCAGACCAGCACTTGCCTGGGGCTGGGGCAGGAGGGGGTGCTGATAGCAAAGGAGGATGGGGAACGTTTGGGATGATGAAAATGTTCTAACGCTGATAGCTGCACGGCTGGGTAAATTCACTAAAACTCAATGAACTATGCGCTTAAAATGGGCGGTTTTTATGTGTTCAAAACTGTATCTCAAGAGAGCTGCCAGAAATGGATAAAAACTATCTCAAGTTTCTCTAGAGAAATGGAGCCAATGATACATATATACATAACCCTGGTGGTGTAGTGGCTAAGTGCTAACCAAAGGGTCTGCAGTCCAAATCCGCCAGGTGCTCCTTGGAAACCCTATGGGGCAGTTCTACTCTGTCCTATAAGGTCACTGTAAGTCATATTCAACTCAAGAGTTATTATACAAACTGTAGGGTCACTATGAGTCAAAATCGACCTGACGGCACACAACAACAACAGCATTAAAGAAACCATTCATCCTTTATGCTTTAGTTGTTTTAAATGTATTTTCCAACTCTACTATCCAGTCTCTTTGCTGATTTGCAGGTAATAACTTCAGATCTTGGTTAGGGAGTGATTTGTGTCTGTAGGTCTTGGGAGGGGGGGACTCTGTTAATTGTGAGCAAGTCTGTGATGTGTGCATAGCTCCATCCATGAACTATAAGTATTTCCCATCTGCTAAAATTTATTGGAAATTTATGGTGATTGTTTAGCATCCTTGGAATTATCTGTAAAATTCTGCAGTAAACCTCACTCCTCCTGATGTCTCATCATTTCAAAGGGCTGTGTCATTTAGAACATTTTCTTCTATCTCCTTTCTTATAATCCATGTACAGTCTATGAGAGGTTTTGATATACTTAAAAAATAAAAAAATGAGAGGTTTTGATATACTTAGAAAGTGAAAATTTGTTTAGACATAAACTTTTTTCAGATAATTTTGGTACATTCATCATGATTCTCTGCTAAATCCTTTAGGTCTGATAAGGAATTTCTAAAATCCGGTCGAGGCTCTCAGCCAGGCCGAGATGGCTGATGACTAGGCTCGCCACAAAGCCTTAAACCAGTTCCCTCTGAGTAAGCAGGGGAGGGAGACAGGAAGAAACTCATGTGTGTGCTTAGAACATCTAGGAAGCATGGGACACAAATGCAATGTCCTCAGAAAGAATGTTTTGTGCAGACGGCCTTCTAGAAGGAGACAGGAGTCACTGATATGAACAAACAGCTGTTTTTGAAATGTTCGTGGGATTAGTCATGCATAACTTAGTGTATAAAAAGCTCAACTTTGTTTCCAGAAAGGTAGAGCATTTTGGAAATCCTTCCTGGATGCTCTTTTTTTTTTTTTTAGAATCCTTATATTCCCTCAATAAAACTCTTTGCTTTTGCTCTCAGTAGACTCACAGAGTTTACCCCATACTTTAGAGAAATTCCCTTCCTTAACTTCTGCTGTCTACACTGTGGCAGGGAAACCCTGGTGGCGTAGTGGTTAAGTGCTATGGCTGCTAACCGAAGGATCGGCAGTTCAAATCTGCCAGACACTCCTTGGAAACTCTATGGGGCAGTTCTACTCTGTCCTATAGGGTCGCTATGAGTCGAAATAGACTCCACGGCCCTGGGTTTGGTTTTTTTTGGCTATACTGCGGCAGTAGACCTTCGTATTCTCCAGAATTCCTGAAGAAGAATGTGAACCAGATCTCAATGGAGGGGAAACATGGAGTCTCAGCTGCCAGTTCTGTGCTTTACCCAGTGCTCTTACTTAAGGCCTATGAGTTTGGGCCTAATGCGTATGAGCTTAAGTACCAAGAATGTTCCAAACGAACAAACCTGTCTTGGAAGAAGCACACCCAGAATGCTCATTAAAAGCAAGGATGGTGGGACTTGGGCTCACACACTTTGGACCTGTTATTAGGAGGGACCAGTCCCTGGAGAAGGACATCACACTTGGTAAAGTAGAGGGTCAGTGAAAAACAGGAAGACCCTCAATGAGATGGACTGACACAGTGGCTGCAACAATGGGCTCAAGCATAACAAGTGTTGTGAGGATGGTGCAGGACTGGGCAGTGTTTCTTTCTGTTGTATGTAGGGTCACTGTGAGTTGGAAGCAACTTGATGGCGCCTAACAACAACAACCAAGAATGTAGACGTACGGACAAGAGGCTAGTAGGTCTGGCTCTCACCAGGCATCACTCTAGCACTGCTTTTTGGATAAGAGACCTTTCTCATCATCCGCCTTGTCTTTTGTCTGCAGCGTCTCTTATTTGGGTAGAAGGTCTAGTGCAATGACTTGGATATCTTCCTTTCCTTCCTTGTATGATATCTTTGGTGCCATTTCTTGAATTATGGGGATCGGCTTAATCTATGCCTTGATTCCTTTACTATGTTGACTGATCTCCAAATCTGGAAACTTTGCTGTCGAGTCCTTTGGGGTGAAATGTGCCTTTGTGAAGGGCTTTGAAGGGGCTTCAGGTGACAAAGAAGAATTATTGAGGTTAGCACTGCTGCCAGGCTAGGTCTTTGTCAGATCAGATTTTAGCCCTGGTGGTGCAGCGGTTAAGCTTTCGGCTGCTAACCAAAAGGTTGGCAGTTCAAATCCACCAGCTGCTTCTTAGAAATCCTAAGTGGTATTTCTACTGTGTCCTATGCGGTTGCTATGAGTTGAAATTGACTCAATGGCAATGAGTTTGTTGTTGTTTTTTTTTGGTTCAAGTTTGAATATAGGTTTTCCTAAGCTCAGTGGATTGACACAGTGGCTGCAACGATGGGCTCAAGCATTAACGGTTGTGAGGATGGTGCAGGAGCAGCAGTGTTTTGTTCTGTAGTACCTAAGGTCGCTGTGAGTTGGAGCCGACTCTACACCTAACAACAACAAGCCATGTGGACTGAAGCTTTCAGCCGCTGCTCTGGCCCTCTCACCGGCTCTTTCATCTCTGGCTCGCTGGTTGAAAAAACCACTTTTTCCCGAACCCATGATTTCACCTGGTTGCCCCTAACCTCATAGGCTACCTCTTTTTCTTTCGTCCATGACTCAGGGTCCTCAGCCTCTGGCCCATTTCCTTCAGTCCTATTCAGTTAGTTATAACCTGGTGAAAAGGATGGCTTTCCTCCAGTGTAACTTGGCTTCTTGTCTCTCAGTCTCGGCCAGCTGTTCTTATAGGTCCTGGAAGCATGTTAGACTTGCAGATATTCTGACCCACCCCAGAACGACTGAATCAGAAGTTCTGGGGCTAGGGCCCAGCTGTCCGTGTTTTAACAAGGAGCCCTGGTGTTGCAGCGGTTTATTAAAGCCCTTGGCTGGTAACTCAAAGGTTGGCACTTGGAACCCACCAGCCGCTCCTTGGGAGAAAGATATGGCAGTCTGGTCCCCTAAAGATTACAGCCTTGGGAATCTTCTGGGGGCAGTTCTACTTTGTCCTATTGGGTCGTTATGAGTGGGAATCAACTTGACAGCAATGGATTTGGTTTTCCAGGTGGCTGGGATGAGAACTCAAGCTTTTGAACCTCTGCTCTGGGCTAGTATCTCAGCCCAATCTCACCAGTCGCCTTGTGGGCCCTTATCAGAAGAGCCAGGAGCCTGGACTCCTCTGCCTTTGTTCAGAAGCAGGGCTGTGTTTGCTCAGCAGGTGAACTAAGCGATTGTGTTCCCTGTGCCTAAATGTTTAGGTTATTTGCAAAGCAATGGTGATTGAGACACCCAGAACTCAAACAATGTTTAAGCCATTCTGTCTTCAAATTTGGAACCCTGGTGGTGCAGTGGTTAAGAGCTTGGCTGCTAACCAAAAGGTTGGCAGTTCGAATCCACCAGCTGCTCCTTGGAAACCCTATGGGTCAGGTCTACTCTGTCCTACAGGGTTGCTGTGTGTTCAAGTTACGGCTTCTCGTCCCCACTGGGGTACTAAGCTGACTCCTTTCAGGACTGGCCTTGCCAAGGTCTAATAATTACTGTCTAAGTTTCCAAAACTCCTAAACATGCACAGACCCTAACAGAGGAAGAGTGAAAGGCTCATCCCCGCACACATTGCATTAGCCTTTGGTAATAAATCTCATGTGCTTCCTTTATTGGAATTTCACTTGAACGAAGGTTTTTTAAAGTTATAGTCTGTTAAGAAGATTTTTTAAAGTTATTTTTTTCCTTTTTTAAATTTTTGTTTCCCTACCTTCCTCCCAGTCCCCCCGTCCAAATACAGGCAATTCTTTCTTTATTCTTCACTGGAGTGGGATACTTTAGGTTTGTTTAGGTCTTCCTCATTTTTTAAATAACAGCTCAAGTGCTTGCGAAACAATTGGACTTCCCTTTGGCAGAGAGCTCGTTCCCGTGGCAGATGGAATTAATTGCTTTCGCTTTTTCAGTAATGGGTTTGAACAAAGGGAGCCCTGGTGGTGCAGTGGTTAAAGCGCTTGGCTGCAACTAACTGAACAGGCTCTGAAGGCTTTCAACAACGTAGTACTTACTTGCAGGTCTTTCCTAAATCGGGCTCATGTGTCCTGTGCCACCTCAACACTGTGTCAGTATTCTCCTGCAGCAACCGGGTGAGAATCTGACCACATCTGATTGAGAGAAAAGAAGGGTTTTTTTTTTTTTTCCTTCTTTGAGAAGGTATTGTTTTACCTTATCTTTTCTTTTATGGATACAGGTACTTCTTACTTTGTGCCTTTCTTGGCTTTTATTCCTCACTGGCTCTGCAGTTGGAGTGTTCAGGCTCATTTGTTGTTGTGGGGTGCCATCAAGTCAGTTCTGACACATAGTGACACCAGGTGACAGAGCAGAACTGCTCCATAGGGTTTTCTTGGCTGTAATCTTTACGAAAGCAGATCTGCACATCTTTCTCCCACGGAGCTGCTAGGTGCCAAGCACATCACAGCCTGCCCCTTTCTCTTACCTGGATCATAGTTCTGGGTACCTCACCACTGCTAAAAAACCCAGCGCCATCGAGTCAATGGCAACTCATAGAGACCCTATAGGACAGAGTAGAACTGCCCCATAGAGTTTCCAAGGAGCACCTGGCAGATTCAAACTGCCAACCCTTTGGTTAGCAGCCGTAGCACTTAACCACTACACCACCAGCGTTTCTGCTCACCACTGCTACTCTCTCTTAATACTTGCTCTTATCCTTCTGTGTTAGCCTCCTTGTTCACGGATGTGCTGGTCTTTACCTTTCATTCCCAACAGACTGTGAGCTCCTTGGGAACGAAGGCAGCGATCCCTTTTCCCCTTCTGTTCCCTGAAACACTTAGCCTGGGGGAGAATCATACGGGCTGCTTGAGTGAATACATCCTTCCCTTTTTCCTTTATGACAGTTTTTAAAGCTGTATTTTTGTAACACTTTAGTCCCTGTGCTGAGTGGCAGGTGATACAGGAAAAGCTGATTTGTCTCCTTCCAATGGGAAGCTCAGCATTCCTTTAGGGACTTCTCACTTTTTTAATGAGAGAGCAGGGTACTGCTGGTGGATAGAATAATTTTAAAAACTATAAACTAATATGCAAACATAAAATATTTTTATTACCTTATTGAAGTATCTAGAGTCATCACTATTTTATATATTTACTCCAGTATTTTGATGGCTTAGTACCCGTTCTTATGTAAAATCCTAACTAAAATAGCCAGTGTCTCAGTCATCTAGTGCTGCTGTAACAGAAATACCATAAGTGGATGGCTTCTACAAAGAGAAATTTATTCTCTCACAGTCTAGTAGGTTACAAGTCCAAATTCAGGGTGTCACCTCCAGGGAAAGTCTTTCTCTTTCAGCTCTGGAGGAAGGCCCTTGTCCTCAAACGTCCCCTGGTCGAGGAGTTTCTCAGGTGCTGGGACCCCGTGCCCAAAGGATGCACTCTGCTCCTGGTGCTGTTTTCTTGGTGGTATGAGGTCCCCAACTCTCTGCTTGCTTCCCTTTCCTTTTATCTCTTGAGAGATAAAATGTGGTGCAGGCCATACTCCAGGGAAACTCCCTTTACCTTGGATCAGGGAGGTGACGTTACGAAGGGCGGTGTTACAATCCCACCCTAATTCTCTTTAACATAAAATTACAATCACGTAGTGGAGGACAACCACAGAATTCTGGGAATCGTGGCTTAACCAAGTTGACACATAATTTTGGGGGACACAGATTGGTCCATGACAGCCAGTAAACCAACACACATTTTCTACACTCCAAATAGTCCCGTAAGACTTGCTTAAATTAGCAAACTCCTGTTTCTATTGCCAGGCACTCTCTCCAGCCGTCAGACGTAACCTCATGGTTCTTCGGTACATGACCGGGTTTAACAACCCATCTCCGTAGATTTCCAGTTCCCCCTTTGACTGAGATGGGATGCGTGCGGGCGTTCAGTGTGAAAGGAAAGCCTTGCTGCTTTAGAGCCATCCGGAGGGATCCTTGGCACTGAGGATGGCGTCTGCGTGTTTTTGTTTGTTTATTGTTTCATTTACACGGTTGGCTGTGCCCATCATTGAACAGATATTTACTGAGGGGAGAGCAGTCTGCTTTGTTAGTCCCATTTAGTTTTTTTTTAAATTGTGGTAAAATACAGATAACATAAACTTTAGCACTTTGACCATTTTAAAGCATACAGTTCAATGGTTTTAATTGCATTCACAAAGTTGTGTAACCAACACCACTATCTAGTTCTAGTTTGTTATCACTCCCAAAGAAATGCTACACCCACTAAGCAGTCACTCTCTGTTCTTTGCACCCCGCCAAAAAAAAAAAAAAAAAACCAAACTAAGCCCACTACTGTCGAGCCAATTCCAACTCGTAGAGACCGTGCAGGACAGAGTAGAGCTGCCCCATAGGGTTTCCAAGGTTGTAATCTTTATAAGGAAACCCTGGTGGCATAGTGGTTAAGTATTATGGCTGTTAACCAAGAGGTTGGTGGTTTGAATCCATCAGGTGCTCCTTGGAAGCTCTATGGGGCAGTTCTAGTCTGTCCTGTAGGGTCACTATGAGTTGTAATCGACTCGACGGCAGTGGGTTTTTGGTTTTAACCTTTGCAAAGTAGACTGCCACATCTTTCTTACGTGGAACGGCTGCTGGGTTTGAACTGCCTTATGGATCAGAACAGAATGTTGCCCAGTGTAGTGCTGGAAGATGAGCCTCCTAGGTTGCGAGGCACTTCACAATAGCCGAAGCAATGGACTCAGACACGCCAACCATCACTAGGAGGGCGCATGACCTCGTAATGTTTAGTTCTGTTATACAAAAGGTTGTCGTGATTGGAGCCAACTCTTCAGGAACTAACAATGACAACAAACTTGGGTGTAGTCGCCAGCCTCCCTGATGACCGGCCATAACGCCTTCAGGGGGTACCTACCCTCTCCAAGCCTCACTTTCCTCATCTGCAGAATGCTGCTTATTGTGAGAAACAAATGAACGGCCCTCATATAAAGCACTGATCGCCGTGTATCGTTTATATCAAAACATATTTATTATATATTATTGTTGTCAGGTGCTGTCAAGTCGGTTCCAACTCATAGCAGCCCTGCGTACAGCAGAACGCTGCCTGCTCCTGTGCTGCCCTCATGATCATTGTTATGCTTGAGCCCATCTTTGCAGCCACCATATCAATCCATCTCCTTGAGGGTCTTTCTCTTTTTCACGGACCCTCTTCTTTACCAAGTATGATGTACTTCTCCAGGGACTGATCCCTCCTGACAACATGCCCAAAGTATATTGTTAACTATTATTAAATTATATATTGACAATTTATAGTATACAATTTATATGTTATGAAATTATGTATTTATAATTTATAATATACAAATCGTATATTATTACATTACATATATTAAATAAACATATTATTTATTACATAATTTATTAGAGTCATTGTTATCATCGGTCATTTCCTGGACGCTGTGCACACCTTGGTATTATTTGCACAGCTGTGCGTACTGTGGGTGTGTGCACATTTTTCTGAGGACTCTTACTGGTTCTCATAACCCCACAATCAAGAATTACTTACCAGGGTCCTTTCCAGCTCTGGGATTCTAGTTTTGAGTGGAAAGAATCTGTGTTGCCTGTGTTTGAGACAGGAAGTTGGATGAGAAGGAATTTGCAGATATGGACCTACTTATGAAATTACCCAGATGTGGATCAAGCAGGGCTAAGGGTTGAAAGAATGGGATTACTGACTTTGGTGATACCACGAAGCAAGATACCGTATCACTCTGTCCTGAAGCAGCCATTTAATACCAGGGGCAAGGCTCAGTCTAAGGCTGCCCTGAAGTCTCTGTGCTTGAGGGTGGAGGACGTCAGCCAACAACGGGGGATGAACGGATGGTGCAGAAGATAGCCTTGGAACCTTCCCTTTCTACTGAAAGGCATCGTATACACATATATATTTAAAGAAGATTCTCTTTTTATCAGACATCTACCTTTTTGGTGTTTGTATTGATTTTGTTTCTATCCTTATAAAGTTTTATTAAGTTGGCCTTGAAGTCCTAGGATAATTTTTGTGATAAATAGAAAGCGAGCTGCTGGAAGGCGGCAGTATTGAATCAAATGAAAATATTTTCTGAAATTTAAGAAGAAAAAAAAAAGATCTCTAGCAAATTGTTGATATAAAGCAGCTGCTCATATTGTACTTGCTGCATCCATCAACACAGCTTTGATTAGTGTGTTTTCCCTTTTTTAAAGCCAGGCAAGTGGTTTTCAAATGCTCTTAATTAGGTTTTCCCCCATCTGTGTGCAGACTTTTCTGCCTAACAGGCTTTCCGTAAGCTTAGTTTGCTCGGCAGCCCTGCAGAGGGTCCAGAGGCAAGGGGCCATCGAAAACCCAGTCCTGGGGTGTTCCCAAGGTGACCCGTACGCCAGGCTCAGCCGGGGCACACAGCCCGGCATATGGCCATGAGGGCATCAAGTGACTTGTGGAAAGGGAAGAAGACAGGGGAATTCTAAGAAAAAGAAGAACTGGAACTCCAGGAGGGGATTGATGGTGGGAATCAGAAATCCAAAAAGTAAAACAGACTCAATGAATACCCATTATTTCCCCAAAACACCAGAATAAGGTTGATATTCCAAGGATCCCACGGGGTGTGAGCGACCCTGGGTCAGAGGAAGCTGGTTGGGTCAGGAAGACCCTAAAGAGGAGGAATTAATGGAGGTTCCGTGTATGGGGTCAGGCACCCCACAACAATGATGCAGGGAGCACGGCCATCCCCATCTAATAGATGAGGGAACTGAAGTTCAAGACAATTACGGAATTTTGTCTAAAGTCCCTTAACCTGTTGCCCTTAAGTCAATTCTGACTCATAGCGACTCTATAGGACGGAGTAGACCTGCCCCATAGGGTTTCCAGGAGCACCTGGTGGATTCAAACTGCCAACCTTTTGGTCAGCAGCTGTAGCTCTTAACCACTGTGCCACCAAATAAACATGGGTTTCAGGAGTTTAGAACTAAGCCGCCTGTCTCTAACTTCATCCCACATTCTCTGCCTACCTCCTGTGCTCTGTTTTTTCCCATCTAACATGTAATCGCCACCCAGGGCACTGTGTGTTTTGCTTGTTTAATTTGTTTAGTGTTTTTCTCCTAGCACCTCTCAAGGGTAAGGATTTTTCTCTGTTTTATTCCTTGCTCTACCGCTAGATCAGAGCTCAGTATACAGTAGTTAGTCCCTGGGTGCTGAAAATGTCAAACCCAGAGGCACCTCAGAAGAAAGGCCTGGCAATCTACTTCTGAAAAATCGGCCATTGAAAGCGCTATGGAGCACAGTTCTATTCTGACACACATCGTATTGCCCCGAGCTGGTAAGACTCCACGGTAACTGGCTTGCAATTAGTATCTGCTGAGTGAATAAATGATAAGCATTTTTGTTTTTTTAAAGAAAGGAGAGCAGTAATTTACAAAGTAAAGCTGTTCTACAACAAAGTCCCGAGGAACGCTCCCAAAGAACTCAGTAAAAATCTACGGGAGCCGACATGTTTTCCCATTGCTTTCAGTGTTTTAACTGTCCGGATGGCAGACAGTCCCAGAATCACTCAGTTCACATCTCTTTGAAAGGAACTACGCATTTTCTTGGAATTAGGCATCTTGTTTCCTTTAAGAAATTGAAAGAAAAATGATACTGTTAGTTCAGTGGTTTAAATCTAGTCATAATAAACGTCTTACTTGGCATGAACATTAAAAATTAGCTACTTTCAATTGAATCTTTCCCTATGCCTAAGTTATTCTTGGGAGGCCTGCTGGTACAGTGGTTAAGAGCTCGGCTGCTAATCAAAAGGTCACCAGTTCGAATCCACCAACCGCACCTTGGAAGCCCCATGGGGCAGCTCTCCTCTGCCCGATAGGATCGCTATGAGTTTGAATTGACTTGATGGCAACAAGTTTTTAACTTGTTCCTCAATAATGCCTTCTGAATACGAATAAGGGGGATTGATGGTCTTTAAGGCATTTTTTAAAGAAGTGGTTGAAACTCGATATGCAAACATTTTCTGGATTTTTGATAAACTTGCTGAGTAAATTCTACAGGCCAGGATGGGGCTAGATGCTCCGGGTAGTCCTTGGCCTCCTCGAAACCCTGCTCTGAAAGCAGCAGTATTTTACTTCAAGTGGAGACAACATTCAGTTAATCGACAAATGTATCGAAGACGTATTTATTGATCAACTACCTTCTAGTTCTAGGTACTTGGGAGGCATCAGTGAAACGAAACAAAGGCCCCTGCCCTCATGGAGTTTACATTCAAACATGTAGTGAGGGAGAGAGTGTGCTCAGAGGGGGATATGGAATACAAATAAAACATCTTCCTGCCTCTTAGGAGACGGCTGCTCCCTGTCTCTCATTTTTAAACCAGGAGGAGCCCTGGTGGCACAGTGGTAAAGAACTCCACTGCTAGCTGCTAACCAAAAGCTTGGCAGTTTGAATTCACCAGCCGCTCCTTGGAAACCCTATGGGGCAGTTCTACACTGGAGCCCTGGTGGCGCAGTGGTTAAGCATTCAGTTGCTAACCAAAAGGTTAGTAGTTCGAATCTACCAGCTGCTCCTTGGGAACCCAGTGGTCCTAATCTGTCCTATAGGGCTGCAATGGGTTCAAGGGGAGATGAGAATAAAGTAACGGTGAATAAAACGAGTCACCTTTGGTAATCCTCAGGGGCTAAACTGCATGGAAGAGGCTAAAATGTTGTAGGTGTTCAGAATAAGTATCAGGAAAGAGGACAGGAGAGAGGAGGTGTGACTGAGCGGGGCCTCTCAGGATCCCTAGGTTCAGATACTTTGAAGAGACACCGCAGGGCTTTGCAAGTGAGGGGGACTCCGTGAGCGGGAATCTGGAGAAGCAGTGCTCGTGGTGCGTGCTGTTTAAGCTGGAGTCCCCGGTGCTGCAAACGGTTAATGGACTTGAATGCTGTCTTCATTATCTAGCACTCCTGTAACAGAAATACCACCACTGGGTGGGTTTCACAAACAGTTAAAAAAAAACAAAACCCTGTTGCCATCGAGTTGAGTACGACACGCAGGGACCCCGCAGGACAGAGTAGAACTGCCCCATAAGGTTTCCAAAGAGCAGCTGGTGGAGTCAACCTGCCAATATTTTGGTTAGCCCATTGAAAAAAATCCATTGCCATTGAGTCGATTCCGACTCACAGAGACCCTGTGCGACAGGAGTAGAACTGCCCCATAGGGTTTCCCAGAAGCACCTAGTGGATTTGAACTGCTGACCTTTTGGTTAGCAACCATAGCTCTTAACCACTACGCCACCAGGGTTTCTGAAGCAGTCAAGCTCTTAACCAGGAGACTAGAAGTTCAAATTCAGGTTCCAGGGAAAGGCTCTCTCTCTCTCTCTCTCTGTCAGCCCTGGAGGAAGGTCCTTTTTGCTTCTGTTCCTTGGTGAGCTTCCTGTGCCTTGGCATCTATTTCTCCCATTTCTGTTTGCTTCTCTATGCTTCATCTGCTCTTTTTGTATCTCAAACGTGATTGTTTTAAAACCCAGGCTACACTGATATGGCCTTTTAGCATAACAAAGAAAACCCATTCCCAAATGGGATTAGAACCAGAGTAGAAATGTTAGGATTTATAACACTTCTTTTTGGGGGACATAATTCAATCCATAACAGCTTCTCGCTGAAAAGTTAGAGGTTCGAGTCCACCCAAAGGTGCCTTGGAAGAAAGGCCTGGTCTATTAGCCCTTGAAAACCTTATGGAGCACAGTTCTATCCTAACATACCTGGGGTTGCCAGGAGTGGGAATTGACAGCAACTGGTATGTTGTTATGAAGCAACAGGTAACTGAAATGATCTAAACTGGCTGGTGGATTTGAACAGCTGACCTTTTGGTTAGTAGCCATAGCTCTTCATCACTGCACCACCAGGGCTCTGCAATGTTTACTGCTATACGTGTATGTGAAAAATTATTTTTAAAATGAATCTGAAGGGCAAACACCTAATCATGAAAGTGGTTACCTTTGGGGAAGAAGAAATGAGAATAGGGTAGGGAAAATGAATAAGGAGGTCAAGTTTATCCTTATTAAAAAATATTATCCTCTTATTAAAAAAACACACCTGGATTAGAAATCACAAAACATTAACCTTTGTTAGTTCTTGAAAGTGGAAACACAGGTGTTGTCTTTTAGCCTCTGTACTTTAAGAAATTCCCAGAAGCAAAGGAACAAACATCCTGTAAGAAGACAGGAGGGTTAAGAGGTACTTGAGGACATCGAGACATGCTGAGTCCAAATAACATGGCCCCATGGAGCCAAGGAGGATGCATCAACACCAGTTCAGTAGAGAAGTGAAAGTGTGTTAAGATTAGAAAAGAAGCCACTGGATTCAGAAATAAGCAAGTCATCAGTGACCTTGGATAGCAGCTAGCTTCTCTAGAGAAGTGGGTATGAAAGTGAGATTGCAGGGGAAGAAGGAGAAGGTGGATGTGGACAGAAGTTTGGCTTTAAAAGAAAGGAAGTTGAGAAAGAAGATGGTAGCTAGAGGGAGCCCAAACTCAAAACCCATTGCTGTGGAGCCAATTCCAACTCATAGCGGCCTCACACGCTTTCCAAGGTTGCAAATTTCTGCAGAAGCAGACCACTACATCTTTCTCCAGAGGAGCCGAGGGTGGTTTCGAATCGCCAACCTCTTGGCTAACAGTCGAGTGCTGTAACCATTGCACCATCACCAGGGATCCTTCCAGAGGGAGCAGTGGGGTCAAATACAGACTCCCCCCCCCCATGTAGAAAGACATTTCTTTAAAAAATTTCAAAGAGAACCTCCAACTGGCTTTTTTTTTTTTTTTCTTTTCAATGTGGTGAGCATAAACTCTTGTGCAAAAAAAAAAAAAAAAATTAGCTTCAGGCAAATTATTCCAGACTATAGAAAAAAAAAAGGAGCCCCAGGGGCGCAGCCATTGGCACTCTACTGCTAACCAAAAGGTCAGTGGTTTGAACCCACCAGCTGGTCCGAGGCACAAAGATGTGGCACTCTGTTTCCGTAAAGATTACAGCCTTGGAAGCCCTATAGGGAAGTTCTACTTTGTCGTACAGGGTCGCTATGAGTTGGAACCAAATCCATGGCAAAGCGTTTAGGTTTTTTGGTATTGTTATTTGTTTTGGGTGCCCAGGTAACTCCTAACATTTGTTTAGGGCTTTATGTCTTAGTTATCTAGTGCTCCTATAACAGAAATACCACAAGTAGATAGCTTTAACCAACAGGTTTATTCTCTCACAGTCTAGTAGGCTAGAAGTCCAAATTCAGGGCTTCAGCTTCAAGAGAAAGCTTTCTCTTTGTTGGCTCTGGGGAAGGTCCTTGTCATCAATCTTCCCTTGGTCTAGGAGCTTCTCCATGCAGGAAACAAAGGACACTTTCTGTTCCCAGCACTACTTTCTTGGTGGTACGAGGTCCCCCTGCCTCTCTGCTTGATTCCCTCTTTTATATCTCAAAATAGATTGATTTGAGGCACAACCTAATCTTGTAGATTGAGTCCTGCCTCATTATCATCAAAGAAGTAGGATTTACAACACACAGGAAAATGTCATCAGATGACAAAATAGTGGACAGTCACACAATACAGGGAATCATGGCCTAGCCAAGTTGACACACATTTTTGGGGACACAATTCAGTCCATGACAATAACTTGACAAGCACTTTCACATACCCTCTCTCATGTGCGCCTCCCACAACCCACGAGCTGGCAGCACTGGTAGGACAATTTGTAGTAGAAGCAAAGTGAGGCCCAGACCTTCAAGGAGCCCTGGTGGCACAGTGGTTAAGTGCTCGGCTGCTAACCAAAAGGTCAGCAGCTGGAATCCACCAGCTGCTTGGAAACCCTATGGGGCAGCTCTACTCTGTCCTACAGGGTCGCTCCGAGCTGGGTTTAGACCTTCACACCTGCTTCCCTCTCTAGGTCTTGAAGAGGTGTTAGCTACACTCAGGGTGCCCTGAGTACTCAACGTTTGGCCAACAGCTTTGTTCCTCTGGAGGCCGTTGGTGTTGGCCGGAGTTTGAGATCTGGTTGCCAGGTTTTGAGCCCTTGATAACTAAGATTCTGCTGCCTCCTTTGTAAAATGAGAACAATTGCTACCTACTCACAACATTGTGGCCATGAGTTAATTTGTTTATACCAAGCATATTTATTTTCTATTTTATGACAGAAACGTGTGGAATGCAGGAGCCAAAACTCGCTCATTTTTTTATCCCCACAGGGCTGACACTGTAACTTGCACACAACAGGCCTTCGGTCGGCATTGAATTGAGTTAAGCTCTGTTCAGAGGAAGAGAAGCCTAGAACACAGAGGAAAACGATTGAGCCATTAGTGAGCCTCCCACACCCCCTGAATCTTCACTTCTCCTTAAGTCCCAAATTGTTCAGGTCTTAATAGCCTTGTAGTTTATGAAACGCTTTCATGTTTCCACATTTGAGTCTCAGAGCACCTAATTATGTAAGCGATCAGTCCTCTTTCCCTTTCACGGGAAACTGAGAAAATACACAAAATTTGACCTGTTCAGGGTCATAGACCGATGGTTTTCCAAGCGAGGCCAGTGTTCTCAGCAAACAACGCCTACACGTGTTCATGTGTTCAAACTAGAGCAATAAGCTTTATATAACATCTTCTCTAAAATAAATATGAAATGAGACCTAACAGTCATCATTTACCCTAGACCAAAAATGAGAAGGTAAGGGGGGACAAGGAAGCTAGGTTAAGGAAAACAGAACCACCACAATGAAAATGATGAGAACGCTGACTCATTGTGAAAAGTGTAACCAATGTCACTGAAGAGTAGGTACAGAAATTGTTAAATGAGAACATAATTTGCTATGTAAATTTTCTCTAAAATCACAATATTTTTAAAGAATAAAATAAATACTAAATCTCAGATGCTTCATAATTTGAAAGCATCTCCAAGTTGACTCTGTTAGAGAAGGAAGGAGGAAAGATTTTGCTAGTAGTCATTGCAGTTGCAAAAACTTTAGAAATTTTAAGTAGCAATGGCTGTCCACTTTGCTGATTCAAAATGGCATAGCTGGTTTCTTGCAAATTAAAACAAAACAAAACAAAAAAACACTATAAAGTTCCCCTTCAGAGAAAGCTTTCCTTTCTCTCCCAGACTTTTCAATATTTAATATTGAGTCTTTTTTTTCTCTCACAGATGTTCATTTAAGGTAAACTTTTTTTTTAAAAAAATAATAACCTTGTTTTGTGGCTACAGTGGTACACACAGATAAGTAAACTGACACAAGCTAGGAAAATGCTGGCTAGATTGTAAAAGGAAGATGGTTTTTACCAAAGAAAGAATGAAATAGCAAACGTGGAGGGGGGGTCCCCATTACTTGCTCTGGGACCAGACCCTTCTGTAGTCCCTAATACTTCCCCCCACCTCCCGCCTCTGGTAGCACTCAGAAGGAAAAAAGCATTCCTTTCGGATTTAGGACTCTCCAAAGCAGACCAATGGTTTGGCAGAGGAAGTGGGAAAAGCTAAGTAGATTTCCCAGGAACTTTCATTTTCAGTCCTTAAGCGGTCATAAGCTTTATGCCTGGCCGATTCCGTTTCCTGCCAAGGTTTCCTCGGTGTCCCCCCGGCCAGAAAGCACCGGTCGCGTCACCCGCCGCCCACACCGTCTGCTCCGGGTGCAAAGAAGTTGCCATTCTTGCGAAAGCGCAAACTTGGGTGGGGGGGTGGGACTCAAGGGGTCCTGGCAGCCGGGGGCAGGGGCGCGGCGGGGGGTGGTGGCCCAGGAGGGGTGGGTGCAGGGGGGACGGGGGCGCCGGCTCCCGGGGAGTAGACCCCCGGGGGGAGACGGCCGGGGAGTAGACCCCCGGGGGGGAGGTGGCCTGAGGCGGGGGTGCCGGTGGCCGGAGGCGGGGGTGCCGGGTGGGGCGGTGGCCGGAGGCGGGGGCACCGGGGGGGCGGTCCGCCGAGTGCCCAGGCCACCCCACGTGGGCTCCGGCCGGCTCTCCCGCTCCTGCCCCTGCGCTCCGAGCGCGCTTCCTCTTCCGTCCTCCGGGCGTCTGGAGGTGAAAGTCCGGGCGCTGCGTGGGCCCCTGCTGCCCGACGGCTTGCCGGGCTGCGAGGTCCCGGGTCTCCGGGGTCCCCCGAGTCCGAGGCGCCGAGCCGGGTCGGCGGCGGGGAGGCGACCCGGGCTCCAGCGAGGCGTCGCGTGGTGAGCTGCGCGCCCCGGGGGCGCACGGGCGGCGCGCGTCGTGGGCAGGGCGCGGACGGACGGGAGGTGCGGAAAGCTTTCCTGCGGGAAAATGAGGAAGCCGGACGTGAAGATCGTGCTCCTGGGGGACATGAACGTGGGGAAGACGTCGCTGCTTCACAGGTACATGGAGCGGCGCTTCCAGGACACGGTCAGCACGGTGGGGGGCGCCTTCTACCTGAAGCAGTGGCGCTCCTACAACATCTCCATTTGGGACACGGCAGGTGAGGCCCGGGCACCCTGTCTTGGTGTTTACCCCCAATGCCCAGGTTTCCTCGGGAAAAGGACTGCAGAGGCCAAGGGGCAGGGGGCAGGGAGAGGAGGGCCTTACAGACCCGAAAGACGCGTCCCCAAGGGCAGGGCGTCCCGGGCCTTGAACAGGGTCCGGCCTTTGCTGGGCAGGTGGCTCTGTCTCGAGGTCAGGCCAACAGTCCCTGTGCTCGCGGCTACCCTTGGTCCCTCTGTTTTCCCTCTCGTCCTTGCTTGATAGTTGGGTAAACTCTCTGCCAGTTTAATCAGTAGGTGCGCCTTAGCCACAATCCACGTGAGTCCGGCAAAGCGCGCTTCGCTCCAAAGAGAGAATCTGCTGGTCGTTTGTCCACTCTGCGTTGGCCTTTCGCTCCAGATCACTGCGGTTCTAGCGCAGAGTCTGCTTATTGTAACCAGGAATGTCTCATGCCCCCGACCCCCTCCATCCCTCCTGTATTTTCAGTGAACATGATCTCGTTTGATATCTACAACAGCCTTGAGAGGGAGGCAAAGCAAAGGTTATTCGCTCTTCTTTGCAAAAGAGGAAACTGAGGCACAGAGCCCATTACCCCTGTGAGTTTAGTCAAGACAGTGGGAACTAGAAGGAGCCTCTCTTCTCCTAGATCATATTTGCATTTCCCACTCAATATTTCTCATGTGCTCAATTTTGGCTTCTATAAGTTATGTGGGTTTGGAGTAATTTTCTGTAGAAGCATTTAAGATAGTTAATGGATGATTTTTGGTGCCTGTAGTATTTGCAATTTTTCCAAAAACACAACTTATCAGAGGGTCTTAATTCAAGCTTTCAATTTGTTAACTCTGCAAAATAACACTGGCGTTTACAGTGTTACAGTGTAAATATACTTCCTTCCCCACGAAAAAAGAGTAAGTTTTTGTAAGTAAATAGGGAAACCTGAAATAGTAAATTCGAAAGCCTGAAACTGTAAGGTCTGGTTTCTTTTATGTCAACAACTTAAAAAAGTGATATACCCAGAGGTCCCGTCCAGAATTTTTCCACTGACAACGTGGGTGCAACAGTGTGCTGAATCAACACGGTTATAACTAATTCTCTATTTAAAACGGAATTAATGGAGTTGCCTGACGTGAATCCACCCTGTGCGCCCGCTGCTTTCCTTGTTGCTTTGATGGTTGACATCCTGATGAATTGTTTGCCAACAGGCTTCGAAAACTGGTCATCGAGGTAGTAACGTGCCTTTCTCTGCTCTTTACTCCACCTCCAACGCCTTCCCCAGGCTGCTGGGAAAGGTTCTCTAAGATCCTTTATTTTCCCTAACTCTCTGTTGTGGTTGTGCTGTGCCATCGACTGGATTCCAACTCATGATGACCGCACGTGTTACAGAGTAGAACTGCTCCATAGCCTTTTCTTGGCTGTAATCTTTATGGAAGGAGATTGCCAGGTCTTTTCTTCCATGGTGCTGCTGGGTGAGTTCAAACCAACCTTTCGGCGATTAAAACCAAAAACCCAAACCCATTGCCATTGAGTCTACTCCACCTCCGAGTACAAACCCTTTACACCACGCAGGGACCTGGCTAACAGTAAGCGTTTGGTAACGGTAGAGTGTAGGCACTGCCAATCAGATAACAAGAACTCATTGGCTGCCACTTCTGTACCTGTAAAAGCTGCGCTTTTGTTAAATGGCCGGACTTCCCTGCTGCATTTAGTTTACAAGAGGATAATAGAGCATTGGCCCTGGGGACCCACACTGAGACCCCGTGCACCGGCCACCATAAGATGCAGGCTTTTACCATGGGTCCTGTTTCTGGAACAGAGGTGAACCTGCTGCCTTAGAACAGGTTTCTCCTGCCTTAGAGGCTGTGAGGTAGCAGTTTAATTTCAACTGGCCATTTTCTACTTGGGTGCCAAGGACTTGATGCAGCCAGAATCTTGATCACCAGAGGGTTTTGTAATACTGCTGATATGATGTCCTAGATATCTTGTCGGGTTCCCAAAGGCAGCAACTCACTTCCTGGTTGCTAGGCGGCTGCGTTCTCCTTTCTGGAATGACAAGTGTGAAGTCAGCAAGGCTCTGATGAGCTGTGGGGGCCCATCAGGCCCCCTTCTCCACATTCTTGACCTTCTGTGTACACATGCTCAGGGCGACCTTGGCTCAGAGTAAACAGTGACTCAGCTCACCTCTGTGCATGGCTCCTCAGAGGCTGTGGGGTTCTGGGGCACTGGAAGGGAAACGGAGCCCTGGTGGCACAGTGGTTAAGAGCTAAGGCTACTAACCAAAAAAGCTTGGCAGTTGGAATCCACCAGGCGCTCCTTGGAAACTCTATGGGAGCAGTTCTCCTCTGTCCTGGAGGGTCACTATCACTATGAGTTGGGATTCACTTGATAGCAACAGGTTTGAGTTTTTTTGGTAGGAGGGAAACAGTGGTATGAGTACTTACCTTTTCAGTTCAGTGGAAATCCAAAATTTTAACTTTTAGGGGACCCTACTGTGTTTTCACCTTTTGCCCAGCTCTTAAAGTTTCTGTCCATTCTGCAAACATTGTTAAGTAGTTTAAGTTCCACAGCCAAAGCAGAGAGATGAGGACCAAACAGAGGATGAATCTTTTTTTTTTTTTTTAATTGTGGGGAAATGGGTATAACAAAGGAGCCCTGAGTGGCACAAACGGTTAGCACACTTGGCTGCTAGCACATTGCCTTGGAAGGCTGCATGCCCCCTCCTCATTTATTTGTCCTTTGTTCTTCAAAGCTGTAGCCCCTTAGGGTGGGGCTGGCAATTTGAATCCTCCCAGAGGCACCTTAGAAGAAAGGCCTGGCAAACTACGTCTGAAAAACCAACCATGGAAACCCCATGGAGCACAGTTCTGCTCTGACTCACATGAGTTCACCATGCATCAGAGTTGACTCAATGACAACTGGTTACATGTAAGAAGACATTAACCATTCCAACGGTGACCGTTTTTACACGTACAATTCACTGACGTTATTTATCTTCCCCACGTGGCGCTGGATGAATCCTTTTTAATTCCTACTCCTAGTAACACGAGGTGGGAGGGGAGGGTGTGGGTGGGAAGAAGGTATTATGATGTTTAGTAGTAAGAACATAGCACTGGATGAGTTTCTGTTTTACTCTTGGCATATTCTTTCAAAAAACAAAGTACCTGGCTGCCTATATTCTGTATGCTGGAGGGGGGAAAGACATTTGCTAGGCTGACTAAATACGTTACGTTACTCAGTTCTCACAGGTCCCTTCAGGCTAAGTATTATTACTTGCATTTTATCGATGGGGAAATAGAGGGTCATAGAAGCTAGGCAGGATTCAGACCTTCATCTATGTGGTTCCAGCCCACCCTCTTTCCGTTATGCCCTTGCCACTCCTGGTCCTTGCTCTTAACTTACTCACTGTCCTTTTGGGCAGACAGATGTCATTTAATCACCGCATTGTGGTGTGACTGCCCGGAGATGCCCTAACAGAGTACACCATCACCCTGTTCTTGTCTGGCCTTCCCTCAGTTGGCTTGAACAGCCTAAAGAGATGTTGCCCATTGGTCTGCAGATAAAAACTGTGCACCTGCTATGTGCCAAACACTGTTTTAGGGCCTGCTTTCTAGCAGTGAACACCTGGTTGCCACTCCATGGCCTTTGTATTCCAGAGAAGGCGGAGAGACAAACAAGGAAATAATATATCTTCACATCTCATAGTTGCTATGAAGAAAATGCAACAGGAAGATGAGAGCGTGACCACAGTCTTAGAAGGCTTGGTGACGCCTCCTCACTTATTTGTCCTTTGTTCTTCAAAGCTGTGGCCCCTTTAGAGTGGGGACAGTATCTGACTGGTCTTTGCATTTTCAGTGCCTGTTCTTTGAAGATAAGAGGAGGCCCAGGAACGAGGCCGTGGGAGGTGGCACAGAGAAATAGCCCGGAACCCAAATCCGAGAGTCATATTGCCTGCTCAGCCACTGTATTCGTTTGCTATCGGTGCCGTGACGGGTTGAGGTTTTGGGGGATACTGGCATAGGGGGAATGCATTTTGCATGTGGGACAGACGTTAGGTCTTGGGGGCCGGAAGGTGGACTGTGGTGGCAGAATAATCCCCCCCGCCCACCAAAGATGTCTTATTTTGCTTAACATTTCTTCCCTCAGTCTGTGTCTTTTCCCTCACATTTTACTATCACAGCAAAAGAAACCAGGCTGCACCTTTGACACTTTGCTTGGAAATCCCTTCAGCTAAATATCCAAGTTCATCCTTTACAAGTTTTGATTTTCGCATAACTTCAGGAAACAGTTCAGCTAAGCGTTCTGCCGCTGTTTCACGACTGTCCCCTTTTCTCCAGTTTCCAATTCCATGTTCCTCACTTTCATGTGAGCTCTCACTGGCAAGGGAACCCTGACGGCACAGTGGTTAAATGCTCGGCTGCTAACTGAAAGGTTCTCAGTTCAAATCCACCAGCCGGTCCACAGGAGAAAGATGTGGCAGTCAGCCTCCATAAAGATTGTAGCCTTGGAAACTCTGTGGAGCAGTTGTGCTTTGTCCAGTGGGGTCTCTATGAGCCGCAATCAACTTGATGGCTGTGGGGGTTTCACTGGCAGCATCTTTGATATCCATGATTCTACCAGCAGTCTGTTGATGACATTTAGGTATTCTGTAAGATGGTGTATTTTTTTGCTACTAAGCTTCTTGCTGCCTTTTGAGTCCTTCCTAGCAGAGTTGTTAAAATCTATATTTCTGCTAGTATTCTGTTCAAGGCAATCTAGGCTTTTTCTATAATTCTCCTTAAAATTATGCGAGCCTCTGCCTGTTGCCCAATTCTGTAGCCACGCCCACACTTTCAGGTATTTGTTAATGTATGTCTTAGTCATCTAGTGCTGCTATAACAGAAATACCACAAGCGGATGGCTTTAACAAAGAGAAATTTATTCTCTCACAGTCTAGTAGGCTACAAGTCCAAATTCAGGGCCTCAGCTCCAGGGAGTTGCTTTCTCTCTCTGTCAGCTCCAGAGAAGGGTCCTTCTCCTCAGTCTTCCCCTGAACTAGGAGCTTGTCCACGCAGGAACTCTGGGTCCAAAGGACACGCTCTGCTCTTGGTGCTTCTTTCTTGGTGGTATGAGGTTCACATGTCTCTCTGCTCACTTCTCTATTTTATATCTCAAAAGAGATTGGTTTAAGACACTAATCTTGTAGATCTCATCAGTTTAGCTGCCACTAATCCATCTCATTGCAGCATAGCGATAGAGTTTACAACACATAGGGAAATTATATCAGATGACAATATGGTAGACAGTCATACAATACTGGGAATCATGACCTAGCCAAGTTGACAGATATTTTTGGGGGACACAACTCAATCCATAACACTGTATTACCCCATTCCTAGTACCAAAATCTGTATTAGTTTCCTATTGATGCTGTGACAAGTGGCCATAAGCTTAGTAGCTTAAAAGCAACACAAAGTATCTTACATTTCTAGAGGTTGGAAGTTTTAAATGAGGTTCACTGGGCTAAAATCAAGGTGTCAGCAGGGCCGCATTCCTTTCTGAAGGCTCTAGGGGGAGAATCTGTTTTCTTGTTATTTCCAGTTTCTCGAGGCCACCCACACTCCTTGGCTTATAACCCCTTCCTTTATCTTCAGAGTCAGCAATGGCCAGTTGAGTCTGTCTGACAGCACATCACCATGACAACAACTCTTCCCCATTTAAAGGACCCTTGTGATTATTTTGGGCCCACCTGCATAGTCTAGGATAATCTCCTTATTTTAAGGCAGGGCTTCAAACCAGTTTGAACCTGTTCAGTCATGGCCAATGAAGCGAAGCCAGAACAGACCCCAATTTTTACAATTTGGGTGATCCAAAACGAGAAAAATTGTAGGTTGAAGCTCTGGAATGGGAGGCTCGGAAGAGGCATAGTGAGCCCTTTTAGGAGCCTGATGCATAAGACTGGATAATTGGCAGGACTGTGGTGAGTGATACACACTCAAAGCAGCGTGGTCGGCCGCCATTTTTGAGCAGGGCAACGCAGTTTCCGGCTCTGCTCAAAATCCCAGTGGGCAAGAGATTTGGTTGCTATGTGATATGTATGCTCCCTTGTTTTCAAAGAGGGAGATTAGGTTTTTAGCAGGGCTTCAACTCATAATTTTTCTCATTCCACTTATCACTTGGATTCACCCAAATTTTAAAAATTCGATTCTGCTCCAGTTTCGCTTCCTCGGCCGTGACTGAACTGGGAAGAGCTGGTTCGAAACCCTGTTTTAAGGTCATCCGATTACCACCCTCAATTCCATCTGCAGCTTTAATTCCCTTTGCTGTGAAACATATTCATAGATTCTAGGCATCAGGATGCTTTTGGGAAGCCATTATCCTGCCTATCACAGCCACTGACTAGATGTGTGACCTTGTGATTGTATCTCATCTCTCCATGCCTCGGCTGCTTCATCTATAAAACGGGTCTAATTGTAGCACCTACCTAAAGCACTGCTGTTAGGAATAAATGAGTTAATATTGTAAAGTGTTTGGAACAGCACCTGGAACTAGGAAGCACTGTGTGTTTGCTAATACCTCTTAGCCCTGGGTGCAGTGATCATATTGCCACCAGTGAGCAGGTCACAGATGGAGAAGAGAGGCTGGGTAAGCCCAAAGAAGAATTCTGTGATGAATGGAGAGGTCAGAGAGAGGAAGGAAAGCGGGAGGAGATGACTGTGGTGAGCAATGACTGAAGAGTTTAAGTAACAGTTGCTGCATGTAATACTGAGATACCCCCAGATGTCTGCAAGGCCCTGTGGTATTTAATTCTTTCCTTTGCATTAAATTAAACTCCAGGGCTGTGTGGAATCAAGCCAGGGATTCAGTGATGACTGGCTTGACTCATGGAAAGCACAGACTGACTTGTTCTTATCATTCCCTTGTTGTGCTCTGCTTGAACTGTGAGAGAAGGCATTCCTCAGTCATGGTCTTAGCTGGAAAGTCTGGATTTTGGTGTGCGCTTCAGGGACACCAGGGTGCTTGGTGCCAGCATTGCCAAGGACCGCAGCCGCCCTCTGGCCTCAGTGTTAGAGGGATACCAATGAAAGACCATGTCTCCTGAGAAGGAGCTGGGATGTGGATGGGTCTGGAACCCATGGGGCATAGAGTGGGGCTGAAAAAAACTGAGGACTCTTTGGTGTGAAGTAGAGAAGACTTGGGGCCCCAATAACTGTTTTCAAAATTTTGAACGGTTGTCATGTGGAAGAGGAGTTTAAGCCTTGTTCTATATCTCACTCCAGATAGTAGAACTAGGCGTGATGAGTGGGTGGAATTTTATTACAGGGAGGCAGATAAGCTCTGTGCACAAGTGGGACCGGGCCGGGCTACCTTCCAGAATACGGTGCTCCCTGCCATTTGTAGTGTTGCTGCTATTTATAGAGTGCTACCATGTACCAGACTGCAGCAGCTGATAATCCGGTAAGTGGTTCTGTTGTGGACAGGGTAGCTATGAATCAGAACTGACTCGATGGCACCTAACGACAACAGCACCATGGACCAGACTCAGCGCTGAGGGCTTCAGTTTCTGCTCTCATTTCATCCCCACACCCATCCTCCTGGAAGGTGTTACCGTCGTCGCTGAGTCACACATCAGGGAACAGTCTTACAGAAGGGAAGCAACTTGCCCAAAGTCATGCAAATTGTAAATGGTGTCAGTTTAACTCCAAAACCTTGTCAGCCGTGAAATCATTGTGAAATCAAAGTCTGAACGTCTGTTGGTTCCTGACGTCTGTTTGTTCTTCTGTGGATCAAGACCTTTCTTCCCAAAGCCTAAATCCAGTGATTTATGAAGACAAGGTCTTGTTGGGTGGAGGGTCTCAGGCTCTACCCATCCGTCTGTGACTTACGAGACGGGAGCTCTGTGCGAACCCAAGCTGGGCTCTGTAAGGAATGGAGACGCAGCTTTGCTTGAAGCAGACTGTTCTTAAGCATCTCTGTGAGAGTCATGGTGGTTGGTTTAAGATCTTTCTCTTTATTTGAACAACTTTAGTGCGCAACCCAGAAGTTGCAAGTTATGATACCTTGGTGCCCACAAAAGGGACAATGTCATTGCCTGTGTCTGTGAAGCCAGCGAGAAGGTCGTGGCAGCCTGAGCCACAGTGCTGTGAGCTGCTGTGCTGCCCGAGAGGGGAACATCAGGCCATGTTAGTGAAGGATTTGGCCGGCGCCAGATGAAGATGCCAGATGGAGGTGGACCATCCAGTTCTGAGGAATGGGAGCCTCCCCCACCACTCTTTCTACTCCGCACAAAAGTCACAGTCCTTAACCCCTGTCAAAAACTGAAATGCACAGAGAAATGCCAAAAATTAGTGTCATGGAATATATTTGTTGTGATTAGATACGATTTGAATTGGGTGGCATCAACCAAGTGAGGTAGTCCCCGACTTACAACTGGTTCCTTTCTGACGATTCCGTCCTAAGTCAGTTCTAAGTCAGATACCTAATTTTTTTTAAGTTTTCATTATTTTTGCCTTTTATTATCTGTATTTTTATAAACCCAATTTTATTGGAAACGTTGCATACAAACTTACAGAAATATCTTAATAGATACCTACATACATAAAAAATATACAAATCATGATAGTTTACACTCACCATGAACAAGAGTTGGATGATGTTGGCATTTTGTCAGTTGTGGCAATAACTCCACTTGTGGAAGGTTCTGGACCATCTGGATTACCCCTGAGAATGCAGATGGCGTTTGTAGTCAGAAAATTAGTGAGAGTTGTCTTTATGGCCCTTTTCTTTTTTTTCTTCACATATTTCATGGTAACATATCACTGCTTCCCGAATCTGCTTCTCAACCTTAGCAAAGTGATCAGGTTTTGGGTCCATGTCATCAAGCAGCTAAAACCCTGGATTTAGTTTAGAAAAAACTCCAGCTAATTCTTTCACTGTAAACTTTTCTGACAACTTCTCTCCTTCCTCTTCCTCATTATTTCATTCTTCTTCAGCATTTCTTTCCTCTTCAAAATGCATTAAGTCCTGGTCTGTCAATTCCCCTCCTCCATGGACTCTGAGCTGCTCCACATTGGTGATACCAGGTTCTAAATTCAGAGTTCTTGCCATATGGATGATTTTCCCACCAATCTCTTCTATCATATTACCCTGATCAAATGCTTGGAGCGTGTTCACATAACTTAGCAATTTTTTCCACATCCCCTGCATGGATTTTCCCATAACTTCCTCCCAGGAAGATGCCGTGTTCCAGATACGCTGACAGTTTGTAAGTGTGGTTTCTCATAACTTGAATGTGTCATAAGTTGGGGACTACCTGTGTTGGGAAGGCCCTCTGAAGAAGGGAGGGGTTCTCTAGGTCACATTGTTATGTTAATTTCCCAGGAGATAGCATCAGAACATGTGCAGGGTGCCAGGATCCTTCAGGGTAAAGTCAGTCACTAAGGATGTGCCCTACATTGTCCAGCCCAACCCTGGAGTTCCTGCCCCTGGAAACTGGCCACTTGTTGATAATTCTCCAAAACAGCCCAGAGACTAAGGCAACACAGTCTCCACTAAGCTGCTTCCTAGGCTGGTGTTTGACCTGAAGGCGACTTTAGGAAAGTTCCTTAAAGGCTCAAGGTTCAAAAGGACACCTAAGCGCAGATGGCCTGACTGAGTCACCCCAACTTCGTGAACCCCGAAATCTGGATTTCAGGAGGATTGAATGGTTTGTCACTCCCATCCACTGCAGCTGACCCAAATCCATGTAATGGAATGGATGCCTTAAGTCAGGATGGAAAACATAGTCCTGTTTTGAAGGAGCATGGAGAACGGATAGTACTTTCTTTGGCAGGGTCTCGAAGGGCTGATGGTTTGATACTTTTGACTTTTCTATGAGGAATTCCCTTAAGGTCATGAAGCATAAAATTATCGTCTGAAGACATTAAATATGATTCAGGTATTTGTTAATAACGAATATACTTGACCTTAACAGGTTGAGTTTCTCCTGAATCAGCGCCACACTAAACCAAAAACCAAACCTGTTGCCGTCAGGTCGATTCCGACTCATAGCAACTGTCTTAGTTATCTAGTGCTGTCATCACAGAAATTCCACAAGTGGGTGGCTTTAACAAAGAGAAATTTATTCTCTCACAGTCTAGTAGGTTATAAGTCCAAATTCAGGGCGTTGGCTCCGGAGAAGTCTTTCTCTCTCTGTCGTTTCTGGAGGAAGGTCCTTGTCCTTAATCTTCCCGTGGTCGAGAAGTTTCTCAGGTGCAAGGACCCTGTGTCCAAAGGCCGTGCTTTGCTCCTGGTGCGGCTTTCTTGGTGGTATGAGGTCCCCAACTCTCTGCTTGCTTCCCTTTATCTCTTGAGAGAGAAAATGTGGTGTAGGCCACACCCCAGGGAAACTCCATTTACATTGGATCAGGGAGGTGACCTGAGTAAGGGTGTGTTACAATCCCACCCTAATCCTCTCAACATAAAATTACAATCACAAAACGGAGGACAACCACACAATACTGGGAATCATGGCCTAACCAAGTTGATATACACATCTTTGGGGGACATAATTCAATCCATGACAGCGACCCTTTAGGACAGAGTAGAACTACCCTATTGAGTTTCCAAGGAGTGGCTGGTAGAATCAAACTGCCGACCTTTTGGTTAGCAGCCGAATGCTTAACCACTGTGCCACCAGGACTCCAACACCACACTAAAAAACCAAAAACCAAACCCATGGCCGTCAAGTTGATTCTGACCCATACCAACCCAAGAAGAAAGAGTAGAACTGCCCCGTAGGATTTCTAAGGAGCTCCTGGTGGATTCGAATTGCCGACTTTTTGGTTAGTAGCCCAACTGCCATCAGAGCTGCAACCCCACACTAATGAGCCTTAAATAACTCTTCCCACCCACAGAATTCCTGCGGCACCCCCTCTGGGGGAGCTCTGGACTAAGCCTCCAGCAGATGGACCTGCTCACAGGGGTCCACAGTCCTTTGAGAAGTCTAAGTACAATGCTGCCTTGTCTGCTCCTGCTGAGTTTCAACAGTCGATTTTCTCCCACCCATCTTAATACCCACGTCAGTGACTGACCCTACATTCATATTTAGGCCATTGTATTTTGGCCAAGAAAGCAGATATTTGACTACACAGAAATTCTGCAGGTGAAGCCTTGCACCCAAGGGGGTGCCACTCCAAGGCCTCAGAAGAGATAGATAACCATGAGAGACTGGCCAGAAATGGAGATAGTCTGCACAAAAGGTAGAGCCCAGAGGGTGCAGAGGCTGGATTTCAGCCAGCACTCATTTTATATCAGATGAGACTTCTTAGGGGTTTTCTGAGGTTTTAATATGATGACCCTCAGCCTGACAGTATTTGTGTGACAAGGAACATTTGGCAGTTTACATCTTCTTTCTTTAGATGAGGGGGCTGAGACTGGTCCCCTGGGAACTGACAAGCCACACCCATTAATTCACATATTATCTATGGTTGCTTTCTTGTTAAAACCAACCAAAAAAAAAAAAAAATCCATTGCCATTGAGTTGATTCCAACTCCTAGCAACTCTATAGGACAAAGTACAACTGTCCCATTGGGTTTCCAAAGCTGAAAATCCTTGCAGAAGCAGACTGCCACATCTTTCTCCCAAGGAGCACAGCTGGTGGCTTCAAACCACCGACCTTTCAGTTAGCAGCTGAGCGCATTAACCGCTGCACCACCAGGGCTCCTTCAATAGCAGAGTGGAATTGTTGCCACAGAGACCGTAAGGCCTGCAAAGCCAAACAGATTTATTCCCTGATCCTTTATAGAAAAAGTTTGCTGACCTCTGGTTTAGGCCATATAAATGGAAGACACTTCTGTAAAAGTCCTTTTCATACCCCCTGCTCTGTCAAGTCGATTCCAACTCATAGTGACCCTACAGGGCAGAGTAGAACTGCCCCATAGGGTTTCCAAGGCTGTAAATCCTTATGGAAGCAGACTACCACATCTTTCTCCCAAGGAGTGGCTGGTGGGTTTGAACTGCTGACCTTTCAGTTAGCAGCCGAGTGCTTACGCATTGTGCTCCCAAGTGTCCATAGTTACAGAGATTTCCAAAGAAATTTAAAATTGAATGATTGAGGGAAACCCATGATTCAGTGAAACTCAGTAGAGAGCTCTCGAGTTTTTACTGCCTGTGTGGACCCTGAACTGGACTTGAATGGGGTTAAGGAGCATGGGTTCAAGATTAAGACATGCTGTCACTGAAAAAAAAAATTATTGGAAAAATGTGAGTCTATGTTTGGGATCTGGAAGCTAAACATGCAAAGTCCGTGTTGTAGTGGGCTCACGTGTTCTATCTCTTCTGAAGACTTGGAACAGTGCCCCCTTGGATGCAAGGCTTTACTTGCAGAATTCCTGTGTAGTCAAATATCTGCGTTCTTGGCCAAAAACAATGGCCTAAATATGAATATAGGGTCAGTCACTGACGTGGGTATTAAGATGGGTGGGAGAAAATCGACTGTTGAAACTCAGCAGGAGCAGACAAGGCAGCATTGTACTTAGACTTCTCAAAGGACTGTGGACCCCTGTGAGCAGCTCCATCTGCTGGAGGCTCAGCCCAGAGCTCCCCCAGAGGGGGCACCGCAGGAATTCTGTGGGTGGGAAGAGTTATTTAAGGCTCATTAGTGTGGGGTTGATGGAGGAGAAGGTTAACTGATAAGGTCAACTATGTATGGGGCAGTTCTACTCTGTCCTGTAGGGTCACTATGAGTCAGAAGTGACTGTATGTATGGCCATGGTTTTTTTTTTTTTTTAAATATTTGTTATTAACCAATACCTGAGTCAAATTTAATGTCTTCGGAAGATCGTCTTATGCTTCATTATCTCAAGTTCACAGGAGAAATAGAAACGTTATGACGCCTGTTAACATTCAAATTGAGCTTGTCCCTGTTGCTTCGTTAAACGAGGCTTCAGTCCTATGCACGATCCCCGTCAGTGGAAAAGAAATCTTACTGGCACAAGTGTGCACACAGTTAAATTGCTGTGTTTTCTTAGGCTAACAGTTGTATTCCTGTGGTGACTGATTCTCACGGCTTAGCCATCCTGCGGCCACTGGCCTAGCCAGATTCAAGCTTTTATTTCACCCAGTCAGCCCCAGATCCTGGCTTCCCAATGCCTGTCTATTCTGCACATTGCTGAGATGGGTCTTTCTACTGGGCCTCCTGGATCCAGGACACATCCCTGCTCTAAGCCATCCACAGACGTCCACAGATTATCTTTACTGTTTTCCCCTATTATCCAACACAGGTGCCTTACATCTTTACCCAAATGCACAGTTTTTAAGTCTTCACATATGCCCTGTCTTTACTCAGTTCCTACCTTTGCTTCTTTCTCAAGAACCTCTTCTCTCTTGGCAAGCTTGACTTGAATTTTATCCCGTCTTTCAGTGTCACTTCTTTCGTGAGCATTTCTTGGTCATCTCAGTAGTCATTCCTCCTTCCTCCCAACGGTCCTACAAAATGCCCTTGTTACCCCTTGTTTCATACTGCCTTTTATCTTTATTTTTGTTGCCTCTTTATCTTTTCTCTGATTTACAAACTCTTTGAGGGCAGAATTGGGTTTTATTCATTTTTATATTCTCCATAGAATCTAGCATATCACTTAAGGTATTCTTTTAAACTAAATTTTTGCCAAATGAAATTGTTTAAAGCAGTGGGAAATACAGGCAGTCCTCGGGTTACGAACAAGATCTGCTCCTTAGTGTGTCTTTAAGTCGAATTTGTGGGTAAGTCAGAACAGGCGCATAGGGTTCTTCTTTAGTGCAGGGAAAGGCTTGAAGGCTTTTCAGTGATTTAAAAGCTGCAGGTACAGCAAGCGGAGGTGATTGTCATGAAAAATTTGTTGCGAGTAGGGGTTGGTTTGGAAACCCTGGTGGCGTAGTGGTTAGGTGCTATGGCTTCCAACCATAAGGGTCAGCAGTTGAATCTGCCAGTTGCTCCTTGGAAACTGTATGGGGCAGTTCTTCTCTGTCCGATAGGGTCGCTATGAGTTGGAATTGATTCGAAGGCAACTGGTTTTTGGTTTAGGCGTTGGTTTAGTTGTTTCACAGTGAGGTCAAATTTACATAACATTTAAGGGCAAGTAGGATTTTTTTAGGAGTTTCTGTAAGTCAGAAGCTCCTAACCCAGGGAGTGCCTGTATTGGTCTGTGTCAGTAGCTATACGATGTCCTTCAGATGAACTCTTCAGTAACTACTCCAGCACACCTTCAGGAGAATGGAGGTGGGGCGGTGGCTGAGCTGTGTATGTTTTCAGAATGACAATTAACTGGCATTTATACGTACAGCTTTTTTGATTTAAATGGTTTGTGTTAGAAGATTGTCCAGTTTATCAGTCTATGATTTTGTGAAAGAGGCTGAGGGGCTGAGATCGCACTTCTTTCCTGAGAGTTTCTGGTATTCATTCTGATATTCATTGTTGAATGTCTGCTTGTTTCCACAAAAGCCAAAACCCGGGAATCAAGAAGCTCTCTATGTTAGAGAACAGATCTGGCTGAGAAAAGCAGCAACGGACCCGGAATATTCAAAGTTGTGGGCTTGTGAAGAAGCACCACAGTGTGTTACATAGGAATGATCACGGTGTATCTTAGAGAGTTCCAAGACCCCGTTAAATAGGTTAACTGAAAAATCTGTTTCACTTTGCTGGAGCCCTGATTGTATGTTTGGGAAGAAAAGGTTTTTGTTTTGGTAGAGTAAGAAAAGACCTTTTCTTTCTTAAAGGCTCCTATCTTTATTTATAAATCTACTGCTTCAAGTGGGAGTGGCCGTCTGGAAGGGGAGACGATGGCAGGTGGGAGGATTAGGTTATGTTATCAGGAGGGACCAGTCCTGGAGAAGGACATCATGCTTGGTAAGGTAGAGGGTCAGTGAAAAAGAGGAAGACCCTCAGTCATGAGATGATTGACACAGCGGCTGCAACAATGGGCTCAAACGTAGCAACGATTACGAGGATGGTGCAGGACCGGGCAGTGTTTCTTCTAGTTGTACACAGGGTTGCTATGAGTCAGAACTGACTTGACAGTCCCTCAGAGCAACAACAACAACAACAGTCGGGAGGAACTGGGCAAGTCTCCTCTGGGGCTCACACCTCATCAATATACATATACTTCCAACCCACTGTTAGACATTCACTTTTTTCATTTTCTCGTATCTAAAAAAATAACAGTTCTGTTTGTACTTTGTTATAATGTGGTTCCTAGGATTTCTCTTAAAGGAAGGTGTTTTCATACCAGCTTCCTTGGAATTTAAGTCAGAGTGGCTGCTTTTTCCCAACATTGTGAGAGCTCAGAAGAGGTGTTGGAACTTTTTGCATGATTCAGGACTGTTTTGAAGAAAAATACAACTTCCTTAGGAACCCTAGGCTGTTACAGCTCAGGAATCCTGCAACAGCTGGGCTTGGTGTTTCTGACTCAGAGATTCTCAGAGAACTTAGTCTTTCTTAGTTTTGTTATTACCCCTCTCCCCCTACAAATAAATATATATAGTCAACCCTCATTATTCAGACATTTTGTATTTGTGAATTCATTCACTAGAATTTATTCGTAACCTCAAAATCAGTACTCATGGTACTTTTGCAGTTATTCACGGACATGTGCAGCATGGCAAAAATTTTTGAGTCACCAACGTGCAATGTTCCCAGCTGAGGTCAAACAAGGTGACCCTCTGCCGTCTTTCAGCTCTCATACTGTAAACAAGTGTCCTTTCCGTGGTTGCTATGAGTCAGAATTGATTTGATGACAATGGGGTTTTTTTTTTTTTCTTGTGATCTATTTGGTGCCACATTTTTGTGCTTTTTTGCTGTTTAAAACAGCTCCGAAGTGTAGCACTGAAGTGTTGTCTAGTGTTCCTAAGTGCAAAAAGATTGTGATGTGCCTTACAGAGGAAAATATGCGTTAGATAATCTTCATTCAGGCATGAGCTACAGCGCTGTTGGCCGTGAGTTCAATGTTAATGAGTCAACAATATATATTAAGCACACCAGTTGTTGTTGAGTCCATTTCAACCAGGGCTTTGGACCACTTCTGCCTGGCTCAGTCATGACTGACAAGTGAAACCCAAGTGGACCCGAATTTTTAAAATGTGGGTGAAGTGGAACAATAAGCAGAACGGGAAAAAATACAGGTCGAAGCCGTTTTGGAAACTTAATCTCCCACCTAGAAGACAAGGGCAGCGTGGTGTTGCCTAGAAACCAAATCTCTTGACTGGCAGAGTAGCAAACAGTGATGCGCCACTCAGAGATGGCGGCCGATCAACACACTTTGCAGTCCTGGTGATAATTCAGTCTCCCACGTCAGGCTCTTGAAAGGGCTCACTACGCCTCTTCTGAGTCTCCCATTCCAGGGTTTCGACCTGATTTGGGATTTGAACCAGGCAGACCTGCCCCGGGGTGCGCGCACTTAATCACCAAGCCGTACTGTGTCCTTCACAGAAGCGACGTCTGTTCTAAAGCGAAACAGTGTGTGTATGTATCTACCCTCATGTATATATACACAGACACATAAGGTACAATATATATGTGTATATACATATACATATATATGTACACAATGTATATACATTGTTGTCGTTATTTGCTGCCTAGTGGCTCTGACTCATGTCGACCTCATATATAACGGAATGAAATGTTGCCTAGTCCGGCACCATTCTCCCAGTTGTTATGTTTGGGCCCATGGTTACAGCCATTGTGTCAATTCGTCTCACCTTCACTGACCCTCCCCTTTAGCGAACATGATTTGCTTTTCCCAAGATGGGTCCCACCTCATGGTGCATCCATGGTGAGTCGAAGTTTCAGACAATATCTGTGATCTGTAGGGTTTTCACTGGCTACAGATGTAGTATATATAGATACATAATATACCTACATGTATACGCATGTATGTATAAGCATACATACATACATGATACACCTACATGTATATTATCATTTCATTCTGATTAGTGTATAATGTATCTGTGATCAGAAAAGATACTGTCACACCCAAAAGTAGTAAATTAAAATGGTTTCAACTTTCAGGCTGTCTGCCTCATAATTAACAAGATCATTATTTCAAAATACTGTTCATTCAAAATTATAAAATTGTATGTGCTTTTATGTATAAAGCTTGTTTTACTTTATGTCTGAGATCTGAGCTTCTCTACATAGCAAGCTAATTCAACATATTACATGACTTGTCCTTGAGAGTAGCCCTGGTGTCACAGTGGTAAAGAGCTTGGCTGCTAACCAAGAGGCTGACGGTTCGAATCTGCCAGCCACTCCTCGGAAATCCTGTGGGGCAGTTCTACTCTGTCGCCTGAGTTGGAATCGACTTGATGGCAACGGGTTTAGTTTTGTCCTTGAGAGAGAGGTCCCAAATCCATTCGTTTCCCTAAACTCTGCCGTGGTGCCTTCTGGATAATCTTGGTAGAAAAAAAGGTGCATTATGAAATGCTTTGTCTTGGCACCGCAGATCTTAAGCCTGGCTTGGTAATGGTCCAGGTTTCTGACGTGTTTGAGCCTGGAGAGGAGGAACACTTGTTATTGTATGGATGCTTCCTACGTCCCACTGTCTACAGGGCTGTCTTCCCATAAGCTGTTTTTTTTTTTTTTTTTTTAAAGGGAAAGCAGCTCTCCTATTGGTTTTAAAGGAGGCCTGGTGGTGCAGTGGTTGATAGCTCAGCTGCTAGCCGAAAGGTCCGCAGTTCGATATCCACCAGCAGCTTCTTGGAAACTCTATGAGGCAGTTCTGCTCTGTCCTAAAGGGTCGCTATGAGTCAAAATCAACTCTTTGGTTTTTAAAACCCCAAGCCCCGAGAGTGGACGAGCCGTGGGGCTCCAGGGCGCACCCCAGTCCCTGTGGTGCCTCCTCCTCCTCTGCTTCCTTCTTCCCCTCCTCCTGGCTTCATTCACCGCCCAGCAGCCGTGCAGCCACTCAATCCCGGCGCAGGGCATAACCAGCAGCGGCCATTCCTGAGCTGCCGGCTCTGGGTGGCGGTGGCTACACATGATCAGGAAGTGGCTGCCCTTAGAGGGCGGTGGCCAATGCCAGCTGACTCCCGGCACCTGCACACCTGCTCCGCGCGGCCACCCCTCCACCCCTGTGGCTGGATGTGCTCCCATAAGGTTTTCATATAATAGGCTTTACAGGGATTTAATATATAATAGGGTGTTGCATCACATAATGTCCTATTGCACTGGACATCGTGGGTGTTAAGTGACGCATATCTTGGTATTTGTGGTACGAAAGTTAGCTTGTACTGTTCTTAAAAACTCCAGGTCACAGGTCGGTTGTGAATTTGTGTCCTGGGACATCATCTAGTACCGTGTCACAGAACGGGCTTCAGCACCCTGTTACAAGGTTAGGGCAGCCTGTCTGGCATCTGTGTGCCTGAATAAGCAGCGAATAGTGTAATAGAAGTAAAACACTAATGTGTAACTGCATCTTTGTAGGTTGTCACTGTCTTTTAGAAACCATTGTCCGGTGGCTTTTCTTGAAAAGACTTGTGCTGCCTAAATCAGCAAATTTTAGAGGTACCTGTCCTTCACTGATGATTGCATTTGGGGTTCAGTAGAATTTCTTTTTGAAATAAATCAGTGGTGGTACTTTTAGGAAATGAGATGAGAGTATTATCCTATGGAATTCCCTGGGTGATACAAATGGCTAACACGCTTTGCTGCTAACCGAAAGGCTGGAGATTTGCGTCCATCCAGAGGCGCCACGGAAGAAGGGCTGGTGATCTACCCCTGCCAACTCAGCCATTGGAAACCCTGTGGAGCGCAGTTCTACTCCGACACACACTGGGTCGCCATGAGTCAGAGTTAACCCGACAGCAACATTTTTTTTTTTTTAATCCTGTACATACCTGAGTGTTACCTCATCTTAAAATTGTGGTCATCAACTTTATCTAGAGGGCTAATTATAAAATGTAAATAAGATAACTGATGTGAACAGACCTAGCATAGTTCACTGGACTCTCAGTAAGAAATGCTGTCTTCTCTTTCCTTGCACAGAGTAGCTGATCTTCACCTTCATAAAGGGTGATAAGGATCAAATAGCAAAGGCTTGTCAAATAGCTGTGCCTGTCCTATCGGTTTTCTCTGACTTACTAAGGAGTAATTTTTAGAATTATTGCTGGGTATAATTTTGATTGGACACTTGATTTTCACATGCTGAGCAGTATACCTAGTCCCGGCTTCCAAATGAAGCTGGAATGATCCGGTGTGCTCCGTGGAGTTGTGGTAAATGGTTTTAATATGTATAGACTGAACGTTCAATATGGGTGAATTTATCTGTTTATTCAACAATTTTGGGGGACACCTGTGAAACAGAGACTGTGCTGAGCTCTGGGAAAAGCAGTGAACAAAGTAGAAAACCTTTGCTGCCCTGATGGGATTTAAAGTCAAATGGGGGAAGACTGACATTAAACAAAGAACATTTATGGTATAAATCATATTTCTGTAGTTGAACGGGGCACCAGACTGGGGAGGGCTGACTGGCCGTGTTAAGGAGCCTACAATTTTATTCTCAGGTTCATAGGAGTAGTAACGAAATAATTGCACAGCAAGGGAAGATATGATTTCATTTCTGTTTTATGACATAAAAGGCTGGGTTGGAGAGTGGTGAGAGTGGAAGCATGGACACCACTTGGAGGCTGTTACTGTGACCCACTGAGAGAGAGGCTTGGACTAGGGTGGGACCAGTAGAGGTGGGAAGAGGAACAGTTATTTTTTTTAATTGGGCTTTAGGTGAAGGTTTACAGAGCAAACTAGTTTCTCACTAAACAATATGCGTATTTTTTGTGGCAACCCCACAACCTGTCAACACCTCTCCCCTTTTCAACCTTAGTTTCCCCATTTCCATTCGTTCAGCTGTCCTGGCCCCTCCTGCCTACTTGTCCTGACTCTTGGGCTGGTGTGCCCCTTTAGTCTTGTATACGTGGTTGAATTATGCATATTATTGCTTGTTTTATGGGCCTGCCTAATCTCTGGCTGAAGGGTGAACCTCAGGAGTGACTCAGTACTGAGCTAAAAGGGTGTCCGGGGGCCATACTTTCAGGGTTTCTCCAGTTTCTGTTAGACCAGTAAGTCTGTTCTTTTTTTCGAGTTTGAATTTTGTTCTATATTTTTCTCCCCAAATCTGCCAGGCGCTCCTTGGAAACTCTATGGGGCAGTTCTACTCTGTCCTATAGGGTCGCTATGAGTTGGAGTCGACTCGATGGCACTGGGTGGGGTTTTGTTTTCTCTCACTCTGTCCAGGATCCTCTATTGTGATCCCTATCAGAGCAGTCAGTGGTGGTAACCAGGCACCATCTCATTGTGCTGGATTCAGTCTGGTGGAGGCCGTGGTAGTTGTGGTCTGTTAGTCCTTTGGACTAATCTTTCTCTCGTGTCTTTGGTTTTCTTCATTCTTTGCTCAGCTGGAGTGACATCAGTGGAGTGTCTTAGATGGCAGCTCACAAGCTTTTAGGATCTCCAGACACTACTCACCACCGTCAGATGTAGAACATTTTCTTTATAAATTATGTTTTGCCAATTGAGCTAGATGCTGCCTGAGACCATGGGGAAAGAGCGACAGTTTTGAGACACATTTTCACATCGCCTTTTAGTGATGGACGTAATGGAGGCGGTAGTGTTGCTGAATTGGGAGTGAGGGAGAGGAAGTCGTCACATGCAACTCCTAGGTCTCTGGCTTCAGGAAAGGGTGGCATAGTGCTTCTTAATGAGATGAGGAACATAAAAAGAGAAGAAGGTCCTAGGGATGCCCGGGAGACTCATAAATATGGAGGTGTCCGGGGGCATTTGAAACCTAGCAGCAAAGTCTGTTCTGGAAGTTGGCTGGCTGGCTGAAAAACCACATTGTGTGCCAGGTGAAAGGTTTTTGAACTCGTGACACCCGTGTGTAGAAAGCGGAGCCCTTTGAACTTTAAACCCTGGAAGTGACTGATGTGTTAGCCATGAAAACTTGTCCTTTTACCTCTATTCTTAAATCCTGGTGGTCCTTAGATTTCCCTCAGGAAGCGGTCAGGTGATAAGACTCCAACATCAGCAAGGACCATGGAGCCACACCTTTTTGAACCAGACCACTGTCGTTTTGGATCCTTGTTGATGTGCCCCTGGGTGGACTCGAATGGCCAACTTTTTGGTTAACCATTCGGTTAACCCAGTGACTCCGGACGTTCCTTTGCTGCACGTAAATTTGTTTCTTTTTGACTTCTTTGAATTGGTTGTGACACCTGCCTGGTTCCCTCATTAAATTAAATAAAATCTTTAGTATGTAGTTATTTTTTATATCTGTGTGAGAATCATGATTTTATCTTTTTTTTGAAAATTATCTTTTGACATTTGTCAGGGTGGAATGGCTTTTTAAAAGAACCCATTCTTATCCTGATAGAATTTAGAGGCTTCCCATTGCTGTTTGTTTGGCCATTCCTTACCCAGGTTGTAGTCACACTGCTTTTTAAATTTTTAATTGTGCTTTAGGTGAGAGTTTACAGAGCAAATTAGTTTCCCACTTGATGGTTTATACATAAAGTGTTTCACGACCTTGGTTTCATCCCCCACAGTGTGTCAGCACTCTCCTCATTTCCACCTGGCTTTCCCCATTTTTTTCGCCCTGATTTTCTACTCCTTCCTGCCTTTTCACCTTTGCTTTGGGGCAAATAATGCCCTTTTGATCTCGTATACTTGATTGTTCTAAGGAGTGTGTTCCTTTCTGGTGTTATTGTTTCTCTTATGTGCTTGTCTGTTGTCTGAGAGGTGGTCTCCGGGAATGGGGAATGGCTTCATTTCCAGGTCAGAAGGGTCTTAGGGGTTCCTCCACTCTCTGTCAGACCAGCAAGCCTGTTTTTTTTTGTGTGTGTGTGTGTGAATTTGTTCTTTTGCTCTACATTTTTCTCCCACTCTGTCCAGGATCCTCTGTTGTGATTTCAGTCAGAATAGTTGATAGTGGTAGTGGGGCACCATCTAGTTCTTCTGGTCTTGGGGTCACGTAGGCTATAGTTCATGTGGTCCATGAGTCCTTTGGACTAATTGTTCCTCTGACTCTTTGGTCTCCTTCTCTCTCCCTCACTCTGGATGGAAAGAGCCCAGTAGTTGTATCTTAGATGGCTGCTCACAAGTTTTTAAGACCCCAGATGCTACTCACCAAAGTAGGACGCAGAACGTTGACTTTATGTACTATGTTGTACTAATCGATGTAGATGTCCCCTGAGTCTAGGGTCCTCTGTCATCCAGCCTCACACCACTTTTGTTGTCATTAGTTACTTACACTCTTGACAACTCCTTGGAAAATGGGTGAGTGAGCCCTTGAGCCCTTGTTTCAAGTTCTGTGAAATGTGGATACTAATAGTGGGGAGGATGGGATGAAATCATGTGTGTGTGTGTCTTTGTGTGTCTCTGTGTGTGTGTGTGGGGGGGCTTGACACTTTGCCTGCCATTTGAGCAAGCTCTCAATTCATGTTAGCTATTAGGACAGTCAGTTCCTAGAGAAAATACTAGCTGACTTGGCTAAAGGAATCAGATTCATTTGATTCAAGGCAAGGATCGAGGAAGCTGAGGCCCAGGAAGGCAAAGTGGTTTGGCCCGGAGAATGCCACGTTAATAAACTGAGATTGAGGAGGCCAGTTCTTCCTTCCTAACCTGGCTGCTTGTCCTAAAAAATGAAATGTCAAAATGAATGGAGCCAGTTGAAACATTTTCCAGGTTTACATTGTAACTGGAGTTCTTATGGCAAAGACCTTGTATTAATGAGTAGATGAGAAGGGTGTTGGATTTGCCGATCTAAGCACCTTTCTGAACTAGCAGCGTCACGGTTGCATTTGTATTGTGTTGGGCTAATAACAGTTTCTGGATTGCTTGAGCACACTTTGTTTGCATTTCTCAAAGCTTGTTGACCTGTCATTTACTTAGCCAGGCACCTTTTCTACAGCAATCGAAAAAAATACATTCCAATCCTAATGAATTTCAAATCTGATTAACTCTGGTTAGTTACCATTTAGCCACAGGCCCCAGCAGATACTGCCTGAAGTCTCTATCGTGGGCAGGTCTTGCCCGTTCTGGCTTTCCTGGGCTGAGAACGACAGGGCCTACTGTGTAGGTGTTAGAAGGTGGAGGGCACCTGGAAGAAGGCAGGAGGATGTAAAATGCCAAGAGATAAAATGAAGTTTTAGCGGCAGTTAGTCTCTCATCTTAGGTTGGTGAGGACTGCCCGTAGGCTTCTTGAGGTTTTAATTGGCTTTGTTACCCAATTAGGGTCCGTGCCCTGGAGCAGTTGAGTCAGGGAAACATACTCCAAGTCACAAAGAGTGAGAAAGTTTATTAAGGAGCTGCATACATCACCAGGGACCCAGCAGCAACACAGGCTGTCTCTCTGGAGTCCCAAAGAGCAATTTGATATTAGAGCTTATGTAGGATTTTAAAGTGTCTTTGTAGTCTGCCTGGCCGGAGGAATTATTCATTACAAGATAGTGACAAAAGACTATCAGACTAAAGAGATACCTGCGGGACATCTCTTAATCAGGCTAAAGATATACATATCAGACACCTGGGCTCTGATTTTCCTGTGGTGGGGGGTCGTTAAGTCACTGAACAAAACAAAGTCATTTGCATCAGATTAAAACAGGGAACAAAGTCATTAACATTAGGTCAAAACAAAGTCATTGACACAGGTATGGGAAGGAGGAGGCAGGCAGAGGAAGGAGAAAAACTTGCAAGTTCATCATGGCGTTAGTTATGTCAAGCTCTCAGTTGCCCATTTTGAAAAAGGAGAAAACCTGCTGGGGAGTATTGGGTTCACAGCTTTGCTCAACGGCCTATGGACCAGCAGCATCTGAATTGCCGCCCCAGCCCAGACCCCCTGAATCAGAATCCGAAGTTTAACAGGGTCTCCAGGTGACTCACTCGCATGTTAAAGTATGATGAGAAGCCGTGCTTTAGGCTTGCTGCAGCTACCGCGGAAGTAAGAGCTGAGGGTAGACAGAAGCAGGGATCGCCTCGTTAGATTTTTCTGGTGTTCTTATTAAGCACTTTTACCTGCAGTTAAAACAACAACAGAACACTTGTAGTCAAGTCAACTCCATGTGTGTCGGAGTAGAACTTTGCTCCATAGGGTTTTCTATGGCTGATTTTTAAATTAGTAGACTGCCAGGCCTTTCTTGAGCACATTAGCCATCCGCACCACCCAGAGACTCCATACACGCCATACAATACACAGTGTGAAAGCCGGAACCTATGTAAGGTAGAAACCTGTCGGCAAAGGAAAACACAAATATTTTCTACTAATAGCAATAGGAAACTGATTAAGACTGTACCCTGTCAAAGGCGGAAAACTCCCGAGACCAGAAAACAAGGCAGTCCCATCGAGTTCCGTCCGGCTCTCGCAGGTTTCACCGTGTAATATTTTAAAATTTTACTTGAACATATGGCATTATACTGTTATTTTTAAGTATGATAAGCCAAGTTTCTAATAAAATATTATGAATGATTTGAAAGGGGTTTTTGCCCTGTTAAATGGCATGAAATTATATCTAGCTACTCCCAGGTTGCCCCCCGTAACCCGCAGGAAGGCATCTCTGATTTTACAGTGTCTGTCGGTGGATGATACTCTTTTCTGGGAATTTTGTTAGAACAGAACCAGTCTGTTCAGCCAGAGGGGAATAGACCTTGGAAACATTTGTGAAGCCCTTTGTTTCTTTAGGATTGTTTGGAAGGGGTAACATGTTTCCCTTTGAGCAGAAGTAACGGGAAGAAGACTTGCTCTCTGCCACATAATTCTCAGGGGATTTTATATTAGGAAAAAACCTTCTTCTATTCTGTACAGCGAAGCTATTAGAAATTACTGGGATATTTACTCAATGGGGTACTCCAGATAAGTGGCTATTCTAGATAACTTAGTATTTTGAGAAAACCCTTTTTAGAGTTAAAAGAGCTTTCTAAAGATGGTATTTGCATTTCAGTCTCAACTTTGATACAAGTTCAAACTTGCTTTAAAGAAATCTGATTTCATTTAGCTCCCTGCTTTAATAAGAAGAGAATTTAGCAAATAATTCTGTTTTGTATCTCATAATCTCACTCTAAAAATGAATTATCCCAGGACAGCAGAGTATCTGTAGAAGAGTAAGGAGATTGGGTTGAGTATGCCAGTAAGCAGGGTTTTGAACCTAGTGGAACCTGTTGGGTCCAGTTCGAACCCTTGCTTTATAATTTGCCTTTCTAACAAGCTCCCAGGTGATGCTAAAGCTGCGGGTTAGGGACCAGTTCTGAAAACCACTAAAAACCAAGAAATCAAGCTTGCTGCCATTGAATTGATTCTGATTCATAGTGACCCTACAGGACAGAGCTCAGCTACTCCATAGGGTTTCCAAGGAGCGGTTGGTAGATTTGAACTGCTGACCTTTTCATTAGCAGCCATAGCTCTTAACCACTTTGCCACCAGGGCAGAGCTCAGAAGACCAAACCCACTGCTGTTGAGTTGATCCTGCCTCAAAGTGACCCTATAGGACAGAGCTCAACTGCTCCATAGGGTTTCCAAGGCTGTAATTTTATGGAAGCAGACTGCCACATCTTCTCCCACGGAGCAGCTGGTAAGTTAACAGCTGAGTGCTTAACTACGGCACCACCAGGACTCCTCACTAGCAGAGCCAAACCAAACCTGTTGCTGTCAAGGGAGCAGCTGGTGGATTTGACCTGCCAGGCTTTTGGTTAGCAGCCAAGCCCTTAACCACTACACCACCAGGGCTCCACTAGTAGAGCAGTGGTTCTCAAAATTCATTATACCTAATCAGCTGGGGATCTGGTTAAGATGTAGATTCTGATTCAGTATATCTGGGATGGAAACAAAACGAGAACAAATTGGTTCAAAGCCCTGGAGAAGTTTTTTTTTTAAGGTAGATGTAAATTATGTAAATTTACTTTCTTTTGGCTTACCTCTTCTTCTTGATATTAGCATGTTAAAAAAACATTCTTACCATTTGAATTATTTGGATTTTGTTATTGAGTTATTGTTGGTAAGTTCATGTCTGAAAAGAGTGAAGTATTTGAGAGTTAACTCCAGCTATTATTGTTTAACCTCAGCATTTATTTCAGAAGTTCCAGTCAGCAGGTCACAGGTGTAAGATTAACTTGTGTGCAGATCATTATCCCAGTGACTTGTAGGACATGTGATACGTTTTCTTATTTTAGTTCAGCCTTCACATTATCGAATAGGAACAATAGAAATGACATGTAAGCTGATTTGGGTAAAAGTATATTGGTATATATATCTAAATATGAAAATAAATCCAATTTTCTGAGACCCCTTCCCCCCCAAATGTATTGGTATTGAGTTTGTTGGAAGTAAGTTTGGGTTTTTTTATTTTAAAAAAGGAAAAAAAAAAATCCTATTTTACAGGCTTGGGTTGAATGACTGCTGTTAATTATTTACCAACTAGTCTAGGGAGTGGTGTGCTGTATCTCAAGAGTATTTAGCCAAGTGTTGTATTGTTGATTTTCCTCTTATTACTAGTGTATGGAGCCCTGGTGGCGCAGTGGTTAAGAGCTCGACTGCTAACCAAAAGGTTGGCAGTTCGAATCCACCAGCTGATCCTTGAAAATCCTATGGGGCTGTTCTCTGTCCTATAGGGTCGCTAGAGTTGGAATCAACTTGATGGCAACAGGTTTTTTTTTTTTCATTTACTAATGTAAACCCTTAAATTTTCTAGACTGGAAGAATAATCAGAAATCCTGGTGGCGTAGTGGTTAAGTGCTATGGCTGCTAACCAAAAGGTCAGCAGTTCAAATCCACCAGGAGCTCCTTGGAAACTCTATGGGGCAGCTCTATTCTGTCCTTCAGGGTCGCTATGAGTCGGAACTGACTCGACGGCAACGGTACGGAACAATAATCAACTTTATTCCATTAAGTATTGCTGTATTCTTGAATGCCTTTTAATGGTCACAGACTATTAAGGACAAAATCAAAGGAACTCTAAATGCCACAACTAAATTTGGATTATTGCGTTTGAATCATTAGCTTATTTTAAGAATGTATCTTATCACTTCCTTTGTTGTTATAGTTGATTAATTTGTCTCAAAGTTTTAGTTCTTCCTCCTGGCAGAAAAAAAAAAATTAATATCATGGGGAAGGATTTTTCTCCTTTTTGTCCAGTTGATGGCTACTGGCTACTGGCTCATGGTCTTTCCTTATACTACCTGGAGACAGAGTTTCATAACTTTTCTTTCTGTAGTGTGACACGTAAATATCATGTGGCTTTCACCTAGCCACATTCAATGGAAAGGACCTGGGCTCAGTGTCCTCACCCATGAGGCGGGTGACACCTTCCGTGGTTTGTGGTAAACAGCAGACTATACACACACAGGCATTGCCCTTGTCTGAGAACAATGAACAAACAGTTCATTCAGAAAGTTGTAGCTTGTCCACACTGGTTCCTGGCTGGGGCGGACGCAACTGTTTGCAGAGGAGACAGCTTTACTGAAGGAATTAAAGCTTTTCTTTCATTATACTTATCTGGCCTTTTTGTGTTTGCTCAATTTCTGATAACAGAGGTATAGTAGGAAGTATCCCATTGTTATTTCTTCTAGACTTTGAAGTACTGCATTTTTTCCCCCAACCCATCTTAGAATAGGAATTGAAGTTGATAGTGTCACATTGCAGTAAAAGCAGGGACTCTGGAGTCCGCTTCCCTGAGTTCAAGTCCTGCCTCTGCCATTTATTGCCTATGCAACTACGGCCAGTTTACTTCTCTGTCATCTCTCCCATCCGCAGTGGGGATAACAGTGGTACACCAATGTGTAGGGTTGCTGGAGGTTAAATAGCTGAACATGCAAAGGGTTTATAACAGCGTCTAGACCTGGTAAGTGCTGTGAATGTATTAGCTCTTTTAAGAAGTTACTGATTTTAAGTGCTTGCATATACATCCAAAATGAGCATATGGTGGGCACTGGTCTGTCTGCTTGATGAGGCTTTAGCCTCTTGGGTCTAGGGGATTCTGTTACTGGTTACCTTGAAGTTTATTTGTTCATTACAGGACAGCCATGCTTTTCGCCCCAAGTCCTTTAACAGCTTCTGTCCATGAGATGCAGCGAATCTGTTGTTTCTTTGGCTGTGATAGTTCGTTACCTTCTCTGGGATATCTCTGTCAGTGGTTGCCCCGTCTTCCTTCTTGTATTTCCAAGAAAGGCAATGGCAAGAATTGAACTTTGATGATACATTTCTTATCTTGTAGTTCATCTTAGAGGGACAGAAGCACTTATATTATGGTAGCAGCTCCAGGTCGAGTTAAAAACAGTGAAGCAATTTTAGATGTTTCTGTCCAAGTGAACTTTGTGACTCATGCCTGGTTTTCAGGAAGTAAGCACTTTTACTGACTTTGGCTCTGGACAGGACACGTGACTCTTCTCATCCTCATTTAAGGCTTGGTTATTGGAGTTCAGCGTTGTTTGAACCATTCTTACCAACTTCTCCTTTAATGTGGTTCACTGAAGTTCATAATTACGTAGCTTTTCCTCCTGCTTTTAGAGAGGAGAGAAGGAGGGAGGAGAAGGAAGCAGAAGCTTTTCTTGGGAGTCTGACCCCCTTCACATGAATGTTGGCGAAACTTTATTCTTGTTGGCTCCCTAACTGGTGGGACTTGTGAAAATGGAGGCCAACAGCCTGAAGTCCAGTGGACATGGACTAAATTTATCATTTAACTTCTCGATGGGAAGTGGTGTGTCCTTGCCCTTTGGCTAACTTTCAAGAGAGAAAGGAAAGCCATATCTCTAAGTAATCTGAGAAAACAAAGCTTCCCATGCACCAATTTCCCTCTTTCTGGGACTAACAGAAAAGCTGTGGTCAGATGCTCAGACATACTTACCAAGGGCAGTACTGCTTGGGAAACCTTGTGCTAAGTGTTGCGTGTGGGGTACGTTGCTTTATGGCTGGCTGTTCATAAAAAGTTAACTTTCAGCACAAGGCGTTTTATGGAGGGGCCCAAAACTGTAGAACCAGAGGAGTGCAGAGGGAGACTGGAGCATACGATACAGAGTCCAGAGAACTGGGTTCCAATTCCATTACTTATTGGCCTTGAGATCTTAGCCTTGAGATCTTGGAGGCATTTTTCCAAGCCTCCATTTCTAGATCAGTAAAAACAAGAAGGGATAAGACTTTTGAGAGTAGTTGCAGGCTGTTTTATGAATTAGCTCCACTTAAGTGTTAGCTGTTAGCTTTTGAAACTTAACTTGTACTCCTCATTCTTGTAAGAAGTAATTCTGAGAACTGTGCTCTATGCTAAGGGTGAATAGAATCTATGTCAAGCCTGCCCTCTGAGAACGTAACAGTCTGCGTCTGCCCTGTTCCAAACGGTAGCTGCATGTGGCTGGTGAACACTTGAAATGTGGCTAGTTCAAGTTGAAATGTGCTCTAAATGCAAAATGCATACCTGATTTCAAAGTGCTAGTCCAAAAAAAAAGTTAAAATGTCTCAGTATTTTTATATTGATTATATGTTGAGATGATAATATATTTTTAGTATTTTGGGTTAAATAAAATATTAAAATTAATATCACCATTTTAAACATCTTTAATATGGCTACCAGAAAACTTAAAGTTACCTGTGTCGCTTTGCATATCTGTTGGATGGTGCTGGCCAATAGGTAATAATAACAATAAAAAACCAAAAACCCCTTGTCATTGAGTTGGTTCTGCCTATAGCAACACCGGAGACCCTGGTGGCATAGGGGTTAAGTGTTACGGTGGCTAACTGAAGGGTTGGCAGTTCAAATCCACCAGGTGTTCCTTGGAAACTCTATGGGGCGGTTCTACTGTGTCCTATAGGGTTGCTATGAGTTGGAATCGACTCGACAGCACTGGGTTTGGTTTTTTTTTTTTTTTTTATAGCAACCCTATAGGACAGAGTAGAACTGCCCCATAGGGTTTCCAAGGAGCACCTGGTAGATTCAAACTGCTGACATTTGATTAGCAGGTGAGCTTTTAATCACTGCACAACCAAACCAAAAAAACCAAACCCACTGCCGTCGAGTCAATTCCGACTAATAGCGACCCTATAGGACAGAGTAGAACTGCCCCTTAGAGCTTCCAAGGAGCGCCTGGCAGATTCGAACTGCTGACCTTTTTGTTAGCAGACATAGCACTTAACCACTATGCCAAACAACCAGGGCTCCAATAATAACAATAGAAACCATTTAGTGAGCATGGACTGTATCCTTACTTTTCAAAAGGCTTGAGGGCTAAGTGTAAAACCTATTTTATAGTTTAGGAAACTAAAAAATGATGGAGCCAGGGTACCCAAGTGTGTCTGACCTCAAAGCTTGCACTGCTTCCTGTTTGTGATATATAATGGATTCACTTGTTTTTTTGGGTCTCTGTTGTAAGAGGGACAACGGAAGCATCTGACTACTCCACCATCTTGGCCTGGCCTCTGCTTCCTGTTTGTGAATGAGTGAGTGAGTGAATGAATGCATGGGGCTGTGAGTAAGGGCTGATTATTTCAGACACAAGTTGTCAGAGAAGGTGCGATGTCAGCCGGATCACAGAGGTTGAGGAGGATCAGGAGTGGGGGAAAGCATTTTGATGAGAAAATGACAACACGAAGATGCGGGTGAGGAAGGGCTCATTTTGGGGAGTGGTGGAAGGGGCCAGTGGTGGGGGCTTTGGATGCCAGACCAGTGACACTGACCTTGTCCTTGAGGTGGTGGAGAGCAGGCAATGCTTTCTTAAGAAATTGTGGTGAAATGTGTATAGCAGGACATTTGCCGTTTCGGCCGTTTTTACGGGTACAGTTCAGTGATGTCAGTTATGTTGTGCAACCGTCGCTGCTATCCATTTCCAACTTTCTCATCATTTTGAGCAGAAACTTAGTACCCCTTAAGCAATACTCCCCATTTCCCCTTTCCATCCACCTCTGGTAACCACCAGTAGACATTGGTCTCTGTACATCTGCCTAGTCCAGAGATTTCATCTAAGTGTGATCACACCTTATATCCTTTTGATTCTGGCTTCTTTTACTCAGCATTGTGTTTTCAAGGCTCATCCATAACGTGGCCTGTGTCAGAACTTCATTACCTCGATGGCTAAATCATGCTGAACTCGTTGTGTACGCCACATTTTGTTTATCCGTTCCTATGTTGTTGGGTAAAAGAGCGAGTGATATGGTGACAGAGATGTTTGACGACGAATTTCTCAGCACAGTCCAGAATGCACTGAAGGTGGGGAGGAGCATTGGGCACAGCGCCATGGCAGTGGTCTCTGTGTAGGTTAAGTGAGGGCGTAGCACCGAGGTAGAGAATGAGAATGGAAAGATAGAGAAAGGAGCTGTAGGGTGGGCCAGTGAGGGAGGCGGGGAGGAGGGTCAGAGATGCCTCTGGGATTTGAGCCTGGTTGAGGGGACTGAGTACAGACATAGGGGCTCGGGGAGAGGAGCCGGTGTTGTGACAGTACTGTGGTGGTAGGACGTCCAGCAGGGATTGGCTGGTGACCACGAGCAGCGCAGGACTGCCATGTGGTGAGGGGACAGGCTGCAGGTTGGGTTCTCATCTGGCTGCAGAGCAGGATTACTGGGATTTATGGTGCTGGCATCCAAGCCCAACCCCCTAGAGATTCAGATTTCCCTGCTCTGAGGCGGAGCCTGGGTACCAGGATTTTTTTAAAGGTCCCCTGGATTTTCTGCTGGTCAGCCACAGTTAACCATCACTGACATAGGTGATGGCAGCAGACGGGAAGAGGGGTGGACTTTTCATCGCAGAAGGTTTAGAAGGTGTTTGTTTCCTGAGAGGGCTGTAACAAGTCACTACAGACTTGGCGGCTTAAAACAATATCATTTATTCTCTCACAGCCCTGGAGGCTAGATGTCTGAAATCTGTCTGGGCCGTGCTCTGTCCAGGGGCTCTAGGAGAGAATGCGTTCCTTGCCTCTTCCAGCTTCTGGTGGTTCTCGGTGTTCGTTGACTCTGGTTCTTGGTGTTCCTTGACTTTGAGTCCGCGTTACTCCATTCTCTGCCCCTGTGGTACATCGCCTCCTCCCTTCTGCTTGTCTTCTCTCTGTGTCTCTGCTGAGGACACTTGCACTGGATTTAGGGCTCACCACGAGAAACCCTGGTGGTGTAGTAGTTAAGAGCTATGGCTGCTAACCAAAAGGTTGGCAGTTTGAATCCACCAGGCGCCTTGGAAACCCTATGGGGCAGTTCTACTCTGTCAGATAGGGTCGCTAGGAGTCGGAATTGACTCCATGGCAGCGGGTTTGGTTTTGGTTTTGGTTTTGGTTTTAGGATAGTCCACGATGTTCCGAGATATATATTCTGTTGTTTGTTTTAGAAATTGTGTTTCCTGTATTTATTGTCGAGTTGTTGAAAACCTGGCAGGAAAGGACTTGTAAATTTATGGTAACATACAATTTTTTGGAGTCTGCACTTTATTTTGAAGGCTCAGAAACCCTGGTGGTGCAGTGGTTAAGAGTTTAGCTGCTAACCAAAGGTCGGCAGTTCAAATCCACCAGGCGCTCCTTGGGAACCCTATGAGGCAGTTCTACTCTGTCCTGTGAGGTCACTATGAGTCAGAATTGACTGGACAGCAATGGGTTTTTTATTGTAAGGAAGCCACAGAAAAGTATTCTGCAGGAGATTTTCACCATAGGATCTGTATTTAGAAAAAGAAATAGTAAGGCCAATAAGGAGGGCAGAAAAGGGATCCTTAATGATGAAGTAAAAAGTATGGGTCAAACTGGTACTTCTAGTTTTTTGGAAAACATCTTTCAAAGCACTTCCTTCCTGTTGCATTCTCTCACTCCTCAGTGGGGAAAAGTAGTTTGGCTAAAGGGTGGGATTTCCTGCTGAACGCAATGCAGGGTGCTAGTTAAGAGTCAGAAAGCATGACCCAGTTGTGGGGCACTGAGAAATACCAGCAGGGATAGTGTTTGATGGGCTTTGTTGCCTTTTCATTGCATTGTGGGAAGTCCTTGTTGGGCCGGGTTACGTCCTCAGTGCATTTTGGGAAGACCTTGATGGGTTGTGTTGCCTTCTCAGTGCATTGTGGGAAAGGCCTTGATGGGCCAGATTGCCTTCCCAGTGCATTGTTGGAAGTCATCGATGGGCTGTGTTGCCTTCCCAGTACATTGTGTGTAGTCCTTGATGGGCTTTGTGGCCTTCCCAGTGCATTGTGGGAAAGCCCTGGTGAAGTCCAGCATCATGGAGTCCCTGCCTCCGTGAAACACACCTGGGCCGGCTACTGCAGGCAGCTCCTCTCTGCACTCTCTATTTATGGAGGGAATCAAGGCTTCCAGGGAGACAGACTGCTGAGACAGTCCTACACCTCTCTCTGGGGAACCTCAGTTTTAAAATCAGCCATTTTCCTCAGGAGGCATTTTCTCAGAAACAGATGAGTACTTAAAAGATATCTTTAGTGGTGACAGTCTTTCCCTGTTAATTTACTAAAATTGTGTTTGAAAAGTAGGTTCTCAGATCAAGTACCATTGGGGGCACAGAAGTAATCTTGCATACTTGGTTCTTCCCTTTGCACATTCTGGGGGAGGGCAGTTACGTCAGGCTGGGCACAGCACTGGCACCCAGATAGCCCCGGTCATGCCATCCACCTGGGGAGACTTGTGGCCCCTTTTTCTTATTGCACTAAAAGAGCCTTAAAAGTCTGCTCTTTGAAGACATTCCTAGGGGTCACTTGTTTTCACCAACGTTCTCTAACCAGGCTCATTACCGGAGAGTTTAAAAATGCATACACAGATGGAAATGGTCAATGTCTTGCTGTGGAGGTGGTTACACGACTGTCAAAACTCACCAAACTGCACAAAATGGAACTAAAGTTATCTTTCTGTAGTATTTCCAGTGCTGTAGCTAGCACCTGAAAGCATTGGAAAAGGTTTTTACTAAAAAAAAAAAAAAAAAATGAATCTCTCCGAAGGGCTGTATGTTCCAGCCTGCTGTCAACTGAGATACACAAAGCCTCTCTGTGTTGGTGGTTGTATTTCTGCATGTGCTTTGAAGTTTTTAGTTGTTTCCATCTCTGGTTCTGTTCACCTGGGTTTAATTTTTCTTCACCTTGTCACATTGGTGTTTTTATGAGCTTCCTTCCAGTGGGCTCTCAGGACCATGCAGGGCAGATAACTCATTTTAAAAGTACCTCTTCCCTTCAGTGTTTGCGTTGAAATTTCTGGGTTGATCTTCCTTCTCAACTAAAATGAAAATAGGAAGCCTTCTGATTCTCACATTTTACTAACTGCCTTTTTATTTCTCCTTTTCACTGGTAAGGTTGGTGATCTTCAGCTCTGCCTGCACAGTACATTCACTTGGGGAACTTTTAAAGTAACGCTGATACCCAGACCCTGCCTCTAGATCCTAATTCAGATGGCCTGGTGCAGCAGTTAAGCACTTGGCTGCAAACCAAAAGGGTGGCAGTTTGAACCCACCCAACTGCTCCACGGGAGAAGGACCTGGTGATCTGTTCCTGTAAAGATGACATCCAAGAAAACCCTGTGGGGCCGTTCTGCTCTGGGTCGCCATGAGTTGGATTGCTTCCGCGGCACCTGACAGCAACCATCTATCTCTGCAACTGGAGCTCTTGATGTGGTACCTCAAGAGGGGTGGTTTGCTAATGAAACTCCCAGAAAAGCAAGAAAGAGGTTGGCCTCTGTGTTTTGTTCATTAGAGTTGAAGGGTAGCCAAAAAAAACCAAACCAAACCTGTTGTGGTCGAGTCGATTCCGACTCATAGCGACCCTATAGAACACAGTAGAACTGCCCTGTAGGGTTTCTAAGGACCAGCTGCCAACCTTTTGGTTAGCAGCCGAGCTCTTATTAACCACTGTGCAACCAGGACTGTGTGGCAGGGTAGAGACAGGCTTTTTCTCTGGGCAGAATGAGCTATGTCAAGACACCATAGGCCTCCTTCCTCAGCTTCTGGGGGTGGTTAAAGTGCAGAGTACCTGGATGACCTGGAGTAGGTGTTCTTGAATCTGAGTCCCACCCCTTGCTGTGTGTCTGTGGGCCAGTCCTTTCACCTTTCTTTGCCTGTTTCATCCTCTGTATAATGTGGGAGGGGGACTGCCCACTTCATGTGGTTGCTGGGAAGTCTGCGTGAGTTTAACAAATCCTAAGGCTTCACTATGAGTCGGAATTGACTCAACGGCAACCGGTTTGGAAGTTTTGTTTTTTAAGACTTACCAAAGGAGCCCTGGTGGAGCAGCGGTTAAAGCGTGCAGCCGATAACTGAAAAGTTGGCAGTTCAAACCCACCAGCTGCTCCATGGGAGAAAGGATATGGCAGTCTGCTTCTGTAAAGATTTACAGCCTTGGAAACCCTATGGGGGCAGTTCTACTCTGTCCTTTAGGGTCGCTATGACTTGGAATTGACTCATCAGCAACGGGTTTGGGTAAGACTTACCAGGCTTTCTTCTCATCACTCATTCAGTATTTCCTGTGCCTGATACTGGCATGTGATTATGGAGATTAAGATCTCATTTCCTGTTATAAACTACCAGTTGGTAATGCTGGGTTTCAACTCCTTCTTTTACATTGGGAGAATTTAAACTACACACGGTGAATGGAATTAGCTTTCTGGGTGAACTCATACAATTGAGTTTCTTGATCTGTGAATCTGAAACTGGACCTTGGACTCTCTGAAGCCTGTTGGGACCTGGAGCAAGGGGCCCTGTCTGCAGTGGTCAGCTGACCTCCCTCTCTTTAGTTGCCTTTAACGCACCAGTAAACATCCCAGCCAGTTATACTGCTTATCAGTAGATTTGTTCAAAGAAGTCCCTGATCAGATATTGGAGGCCTTATTACAGGTTACATTTTTTCTTAACTTCTTGTTCGGTGCTATGGAGTCAACTCAGATTACTAGGACCTTGAGTATAACAGAAATGTTGACCGGTCTTGCACTGCCCTCACGATAGTAGGTATGCTTGAGCCGGCTGTTGCAGCCACTGTGTCAGTCCACTCCTTGAGGGTCTTCTTTTTCGCTGACCCTTTACTTTACCAAGCGTGATGTCCTTCTCCAGGGATTGGTCCCTCCTGATAACATGCCCAAAGTAAATGACAAAGTACATGAGATGAAATCTTGCCATCCTTGCTTCTAAGGGGCATTCTGGTCGTACTTCTTCCAAGACAGGTTTGTTCATTCTTCTGGCAGTCCGTGATGTATTTAATATTCTTTGCCAACACCATAATTCAGATTCATCAATTCTTCAGTCTTCCTTTTTCATTGTCCAGCTTTTGCGTGCATATGAGGTGATTGAAAAGAGCGTTGGATCAGGCACACCATACCCATCAAAATGACATCTTTGCTTTTTAAGATTTTAAAGAGTTTTTTTTGCAGCGGATTTGCCCAGTGCAATACATTGTTTGATTTCTTGACTGCTGGTTCCATGGGCGTTGATTGTGGATCCAAGTAAGATGAAATCCTTGACAACTTCCATCTTTTCTCCATTTATGGTGGTTTTGTGAGGATTTTTGTTTTCTTTATGTTGAGTTGTAATCCACACTGAAGGCTGTAGGCTTTGGTCTTCATCAGTAAGTGCTTCAGGTCTTCTTCACTTTCAGCAAGCAAGGTTATGTCATCTGCATATTGCAGGTTGTTAATGAGTCTTCCTGCAATCCTGATGTCGTGTTCTTCTTCATATAGTCTAACTTCTTGGGTTACTTCTCAGCATACAGATTAAATAGGTATGGTGAAAGGATACAACCCTGATGCATGCCTTTTATGATTTTAAACCATGTAATATCCCCTTTTTCTGTTCTAATGACTGCCTCTTGAACTTTCTGTAACTACTAGGGATAAATTACAGCCTATGTTTAAATTGTGTTGGATACACAAAGCTTAACAGATCACATCTTGATTTGCTTCACAGACAAGTCATAATTCCTGGATGAGTTCTAACCTAGATACCCAGATGCCCTGGCTAATCACAGTTCCTCCCATTGGTACACAGCTCTGTAGATGGTCCTCAGAAATGAAGAGCTGCCCAGAGGCCACTGCCTGGAGGCTGAAGGAGGGAGTAAGATCAGAGAGGTGGCTGGCACCCTTGCTTCTGCTCCTTCGGATTAAGTACTTTTCTTCTTGGGTCTTGATGATAAGCTATATAGCAGCAGAACCCACACTGGTAGTAGCCCAAGCTTGGGAAACCTGGCTTTATTGACCTAGACCCTTGGCTGCATCAGTTGAACCTGAACCAACTTGTAATTTTTCTCTTTTCCACTGAAGAAGGGAACACGTGCCTCTCAGTCCTGGTTTTGGGTCAACCTGGTGCTCTTGACACTCACAGAATTGGACCACGATGCTGTTTATTTCTCCAAGTATTGATTTGTTTCCAAGTAAACGAAACTGCTAGACTTCCTAGAGAGTCTCAGCTTTGGAACTGGTCTTTAGGAACCCAAGTTGGGGGAGAAAGTCTAGAGAGATAGAAATACCTGCTCCAGCTACAGTGGGAAGGGACTTTTGAGATACCCAGTTCAAACCTATTCATTTAGACAAGGAAATCAACACTTTGAAGGTAGAGTGAACAAATACTTACAGCAAGTTAGTATCAGGTTGGCATCTGAGTGGTACAGATGGTTAAGTGCTTGGTGCTAACTGTAAAGTTGGCAGTTCGAACCTACCCAGAGGCACCTTGGAAGAAAGGCCTGGCAATCTGCTTACAAAAGGTATTAGCCAGGAAAACCCTATGGAGTGCAGATGTACTCTGCATCACATGGGGGTCACCGTGAGTTGAATCGACTTGAAGGCAACTGGTTTGGTATGGTTTGGTTTTTAGGAGCTGGTTGCCTGACTTCATAGCATAGCTCAGTGTGTGTTCACAAAATACTGGAAAACTTATTAGAAAACCTTGGCTCCAGATACGCTGTGCATTTGGCAAAGCAAATGGAAAAAGGTCAAGTCTTATTGACTTACCACTTTATCTTCATTGTTATTATTACTTTCTTTCTGATGCTGGAAAATACCAGGGCTCTCACTTAAATTCAATTAGGCTTAAATTCAGAACTTCTGTTCCCTGTAGGGCTAGTCCATCTAGTTCGTGGACAATATCCTCATTTTTATGCAGCCTGAATATCCTATTAACAATTCTAAGGGCTATAGATTATATTTAAAATAGTATTTAAGAATTTCAAGTATGAAAACTGCTTAATCATCCATTCTTTCATGAGGGTGACTGCCTTTAATTTGTTTCCATTGGTTAATGGTTAGATACAGATTATGTGAGTTGAATAGCAATCCTTATTACTGTATTTCCTGGCTAGCTTTTGGGATTCTTGAGTTCTGACTTTAGTTATTTTTATCTTTCTTTTTTGTATATTATTAACGTTTACTTTTTTAGATTTTTTAAAAGAAAACCAGGCATTTTTATCTGAGAAGGAGAAGTATTTTAGCCACGGGCATTAACACAGTTCCCCTTTTGTCCTGAGTGAACTATGTAACGGAGGCTTGAAAAAATTCTTCCAGGGTAACTGGAATGCTACTTCTCATTTTCCCTTGGCCGCTCTCTTGTGAAATATGGAGAGTAGGCGCTGATAACATTTTTAGCTGTTGGAAAGCCTCATGATGCTTGGTTTGCTATATATGGCATTAGTATGTCTGAAAGAACTCAGCGGTAATTGCGGAAGAGAATTTTTCTTTCTCTCTCTCCTTTTTTTTTTTTTTAACTAAAGCCTGTTATTGCTACGTTGTTTTTAAAAGCTCCTTGATCGTCATCTCAAATAGGGGTACATGAAGAGGTGGAAGAATACTTGGTATCTGCCTGCTGGTATACAGTTTAATTTGGCTGGAAACCGATAATTAGATAAACTGGCCCACAACTAATCCTTTATAGGTGTGTCCAAGGGCACAAATGTTCTTCAGCTCTTGGATTCCAGAGCACAGACTGCTTACCAACCGAGTGGCTCTGCAGCCTGAACTGAAGCAGTCTCCAGGCTGGCTGTTCCCTGAAGTGGGAGGGAACCCTGATAACAGTTAACCTGCCTCCTAACTCTTTGACCTTCAGAATTGCTGCGGGGGTGCATACCTAAGCCACTCCGCTTGGCTCTTAACTGCAAGGTTGATGGTTCAAACCCACCAGCCTCTACGAGGGAGAAAAATGTGACAGTCTGCTTCTGTAAAGAGTTACAGCCTTGGAAACCCTATGAGGCAGTTCTACTCTGTCCTATAGGGTCACTGTGAGTCAGAATAGACTCGATGGCAACAGTTTGTCATCAATCTTCTCCTGGTCTAGGAGCTTCTCCGTGTAGGAGCCCTTGGTCCAAAGGATGTGCTCTGCTCCTGGCACTGCTTTCTTGTTGGTACGAGGTCCCCCTGTCTCTCTGCTTGCTTCTTTTTTATATCTCAAAGGAGATTGACTCAGGATACAACCTAATCTTATAGACTGTGTTCTGCCTCATTAACATAACTCTAATCCTGCTTCATTAACATCATAGAGGTTAGCGTTAACACATAGGAAAATCACATCAGATGACAAAATGGTGGACAGTCACACAATACTGGAACTCATGGCCTAGCCAAGTTGACACACCTTTTTTGGGGACACAGTTCAATCCATGACAGGGGTAAGAAAACATCCAGAGACTGGGGAGGCAGAGTCGGCCGTGCAGTATTGCATGTATGGTGTCTTACAGCTTGGGTGTAAGTGGAATTGCTTATTTTCCATAGCTTGCTCTTAAAGAGATGAAGAGATAAGTTTCCTGCTGTGGGTGTGTGCTGTGTAGCCCTAACTCGTTTCTGAGCTTCTCTGAGCAGTTTTACCCCCCTTGAGGCCCCTGTTCTAGGAGGCCCGTGACGGTGGGTTGACATGGCCAGGCTGCTGGACGTGTCTCGTGGGCCTCAGCTACAGTCTTTGAGGCCGAGCACGAGCCTAGCTCTGCAGGAGCTGTGGGCACCTGCGTGAAAATGCAGACTTGCTTGGTGCCAGTTCAGAAGGACTACGCTGCTTAGACGTGCGTAGGCTGGGCCATCAAGATCTGCGGTGGTAGGTATTTTATTTAGAATCTTAAAAAAAAAGTAGGAACCAGCAGCACGACCTTTCATTTGACACAAAAGCAGGACGTAGGGTGCTTTCTTTGCTCTCGTTTGCTTGATTAGTTTTTGTGAACATTGCTTCCAGTTGCAATGGGACTAGACTCTCCTGTAGTAGAAAGGGTTCTGCACTTTGATTCAGGCAGCCTGGGTTCCTCTGCCGACTTCTAACTAGAAGGAGGGACTGTGGGTTAGTCACCTCTTTTTTCTAGTATTGTTTTCTTCCTCTCACCCAGCTGTAGCCACACGTGGGCTTCATGCTTTCCCCAGCCTTTTCCCTGGCAGAGCTGTCCCGTAGCAGTGGTCGATGGGCACCTTCTGAGATGTAACCAAGCATCTTCTTTTCTTTCTTCTCCCCACCAGGGAGGGAGCAGTTCCACGGGCTGGGCTCCATGTACTGCCGAGGAGCAGGAGCCATTATCCTTACCTACGACGTCAGTCACCTGCAGAGCCTGGTGGAGCTGGAGGACAGGTTCCTGGGCCTGACGGACACGGCCAACACCGACTGCCTCTTCGCCATTGTGGGAAACAAGGTGGACCTCACCGAGGACGGGGCCGCCGAGGACCAAGAGAAGGAGGAAGGCAGCTCCGGGGGGGCCGCTGGCAGCTGTGTCTCGGCCAAGGTGCCCAAGCAGGTGAAGCTGGAAGATGCAGTGGCACTTTACAAAAAGATTCTGAAGTACAAAATGCTGGATGAGAAGGACGTGCCAGCTGCTGAGAAAATGTGCTTTGAGACCAGTGCCAAAACTGGGTACAACGTGGACCACCTGTTCGAAACCTTGTTTGATATGGTTGTGCCGATGATTTTACGACAGAGAGCCGAGGGCCCGGTGCAGACTGTGGACATAAGCAGTTATAACAAGCAGCCCAAACCGATGAAGTCTGGGTGCTGTGCCTGACTCTCAGAGGGGCTCCCTGACGTCTGGCTTGCACATATGGTAGGTAAGGAGCGTGGGTTGCGCGATGGTCAGAAGGAAGCAGAGAAAATCAGAGGAAGATTTTATCGAGCAATACGTGAAGGAGAATCTGAATGGAAGTGACAGCTGTTCACTAAGAGGAGATCAATGCCAGCAGTCTCCTTAGTCTACCCTGGGTGTGTTAGGTGCTGGAGAATCAAATCAATCATCTATTAAAGCCAGCCTGCAGAACAAGGACCTTGACCTTCTCTCCTAACCCGATGCTCTGTGATGGACTCGCCTGTCCTCTCATTTCCTGGACTCCGACGTCTCTCTTCCTCCTTCGCGCAGATGGGAACTTTGCTGCGTGTATCTGACCTGACAAGGCACGCTCAGCCGCTGTCACGTTATACGATTTTTATGTCTGATGTTCCCAGTCATTTCTCTTCACTGTGATTTATTTTGGGTCCTGCCATTTGGTACTTGTGTTTTTATGCGTTGCCGTGGTGATTCTATACATGTTAATTTATACGAAATCAGGAATAACTGTTTTTATATCTGTTGCTGCAGTGTGAGCTACACACATTATTAAAATGATTTTGGGAAAAATCTTGGTGTTGATGTTTTATTGATTCAGGCTTTCTTCATACCTTCATTGGACTCCTTGTTGGGTAGAGCTCAGGAGATGGCATCAAGCTTGATACTCTTTCTTAAAAAAAAAACTAGACCAAACCCATGGCTGTCGAGTTGATTCTGACTTAAAACAACTCTATAGGACAGAGTAGAACTGCCCCATAAGGTTTCTAAGGAGCAGCTGGTGGATTCAAATTGCCAGCCTTTTGGTTAACAGCCAGACTCTTAACCACTGCCCCACCAGGGCTCCCTCTCTTTAAAAACAACATCAAATCCGTACAAATGCGACAATATTTACATTGATCCATCTGCCTGATTGTCTTTATGACCTTGAATTCCAGTAATAGTAGCAGAACCGAGAGACCTCTTTCTGCTGAAGTCTGTTCGAGGTCAGTCTTGCAGTACTGGAACTGGGTGGGCTGCTTTGTGGGTGAAAATGCCAAAGCAGAGAAGTTGTGAAACAACCATTTTTGTTTTCTTAGAAGTTCAATTGAAAGGCTAGAGTTGGGGCCCTTTGTTGGGAAAAGATGGCAAAGTTAGGCAAAAGGCTAGTGGACAGAACAGTATTTCCTGGGTTGTTTTATTGGGGTATAGGTAGGGTCGCCATAGAGGAGCCCTGGTGGTGCAGTGGTTAAATACTTCACTGCTAACCAAAAGGCCGGCAGTTCAAACCCACCAGCTGCTCTGCAGGAGAAACATGTGACAGTCTGCTTCCATAAAAATTTATAGCATCGGAAACCCTATGGGGCAGTTACTTCTACTGTGTCCTGTAGGGTCGCTGTGAGTCGGAATCGACTCCACGACAGTGAGCTTTTGGGATCACCATGAGTTGGAATCAACTTGATGGCAACAGGTTTTTTTTTTTTTTTTTGGTTTTCAATACTTTTGTGGAATACCCGTGCTCTCCAGTTACTGGGCTGCCAAAGGCCTAACTCTCCTGCTTCTACAAAGGAAGTATTTTTCAGTTCAGTGACTGACAGCCCTGTCTGTAAGATGAACTCTGACGCAGCCTGCTGTTTGGGATGGGAGCTTGTAAATGACTGACAGCCCTGTCTGTGAGATGAACTCTGACGCAGCCTGCTGTTTGGGATGGGAGCTTGTCAATGACTGACAGCCCTGTCTGTGAGATGAACTCTGACGCAGCCTGCTGTTTGGGATGGGAGCTTGTCAGTGACTGACAGCCCTGTCTGTGAGATGAACTCTGACGCAGCCTGCTGTTGGGATGGGAGCTTGTCAGTGACTGACAGCCCTGTCTGTGAGATGAACTCTGACGCAGCCTGCTGTTTGGGATGGGAGCTTGTCAGTGACTGACAGCCCTGTCTGTGAGATGAACTCTGACGCAGCCTGCTGTTTGTGATGGGAGCTTGTCAGTGACTGACAGCCCTGTCTGTGAGATGAACTCTGACGCAGCCTGCTGTTTGGGATGGGAGCTTGTCAGTGACTGACAGCCCTGTCTGTGAGATGAACTCTGACGCAGCCTGCTGTTTGGGATGGGAGCTTGTCAGTGACTGACAGCCCTGACTGTGAGATGAACTCTGACGCAGCCTGCTGTTTGTGATGGGAGCTTGTCAGTGACTGACAGCCCTGTCTGTGAGATGAACTCTGACGCAGCCTGCTGTTTGGGATGGGAGCTTGTCAGTGACTGACAGCCCTGTCTGTGAGATGAACTCTGACGCAGCCTGCTGTTTGGGATGGGAGCTTGTCAGTGACTGACAGCCCTGTCTGTGAGATGAACTCTGACGCAGCCTGCTGTTTGGGATGGGAGCTTGTCAGTGACTGACAGCCCTGTCTGTGAGATGAACTCTGACGCAGCCTGCTGTTTGTGATGGGAGCTTGTCAGTGAAGGTGCCCCATTACCGAAGCAGGACCTTGAGATCTAAAACTTTACTTTTGAAGCAACAGCCCACTCAAAAGTGAAAATGGGTCCCTTTGGCGGATTCCTTTTCCCTGATTTGACTTAACTTGCCATAATATGAGAAGAAGTTATATTTATTTTCCTTAGAGTGCTTCTTTGCTGGCGACACATCTAGGAAGTGACATCTACCAAGAAAGACCTTGGAATCTTTAAAGGTGATAGAGGGAGAAAAAGAACAGAGTCACAGAAAATTATTTTTTGTGGTTCACGCTTGAAGGCAGAGGTGGGCTAAATGAATTCTCAAGGCTCTTTCCTGCCCTAATATTCCTTGATTCTACTTACTATTTGCTGTGAGCACCTGACAGCTTGTTTCCTAAAGTGGCCACATTCTGGGTGATTGGTACCCATGGATGCTATGTTGTTCACCTCCACGTAAGCATTTTCACCCTTTATTCGTTGCTCTAAAAATATGCTTAGTACTGAAGTCACCCCTGAGGTTCACCCTTCAGCCAAAGATTAAACAGGCCCATAAAAAAAAAAAATAAAATACGTGTAGCTCAAATATATATATGAGACTAAATGGGCATGTCAGCACAGGGTCAAGGAAGAGAGGGCAGAAGGAAGGAAGAGAAGGAAAGCTGGATGAATGGGAATGGGGAACCCAAGGTTGAGAACGGGAGAGTGTTGACACTTCGCAGGGTTGGCAACCAATGTCACAAAACAATATGTGTATTAACTGTTTAATGAGAAATTAATTTGCTCTATAAACCTTCATCTAAAACACAGTAAAAAAAAGTTAAAAAAAACAAAACTTCATTGTGGGTTCCTGTCATGGATTGAATTGTGCCCCCAAAAAATGTGTGTCAATTTGGCTAGTCCGTAATCTCCAGTATTGTTTGGTTGTGCACCATTTTGTCATCAGATGTTATTTTCCTGTGTTGTAAATCCTACCTCTATGATGTTAATGAGATGGGATTAGTGGCTATTATTTTAATGAGTCAGGACTCAATCTACAAGATTAGATTGTGTTTTAAGTCAATCTCTTTTGAGATGTAAAAGAGAGAAGCGATTGGAGAGACATGGGGACCTCATATACCACCAAGAAACAAGAGCCGGGAGAATACTGCATCCTTTGGACCGGGGGTCCCTGCGCTGAGAATCTCCTTGACCGGGGAAGATTGATGACAGGGAGCTTTCCCCAGAGCTGACAGAGAGAGAAAGCCTTCTCCTAGAGCTGGCTTCCAACCTACTGAGTTCGGACTTCTAACGTACTAGGCTGTGAGAGAATAAAATCCTCTTTGTTAAAGCCATCCACTTGGGTATTTCTGTTATAGCAGCACTAGATAACTAAGACAGTCCTTTTACACCAGCATCCCTGAGCCTCGTTAGCTCTTGGCTGGGTATTCAGCCCTACCGTCTCTCCTATACCAGCAGCTTCTACCTGCTCTTTCGTCTGCTGGGGTGAGGGGCTGAGTAATTCAGCAGATGGCCATGAAACAGCGACTCTTGTCAATACTGCCCGGTGCTGTGCTGTTAGGAAAGCTAAAACGGTGGTTGGTGACATCGGCCCCCTGGCACCTCCATGTTCTGGTTGTGTCTCCAAGTGGATTTCAAATCCCAGCCTTGACTCCTTGCACGTGAGCCAGGTTCTTTGATCAGAGTCTGCTGGTCTTGATCTCACGTGACCCTGGTTCCTGACCCTTTTCAGCTTTTGAGAAGCTTCAGATTTCTCAGTTGGTGAACACACTATTGGAGCTAATGCAGATTCCTCTGTTCAGTGTCTGTTTGAGCTACCTGTAAAAACATTGCCGTTGAGTTGACTTTGACTCATAGCCACCCTACAGGACAGAGCAGAACTGGTTTCCAAGGCTGTAATCTCTAGGGAAGCAGACTGCCAAATCTTTCCTCTGCTGAGTGGCTGGTAGGTTCGAACCGCTGACCTTTTGGTTAGCAGCAGTTAACCACTGCTCGACCAGGGTGCCCTTCTTTCTCTTTATACAAATGCAGGGATGGTAAGACCAGCTACAGTGCGGGGTTAAAACTTCTGTAAATGGTCTCGAAGCCTGTCTTAGTTAACTAGAGCTGCTATAACAGAAATACTACAAATGGGTGGCTTTAACGAACAGAATCCTATCTTCTCATAGTCTAGGAGGCTAGAAGCCTGCATTCGGGGCGCCAGCTCTCGGAGAAGGCTTTCTCTGCTCTGGGAGAAGGTCCTCGTCCCTTTCAGCTTCTCCTCCTTAGTCCCTTGTTGATCTCCGTGTGGCATCAGTCTTTCTCCGTTTGTGCTTCCTTCCCTTTGCGCTTAATCTTCTCTTTTATATCTCAGAAGTGATTGGTTTAAGACACACTACACTCATATGACCTCATTAACACTACAGAGAAATGCCTATTCCCAAGTAGGATGACATCTGCAGGGATAAAAAACCCGTTGCTGTCGAGTTGATTCTGACCCTATAGGACAAAGTAGAACTGCCCCCATGGGGCTTCCAAGGAGTGGCTGGTGGATTCGAACTGCTGACCTTCTGGTTAGCAGCTGAGCTCTTAACCACTGCGCTGCCAGGGCTGCAGATAAGGGTAAGAATTTACAGCACATAGTTTTTGGGGGATACAACTTGATCTGTAACAGAGGCCATTGCTGCAACATTTCTCAGCTGTGCTCGAGTGTCCTTGTTGTTGCTCTGACTCATGCAACCCTATAGGACTGAGTAGAACTGACCCATAGGGTGTACTAGGCTGTAATCTTTATGAGAGCAGATCACCAGGTCTTTTCTCCCTAGGAGTGGCTGGTGGGTTTGAACTGCCGACCTTGTGGTTAGCAACTGAGTGCTTAACCATTGCACCACTAAAAAAAACTAGTGTCCTAAAAAAAAGAAAAAACCCACTGCGGTGGAGTTGATTCTGACTCATAGCTATCCTAAAGGACAGAGTAGAACTGCCCCACAGAGTTTCCGAGGAATGCCTGGGGGATTCGAACTGCCGACCTTTTGGTTAGCAGCCGTAGCTCTTAACCACTACGCCACCAGGGTTTCCAAGTGTCCTTAAATCTGTAGCCGTCAAGTTGATTCCGACGCATAGCGACCTTATAGGACGGAGTAGAACTGCCCCATAGGGTTTCCAAGGAGTGCCTGGGGGATTCGAACTGCCAACCTTTAGGTTAGTAGCCACAGCTCCCAACCACTGTGCCACCAGGGTTTCCAAGCATCCTTAGGAGGATTCCAAAAACCAAAGCAAACCCAGTGCCGTCGAGTTGATTCCGATTAGGAGGATTAAGAAACTTATTTTCTCAATAACATTATGTCATTTGATATTTCCTGGTGTTCTGGATGCGTCATACTTGGCGCTGGCTTCGGGGGCTTTTGGGGCTGGATATGTCATAATTGGACGTTGTGAGTACTATCTCCCCCTTTTCACGAGCTCCTGGGCCTGGTTTTTCTTTAAAAATATAACTGTGTCATTTCGGAACCTGGCTTCCTGGCTTGAACAGAGCCGCCTGCTCTGCCAGTAAACTTGGCCAGTAAATCACCTTACGCTAATATTTGTCAGCCACTTCACCTCATGGGTCCACGAGGGTTTCCTTAGAGCAGAGGTTCAGCCTGGAGCTCAACACCTGTGTAATTAACAGATGGGAACATGAGAAATGTAACTGAGCATGTGCCTCGCCTTCGTGCTCCTGGGTGAACTTAGTTATAAAAAAACAAACTACACCTGTTGTCGTCAAGTCGATTCCGACTCATGGTGACCCTTTAGGACAGAGTAGAACTGCCCCATACAGTTTCCAAGGAGCGCCTGGTGAATTCAAACTCCTGACCTGTTTAGCAGCCGTAGCTCTTAACCACTATGCCAGCAGCGTTTCCAACTTAGCTATGCAGAGCACTTACTAAACACATTGCCGTCAAGTCGATTCCGACTCATAGAGACCCTATAGGACAGAGTAGAACTACCCTATAGGGTTTCCAAGGAGTGGCTGCTGGATTCGAACTGCCAATCTTTTGGTTAGTAGCTGAGCTCTTAACCACTGCACCACCAGGGCTCGACAGCCTTTATTAAAGAAAAAGAAATTTTCTTAAGGGGTGACAACTTGCTTTGAAAAGGGCAAGCCCTTGAATTCAGAGACCCTGCATTCTGAGTGCCAGCTGTGTGGTCTCCTGGAGCATTTGGAGGATCTTGAAGTCAAAATTTACTCCAGCTGTGGGTGGTGGCGCCGGGGATGGTGCTGGCCTTTCTGTGACTAGGCAAGAGGTTGGCCCATTATCTCCATATCCCTCTTACCTGGCCTTATGTCACACCACCTTTATTTTTTGGTGGTTTCTGTCTGTATCATGAAGTTACCTTCGATCCTTTCCACTTCTCAGAGTTAGAGCTTTTAAACCTGCGTTGCCAGATTGGGCAGAGCCGGGGAGTGAAGTGGAACAACTTGTGTAATGCCGAGCCTGCGCAAACGTGGGCCAGCCTGGAGCTGGTCTCTGTTAGGGATTGAATTGTGTCCCCAGAAAGGTGCGTTGAAGTCCCGACCTGACCATGTTTGGAAATAAGGTTTTTCTTTTGTTGTATCGGGGGTCCCTGGGTGGCACAGTGGTTAAGTGCTCAGCTGCTAACTGAAGGGTTAGCGGTTTGAAGCTACCCAGAGGCACCTCGTAAGAAAGGCCTGGTGATCCATTTAAGATCACATCCATTGAAAATGGTGTGAAGCTTACTTCTACTCTGATTCACGGCGTCATCGGTGGAATCAACTCGACAGCAGCTGGTTTGGTTTTTGTTATGTTAAAGATAGGGTGGGTCCTAAGCCCAATCCTTCTGAGTGTTGCCTTATAAAACCAAAAAAACCCAAACCTGTTGCCATCGAGTTGATTCTGACTCATAGCGACCCTATAGGGCAGAGTAGAACTGCCCTATAGGGTTTCCAAGGAATGGCTGGTGGGTTCAAACTGCTGACCTTTTAGTTAGCAGGTGAGCTCTTAACCACTGTGCCACCAGGGCTCTGATGTCTTATAAAGGGGAGTACAGTCACAGAGATACACAGTCACATGGGCGAAGGTGCCACGTGAGGATCCATCCACAAGCCAAGGAGCACCAGGAAGCACCGGGGCGGCTAGAAGCTGAAAGATAGGAGGAAAGGTCTTGTCCTAGAGCCGGCACACAGAGAGAGCCTAGCCCTGCTGATGCCCTGAATTCTGACTTCTATCCTCCAGGAGTGCAGGAAAGTAAAATTTTCTTTCCAAAAGCCACCCGTTTGCAGTATTGTTGTTATGGCCTCACTCCCTCCCCCTCCCCCCAAAAAACCAAACAAACCCCTTGCTACCTAGTGGATTCCGACTCATAGCGACCCTATAGGACAGAGTAGAACTGCCCCATAGGGTTTTCAAGGCTGCGATCTTTATGGGAGCAGACTGCCACATCTTTCTCCGGCGGAGTGGCTGGTGGGTTCCAACTGTGCAATTTTGGTTAGCAGCTGAGCACTTAACCACTGTGCCACCAGGACTTCTCATCCTTTTGTGTCTTTTCTGGAAGCTGTAGAGTATTATCTTTCTCACTGGGCTGAGGCCACCTCATTCAAAGGTTTACAGTGCATCTTTACAGTGCTGCTCAGATCAAAGGATTTCATGTGGTCATTCTGTGTCATTCCGTGTTCCTCTCTTCCCTTTGTGTTTACCTCAGAGTCTCTGGTTCACATCCCAGGGATGAGGGTCTAGAGGGAACCTCAAGGATTTGAGGAACTGAGGCCGAGGAATGAATAGATGTGCCCCTTCATCAGGGGCAGAAATGAGACAGGGACACTGAATCTGACTCCAAGTCCAGTGCCTTATCTATGCTCTGCCACTTCTGTTTTTGTTTATTGGTGGCCTCTCTTTTCTTACAGTTTAAATGTGGGTATGATCTGACAGTCTCCTTATCATCAAAACAAACAAACAACTTAAACCCGTTGCCTTCTACTTAATTCCGACTCATAGCGACCCTGTAGGACAGAGTAGAACTGCCCCATAGGGTTTCCAAAGCTGTAATCTTTATGGAAGCAGACTGCCACATCTTTCTCCAAGCGCTGGTGGATTCGAGCTTCTGACCTTTCAGTTAGCAGCAAGCACTTTAACCCCTGCATCACCAGGGCTCCATGAAAGAAATTCAAGAAGACCTAAATAAATGGGAGGAAACCCTGGTGGCGTAGTGGTTAAGTGCTACAGCTGCTAACCAAAGGGTCGGCAGCACTCCGCTAAGCACTCCTTGGAAACTCTACGGGGCAGCTCTACTCTGTCCTATAGGGTCACCATGAGTCAGAATTGACTCGACGGCACTGGGTTTGTTTGTTTGTTTGTTGTTGTTGTTGTTAAATGAGAAGACATTCCATGTTCATGGACTTAATATTGTGTAGATGTCAATATTGCCCAAAGTGATCTACAGATTCAATGCCATCCCTGTCATAATTCCAACAATGCTTTTTTACAGAAATAGAAAATATGATCCCCAAATTCATATGGAATTGCAACCCGGAAAGCCAAACCCATTGCCATCTAGTCGAGTCTGACTCGTAGAGACTCTATCGGACAGAGTAGAACTGCCATATAGGGTTTCAAAGGCAGTAAAGCTTTATGTAAGAAGACTGCTACATCTTTCTTCCAAGGAGCTGCTGGTGGGTTCAAACCACCAACCCTTCTGTTAGCAGCCAAGCACTTACTTAACCACTGTGCCACCCAGAGGGCTGTGGCGGTGGAAGATGCTCAGGAGGTGGGCTTCAGCTGACTGGGGTTGTAATCCTGTCTCTGCCACTTACTAGTTGTTACTTAAACTGTTAACAAGTTACTTAATTCCCACAGTCACAGGTTTTCTCAGGTATGAAGTGATGATACGTTGTTGTTAGATGCTGTTGAGTCAGTTCTGACTCATGGTGACCCCATGTACCATGCAACAAAATAATGACCTGTCCTGTGCCATCGTCACAATTGTTGCTATGTTTGAACCCATTGTTTGTTACAGCCACTGTGTCAATCCATCTCATTGAGGGCCTTTCTTTTTTTCGCTGACCCTCTACCTTACCAAGCATGGTGTCCTTCTCCAGGGACTGATCCCTCCTGATAACATGTCCAAAGTACATAAGACGCAGTCTCACCGTTCTCTCTTCCAGGCAGCATTCTGGCTGTACTTCTTCCAAGACAGATCTGTTCGTTTGTCTGGCAGTCCATGGTATGTGCAATATTCTTCACCAACACCACAATTCAAAGACATCAATCCTTCTTCAGTCTTCCTTATTTATTGTTTCCCTTTTACATGCATATGAGGTGATTGAAAATACCATGGCTTAGATCAGGGGCAGCTTAGCACTCAAGGTGACATCTTTGCTTTGTAATACTTTTAAAGAGGTCTTTTGCAGTAGATTTGCCCAGTGCAATGTGTCATTTGATTTCCTGACTACTGTTTCCATGAGTGTTGATTGTGAATCCAAGTAAAATGAAATTCTTGACAACTTCAACATTTTCTTCATTTATCATGATGTTGCTTATTGGCCCAGTTGTGAGGGCTTCTGTGTTCTTTATGTTGAGGTATAATCCATGCTGAAGGCTGAAGTCTTTGATATTCATCAGTAAGCGCTTCAAGTCCTCTTCACTTTCAGCAAGCAAGGTTGTGTTATCTGCATAACACAGGTTGTTAACGAGTCTTCCTCCAATCCTGATGCCCCGTTGTTCTTCATATAGTCCAGCTCTTGGATTATTTGCTCAGCATATAGATTAAATAAGATTAAAGGATACAACCCTGATGCACACCTTTCCTTACTTTAAACCACACAGTATCCCCTTGTTCTTTTCAAACAACTGCCTCTTGGTCTATGTACAGTGTTCTGGCATTCCCATTCTTTGCACAATTATTCGTAATTTGTTATTATCCACACAGTTGAGTGCCTTTGCATAGTCAATAAGGCACAGGTAAACACCTTTCTGGTATTCTGCTTTCAGCCAAGATCCATCTGACATCAGTAACGACATCCCGTTCTGAATCCGGCTTGAGTTTCTGGCAGTTCCCTGTTGTTGTACTGCTGCATCTGCTTTTGAATGATCTTCAGCAAAATTTTACTTGTGTGTGATATTAATGATATTATTCGATAATTTCTGCATTCTATTGGATCAACTTTCTTTGAAATGAACAAAATTTCGGATCTCTTCCAGTCCGTTGGCCAGGTAGCTGTCTTCCAAATTTGTCGGCACAGGTGAGTGAGCACCTCCAGCACTGCATCCGCATGTTGAAACATTTTACTTGGTATTCCTTCAATTTGTGGAGCCTTGTTTTTTGCCGATGCCTTCAGAGCAGCTTGGACTTCTTCCTTCAATACTATTGATTCTTGATCATATGCTACCTCCTGAAATGGTTGAACGTCGATCAATTCTTTTTGGTAGATTGGTGATATAGTGTGTGTTATGGATTGAGTTGTGTCCCCCATAAATGTGTGTCAACTTGACTAGGCCATGAGTCCCCGTATCTTGTGGTTGTCCTCCATTTTGTGATCTGATGTGATCATCCCTTGTGCTGTCAATCCTAACCTCTATGATGTTAATGAGGCAGGATTAGAGGCAGTTATGTTGATGAGGCAGAACTTAATGTACAGGATTAGCTTTTTTGAGTTAATCTCTTTTGAGATATAAAAGAGAGAAGTGAGCATACCGCCAAGAAGGAAGTGCCAGGAGTGGAGCACGTCTTTAGAACCTGGGGTTCCTGTGATGAGAAGCTCCTAGACCAGGGGAAGATTGATGACAAGGACCTTCCTCCAGAACCGACAGAGAAAGCGTTCCCCGGGAGCTGGCGCCCCAGATTTGAACTTCTAGCCTCCTAGACTGTGAGAGAATAAATTTGTTTGTTAAAGCCATCCCCTTGTGGTATTTCTGTTATAGCAGCACTAGATAACCAAGACAGCTGTAAAGGGTTATTGTGAGAAGTGGAGATGATGTCTGTGTATATACATAACCCATAGTGTGCAGCCGTCGGCACATGGCGGGCCCACAGTGAATACTGTTCCTGTTGTATTAGATGCTTTTATAGGTGACATCTTTGCTTTTTAATACTTTAAAGAGGTCTTTTGCAGTAGATTTGCCCAATGCAATATGTCATTTGATTTCCTGACTGCTGCTTCCAGGAGTGTTGATTGTGAATCCAAGTAAAATGAAATTCTTGACAACTTCAACATTTTCTTCATTTATCGTGATGTTGCTTATTGGTCCAGTTGTGAGGACTTTTGTGTTCTTTATGTTGAGGTGTAACCCACACTGAAGGCTGAAGTCTTTGATCTTCATCAGTAAGTGCTTCAATTCCTGTAGATGCAGGCAGAGCGCCCACCTGCCTAGATTGTCTCTTTCATTTGCTCTTCGTGGTGACGGCCTGAAGTTCTCATTATGACAGTCAGACCTCAGAGGGTCTCAGAGGGTGGGGGACAGAGTGAAGGAGGGGACTGGAGCACTGGTCGTACCCATCCTGGAGCACCCCCTCCATTTCCAGGAGGAGCCAACACCACGCAAAACAAGAGCGGAGGGGGTGGGGGCTGGGGAGGGCAGGGAGCGGGCAGGCCCTGCTGGTGCGTTTTTCTCCCTTTACGGTTCTGTACAATTTTCGGTTTAGTCCTGAATCAAGCACTGCAGAAGCAGAAGGGCTGGTGGGACAAACACAACTACACAATGGATTTTTCCTCCCAAGGGACAGGAAGCCAGCAGGTCCCGGTGCTGGGCACAGTGCCCTTTTGGCCCCTGTGGTGACTCCCTGGACAACAAGCTGCTGTCCCCATCTTGAGGAAGAGAGCTCTGGGAAGCTGAATACCTCATGGCTGGTCCCACAGTCAGGGGCAGTTTGGGGATCTGACCTGACTTCAGTGCCCAGTTCTGTTTGTTGTACTGTTTGTTCTCTTATAAAGGTGCCCAGGACAGATCACCCAGCAAGCAAGGTGCGCATGGGCTTAATTGTGTTTACCTACTAGCCTGTAATGCACAATGTCACATGGGTTTTGCCACTTGTGAAACCCACGTGAAATCTGAAACGCGCGTGAAATGAGGTACTACCATTAGTAGGTAAACGCAATCAAGCCTGTGTGTACTTGCTTACTGTAAACCTGTGTATAAAAAAACTGGTTAATCTGTCCCTGAAAGGTGTGTTTGGTTGCTTAGGCTTCTAACCAGCAGACAACAATTGTTCCAAGAGAAATTGGACTCTCCCTTCATTTTATTCCTCAATCCATTTTGTTTTCCATTTAAAAATTTACTGGAGGCCAAGAAAGCAGGCTCTTGCATCGGTAATTTCTAGGTCATGGGCTGCAGCATCTGGCATTAAACAGTGTGGCTCATGCCTGCTCCCTGTCAAGGCAGCTGGGAGGCCTGTGAAACGGCCATTTGTATCTCCACGACGTACAAGTGTGTCTCCAGTGGACCCTTTCAGCCCTCCTCATTCTGTCTCACTCTCAGGTGGCCTCCAATGGCTTGTTTACTAGCCTCTCCGTGGCGTGGGGACCATGGGAGCCCAGTAGCTGAGGGCGACTCCTCACGGTGAGTGGGCAGTGTGGGAGACCCCAGCAGAGAGACTTCATAGTCTGAATGCAAGCATTCCTTTTCCAGCAACCCTGCAGATAACACTGGCTCTTCGTAGTGGAGAAGCAGGAATGAATCAGCTCAAGGCAGGAGCTCGGGCGCCACCCCACAGAGAAGCTGGACCTTGTCCTGTTTAGGATCCAGTGGGCGTTGCAGAAATGACTATGATTGTAGAGCTAGGTTATCCTCTAGCTTCCAAGGCTGCCTCTACCCCAGGCCACCCTTTCTTCTTGAACCTTGGCTCAGGAAGGGAGGCAGAACTTCCTTGAGTGACTCCTACTGCCTGCACTTGCAAGGCTCTTCAGAGAGTCAGCCTGCAGGTAGGGAAGGGGTGTCAGGGAGTTGCTGGGGTGTACTTCCAGCTAGAGAGGATAATGGCCTCTCCGTACCCCTCCTGTGTGGCATTGCAGCTGTAGCCTCTTGTCTCTAGCTTGGGTGCACTCCATCCTTCAAAAAAAAAACGATTAAGAAGTCAGTATGTGCAACTTAAAATGTCATTTAGATTCCTGGACTAGATGGTACATGGTAGTGACCCCCAGGTTTTGAGGATTCAGAGCTGATTTATTGAAAGTGCCTGACACGCAGTCAGGGCTCAGTTAAATGGTAGCTATTTTTTGGAAGTCGGCATAGGTTTTGGAGGAAGTCTATAGATTTGGGCTTGAATCCTTGCTAATTTAACTGATTGTATAACTTGGGGCAAGTTAACTTAACCTCTCTGTGTGAAATCTCCTTCCTTATAAAATGGGACACACCATAACTACCTCACACTTGTTGTTAGTTGTTGCTGTCAGGTCAATTCCAACTCACGACGACACCATGTGTGCAGAGTAGAACTTGCTTCACTGGGTTTTCAAGCCTGTGACCTTTCAGAAGCAGATCACCAGGCCTGTTTCCCAAGGTGCCTCTGGGTGGGTTCAAACCACCAACCTTTTGGCTAGTAGTTCAGCGCTTAACCATTTGCAGAAGCAAATAAAATATGCCCTGTGAATGCACGTAGCAGAGTCCGGAACACAGAAAGCCCTTCACGAAATGATAGTTCCCTTCCATCTGCAATTTCACCAGCTAAAAGATGGTGCTGTGTTAAGGTAGCTGAACTTGGTGGCGAAACGGCCAGAAAGCAATTCTTTCCCTGCCTTAAGGGCTCCACCCTCTACAGTAGCTTATAGATGCCTTTAGTTTGGCAACTTTCTCCGATCCTCTCGTTGTTTAGCTCTCATGAGGTGAGCTTGGCCTTCATTCCATTTTTCTATGCACCATTTGCTTGGGTTTGGTCTGCTGACTCAAGACCATCCTTGCATGTCAACTTTACCCTTTCCTTCCATGTCTAGAATGTCATGAAATGCATTTTCAAAATTTACTTTCATTACTCCCACAGTCTATTCTGAATAGCTCTTCTCTACTTGAACCCATTCAAAAAATTCCCAAATGGCAGGGATTCTTTCAACTCCTTCTCTGGCCCAGGACATGATATAAAACTAACGTGAGTATATCCATGCTGTGTGCCGCCTGAAGCATGTTCACATGGAGTAGCTGATTTCTCTTAACACCACTGTGAAGTACAGATGCTTTGTTTCATTTTACCTTGAGGCCCTGAGAGCTGAAGAAATGTGCTCAGAGCGTCCTCATCACCTTGTTTTTCTCTGGTAGTTTAAAGGTTAAATGTAGCTTCCCAGGAGTTGCTATCTTTATTTGTGTACCCTCTACCCACCCCCTTGGGATGGCATTTCCTCCAGCTTAATGTGCATTCTGTCATCAGAGGGGGTGCTGAAAGTCCTTTCGGGATGCGGTTGGGAGGCAGAAGTGATTCTAATTTCAAGGCATCCTCTCTCTGGAAACTATGGGACACTGCTAATGGGACATTTAGCTTTCTAGGCAGGTTATTCCTGGCACAGAGAAACTAGACCAGAAAATCTCTCTCATGCTGTATGCAAGGAACCATGAAGGACAGAGCTTGAAATTTCAAGGTTTAGGTCTAACGATCTGATTCAAGAGTAAGACATCTAGACCCATTATGCCTGGGCAGATCATGGGCTCCTTTGCATAAACAGATATTGGGGTTATGAAATACTAGTTTGTATTTGGTTTATGTTTTATTGTCTACATTTTTTAATCCTATTATGTTCTGAGACTGTGATCTTATTTTTCTCTTCTTACTTATTTTAGGAATCCTGGTGGCACAGTGGTTAAGAGCTCAGCTGCTAACCAAAAGGTCGGCAGTTTGAATCCATCAGCTGTGCCTTGGAAATCCATGGGGTAGTTCTAACTCTGTCCTATAGGATCGCCATGAGTCAGAATTGACTTGATGGCAATGGGTTTATTTTTATTTTAATTTCTGTAGGTCCAAGATTCTAAACTTTTTAAAAAATTTTTATTGTGGTTTACGTGAAAGTTTACAAATCAAATCAGCCTCTCATATAAAAATTTATATACACCTTGCTATATACTACTAATTGCTCTCCACCTAATGAGACAGTACACTCCTTCCCTCCACTCTCTCCTTTCATGTCCATTTGGCTAGCTTCTGACCCCCTCTGCCCTCTCATTTCCCCTTCAGATAGGAGATGCCCACATAGTCTCATGTGTCTACTTGATCCAAGAAGCTCACTCTTTACCAGTATCATATTCTATCCTGTAGTCCAGTCCAAACCCTGTCTGAAGAGTTGGCTTTGGGAATGGTTCCTGCCTTGGGCTAACAGGAGGTCTGGGGTCCATGACCTCCGGGGTCCTTCTAGTTTCAGGCTATTAAGTCTGGTCTTCTTACGAGAATTTGGGGTCTGCATCCCACTGCTGTCCTGCTCCCTCAGGGGTTCTCTGTTGTGTTCCCTGTCTAAATTCTTTTTATGTTTAATACTGGGCAGCTGACTCTGAAGTGTGACCCACACACAGGTTTAGGTTCGATAACCTAAGCCTATGCTGCTATAACAGAAATACCACACGTGGGTGGCTTTAAAGGACAGAAATCTGTCTCCTCACAGTTTACCAGTACCAGATGCCATCAAGTTGATCCTCACCTGTGGCGACCCAGTGTGTGCAGAGTAGAAGCGTGTTTCATAGGGTTTTCAGGACTGTCACCTTTTAGAAGCAGATCACCCGATTTCCTTCCAAGGTGCCTCTGGGTAGGTTGGTTTGAATCGCCAGCCTCATGGTTAGTAGTCAAGCACTTAACTCTCTGTGGCACCCAGGGACTCCTCTCACAGCTTGGAAGGCTGGATGTCCAAATTCAGGGCACCAGAGCTAGGGGAAGGCTCTCTATTGGCTCTGTGGGTCTCAGCTTCTGGAGACCTGGCTTTTCTAGGTTCCTTGGTGGTCTTCATGTGGCGTCTATCTTGCCTGTGTTTGTGCTTGCCTCTGAGTCTAATCTTCTCTTTTTATAACTCAGAAGCAATTAGGTTTAAGGCCCACCCTACACTGATAGGAAACCCTGGTGGCCCAGTGGTTAAGAGCAACGGCTGCTAACCAAAAGGTCAGGAGTTTGAGTCCACCAGGCACTCCTTGGAAACTCTATGGGGCAGTTCTACTCTGTCCTGTAGGGTCTTTATGAGTCGGAACCGACTTCACGGCAATTGGTTTTGGGTTCTACACTAATATGGCCTCATTAACATAAAAAGAGTACCCTATTTGCAATCAGGATTACATCCCCAGGTAGAAACCAAAACCAAACCTGTTGCCGTAGAGGCCTGTAAGACAGACTAGAACTGCCCCAAGGAGCAGCTAGTGGATTTGAACTGCCGACCTTTTGGTTAGCAGCCGTAGCTCTTAACCACTACACCACCAGGGCTCCTCCACAGGTATAGTGGCTGGGATTCTAACACACACACACACACACACATTGGAGGGGGTGCAATTCAGTGCATAACAGAAGCCAAGCAGAGATGTTCAGCACTGTCACATGCTGTGAGTACCTTCTTGGTAGTGGGGACGGGAGCCTGGAATAAAGAGTTGTCTCAATAAGCATCTCAGAGAGTTGCTCTGCGGGACATCTTTCTGGCCTGGTTTCACATCCTCTTCCCCCACCTTTCTGCGCCAGCTGTTGCTGTGTCAGCTAGCTGCGTGCAGGTGTAGTCCGACAGGTACGGGGTAGACCTTGTTTTGGGCGTACCTGGCTTCTCTGCGACCACCTGGAATGGCAGCAGGTGCCTGCTCAGCCATGCTGGTGGACAGGTACATCTGGCAGTGTGAGAGAATGAGCACCCTTGGGGCAACCCCTGACCACTGGGGACAGGAGCTAGTGGATAAATACATTCTTCCCTATACCGACCCTGGTGGCACAGTGGTTAAGAGCTTGGCTGCTAAGCAAAAGGTTGGCAGTTTGAATCCATCAGCTGCTCCTTAGAAACCCTGTGGGATAATTCTACTCTGCCATACAGGGTCACTATGGGTTGGAATAGACTCGATGGCAATGGGCTTTGAGTCCCCATTCCAGTTCCCTAGAATCACTTCCCCAAATGAACTTCCTGTGCAGACATCCTTGTCCAAGTCTGTTTTTGGGGGAAATGCAAGCCAAGATAGTTGCTAATCAATTTTAAGTATAATTAAAAGGCAGAATACTTAATTCATTATGTGGACTTTTTTTTTTTTAAGAAAAAATATAATATGAGATTGACTATTAACAGGTAAAAATAAAATTTGGTGCATTGGACTTCAAAAGAAATCAAAGGCGGAAACACACCTTCGAGACTGTTTCAGCACTGAGATTTGCATCTTAAGGAGTTACGTTGGAACTAACTGGATTTCTTTGGATGTTTGTGTGGTACACACCACCCAAATTCAAATCGTGATGCTTGTGGTGTGTTCTGTAAACATTAATGAATGATAACACAGAGTTCTCTGAGAAATGAAAGGCAATACAAGTCAACAGACTTGGGTTCAGGTCAAGAGACTTGAAGTCCAGTCTATTGGAACTCAAAACAACAGCCTTAAAACTTGCACAAAGTACTTGGCCTGGGATGAAGTGTAAGCTAGAGGCAGGTGTGACCAAAACTGGAGCAGAAGTGAGTTTGGCATCAGAAAAAAGGACCCCATTCAAAGTATACCAGCACGGCGCCGAGCTTTACCCAAGGCTCACAAGCCCAGATGCAGTGCCTGGTGTCAGTCTGAGCAAATTTTGTCTACAAATGAGAAAATTAGTCAACGAGTTAGGGTTTAAAAAGGTTCAAAACCAAGTTTTATTTTGTGGTAGTTAGACAAGGATAGAGTAATCATAAAAATACAACTAAAAAAAAATCATGTATATATGGAGGGTAAAATCTTCCAGATAACTTGGGGCAGTAGAAAATCACTGCTGACTTTACAAAGTTTATCTTCAAGTTGCGCTGTTGGGAACAGACTAGCTTTAAAGATTGCCATTTCTCTGTGAGTTCTGCCAAATCCCACGCTCTGGCAGGATGTGGGAGGATGGGGGGAAGAATGATAGTTGGTGTGTGAAGATCAGGTAGGTACTTTTTAAAAATAAGAAACCCACTTGGCCCTCCTGAGGGGCTGAGGACAACTCACAGCCACAGAGAGTGGACTGAGAAGAGGATTTGAGAGAAAATAGGGCTGTTATAATGTTGGGTAGAAAAAAGGGCGAGACCCACCATCCACAGGAGACTCCCAGGAGCCCATTGGGCATTAGGGTGTCCCAGGCTGCGAGCTTTGATCGCTGCCGTCTTGTTTGTACCACTCCATGAAAATAAAGTGAGTTGTCTGTGGCACTGGAAAGTACAGTGACTATATAGGTAAAGACTGAGTAGCTAGTATACTTAGTGGTGTGATCATCTAGTATGACCTGATTGGGAGTGCTTGACCTGTTATTGGTTATCTATTTTGAGGGTTCAGGGGGTCACGCAGAGGCAGGGCTTCATTCTGGAGGCAAGTTACAGTGGCCAGAGCCTGTTACAGGAGCAAAGTGGCTATTGGTGTAAATGCTGGTGCTGAATTCCTTTGGTAGACTTTATTGTTTTTTTTTTTTATATTTTTAAAGAAAAAAAGAATCAATTTTGGGGTCAGCATCTGAGGTATTATGTTAAGAATAAGCACCAAAATGGACCTTCCCGACGCGAATGTCGACTTTAGCAGACAGCACTCTCTGGTCTCCCTCCCGGGCCGAGCATCACAGGTTCTTCGAGCACACCTGGCATCGGCTGATGTGTGTCCGGATGAGCCGGTCACAGGTTCTTCATGCACACCTGGCAACGGCTGATGTGTGTCCGGATGAGCCCGGCTTTGAGGGTGTCGGCCGACGGGGAGCCCTGGAAGTTCTGCTCGGGGATGGTGGTGAGCCAGAAGCTGTACTTGTTGGCGTAGTAGTGGCAGGTGCCGCGGGCCCCGTTGCATTCGATGAAAGGTGTGGCCCGGAAGTCCTCCAGACAGCTGCCCGGAGACACCAGCGACTGTCCGCCACCTTCATCCCCTGCGGCTGTGTGCTGGGTGGAGGGGAGGAGACAGAGCAGGTGTGTAAGTGCAGACAACTGCGGACAGCCCAGAGGTGTCACGTTACCATCTGCTTTCTGCTGTTTTTAACTGAGCAAATGGCCAGAATCTATGTCAATACAGACCCAACTGCGAACAGCCCAAAGGTAAAGGAGTATCCTCTGCTTTTCTTCTTCTTTTTCACTGAACAAACCGTGACCATCTCTCTGTGTCAGGACAGACCCACCTGCAACGTGCTATTTCATGCACAGTGTTCAGAAATAGGGGCTTTGCTAAATCAGTCATGGTACATGTTCAGGAGAAGAACGACCCAGGGCATTTGAGTGTGCTGGGCAGGTGTTTGTTGACATAAATAGATGTTCACGGTGTGTCGTTAAGTAAAAACTACAGCAACAACAAAAGCAAATCATAATCAGCAGATAAACTACATTTTGGTTTTTTAAAAAAAACTACCCACTCATATATATTCATGGAAAAAAATCTGGCAGCCTTGATACCAAAATGTAAACCATTTTTTTTTTAAACAAACAAAAAATTGGCTCTCTGTCAGCATCTGAGGTGATAAGTTAAAAACAGGCACCACAGTGAACACTTCGTGCCCTCCTGCGTGAGTGTTTATGGATACGTAATGAAGTATGAGCGGTTTTCATTACTTTTAAAATCTCTCTTTGCTGGTTTTTCTACAAGAACATGTTTTACTTCTTTAATCTTGTTTTTCAATCAGAGGGCTGTTAAATAAGCCATTTGAGGTAACTGAAGTCTTACTTAGCTGTAGGCTAAGAGGCTGGGTGAGGTGCCTGAGGGAAGACAGAAACCTGGAATCACGAAGAGCAATTATTAAACCACCTCTTTCTTTTGGGGGAGGGGAGGGAGAGTATTTTACTAAACAATTTTTTTAAGCTGTTTGTTGTTGTTGTTGTTGTTAGGTGCCCTTGAGTTGATTTCCGACTCAGAGCAACCCCACAGGGCTTTCTAGACTGTAATCTTTATGGGAGCAGATTGCCGAGTCTTTCTCCCATGGAGTGACTGGGTGGGTTTAAACCCCCAACATTTTGGTTAGCAGCTTGAGTGCTTAACATTGCATCTCCAGGGCTCTCCCTCTCCTTCTTTTGGCCATTTTTAAATTTGACTTCCTTTCAATTTCGTAATACTTTGTAGGGATGGCAGTCCTGTCCACCTTGTGGGCCTCTGAGCTTGGCCCCTCAACATACACCCCTTTCTCCTGGCCTTGGGACTCACAGCAGCTAATGTCTTATATTCTATATTCTATAAGAGAATCACCTTGACAAGTGGCTGAACCCTGAGAAGCGACCTGGAGCACTTTCACAGTGTGGTCCAGTGTGGACTTCATGGTAGCCTGAATCTTAAAAGGAAAAGCTGACACTGTGGCTGGCTAGATGGTCACAGTCGCCATAGTCCAGTTTGGAGAGAGGTCACTTTCTGCACGTGGCAGCACCTGCTGGCTGGCTGCTGACCACCTGTCGGCCACCTGTCTGTCTCCAGGAACTCAGCCCTTTGTCCGCAGCCCCTGCCTGGCTCTCCTGGGGAACGGAGAAAGCTCAACCCATGAGCCCACACATGCTAGCGGAGAGGGAAAGGGTGAGCAAGGGAAAAGGTGGATCTCAGCACAGCTTCCCTGGCTCCTGAATTCCTGCCGTGGACTTGTGAGCAGCTATGTCTTCTCCTTCCCAAAGTCCGCTCTCTTCATGCTATAATGCCAGCACTCCCTAAGCTCTAAGATTCACACCCTACCCTGGAAGAGTGGATGGAAGGGCATGTAATCCGCTGACGAGACACACCACAAGCCTTCTTTGGGTTTTGGTCCTTGCCTCCTAACCAGAACGACAGGCACAGAGATTAAACAGTTCAACAGATCAGCTCACTTATCTGTCCTGAATGCCACCAGGGAATTTGTCTGTGGTTCTTAGAAGTCAGGGTGTCAGGGTGTCTCTGCTCCATCCGCCCTGACTCCCTGCTGTATTAGCAAGGCTAGAGGACTCTGTGGCCATCCTATCACCCACGCCTTCTGTGGAATGTCACGTCCCAGGCTTGCTCGGGTTATCGGACATTTAAGCAGAGGATAATATGTGCAAATCCTATTACCCTGCTTTAATGATATTAATTTGAAATGTAGTTGCCAATGAAAGAAGGGACTTCTCTGGCCTTTTTGGGGGACTGTGTAATCAGGCTTCATGGGGAGAAGGCTCATTTCTTTTTGAGTTTAACAATGGGAGTTAAAAAAAAAAGAAAAGAAACCAAAAGATTGCTTCTTCCATTACACAGGGACACTAAGGTTACTGTGAAACTCCGTAGGACCCCTCAAAAGTCACTGTGAACGATAAGCTTCTTGAAAGTAGAAATCGTGCTTATTGGTACACAGAATTTAGTGCCCTGTTCTTCCAATTGGGGTATCAATAATATCTCTTAAATTATTAAAATATCAATATTCGTGTACCTTTTCCTTTCATATAGCTCCACCCTTTCTGAGGATGTAGAATTGTTTTGTCTTGTTTTGAGAAGATTAGTAGTCATTATGTAGTTTCTATATTAAGTTATTTATGAAAAATTTAATACATTGAGCATATCAGAAATACAATTGGAGCGATGAGAATTATAATAAATGTCAATGGAATGGAAACCCCCTGGCCTCAACTTGCCTTTCCTTTCTCCCTACAAAGATTTATTAAGCAATAGAATTTGGTTAGGAGCTATGGCTGCTAACCAAAAGTTTGAATCCACCAGCTGCTCCTTGGAAACCCTATGGGGCAGTTCTACTCTGTCCTATAGAATCGCCATGAATTGGAAGCAACTCAACGGCAATGGGTTTTTTTGGGTACAGCAGTCCAGTCCCTTCTCTGGATGTTAAGGTAAACCCAAGCTGACCAAACGTGAAGTTTCTCTACCTTGTATCCAAAGGCTACCTGAAACTGGTATTCCAGGATTTTCCTCAGCAGTGTAATCAGTTTTAAGTCAGCTATTTCTTAAAGGCATTCTAGATTCTAAATAGATGCTACCTAAGATTCTTAGGGTTCTAGATAAAATTTTTCCATATATATATATATATATATATATTTAGCTTTCTGGTAAACCAAGGATAGATTTACCTTTGGTGCTGTGTTTGTTAATAGACAAGACGCCAAACTTACCCTAATTCCGGGGCTGCTGCTGGCCCAACACAGGCTTGGCAGCAAATTAATGGGCCGCTTCTAGGTGGGGGGGAGTCCTGGCAGTGCAGTGGTTAAAAGCTCGGCTGCTAACCAAAAGGTCAGCAGTTTGAATCCACCAGCTGCTCCTTGGAAACTCTATGGGGCAGTTCTACTCTGTCCTATGGGGTCACTATGAGTTAGAATCGACACTACAGCAATGAGTTTGGTTTTTTTTTCCCCTCTAGATGAGGGCGGCCTCGTGCGTAGGCACACGGCTCACTTAGCAAAGTGCAGGCTGTATTCCAGCTCTCACTCATCCCGTGGGCCAGATGCCCTTGTGCAGTACACAACCTAACAACCAACTGTGGCTGCCCTGTCTGATTACTCTACAGAAAAGTGGCTGCTATTCCTGCTGTTTACCCAGCCAGTGTGTGGCTGGGGAGAGGAACTAGATTTGGTCCCGAGCTCTGAGAGAGAGGGGGCAAGTACCACATACCATGAGGAAGGAATAGCCGATCCACAAACTCCGCCACCCGGCTGGGCAGTGGGGGATGGACACATCTTGACTGTGGACCGCAATGGCAACAGCCGGGGCCTCGCACACGGAGCAGCGGCTGATGTAGGGCCTGATTTCGTCTTCGGCCACAGGCATCATGGGCAGCGGGGCAGTGGTGGAGAGCCAGTAGGACTTGTCGTTCCGGCTGGCATAGTAGCAGATGTCACCAGGGTTGCAGTAGAGGAAGGGCATGGTGCTGAACCGCGCCAGGCAGGAGCCTGCCAGTCCTGTGGGAGAAAGGCATGCCTTGAGATCACAACTGAGCGTGGCTGGAGGATCCATATCCTGGACGAGCTCTGTACCCACGGCCACCTGTGCCGAGTTCAGCCATGCACTGGGGAGACCAAGCTGCAGCTTTTCAATTTTCTTTACATTTTTTTGCACCCAAACCAACCCACTGCCGTCGAGTCGATTCCGACTCATAGCGACCCTATAGGACAGGGTAGAACTGCCCCGTAGAGCTTCCAAGGAGCACCTGGCAGATTCGAACTGCCGACCCTTTCGTCAGCAGCCGTAGCTCTTAACCACTACGCCACCAGAGTTTCCCTTTTTTTGCACAGTGCGGGGTAATTGATTACTTCTGTGTGGCCTTTCTAGCGGGGTCTTGTAACTCCCACTCAGGTGATTGGGGAGGACTGTGTGATAGGGTAGCTGTGGCCCACCGAGGGGATTGGTCAGCTTTGCCTTAAAAGAGTCAATTCCTGAGCAAAGAGGAGGAGCCCACCACCAAGGAAAGAGAGACCCTCAGCAGGAGACCCAGCAGCAGAGGCCGTGTGGTGGGCTTCCCAGCCTACAGATAGAGAAAGCTGAGTGCCTTTGGGCAGAGACTGAGGGCCAGGGAGAGGCTGCCTGTGAGCACAGCTGGCAAGAGGCTGTTCTGATGGAAGACCTGTATCCTGAGTGTTCCTTAGCCTGAATTGTAACTGTTACTTCCCCAATAAACCCGTAATTGTGGGCATGGTCTGTGAGTTCTGTGTGGAACCCAGCAGAGAAGTAGAGAGTGCCGTGGGAGGGACAGTTGGTGTCAGAGTTGGTGAAGATGGCAGAGAGAGGAGGCATGTGTGACCCCTGCCTCATGGGAATCAGCCTTGCGGGGTTAGACGAGGTCAGACACTGCCCCATGCTGTTTTTACACACAGACTACACTGGCATTAGCGTCTCTGCTCTTCCAGAAGTTCTCTGTATCCAGTCGGGAGTCAGATCAGCTGACACGTGTCTTTGGGGACTGGCACTTTGGGTGAGGCCCTTTTAGGAGGATCTTACAACAGCCAGCCCCGAGGAAATCCTCATGGATTTCCACTATGAAGGCATCTTCCATATATCCCACAGACCCCACCTCCGCCCCTAAAGAAATTCTGGCTGTTCCAAGGTCCCAGATAGCTCTGCTCCTTCCGGGTAAAAAGACTGATTCTACCTGATGGCAGGCTGATTTACTGTCTATAACTACACAAGTTTCCCTTTTCACACGGACTGCTTGGAAGCTCAGAGCCATATGTGCGGTTCGCCTTCACAACTATGCGAAGTACTGTGGCATGCCTCCTTACCCCGTTCTCAGTTCTATTTTATGTCCTTTGTTTGCTTTGCCCCACTTAAAACAAACGAACAAACAGAAAACACCTTATTATGCAAGTGGAGCAAGTAGGCAGGAACGTGCAAGGTTTATTCAGCTTGACAAACGTTTGCAAACCAAAGGCACTGCTGTCCTGCATCCAGATCAAGAAATAGAATAGTGCTAGCATGCTGCAAGCAAAGATAACCACTGTCCTGATATCTACCATCACAGACTAGCTTCCCTCCTATACCCCCCCTCCTTTTTTTTTTAATGCTTGTTACATTTCCTGTGCTCTTTCAAGTCATTTTAATTCCACTGGGCACCGGGGCTAATTTGAATAAATACGTACACACATACATGCATATTCAAACCACATGCATTTTCCTGGGGTTTCTCCACAGGAAAGTCGGAGTTAGTCCCAGCCCCTCATGGCCTCCAGCCTGACTGCAGTTTGTTTACAGAATTTGGGGCAAAAAAAAAAAAACAGGAAGAAAGCCAAGTACTTAAGAGCCTCCCGGTAGAGAAGGAACCCCGCGTGGATAGAGCCACACTTGAGCCTGCACATGCTGATGTCATATCAAAAAGCAGGTCCCTGCATTACTGCTGTGGGATTAAGGGGTTTGTAAGACTTGGGCTTCAAAGGCCACTTTAATCTTTTCTGAAACCCCCAAGAATGTGGATTTACCCAGAGCCATCAATCAGCATAAACTCATCAGTCTTAAAGCAGTTAATGACTCTCGCTGGGGCCCTTTGATCTTGACCACCCCCAGTGCCCAAGAACTAAGGTCTAGGGGAGCTCCATGGGCGGGACTTACCCAGATCCTGGTTGTGGGCTTTCTCCTGGCCTTCAAAGTACAGCAGGCTGTATCCACTCCAGAGCTTGTTCATGCCAACGGGGCACATGGGCTCCTGGTCTGTCTGGCTGTGCTTCACCAGGAGATAGCCGATGCTGACGCTGCGACCCGGCATGCCCGGTAGGCCGGGGCTCCCCTGGCGGCCGGGCTCCCCTAGGGCCCGAGAGAAAGCGGTCACCTTCTGAACCCTTTCATGAACCGATTATTTTCTGCTTGGCTGTTTTTTGTTGGTACCATGTGTTTTCATTAACAGAAGCATGCTGAATCATTGAGTGTGGTTTTGAATTTCTGGTAGGTAGTATGTATTGTTTTTATCTTGCCCCCTCCCACAAGTTTACCCTAAGTGTTGAGTGGTACATGTGAAGTACCATTAATTACACCCCAGAGCCCCCACCGGAGTCTATGGGTACATACATGTAACAAAAATTTTTCAAAATTTCTATTTTCCCCACCAAAAATTCAGACACCTCATACAATATCCTGTAAAAAGAGTAATTTGCAGCGCATTCCTGAATTTCTTCAGTTTCCAACAGTCATAAAGGCCCCTGCCTTGGGGCAGCACGTACTGTTACTGACGCGGCAGCTTCCGATCAACCGTCAGAGGCTAAAAAAGTACTTGGTCCCTAGAGGTGCCTGTGAGCACGGAAGGGTTTAAACACCAGATTCCGTCAAGTCAACTCCGACTCGTGACCAGGCCATGTATATCACAGCCCTACGATGCTCCACGGGGTTTTCAGTGGCTGATTTTTGGGAAGTAGACTGCCGGGCTTTTCTTCTGAGACACCTCTGGGTGGACTCGAACCTGCAACCTTTCAGTTAGCAGGTGAGCGCATTAATCGTTTGTACCACACAGGGTTTCCGGTCACCTTTTTAGTTGCCCTGAAAACCTCAGGACCATAGCAGGCAGGCAGAGCTGTTGCTGACATCGCAAAGATACATTTAGAACATGCTGCTCAGGGTCTGAACAAGCCTTGGGTCTCAGTGGCTTCGCCCTTTTTAGATAAAGAGCCTCTTGGGAAGGATTTGACCTAAATCTAGTGCTCAGAAAACATGAAATAATGATAGTGATGATACTAAACAAATAGGATGGATCTCTTCCAAGAAAGGACTCAGCCTACTGCACAAGATATGCCAGACGCCTTCAGGGTATGCCCTATGCTGAGAGAGAAGGACTAGAACATTCTGGAGTTGAGAGGGTCCTCAGAAGTATCTCAGGCCAGCCTCCAACACAACGCATGAACCTCCTCTGCCCTAAACAGAGGCCTCCCTTTGCTGGACACTTTCGGGGAGAGGAGCCTCGTTGCACATCAAGCTCATCCCCCACTTGGACTATTCCAGGGGTTAGAATGTTCTTTCTCATGCTGAGATGAAATCTGCCCCCTGTAACTCGATTCTTCCCCTGGAGCCCAAGAGAATGTTACCTGCCTCCAACGTGACAACCTCTCAAATATCTGAAATCAGCTCTTCTTACTGACCCTTCCTGCTGTACCTCTACCCCCTCCAAGGGACATTTTCAATAGCTCATCCCGTTTGATACAGCATCGTCTCTCTGCCCTACACTGTCTTGGTCTCCTACCCCTGGAGGGCTCCAGTTCATCAGTGTTTGTGGTAAGACGGGGATCTCCCACATGACCATCACCTCTGGCCACGGTTCGGAGTCTGTGGAGGACGGTGGATTGCTGCTTCTTGTGATGTGGACGCTAATAATATGGCCACGTTTAATCATCACAGGTGCTTGGACGACTGGCTCAAACTGAGCTCAGGGAGATTAAAGTCAATCTCCAACTTTTTTTTTTGCATGAATTGCTACTATTTTAAGCCTATCCCATCCTGTAGGAGCCCTGCTGATACAGTGGTTAAGCACTTGGCTGTTAACCGAAAGGTTGGTGGTTCAAACCCACCAGCCGCTCTGCAGGAGAAAAATGTGGCAGTCTGCTTCTGTAAAGATTAAAAAACAGAAACAAAACCAAACCCATTGCTGTTCAGTTGATCCCACCTCATAGGGTTTCCAAGGAGTGGCTGGTGGATTCTAACTGCAGACCTTTTGGTTAGCAGCTGAGCTCTTAACCACTGCACCATGAGGCAGCCTTGGAAACACTACGGGACAGTTCTCCTCTGTCCTGTAAGATCGTTATGAGTCGGAATCAACTCCACAGCAACGGGTTTTTATTCCATCCTGCACATGTAAAATAATTTTAAGAAATAAATAATGCAGGACTTTACACGGACCCTGGTTAATTCAATCTGTTTCTTTTAGCTCATTGTCTCAGGCCTCCCCAATCTTTAAGATACTTGACTCTTAACAGTATATCAATAGTGCTTCCAACTCTGCCAAAAAAAAAAAACCAAACCCACTGCGGTCAAGTTGATTCTGACTCATTGGAACCTGTAGGACAGAGCAGAACTGCCCCACAGCGTTTCCAAGGAATGGCTGATGGATTCAAACTGCTGACCTTGTAGTTAGCAGCGAGCTCTTTAACTGCTGTGCCACCAAGGCTCCTTCAACCCTGAAGCAGCTGCAAATTTCTTAAAGAAAAGAAGGAAGAGAACATGTTCTGAGCACTCTCTGACCCAGCTGTTCAGCACAGATGCCATGGGACACACCCAGGAGTGACAGCTACTGCAGGCGCCTTAGGAGAGAAGCCGGGACAGGTGGACGGGCATCTCTGTGTTTTCTCAGCACTAATTTATTTACTACCTGTTGTGGATTACATTGTGTCCTCCAGAAATGAGTGTCAACTCAGCTAAACCATGATTCCCAGTATTGTGTCATTGTCCGCCATTTTGTGATCTGATGTGATTATCCTATGTGTCATAAATCTTACCTCTATGATGTTCATGAGGCAGGATTAGAGGCAATTATGTTAATGAGGCAGGATTCAATCTACAAAATTAGGTTGTATCTTGAGTCAATTTCTTTTGAGATATAAAAGAGAAGTGAGCAGAGAGACGGGGAACCTCATGTCATGTCACCAAGAATGAAGAACTAGGAGGGGGGCACATCCTTTGGACCCAGGGTCCCTGTGCTAAGAAGTTCCTAGACCAGGGGACAGTTGAAGACAAGGACCTTTCCCCAGAACTGACAAAGAGAGAAAGCTGTCCCCCAGAGCTGGCACCCTGAACTTGAACTTCTAGCCTCCTGAACTGTGAGAGAATGAACTTCTGTTCATTAAAGCCATCCCTTGTGGTATATTTGTTATAGCAGCACTAGGTGACTAAGATGCTACCTAAATGAGATTTGAGTTTGAGGCCTGGCCAAGGCACCTCATATGTAGCCACCGCCTGTCTGTCAGTGGAGGCCACGTGGTGCTATGACGCTGAACAGGTTTCGGCAGAACTTCCAGACTAAGACGGACTAGGAGGAAAGGCCCAGGGATCTATTCCCCAAATCAGCCAGTTTTGAAAACCCTGTGGATCACAAGGGTCTGATCTACAGCTGATCACAGGGCTGGTGCAGGTCTGGGCAGCATTTCATTCTGTTGTGCTCAGGGTCGCCATGAGTCAGGGGCCACCTCGACGTCAGCTAACAGCAAGAATTTATCAGATTGACAGTGGACACGGAAGAAACTCTCTGCCCTCCTTCTCCTCTTATCATTCCTCACTTACCTTCTTGGCCAACTGGCCCCTGATGGCCCATGGGTCCTTGGTCTCCCCGGAATCCCGGGACAGCAGACACGCCACCTCTTCCCTGGGGTCCTGACTTTCCTGGTGCCCCACGCAAACCTGCACGGCCACCAGAATAAGTACTATGAGCACAACTGGGAATGGGTGATGGTGCTTGGTATAACTACAGCAGTGCTGAACAAATGCTTTTCAGCAGGAAAACAAAAACAGGAAAAGAAACCTCTCCCTGGAGACACTATAGCTCCACGCTCCTACCTGGGTCTCCTGGAGGGCCCTGGGGCCCCATCTCTCCAGGTGCACCAGGAAGACCTCTCCTTCCATGGGGACCCATCGTCCCTGGTTCAGCAGCTATCTTCTGGGGGATTCCTGCAATCCCTGGGGATCCTAAAGAACCAGCGGCACCTGGGAAGGAAGAAAAAAGCCCGCATTAAACACATGAGCACCACTTGGCTTTATTATTCAGAACTCTATTCTATTTTTTTCCATTGAAACAAATCTTGGAGCTTTTTCGAAAAAAACCTTAGTTTCTAGCGATGGGACTGCTAAGAACTCATCCGAGAGGTAGCTCAGTGCCTGTCACCTAAATAAACTAACATTTCATTCACCCAAGCCCTGTGAATACAATGGCATGCTCTGAGTGGGTCCTGGTCTTGGTTTTCTATTTGCTATTTAAACTTTGTGGCTCCATGTCAAAGAGGATTCTGAAATGTGGAGCTGTCTCCAAGCCAGAAAGACAGTGGCAGGGCCAGGAACAGGTCCCAGGAGTCCACTCATGGTCATAGTTGTCCTGAGAGGCGTCGTCTGCAGCTGGTTGGACAGCCACTTACCTGGGAGTCCTCTGTCTCCTTTGGGTCCTTTGGGGCCTCTGTCACCCACACTCCCTGTGGCACCGGTGTTCCCCATGAGTCCTTGTTCACCTCTGGGACCTTCAGTACAAACAGGTCATTAGGAACACACATCTCTAGACAGAGAGTGACTCCAGTCATCTCCGACCAACGCTGACTGTCCCCTGAGAAGGAGGTTCCTTAGACTGGGGCACAGTTACCTTTTTCTCCAGGTACACCAAACACACCGGGTCTGCCTTGGGGTCCAGGGTCCCCTACCCATCCTTTGGTCCCTGGGTTTCCTGGAGTTCCAGGATTCCCAGCATCTCCTCTGCTGCCGGGAAGAGCCGCAGGTCCAGGGGGTCCTGGGGGGCCTCGGTAACCTGTCGACGTCCATCGCAAGAAACAAGAGTTTAAACAACACCTCAAGGAAGGCCGAGTCTACGCTGATGAGGGCGCTGAAGGCTGGGGGACTTGCACCAGACCCCAGATGCCAAGGCCACTCAGTTAGTGGATTGTTTCTGGAATGTTCTGAACACCGGGTGGCTTTCTCCTTTTCAATGCTCAGCTAATATGTGGTTAGAAAATGTGAATTAAATTGAACAGTTGTCTAAGCACAATATGGTGAAGAAGAGGAAAGGACTGCACCCTGTAAGCTTCCAAGGTTGCTGCAGTTTTGCATATCTAATCCGACAGCAAGTTCTCACCACTGATGGTCATTTGGTTTCCTGGGGACTCTGACAGTAGAAAGGAGTGAGTGCTGTGTTTGTGATGAAAATCAATGTGTTCTGGATGAGCGCTAATGGCCACTGCTCTCTCCCATCCCTAAAGTCAAAGGTGAACCCCAGCTCCTGCCCCAGAGATTTGTGCCCAAATGCATACATCTGCTTACCTTGCAGGCCGAATATCCCCGGGGCCCCTTTGTCACCGGGTAAGCCAGAGATGTTGGAAGGGGGAGTGATTCCTGGAAAACCCTGCAGCCCTGGACTCCCAACTGGGCCTCGTTCCCCTTAGGATGAAAACAAAAGACGTTCTTTTAATGGAGGCATCAAACTTTTCTCCCTATTATTTTCCTTTTATGACATCACCTGTCAAGGGGCGGGGACGCCTCTAAGGAGGAGACAGTGAGTGAAGATGTCCTGAGGCCGAGAAATATTTCTGAGCTGCAGCCCTCCAGGCAGAGGTGGGAGGCAGGGCCATCTGACCAGGGGCCATCTACTGCGGAAAATAGTGCCTGCGGCAGTTAGTGTTGAACTGCCGAATGATCTCTCACAAATGGAAACTACAGTGGCCAAGAGAAACTGCTCCCTCGTGTCCTGCCTCAAGTGGCACCCAGGGCACACGCCTACCTGACATACTTAGGCCTCTGCGATCAGCTCCCACCTCCTACCTGCCTGTTCCTCCTCGGAGGACACCTGGCCAAACCAGTTCCAGCATCCTGCTCTTTCTGCCTCTTAGCCCCACGGGCACCCTCCCTGGCTCCTGTAACTGCCTGCTGTGCCTCAGCAACAGGCTTGGCAAAGAAAGTAAGACTCAAGCTCCTTCACATTGCTAGCCATTGGTGGCTGTCAGCACATGTGATGGAATGGAAGACTGCAGAATTGGCAAAACAAGGTTTATGGATTACATCCATGTATATATAGTAATTCTCTCTGTGATTTCCTTTCAGTATCTTGGATCCCAGCTATCAACGGCTGACTCAGAGGCACTGATGGACGACAGACCCCGGGGGGGAAATCACCCAAATAAGGAAATGCGTGAGCATTCTACTCCTCTATGCCATCCTCGACAGGATATTTACTAAGTGACTGTGTGCCTGGTGGTACGGAGCTGCCGCGGACGCACTGATGAGCAGAAACGGACATGTCGCCGGCCGAATGGAGCTGAACCTCCAGGGCAGACGTCTTCAGTTTCTCTCCTAATCTCTGCACTATCGTTTGTTTTTCCACTAAGATCTGGGGAGTAAGGGGTTAATACCAAAAGACTGCAAAAAACAACAGAACAAACAAAACACCACAAGAATGTTTAAAGTATCCAGAGACAGCCTCATCTGAACTAAAGGAAAGACGGTTGGGGGCAGTCTATCACAAATACCTGAAACTCAAAAAGAGTAAAACGCAGTGACTAATCTATCCCCATCAGAGACACTAAGAGATTTTCATTCTAGAAGACTGTGCTGTCCATCACAGGGGAAATGGTTCTTTTTGCGTGTGTGTTTGCGTGGGACGGAGAAATGAACGCCAGGAGACCCGCTGAGAAAAGCGTCTCTTTAGTCCCACTAATCACAGCCAACCAGCAAGTGGCTTTATTAGACCTGAGGGGTTAACAAGGGGCCATCTGTAGTTTGATATAAAATGACACCAATCGAGCTTCCTAGAACTGTTACCACAAAGCAACCCAAACAGATGGTGAGCGTCAGTGAATAAATGGGAAGAAACCTCTGAGTTAGATGATCCAGTTAAGTCCCTAGATTGGCCACATTCCCACAAACACATCATTAACTTAACTACAGTGATTAGGACTCTGTTAATGAGAACATTTAGCACGCTAGAGTCACTTTGCTGGCATCAGAATCAAAACAATTATGGGGTTTCAGTAGCCCCCCTGGGTATTCATAACTCCTGAAATAAAAGACCCTGACTGATGGAGGTGGATGAAAAGCCATTTTGCATAACCGATTGATACCAACTGATACCTGCACGTCAGCTGCAGAAATAGTTGAGGCCGCACATTCTAGCTTAAATGCCTGAGGTGAAATGCATCCAAAGAAAGGCAATAGGTTGGAATGACTCCCACAGTCTCAGAGAAGAGAAAGCCCTGGCAGGCCATCTGTGAACGTCACTATGGAAAGCGATCTTTTCCTCATCACAGAAGCTGAGGTCCAGATGGCAGAATGAAGCGTCTCCTTGCCCTGGACTCCAGGAGCTGCGCTGAAGTCACCAGCTCCTCGCCCTGGCATTGGGCCACTGTGACTTTTCATGCAGGAGAGGGGGTAGGGGACAACGGCTTTAAAAAAGAGGTACTACCCCTTAGTACTTCTCTGCCTGTGGGTTCTTTGAGTCTAATGTCGAGGAATTCTGAACCAGAGCAGCTCAGGCCTCTGTGCACGGAGACCCGAGAGTTTCTCTCCCCAGCTGGAAGCCCAGTGCATGACTGGGACATTCGGTCCGGGAGACTGTCTAGCCCCAGTGCTGGGGTTACAGAGATGCCCCCTGGCTCATGCTGCCCCCGGTGGAAAAAACGTGGCAATGAGCTGGGGCCTTGGGAGGGAGGCTCCTGGGTGGTCAAAGAACAAACACTGGGGCTAGTCAGCTCGTGCTCAGTGAAGCTTCAGTACTTTTAATAAACTCTGGCTCCTAGATACCGTTTTATATTTTTATCTATGAACTTAATCCATTTCAGTTTAAGCTTGGAGAATGGGGTAGGCTGGGGAGGTAGGAGGGTACGTTTCTTTCTCAGCAACTAAGACCACCTTTCCCTGGTTAGTTCCGACCCAAGTGCCAGGACCACTTAGCTTGGGCCAGCTCAGAGGCTGGAGTGCTTGTTAGGGGCAAGGCACTGGGCTAGGTGCCCTCGGGGTACACAGAGGGTAAGCCATGATCCTTACTGCCAGGGAGCTTGTCATTAACTCTAAGACATGGGTGGTCAACAGCTCACACTGATGGAATAAAACAAGCTTTATGACAGAATATATACGATGAAAGAGTAGCCAAGAGAGTCCACAACAAGAAATTCTCTCCGGAGAACTTTCTACACTTCCCTCCAGCGAATCCTCAGACTCGCACAGACACCCTGAGACTCGCACAGACACCCTCAGACATGCACAGACACCCTCAGACTCGCACAGGCACCCTCAGACACGCACAGGCATCCTCAGACAAAGACTCACACAGACACCCTAAGACTCGCACAGACACCCTAAGACTCGCACAGACATCCTCAGACACGCACAGGCACCCTCAGACTTGCACAGACACCCTCAGAAACGCAAGACACCCTCAGACTCGCACAGACACCCTCAGACCCACAAGACACCCTCAGACTCGCACGGACACCCTCAGACATGCACGGACACACTCAGACTCGCACAGACACCCTCAGACTCGCACGGACACCCTCAGACTCGCACAGACATCCTCAGACATGCACAGGCACTCTCAGACTCGCACAGACATCCTCAGAGTCACATAGACATCCTCAGACATGCACAGACAGACACACACAGACATCCTCAGAGCGCACGGACATCCTCAGACTTGCACGGACATCCTCGGACACGCACGGACATCCTTGGACACACACGGACATCCTCGGACACGCACGGACATCCTCGGACATGTGCAGACACCTCAGACACGCACAGACATCCTCGGACTTGCACAGACATCCTCGGACACACACAGACTCGCACAGACACCCTCAGACGTGCACGGACACCCTCAGACTCGCACAGATACCCTCAGACTCGCACGGACGTCCTCAGACATGGACAGACACCCTCAGACAACGACGGACACCCTAAGACAAGGATGGAGACCCTCAGACTCACACAGACACCCTCAGACATGCACAGATATCCTCAGAGTGCAGAGACATCCTCAGAGATGTACGGACAGCCTCGGACTCACACAGACATCCTCGGACACGCAGAGACATCCTCAGACACGCACAGACATCCTCAGACAAGCACTGACTCGCACAGACATCCTCAGACACGCACAGACTCGCACAGACATCCTCAGACACCCTCAGACACGCACAGACACCTTCAGACACGCACAGACACCCTCACACACGCACGGACGCCCTCGGACACGCACGGACGCCCTCGGACACGCACGGACGTCCTCGGACTCGTAAGGACGTCCTCGGACACGCACGGACACCCTCGGACACGCACGGACACCCTCGGACACGCACTGACGTCCTCAGACACGCACGGATGTCCTCGGACTCGCACGGACGTCCTCGGACTCGCACGGACATCTTCAGACTCGCACGGACATCCTCCGACACGCACAGACTCCCTCAGACTCGCACAGACATCCTCAGACACGCACAGACTCGCACAGACATCCTCAGACACGCACAGATATCCTTAGACACTCTCAGACACGCACGGATGCCCTCGGACACGCACGGACGCCCTCGGACTCGCACGGACGCCCTCGGACTCGCACGGACGCCCTCGGACTCGCACGGACGTCTTCGGACTCACACGAACATCCTCGGACTCGCACGGACAAGCACAGACATCCTCAGACATGCACAGACTCGCATAGACACGCACAGACATCCTCAGACACGCACAGACATCCTTAGACACCCTCAGACTCTCACGGACACCCTCAGACACGCACGGACATCCTCAGAGCGTACAGACATCCTCAGAGACACACAGACATCCTCGGACTCGCAGAGACATCCTAGGACACGCAGAGACATCCTCGGACACGCAGAGACATCCTCGGACACGCAGAGACATCCTCGGACACGCAGAGACATCCTCGGACACGCAGAGACATCCTCAGACATGCACGGACGTCCTCAGACTTGCACGGACGTCCTCAGACACGGACGGACACCCTCAGACACGGACGGACACCCTCAGATACGGATGGACACCCTCAGACTCGCACGGACACCCTCAGACATGCACGGACATGCTCAGAGCGTACAGACATCCTCAGAGACGCACAGAGACATCCTCAGACATGCAGAGACATCCTTGGACACGCAGAGACATCCTCGGACACACACAGACATCCTCAGACTCGCACAGACTCGCACAGACATCCTCAGACACGCACAGACACCCTCAGACTCGCACAGACACCCTCAGACACGCACAGACATCCTCAGACATGCACGGACACCCTCAGACTTGCACGGACACCCTCAGACACGCACGGACACCCTCAGACACGCACGGACACCCTCAGACACGCACGGACACCCTCAGACATGCACGGACACCCTCAGATTCGCATGGACACCCTCAGACACTCACGGACACCCTCAGACATGCACAGGCACCCTCAGATTCGCACGGACACCCTCAGACACGCATGGACACCCTCAGACACGCACGGACACGCTCAGACACGCACAGACATCCTCAGACACGCACGGACATCCTCAGACACCCTCAGACTCATACAGACATCCTGGCCACCTGAGCTTTTGTTGGGTTCCGGTTGTTGTTGTTTGCTATTCTGACTCACAGCGACCCTACAGGAGAGAGAATTGCCCCATAGGGTTTCCTAGGCTGCAGTCTTTACAGGAGCAGATCACCAGGTCTTTTCTCCTGCCGATCTTTTGGTGAGCAGCCACCAGGCTCCCTGGGTTCTGTCTGGTTAGGTAGACAGCAACGTTTGCATTGAAAATGTCTGGCCTCACCTGGTGCTCCTTGCTCTCCTTTTGGTCCTGGTATTCCCACAGGGCCTGGAAAGGTGTTGGGCTCTCCTCGGTCACCTCTGTCCCCAGTGGTACCTGGGAAGCCTGGGTCCCCACTGATGTCCGCACCTGTGGTTGAGTTAAAGCAGCAGTTGACGTCAGCAGTTTCCAACCATGCAACCTTAATTTTCTTAAGTGAAATAGCACCAGTTCACCTCAATGTGACTCAAAAGTAGAAAAACAGGAGGCAATGAGGGTAATTTCAGCTTGCTATAGGGCCTCAACATCACGAAACCTGAGATTTGGGAGGACTGTAGAGATCACAGTTGAACCCCTTTGCTTTATAGGTAAGAACACCAAGGCCTTTTAGAAGATCCAAATTCAAAGAAGCAGTAGACAGTGGAGCTGGCCCTATCCCTGGGCTCTTGGCTAGAACTAGGTTTTAACATTAAACACTGTTGAAATTCTTCCCAGTTCACATATCAGGTGCTCTGCACGATCACTGGCAGCATCGATAAACCTGACATTTTCCCTTCACGTGCCCATTTGAACTGGGGTTGACAGGTTAACTGGAGCGTGAGTGTGTGAATTTATAAATGATACACACACATGCAAATTTACCTGTAGTTATATGAACTTTTGGTTACATAAAATATCTATAAAGGGAATATTCTAATAGTAGCTATAGGATTATGATTTTTTTTCCTTAAACATATTTTCTAATTTTTCTCCACTGGAAGAGAATAAATTTTAGAATTGGAAAAGTAAACAGTGGAAGCTGTCTTTTTAAAAAAAGATATATTCAATGATAAAATGATTTCTTCTGATTGCCCTGTGCCCTACAAATGTTATTTTATGAGTGCAATGGATAAGTTTTTAAAATTTAATTAAAAGACTAGGATATTAAAATTTAAGATTAAATTAAAAATAAAGCCGTCTCAAAGAAGCTTCCGAGCCTTTCCAGACAAGCTGTGGCAGCTCTCGGGAAGGGCAGGACTAAAGGGAAGCTTCCTGCAGAAGACAGTGAGGATGATGTTGACCGTTTTAGGACTAACCCAACATCCGACGGTGCCGTGATCGCCCTTAACCAAAAAAAATTAAATCCGTTGCCGTCGAGTCGATTCCGACTCATGGTGACCCTACAGGATAGGGTGGAACTGCCCCATGGGGTTTCCAAGGCTGCCATCTTTACAGAAGCGAACTGCCTCATTTTTTTCCCTCGGAGCCACTGGTGGGTTCAATCCGCTGACTTTTAGGTTCGCAGCCGAACACTTTAACCACTGCACGACCAGGGCTCCTTTGTGATATCCCAGAAAGAGCTAACGAGGCAAACCTTATTCTGTCATTGGCGTTTGGAAATAACGGGGCTTTGAATCCCCATGAAGAAAAAAAAAATGCACTAGAATAGTTTATAAAAGCAGCAAAAAATGATTAATATTAAAGGTGCCAGTTTCTTTTCCGTATGGAACAAAACCTCCTGGTAAAAGCCGCTATCACTGTTTCAAGCACGAGAAGAGCCCCAGGGACAGACCAGGCACAGACTGCCTGCTTCCTACCGGTGAACTAAAAGATTGTAGATGCAGCCCTGGATGAAATGGACATTGTGAACAACCAAGGGCACACCCAAAACCCAAACCAAATCCAGTGCCATCGAGTTGATTCTGACTCATAGCGACCCTATAGTACAGAGTAGAACTGCCCCACAGAGTTTCCAAGAAGCGCCTGGCGGATTTGACCTGCTGACCTTTTGGTTAGCAGCCGTAGCACTTAACCACTACGCCACCAGGGTTTCCCCAAGGGCACACACGCATCCCAAATATCCCAAGATGCTGTTGAAAAAGCTAAACATTTGCTGTTTTCTCCATTTAAAAGGCTCACTCATAGATTCATTAAATGTGGTTTTGGGTTTGAGGGGTGAGTTCTCAGAGATCACATCCCTAGAAGTCTGCGGAGTGGTAGGAGGTCCTGGATCTCTACGGCCACTCTTACTCAGCCAGTCAGTGATGGTAAAATGGTCCTTCAGGAGCCCCACCCTGCTCCCACATCCTGCTTTCCCTACAGTCCAGAACAGCACACATGTTGTTAGGTGACATCGAGTCAATTCCGACTCATAGTGACCCTACAGGACAGAGTACAACTGCCACATAGGGTTTCCCTTACGGAAGCAGACCACCAGGTCTTTTCTCCTGCTGAGTGGCTGGTGGGTTTGAACTGCTGACCTTTTGGTTATCAGCCCAGTAACCACTGTGCCACCAGGGCTCCATATGGCATCCACAGTACAGAGGTGCTGAGGACTGCTGCCAGGGGTGGAGTATCCAATAGGCAAGGTGAGCACAGTGCTTACCTTGCTTACCATTTCATCTGCAGTAAACAATTTCACATTTTTTCACCACATCAAAGATTCTGCTTCTGTGTATGGCTGGCACCTGTCTCTCTCGCAACCCCACAGCGCCTCCCTACAGAATCCAAGCCTCTTTTCAAACTTAGAATCCCCGACAGGGGCGGATGACTCAGTAAGCAAGGTAAGCAAGGGCTTACTTGTGCTTACTTACTCATCTGGAGTGAACAATCTCTGTAGTGAAATTGTTCACTACAGACAATCTGGCACCTTGCCTCTTGGCTCATCGGCCCCCGGTCGCCGCACTCCTGGGTGTAATTGTGTGCTGGGATGGCCCGTGAGTACCTGGGGATCCTGGAAGGCCTTTGGTGCCTGGCAGACCGTGTAATCCACTGATTCCTCGGATTCCCGGAGTACCTGCGAGAAGTTCACTCATTATTTCACGCACAGGAGAGTAAACAGAGCTTCTAGTTGGTAGGAACCCTTAAATTAATTCAGAAAGATTTTCGTTTGCTATGATTCTGGGCATCTGTACTGCTCAAGACCCCTGCAAATATTTAGCAGCTGAGGATGTAAATGAATCACTTTCGTGTTATTCAGGAAAACCGCTTCGCATTAATCTTTTTTTGTCATAGGCTCTTTAGTGCCAGGAGGGAGCCAGGGAGTGATCCGTTCCATTCCTCTTCCCACTGCCTGAGTCACTGGTATATACTTGGTTTGTAAATAAACACTGTATTGGGGACAAATAGCCTGGCATGATCTCCATTCCCTCTGGATTTCTGAGGATAAACATTTCTGAAGTCAGACAGTGGAAACAGGCCACAGTTCTATGACGTGGGTAAAGAGTGTGGCAGAATGAACACAGCTGACAGCTGGGAGTGGGGCGGCGAAGCCGGCCATCTTGAATTCTGTGCCAAGAGAGAAGACTGGGGTCTGCCTCACCGAGGATGGCCCAATGCCAGGCAACCCCGAGCCTCCACGGCTTGCCCAGTGGCCTGGCCAGCCCTTGCTTTGTGCCAAAAGCCAGAGAAGCTCCGGGCTGGACTACGGGGAAATTCACGCCTGTTGCTTGTTCTCATCCAAGCACTGCCCTGTGATGCCTGACGAGTGGGCCCAGTGTCTCTTTGCGGGGGTGTTTCATTGATCTTTTTTGGAAGCAAACACTTCTTTGCAGATGAGTGTGTCTCTTTTTTGACCGACTCAGACAACTGCAAACCCTGTTCTTGGTATGTGTTTGTCTCTACAGCAAATCTCTGGCAGTCTTCCCCTATCTCATACAAGTCTGACAGAAAACAGCTTTAAGAGAGCCCCACCTGGCTAAATGGCACCTCTCCTCACAAGCCCGGCAACTCTGGCTTGGACTAAACCGTTTTCGTTTTCGCTAAGGAAAGAAGCGCGTTACCTGGCAAACCTGGAACCCCTTGCCAACCATAATTTCCTTTTTCGCCAGGCAGTCCAACTCGTCCTGGGTCCCCCTGTGGTCCCTGAAGTCCTGTTAACCCTGGGAAGCCTGAGGGGTAAACACATTGTTAATTCTGACAACACAGGGAAAACCGTTTCAAAATACTTACAAGAGACCTTGGCTCCCTGGCCTGGCTGGAGGGAAGGTAGTTTGTGGTAATGACTGAAGGACGCTGGAGAACGGCAGCTGCTAGTCCAACTGGGAATTTAGTACCTTTCCTTCAAGCCTAAAGTGCCTGTGGCCTTAAACACCCACATTCAAGTTCAATGGGATTAGCTTGGCCTTGCCAATGAGAAAATGGCTTGTATTTTCTACTCTTATCCTGTCATCCAAATACAAGTCTGGAGACTGGAGAAAGTCCCTAAAACAACGCCTTGAGAGATTCTGTCCAGCCCCTCAAAGCTCACAAGTGCTGGGTAACAATAAAAGCCACAACAATAAAAGGCGTGAAACTAGGTCACCATTTGCTTTCCTTCATTAATTTATGCTGTGCAATTGAATTTCTGCGTATTCAAGTGCAGGAAGAGGGATCTTCTGACAATAACTCAGTCCCTTTATGTGAGAGATGGATGCTCAGCCACAGACACATTTTATTATTTCCTTATGCTTCTCCCTATTGCCGTAGGTTTTCTCCCCCACAGCCCGGGTGGTCTTTGGGGTACACAGCCTCCTGATCTTTTTCTCTCCATGTCACTGGTACTAATGCAGAGCTAGATGAATGGACAACATCCAAAAGCAAGTTTCTTATTGCAAGTTGATTGTGGCAGACAAGGATAGAGGCAAAATTGGCCACCTCCGCTTGGAGACATGGAGTCAGGGTACTAGGTGGGTCTCAGCTGCACTTAGCCTACACCCATCATTACACCTTCCAGCCATGGCTGGAGGAGGAAGAAGCCACTCGCTTGAACAAGGTTTGGCTGCAGGGGATTTTACCTGTTTGTCCTTTCAGTCCGGGAGGCCCCTGGGCTCCTTTCATGCCTGCTATCCCAGGGAAGCCAAGGCTGCCCTCTGCTCCTTTCTCTCCAAAGACTCCCTTTTGACCTGTAATGAAAGAGTTTCTGCTTCACATTGTATCAACCTGGAATTTAGTGCTTTACGATTAGTGGGGAAGCTAAAGGATATCGCAATACCATAGTAACACTCTTGTGTTTGGGGATGGGAAAACATCCTTGTCCAAGCATGTTTCCTCTTTTTTTTTTTTTTACCTATTTCTCCCTCTGAGCCTGGGGTAGCCAGCCTCCAAGATGGTGGCCAATGATTTCCACTGCCTGGTATTCATGCCTTGGGAAGTCTCCTCCCACACTGAGTAAGGCTGAATTGTGTGACCAACAGGATACTAGAGAAATGATGCAGTGTGACTTCAAAGCTAGGTCATACAATTCATTGCTGCTTTCACTTAGTCCTCTCTCTCTGATCACTTGCTCTGGTGGAAGCCAGCAGCCATGTTGTGAGGACACCCAAGTAGCTCAATGGAGAGGTCCACGTGGCAAAGAAATCAGGCCTAATGCCCACAGCTGTGTGAGTAAGCCATCTTGGAAAGGAACCTGTCAGCCCCAGTCAAGCCTTCAGATAACGCTCCTTGGCCCACGTCCTGTCCTGCACAGGACAAGGTTCTCTGCATGACCTACATACCTCACTTGTCTTAGGGAAAATGGAGCACGCTCAAGGATGGCTGATACAGCTCTCACCACCCCTGTGCCCCATGGGATCACAGTTCTGAGATACAGACTCCTGGTGGCGGACATAATGGGGAACTCCACTCAAGGTCTTTCTAAGCCAACGATTTAACTAAGACATCAACATTCACAGCACAGCAACAAAAGTAGTTCTTGGGGGAGGTAGCCTCTCCTCCCCAACACATTTTGAGTTGAATAAATGAAAGCATCCTTACTGACATATGTGGCAAAGATGGTTTCACATCTTTTTCTATTCTTTATGAATGAAACTGGCAGAGGCATTATTTAGGATGAGAGATCCAGCCAGCCAAGAACCACGTGGTTCAGCAGCTGAGAGTATCCCTATTGCCCAGGGGTTAGATCCATCAGGAGATCAAATTATAGATTTAAAAAAATTAGCCCAGAAAGGCTAGTAAATGAGGTTGCCTATTTCCATGCTAATGAATGTCCCTTCCCATTCTGGAGCTTTTCTAGATAAAAGAACGTGCTCAACATCCTCCCAGTTGGCCAACCATGTGGACAGAGTCCTTCTCTCCCACCAAGGCTTGGGGGAGAGACTTGGGGCTCTGGACAACTTAATCGGAGTGGGGAGCCCTCTCATGATAAAACAAACAAACAACAAACACCAGAAAGGAAGCATCTATTGCAGACCCTTTGAGATATCATTAAAGGTAGAAATTTCAAATATGGATTCTAAAGGTGCTCAGAAAAGAGGAGTAAGATCATGTGCTACATGAAGTCCCTCCAACAAGGACAAAGTTCAGGTAGCCGTCTCTGTTGTCTTAGTCAGGAGAGGGGCTCAACTCTCACCCCCCTTTATTCTAACCCAAAACCAACCAACCAAACAAACCCTTGCCATTGAGTAGATTCCGACTCATAGCGACTGTATAGGACAGAGTGGAACTGCCCCATAGGGTTTCTAAGGAGGGGCTGGTGGATTCGAACAGCCAGTCTTTCGGTTAGCAGCCAAACGCTTAACCACTGTGCCACCAGGGCTCCACTCTAGGCCCAGTAAACAGCAACGTTCACAAGAAGATCTGCTCATTGCGTTACTTGCTTTATGTCTAATGTGCCCCAGCAGCCAAAGCTCTACCTTATTTTTGGTAAGTTACATTTCACGGGACAACAGCTACTCCCACCCACCAAGTGTTGATTCTGGCTATTTTCCCTTTCAGAGAGAGACAGAGATTTCCCAATCTTGTCTTCAGATTTAATTAATAATTTTAGAATCTCTCTAAAATCGGGCTTGAAGGTCTCTACTCATTCACTATAAAATTACTTATTTATGTTGTTGTTTTTAGTTGTTGTTGAGTTGGCTCCAACTCATGGTGACCTTATTTGTAGGAGAACAAAACGTTGCCTGGTCCTGCGCCATCTTGACGATCGAGTCCACTGTTTAAGTCCACTGTTGCGGATATTAAAAATTATTCATAGTGTTCACCAAATATTGATACATTCGGCAAGCCAGGTGTATGAGTGATGAGATAGATAAGGGATCAGTGCTATTGTCAAAGACGAAGAAATGAAAAATAACTTATGTACCTGGGGTTCCAGTGATGCCCCGGTCTCCCTTCAGGCCTGGGCTTCCTGGTAAATCTATGGTGTCTCCAACATCACCTAATGCATGTGAAAAAGATGGTTGAGAACAGGTCTTCTGATTGGGAAATAGTTAGTTTCCATAACTTCTATTATGCTACATTCCCAAGATTAATTTATTTAAAAATAACCAACAGCTTCTGCACACACCACACGTGCCCAGAGAGCTCTGAATTGTGGGTGCCCTATTTTATTGTAGGAACAACACTCACCGAAATCACCCGTGGGTCCAATCTCCCCGAAAAGGCCAGCTCTCCCAGGAGCACCCTTTTCACCCTAGAATAAAGTTAAATATGAAGCTACCTTAAAAAAAAACCAAACCCATTGCTGTCGAGTAGATTCTGATTCATAGTGACCCTACAGGACAGAGTAGAACTGCCCTATAGGATTTCCAAAGAGTGGTTGATGGATTTGGACTGCCAGCCTTTTGGTTAGCAGCTGAACTCTTAACCACTATGCCACCAGGGTTTCCAAAGCCACCTTAGAAGACAGTTAATGAAATAAGTTTGTAATATCTCTAATTTTTGAACCGCTAGTGTATCAAACCATCCAGTATACTAATAACAGTCAAGATTTGTGATCTTGTCATTTTGCAGAAAGCCTCTACAGTTTTTCAGCCCAATAAAATGGGTGGTAGTTATCCGTTGTTCTTATTTCACTGCCAAATGATAAAAATGAAGCAAGTTCGGCAGCTTTATCTCTGAGGAGTGGATATTAATAACATCGGTGATGAAGACCATGATGGTGATGATGGGGTGATGATCATGGCAGGGGACTTTGGTGACATAATCCCCTTCTGCCAGGCTTTTCCCAGGTGAGCTGGTTTGATCATATTTCAGGAGCTTTCCACGTTGAACTGATCTAAGCCTTATGGCATCCTTATAAGGTAGATACTGTCACTTCCCATTTCACAGATGAGGCAGTTTAGGCTTGTTAGGTGTCACTGAGTTGATTCTGACTCAGTGACCCCATGTGACAGGGTAGAACTGCCCCATAGGGTTTTCTAGGCTGTAATCTTTATTGGAGCAGACTACCAGTTCTTTTCTCCCACAGTGCTGCTGGGTAGGTTCAAACTGCCAACCTTTTGGTTATCAGCCCAGTGCTTAACCATTGCACCACCAGGGCTCTTTATAGGGAGACTTTTGTTGTTGTTGTGTGCTGTCAAGTCGATTATGACTTATAGCAAGCCTATAGGGTAGAACTGCCCCCATACAGTTTCCTGGGCTATAATCTTTATGGGAGCAGATCACCAAGTCTTTTCTCCTACGGAACTGCTGGGTGGGCTTGAACCACCAACCTTTCGGTTAACAACCCAGTCCTTAACTGTTGTGCCACCAGGGCTCACAGCTGAGGCTTATCCAAAAAACCAAACCCCTTGCCGTCGGGCCAATTCTGACTCATAGTGACCCCACAGGACAGAGCAGAGCTGCCTCAGAGGGTGTTCAAGGAGTGGCTGGTGGATTCCAACTGCTGACCTTTTTGTTACAGCTGAGCTCTTAACCACTGTGCCACCAGGGCTCCAACTGAAGCTTAAAAACCAAAAAACCAAACCTGCTGCTGTCGAGTCGATTCCGACTCACAGCGACCCTATAGGACAGAGTAGAACTGCCCCACAGAGTTTCCAAGGAGCACCTGGTGGATTCGAACTGCCGACCTCTTGGTTAGCAGCCGTGGCACTTAACTGCTACGCCACCAGGGTTTCCAATTGAGGCTTAGAGAGGTTAAATAATTTTCTCAATGTCACCGAGCTAGTAAGAGGCAGAACTGGAATAACCACCTGGGCCATCTGACTGTAGAACTTGCTCTCTGTATCATAAAACAGTTATATGGCTGTGCACTTCACCTGCACAAAGAGCTAGATTTCTCCAAAACAATGTCGGCCTCATGTAACGGGGCTGGAATAATGCCTGCGTCACTCTGACTTCATGGAAAACATGATTTTCTCCTCTAAAAGGCTTCCTCCGCTGAGGGAGGGTGAGGATCTGGTCTACGTTCATCCCACTGGTCACCACTTTAGCACGGACACCATGACTTCAATATTATAGCATCATTCCCCTTTCCTCGCAGGGTGTACCTTGAATCTCTACATTATTAATGTAGCTCCATTCTATGAGAGGTGTGGGGAGGACATGCCAAAGGCTGCCTCCATATTTAGATAATGATCTATTTTTCTTTTTTTAATTAATTTTATCGAGGCATAACATTCACGCAGTAAAATGCCCTCATGTTAAATGTCCAGCGCGATGGATTTTTATGCATTTACCACTCAGATAAAGATAGAGAATATTTTCAGCATTCCAGAAAGTCCCTTCGTGCCTCTTCCTAATTAATAATCAGTAATCCTGCCAAAGGATTAGCCACTCTTCCTGCCCAAGGTAGTTACTCTTCTGACTTCTAGCAGAGAGTCTTGTCAGTTCTTGAACTTCACAGAAATGGAATTGCATCATATAAACTTTTTGTTCCTGGATTATTTCATTCAACATCAAGTCTATGAGATTCATTATGGTTATGGTGCTTTACTGGTAATTCTGTTTTTATTCTTGTGTACTAGTCCGATATTTGAATATACCATCTTTATCCTTTCTCCTATTGATGGGCAATTGAGCATTTTCCCAGTTTTTTGGCTGTTATGAATAAAGCTGCTATGAACATGGTCATACATGTCCTTTGGTAGACATAAAAAAACAAAAAACAAACTCACTGCTATTGAGTCATAGTGACCCTATAGGACAGAGTAGAACTGCCCTATAGGGTTTCCAAGGAGTGGCTGGTGGATTTGAACTCCCAACCTTTTTGATTAGCAGCTGAGCTGTTAACCGCTGTGCCACCAGGGACACAAGCATCTTTCTTTTTTTAAGTTCTTATAATCACAAGACTGGTTATAAGATCTGCTCAGCTACAGCTTTAGGAAGTAATGAGAGAAAAAAGACCCCCTGAAGAATTCTGAGGACATTGTGCCCACCAGGGCAGGCTAGGCAGATGGGCAAGCCAGGACCTGTTGCTAAAGGTTTACTCAGAACTTCCGAGCTGCCTAAAATGTGCCGGATCCCACTGAGATTGCCAGCACTGAGTTGTTGAGTGCCAAGGACTGTGAGGGAATAATACCTTTAAAGAAAGAGGACAGACTTGGTCCACAAAATCACAGTTTATGGAGAGTCAGGCCGTTACATATATTACATATGTTACCTGCATTGCTTTCAATAAAGGTGCAAGGTAGATACTACCTTCATTTTACAGACGAGGAAGCAGGTGAGAGCCCTGCCCAAGGTCACTGTTCACCAGTACGGCCATGACAACCTAGTGGGGGCACATAACAAGTGCTCAAAGACCATTTGTTGAATGAAGAGATGACTAAATGGCAAGGCTGGGATGTGAATCACGGTTTCCCGACTCCAAGCCCATCTGCAATTCAGTAACTGATTCTTGATCCTGAGGTCACAGATGTGCTCAAGTTTAGCAATCTGATCTCTAGAAAATTAAGTTTTGTTCTCTCAAGGCCCCCATGAAAAAATGTGCAATTTTCTTCTCAGATTGTGGAGACTCCATGAGGCCATGGTGGACATGGTGGACACTCCATCACTGTCAAGTATTGGTGCACAGCCAGCATTTCCTTACACTTGTCCATGGACCCAGAAATGCCGAGACTTCTGACTATTCCTATCCCAGTGAGTGTTGGACTAAAGCACTTTCATCAGCAAGCATCACAACACAAGCCGAGCAAAGCAAAACACACCAACTTACCCTACTCCCAGTGAATCCTGGAAATCCAATAATCCCTGGGGGACCAGTCACACCAGGGAAGCCTGGTAAACCGGGCACTCCAGGGACTCCAGTGTCTCCTTTTGTTCCTTTGATGTGGCCAGGCTTCCCAGGTAACCCAGGGATTCCTGACAGCCCAGGGACCCCTGGCATGCCTTGAAGACCTGAAAGAAGACCCTGTGTATGTAAAGCTCTGGCGAGGACGTGGCACCTCGCCCTCTCAGAGCCTTCCATCTTGCAGTTCTGAGTGCTGGATATCTTAAAGCAGGAGAGCAAGGCTCCTCAGGCATCAAAGAATATTTGGTCAGCCCACTTCTGGAGATCTCAAGATGTCAGAAGAGTTAAAACACAACTGAAGTCTGGCACAGACACAAAGCAGCTCTGTGCAGAGAAGCTGCTGCTCCTTGAGGGGCGGGGGGAGGGAGAGAGAGAGAGAAAGAGGGAAAGGGAGAGAGGGAGAAGGGGAGAAAGGGAAGGACGGGGAGAGAGAGAGGGAGAAGAGAAGGGAGATCTCCCTCCCTCCGCCCGCCACAATGGGCTGACAGCTCATAGGTTGGCCTGAGCCTCATGGTGGCACTCACCTTTTAAGCCCAGGTATCCTTTCAATCCCATAGGCCCTTCATCCCCCTTTTCCCCTTTAATGTCTTTCATTCCTGGCAGGATGATGGGAGGTGGTCCTGGGGGGCCAGGATCCCCGCGGCTGCCTTGAAGAGAACAGAACACAGTCATTTTCCTGGACCTCAGAAGAACACAGATGGGGAAGGCCTCCCAGCCTTGCTGCTGACCTTCAAAGCTGAAGCCTGAGAGACTCTGAGCCACCGGGCGGCTTATTATCCCCTAACCAGGAAGCCTAAGAGCTGGAGACAAAGCTCTTGGAGATGGACAAATTGGGACGGAAAATGTGTGTTTCTCCTGCCCCCTTTGCCTTTCCTTCTCTCCTTTCTCTTTTGTAAACAAGTAGAGGCGATGGAGGACGTGGTCCCCTGACTGTGTGGGGCTCTACTGCCCAGCACAGAACACCTAGCAGATGACAGGACCCACCCCCTTCCTGTAGGGCTGCCAGGAGAATGTGGTGAATATGTGCAAAAGACAATACAGATTGGAGCTATCAAAAATCAACATGGTTTCCATTCCTATTTCATGTGAGAGAATTGTATTTTTTATTTGTATTCTGATGACAGAAATCAAGCTTGATCACAAGCAGGAAGGCTCCCAATAAGGAGAGCTCCTTGTTCCACTATCTTCTTATGAAGCACCTTGCTTGTGCGTGCTTCAGAATTCAAGACGGGTCAACCGTAGTTAAGGAGTCCCTGGTTGGTGCAAATGGTTAAGCGCTTGACTATTAGACGAAAGGTCCGTGGTTTGAACCCACTCAGAGGCACCTTGGGAGACAGGCCTGGCAATCTACTTCTGAAAGATCCTGGCCTTGAAAACCCTATGGAGCATTCCTACCCTGCACACATGGGGTTGCCATGAGTTGGAACCAACTCAACAGCAACTGACAACCACCACCACCATAGTTAGGAAGGTAACAGTAATAAGCTGGTGGAATGTGGCAAGGAAGCTGTCTGGTGAGCTTGTAAGGATTCAGTAAGTTGGAGAGACAGCGAGCGGGATTCAGGAAGCTTTCCTGGGAAGCCAAGGGTGTTATAAGGCTCAGGCTGAGGGTGTTCTGGGAATCTATCTTCACTGCATGTTAGGGCATTGGATGAAAAGAATATAGTTTTACTCATCAAACATGTATTGAATATTTATCGCTAGGCTAGCTACTGAGGGGAGTAGTAAGTGAGCTGCCCACCCTTGCAGAGCCCACAGTCTAGTGGAGGAATAGACACCCACATAGTGAACTTCACCCTGAGAAGGCTCACAGAGAAGTAACAGAGCTGAAAGGAAAATAGTGTAGGAGTCAAGGGCCATTTCATTTTAAAATTAAAATGGCATTTTTTTTTTTTGGTGATCAGTGGCCTGAAATCTCTAAATTAACACAAAGATTATTTGAAAATGCAAGTGCAAGTCAAAAGCTTGGGAAAAAAGTGCCCTAGACAGCAATTTCTATTTTGCTAAGAATTTGTAAAAGTTTTAACTCTTTGAAGTGTAATTAAATTTTTTTTTAAACAGCTTTATCGAGATAGGATTCACATACCATAAAGCTCACCCACTTAACGAGAATGATTCGATGGTATTTACTGTAGTCACAGAGTTGTTCAACTATTACCACAAACTAACTTTAGAACATTTTCATCACCCCCCAAAAGACTTGTACCCGGTAGCAGTCCTTCCTCAGTTCTCCCCTCCCACCAGCCACTCAGCCTTAAAAAAAAAAAAAACAAAACCAATAATCTACTTTTTGTCATCACAGATTTGCCAATTCTAGACATTTCATAGAATGTTTTAAAGGTTCATCCATGTTGTAGCACATGAGTACTTCATACCTTTTTAAGGCGGAATAATATTCCTTACATGGAAATAGTACATTTTCCTTATCCATTCATCAGTTTATAGGCATTTGGATTGTTTCCACCTTTTGGCTACTGTGAATAATGCTACTATGAACACTGGAGAATAAGAATCTGCTTCAGTTCTTGTTATGGATTGAAGTGTGTCCCTCAAAAATATGTGTCAACTTGGCTAGGCCATGATCCCTGGAATCATGTGGCTATCCACCATTTTGTGATCTGATCTGATATCCTATGTGTTATAAGTCCTAACCTCTGTGACGTTAATGAAACAGGATTAGAGGCAGTTATGTTAATGAGGCAGGACTCAATCTATATGATTAGGTTATATCTTGAATCAATCTCTTTTGAGATATAAAAGAGTGAAGCAAACAGAAAGGAGAGGGACCTCAAGCCACTAAGAAAGAAGCAGTGGGAGCAGAACGAGTCCTTTGGACCTGGGGTCCCTGCGCTGAGAAGCTCCTAAACCAGGAGAAGATTGATGATAAGGACTTTCCCCCAGAGCCAACAGAGAGAGAAAGCCTTCCCCTAGAGCTGGCACCCTAAATTTGGACTTCTAGCCTCCTAGACTGTGAGAGAATAAATTTCGCTCTGTCACAGCCATCCCCACTTGTGGTATTTCTGTTATAGCAGAACTAGATAACTAAGACAGTCCCTATTTCCAATCCTTTGGGTATATGAATAGGAGTGGAATTGCTGGGTCATATGGTAATTCTATGTTTAACTTTTTGAGGAATTGTTAGCCTGTTTTCCAAAGTGACTGCATCATTTTACATTCTCGCTATCGATATATGGTGGTTCCAGTTTCCCCATATCCTTGCCAATGCTTGTTGATAGTAATTAAGGTTTTAGAGTCCACTGTGGTACTTTCAGAAAAAAAGTTGTCTGAACAAAAGTCCCTGCAAATGTTGCTTGTTAGTAATGTACTCTGTGGACAAGGAGCCTCATATTTGGATCCTGAGATACCTGACCTTGTCAGGGCTCAAACCAGCCTCTTTCTCATGGATTATAATTTCTTTTCCATGAAGTCACATCATTCCACCTGGACTACTTTGTCCTTCTTTTGCCAAACTGAGTTCTCCTCCTTAGAATTTACCTTTCTGCTGGTTTTTACCTAGCTTCAACTCTTGATGCTAATCATGGTATCATCATGATTGAATATATTTTAATAACACATTTAGTTCTTAATGCTGCTTTTGTCTTTGACTTTTTATGGTTTCCTTTGGTAGGATTATTCCCTTATTACACCATTAACACCTTGAGGCAGGGACGAAGTCCTCTATATTTTGTTTTTGTTTTACCTGCTTCCGGATTTAGGTTTCTCAGATATGGTGGATTCTCAAAGAGTCACCCTGAACAGTGTTACACCACCATGAACAGAAGCCCCCACAATGTAAAAAGAATGTTAAGAGGAGCTGGCATACCTTTAACACCTGGTTCACCAGCCAGACCTTTTGGACCAGGAAGTCCAAAAAATCCAGCCTCTCCTTTGTTTCCTGGATATCCGGGTCTTCCTTTAAACCCAAGCATACCTTGGAAACCATCCATACCAGGAGAACCTCTGTCCCCTTTGAAGGCAAAGAGAAAAGTACTGGGTTAGCTCTGAATAAAATGGACCGAATACTTGGAATTTTATCTACAACATTTCAACACTGTAACTTCTTAAGTGAGACGGTGCTAACACTCTTCACCTAAAATAGCAACTACCTGGAACACCATTTTCTAAGTGACCTTGTTCACTGACCAGCGTATGTTATTAGGTGCCGTCGAGTCAATTGGACTCATAGTGACCTTGTAAGGTGAGTAGAACTCCATATAGGGTTTCCAAGGCTGTCATTTCTAAGGAAGCAGGACACCAGGTCTTTTCTCCCACGGAATGGCTGGTGCGTTCAAACTGCTGACCTTTCAGTTAGCTGCTAGGCACTTAACCATTGTGCAACCAGGGTTCCTTCCAAAAGCTTAAAAACCAAACTTGTTGTCGAGTCAATTTCAACTCAGAGCGACCCTATAGGACAGAGTAGAACTGCCCCATAGGGTTTCCAAGGCTGTAATCTTTACAGGGAGCAGATCACTGGGTCTTTTCTCCTATGGAGCAGCTGGTGGGCAGACATTTTGGTTAGCAACCTAGCGCTTAACCATTATGCCACGAAGGCTCCTGACCAATATATAGACAGAGGGATACAGAGTCAGCCTGCCTCCAGACTGGCCATTAGAGACAAGCTACAAAGGCAAATCCACGGAGGTCAGGCAGAAAGACTACGAGGAAATGTGGATGTAGCACAGGTGCCCAGGCCCATCAGGAAGGAGTCAGAGGCTGCTAGAAATTAACGTAACATTAATGCTGCACCCAGCATGGACGTCAGACAAAGGGCCACCTGTCTTCTGCAACATCCAAAGGACAGAGCGCTCTACCTCTGGATAAACAGGTTTGTTTCTCTGTGTACAAATGAACCTCTCCTGGTGACAAACCACATTTCTTGGTGTTGGTTTTACATTCATCAGATAGCCTCCTGATTCAAATCTAGTATTCCGAGTGGGCCTCTCTACTCATTTCCCTGTGCAGATGGTAAGTCCTGGTGTACAGTCTCTCTTGGTAAATTAACAAATAGGCACCTCAAGTCACACCTGAGTCTAAGTCCCATTGGCCAGCTTTCCCAGGTCTGTCAGCCACTGGGGTGAAAGGAGTGATTAGGCTTCAGATCTGCAGGTGTGTGAGGTCAGCCCCAAACATGGGTAATGGAGATGTCCCATAGAGTCATCCTAAGTCACAACTTAACCAGCCTGCCACCCTGGTCAAGGTTATGCCCATTGGCATGGCTCCACAATTACCTTTTGGCCCGGGGATACCAGGCATTCCGGCCACTCCTTTGAATCCAGGGTTTCCTGGGTGACCTCTCTCACCCAGTATGCCAGCATCCCCTCTGTCACCAGACAGGCCTTTCATGCCCACGGGGCCAGGGAAACCTGTGTCTCCTGGATCCCCTCTGTCACCAGACAGACCTATCAAAAACAGGAGGAAGAGACATTGTAAAAAAGGAACACATACACACACACACACACACAGAAAACTTCTCTTACAATTATTTTACAACATCAACTACCAAAACTCTCCTGGGTAAGAAAAACATCCTGGAAGGAAAATGGAAAACTCTAACTATAGGGGTGCGCTTTCAAAGTGGGACCAGAGTATGTAGAGAAACCTGCAGGGCTGGCCTCTCTAAAGAAGTCTTTATGCTAAAGCTGGCGGCTAACCTGTGAGATGCAAACCAAACATGACATGTGAGATGAATCTCCCTTTCTCCAGGTAAGCCTTCTTGCCTTCCGAACCCAAAGGAACAAAGCTGTAACGGTGGAGTGATAAGGCAGGCGCAGGTAGGGCATGGGTGCTGAGGTTATGCCCAGAGGACCGTGTGCACCCCCAAACATTTGCTTGTTCTGTTCCTGGAGATGATGTTCTAGGGAGGTTCCCAATACACCTGCCAGTTCACACCCCTTCCCGGCTCCCTGAGTAATGGCATACTTTCTGCTTTTTAATGTTATAGTATCCTTCCGTGAAATGGTGGCGACAGTAAGTGACACTTAAAGGAATTCTTACTTGGCAAAATAAAAGTTGAAAACCCTTTGCTGGTTACCCAGGACTGTATTTGAGATTTCCGTGGTCCATGAAATCTGCAAGCCTGGAGACAACTGCGATGTCAGGAGGTCATTAACCACTTTGCGGATCAGCACAGGGGCGTATTCCTCAGCCCTCAGGCAATCCTGGCGATGCCTGAGGGACGTCGGGCCCTTAGCTTCTTTCGGTGCCACCCGCCCGAGGCTGTGTGTGATGTGCTGAGCCTCTCTGTCCCGAACCTCCAGCTGCCAAAAGTCTACATCTCCTGGCACCTACCACCCACCTCCTGCTTCACCCACTGCCTCCATATTTTCTGAACTAAGCACCTCCTTTTGTTCCCTCAAATCATTCAACTTTCAAGAAACAAATACTAACTTCTCTCCAAATAAGAACAGTGATTTTGAACTATTTGCAGCAAGAATTTTTTTTTTCCTAATGAAATCTTCCCTAGAGCCCGGCTGTACACAACAGATAACAAATGACGGGCAGGCTTCTCAAGCTGCTGAAGTCTCTCGTTTGGTGGGATGTACTTCCTGGTTTTGGAACCTGAGCAACACTCAAGGGAGGGTTCCTTGGAGCGCAGTTTCAGAGCTCCTGTCAGGACCTGATCGTTTTACGGGAGGGCTGGAGTCTTACCTCCGTGGCCTGGGGCACCTGGCAGTCCCAAGGGCCCGGCTTGGCCAGGAGCTCCTGGGAATCCATGCAGTCCCGGTGGTCCAGGCAGTCCTGTTTGGCCTGAAGGTCCTGGGAAGCCTGGCTGACCCTTCAGCCCTGGCATCCCGGGCATCCCCTGGCTTCCTGTAGGATTCAGAGATAAGAGATGTGAGGCCAGCTCTATGCAACTGATGGCAAACAACATCTACCTCTTACTGGTACTTCATAAATACCGCATTTATTTATTTATTTTTGGATTTCTGGAAAATACAAAGTATAAAGAAGAAATACTATCACTCAGGGATAATTCCTAACATCTTAGCATATTTCCTTCCTGTCTTTTTTCTATTCATATAAATATACCTAGAAATAGAGGCAAAGTTGACATCACACCGTAACTGCAGTTTTAACCTGGCTTTTTTCACTTGACGCTACATTTTGAGCATTTCCTACATTTTAAAATGTTCTTTTCAAACATTGTTTGAAATGATTGCACCATATCCCATCATATGGATATATTTTTTTTCTCTCCGTTTTTTTATTACAAAAAATGAGGAACGGATCTTCTCAGTGGACACCCAGACCCATGTTGCAGGTAATTTCTTCAGGAAAATGTCCTAGAAATTAACTTAGTGGGTTAAGGCGAGGACTAACTGAGTGATTTTTATGTGTATATGGCAGTGCTCACTCTTCTACCAGTGTCTTCTCAGCACTGAGTGCTAGCATTAAAGCAAAAGAAAAACCGGGCAACTTCGAGCAAGGGAAAAATGGCATATCGGCTATGTTAGTTTGCGTGTTTTTGATTATTCGTCAAATTCCTTTTTTCTAGTGTTTGCTTTTTGATGAAATTTTTGTTCTTTGCTTCTATTTTCCTTTGAGGATTTTGGTATTTTTCTTACAGATTTTAGTGTTCCTCATATATGTTAACTAATTTTTCTTCATATCTATGGGAATATTTGTGCTACCTTGCTGCTGAAATTTTAATTTTCTTTTTGACATGCAGAAGATTAACTTTGTATGCAAATTTTATACATTTTGTACATGGCTCTCTCTCTCTCTGATTTCTTCTCTTGATTTTATGTTTAAAATATCCTTTGCTATTTGGGAGCGCTTTGAACCTGGTTTGTTATGGTTCTAATCCCTGCTGAGAATTTGCATTTCTAACAAGTTCCCAGGAAGTTATATAGAAGAATTGCCTGGGGATCTTGTTAAAATGTAGATTCTGACTCAGTGTATCTGGAGGGGGGAAATGAAATTCTCAGCAGGGAACTTGTTAGAAAGTCAAATTCTCAGCAGGGGTTCATGCTGGCCTGAACCGGTTCCAAGCCCTGCCCAGAGGTCAGATAATTACGAACACGGATTTTCTTCTTCTTCTTCTTCTTCTTTTTTTTTAATATAATTTAGGGTTTTTTTTTTTAAACATTAACTACCTGGACCACCTTATATTTAGGCATTTCCCCCTTTCTTCTAGGATCTTAACGCTTGTTATAGTTATCACGTAATTAATAATAACGGTGAATTATGCATGTATCAACACCGGGCATTTGCACCATGTTTCCCGAGTGATCTACGGATACACTGTCTAATTGGATCTTCATAACAATCATACAGGGTCACGGGCTGAACCCAGAGGAGGCAGACAGATGGGGGAGAGGAAGAATGGAGGGGAAAGGGTATTACTGCAAGGGACTGAGTCAGTCTTGGAGCACCCCAGAGCCAGAAGTCGGGCTTCTTGACTGTCATTACCGAATTATGACAACCTGCACAGGAAAAACAGGTCTGTGATGTGCAGGAAGCGGATTCTAAGCAGAAGTCTGAAAAAGATCCTTTGAGATGCATGGACGCATATATTCTCATATACTCCAGTTTTACTGCCGGAAATGAGGACACTTTTATTTTTTGTTTTTCTATCTTTGGAGTTTACAGCTCTAGGGAAAAATATAATTGCTTGTGGGTGCTAACGGTCTTGCAAAAATAGCTAGGCATGGTTACGGGCTACAAAGTTTTAATAAGCAAGGTCAAGGTCCCCGCCGCAGACACTTCTCTTCATCAACAAGGCAGCATGGAGGGTTGACCGATAGGCACACGTTGACGCTCATACCAAGCAGTGTTGACACTGGATGAACTGTGGCAACTCAGTAAGATGAGCAGAGCTGAGGCCAACGGGACTGAGGAGCATCCGGACGCCTGTTTCTGAATGGCCTTCCCTAACAGACTAGCCAGTGGGCAGGACAGGCTATCAATAGATGAGCGTAACATGATTTCTGCTACTTCAGTGTTTGCCTCAAGAAAAATCAGGTGCTGGGGTATTTTATTCCTTCACTTGCCTATTGTTATTATTGCTTTGGTGCTGAATATTTTAGGTCAATTTCCGTTTATGGAACACCTGTTAAGAAAGGAACTACAAAAAAAAGAAAGAAAAAACCAGCTCCCTTTAGCTAAACCAAAGCTAATCTGTGGGCTTGCCTGAATCCTTTCTTCAGAAAGATTTGCTGAGACACACAGGCTGTATCTATGTTTCTTTCTAACAGGCCTCTAACAGCCAATCCAGCCAGAAGCAGGGCCCCTTTGCACACTGTCCCTGTGGCATGGTGGCACAAAGCGTCACTCTGGATGCGAGACAGTTACTCACAAGTTTCAATCCTTTGGAAGTGAGAACTTTTGCAGAACAAGAGATGCTGCATAAACAAGGCTTATGAAACCTGCCACAAAGGTAACACCGAAAGCAGCAGAGAACTTCGTAAAGTGTCTGAAATAAACCCGCCATTGTATTTTGTTTTTACCCTCAAAAATTTTGATGCCTGTGGGAAATGTTTAAGTTAAAAAAAACCCAAAAAACTAACAAAAGCATTGTTGTTGTTGCTAGGTGCCGTCGAGTCGGTTCCGACTCATAGCAACCCCATGCGCAACAGAACAAAACACTGCCCAGTCCTGCGCCATCCTTACAATCCTTGTTGTGCTTGAGCTCATTGTTGCAGCCACTGTGTCAATCCACCTCATTGAGGGTCTTCCTCTTTTCTGCTGACCTTGTACTTTGGCAAGCATGATGTCCTTCTCCAGGGACTGATCTCTCCTGACAACATGTCCAAAGTAAGACGCAGTCTCATCATCCTTGCTTCTAAGGAGCATTCTGGTTGTACTTCTTCTAAGACAGATTGGTTTGTTCTTTTGGCAGTCCATGGTATATTCACTATTCTTCGCCAACACCACAATTCAAAGGCGTCAATTCTTCTCTGGTCTTCCTTATTCATTGTCCAGCTTTCACATGCATATGATGCGATTGAAAATACCATGGGTTAGGTCAGGCGCACCTTAGTCTTCAAGGTGACATCTTTGCTCTTCAACACGTTAAATAGGTCCTTTGCAGCAGATTTACCCAATGCAATGCATCTTTTGATTTCTTGACTGCTGCTGCCATGGGTGTTGATTGTGGGTCAACTTTTCTCCATTTATCATGACATTGTTCATTGGTCCAGTTGTGAGGATTTTTGTTTTCTTTATGTTGAGGTGCAATCCATACTGAAGGCTGTGGTCTTTGATCTTCATTAGTAAGTTACCAAAAGTAGCCTTATGTAAAAAGAGCTAGGGCACAGTTTCCATAGCTGGATCGCAAAGCAGACTGATCACAGAGACGTTAACGCGAGTTAAGTGTGTGCCTTCTGCCTTTCATTTGTGTGGAAGTGTCACTCATTTCAATAATCCTGAGGCAAGGCCCAAGCAGAGAACTATTTCCCTTCAGCAGCGCTGCCAATTCCTCAGTCTTGCAGATAATTGCAGTCTTATACTTTACATTTTTTAATTGACCTAGAGTTAGCGAAGTTGGAGAGGCAGGCCCCAGATGTCTTCGCTGCCAAAGGGTCTCTGTGGCCTTGGTGATGTTATCACATGATCTTCATTCTCTGGCCTGGTCTTGGGCAAGGTGGTTCGGGTGTGTGTGTGTGTGTACACAGCATGTCTGCTCTACCCCTTCTTGGGCTCTTTTTCCTTCTTTCTTTAGGCCCCATTCCAGCCTCCCAGGCAACAGAGAATCTCTCTACAGGCTGTGGCACCCCTCTCGGGTGATTCTCCCAGTCAGTATCAACAGTTCTCATCACCATCAGAAACCACCTGCCTGCGCCCCACTCCCCTTTTGGTGTGGCTGAGAAGCTGACAAGCTAGTGTGAAAATGAATTGGCACTCACGAGTTTAATGGGTTCACCTGGTGGTTAAGAATTATATTTAATCAGGCCCTGAATGTCTTAATCTAAAGGCTGTCTGACAGTGGGAACGGCTATTAGCTTCTTGTCACCACAGGTAAAGCCCCCCTTCTGTCTGGGTGTGGGATTTAGGGACCATGACAGTCCTGTTGGTCAACAGATAAAGTCACGGTTTTATCCTTCAATCTCATGTTTGATTTGGAGCACGGAGGCTATGTCATGTACTTTGGTGATCTCACAATCTCCAGCATGTGACTCACTGAATAGAAATACTAATCAGCGGCCTTCATTAAAGTGGGTGGGTTTGGGGTTCTTGATGCCAATTTTGGGTAACTTTTGGGTAACTCTGATCAGTGTGAGGCCCCCTAACACGTTGGTGTTTGTATGCGTTTTGGTGTTTGTATGTTTGGATTTCTACTTTGCTAAATTTTAAATTTAAATGGATAATATTGTGAACACATTTAAAACATTCTTAAACCAATCAGTTTTTAAACCAATCAATTAAATTGCATTCCAGGTCATTCCTATCTTCCTCTTAAGCTCTGGCTAAGCATGGCCATGTCCATCTTTTCTTCACACCAACAGTACGAATTAAGGACAAAAACAAATCAGCACAAAACAGCAGGCCTTCCATGGTGGCGATTCACGTGCAACTTGAGAACAGAGAATATTATTTAAACCATATTTGTAAAAGGTGTCAAAGGGCCATGCTTTACTGGCTATAGAAGGTAAACACAGGATCATTTTATTACGGTAATAAAAACATTCTAAAGGAAAGCTGGAACAAAATGGAAGGAAGAAAAGTAAGACTAGTGTTGTATATAATGTCGATTTTTATCAAGTCCCCAGAAGGAGCCCAAGTTCCAGAAGTACAGCCAGAATGGGACCCTATTGTTCTTCCTCCTGAAATGGCAGCTTACCTCTGAATCCAGGGGGGCCCCTCTCTCCAGGTTGGCCCTTTAGCCCTGGGTGTCCAGGCAGTCCAGCATCTCCCCGTGGTCCAGGCTGGGCTCCCAGGACTTCTCCAGGAAGTCCCCTTTCACCTGGTGGTCCTACTGGCCCTGGTAGGCCTATGGGACCTGGCTGTCCATCCGGCCCAGTGAGTCCTGTTGTACCTTTGGATCCTCGGGGTCCCACAAATCCTGAAAGGAAACACGAGTCACTCCCAAACCACAGGTCAGCATGAGGACGTTCTAAGAGAAGTATCAGAAAGAGACTGAAAACTCCAAGGATTTGCAAACAGGGTCCTCGCAAGCTTTACTTTGGCCGAAGGCCCTGTGTGTTACCTATTTTGCAACCCACACCTCTCAAGATGTTCTTCTGTTGGTTGAATTTCTTTTGCTTCCCTCCTCCACCTGGCCACTAGCCCTAAAATTTAGCTAAGGTGGTCAGTGCCTAGAGAACTAACTTCTCCTTGTACATACATCTTCATAATTCGTGGCCCCCATGTTTTAAACATCATCACAAAAGAATACCTTTGGCGGGAACTTCAAGGTTCTGTGTGGGCAGAGGGACAAGTTCTATGACAGAAGATGAGGGGGAGGCGAGTCTGCCTGAGGAATTAGAGCCAAAATTCTGCTTCCCTGAAACTTAACCCCCTGCTAATAAATCCCTAGTCAGTCGGCCATTTGGTAGACACTTTGCGGAGGAATCGATACCCCTCTGCAGCATGTACGGAGCCTTGGTGGTGCAGTGGTTAAAAGCTCAGGCTGCTAACCAAAAGGTCAGCAGTTCTAATCCTCCAGCTGCTCCTTAGAAATCCTATGAGACAGCTCTACTCTGTCCTATAGGGTCGCTATGAGTTGGAATCGTTGTACAGCAATGGGCTGGTTGTTTTGGTGGCAGGTACTGTGAAAATCATCCACCATCACGTATTTGGATGGAGAGATGGCGGCTGTCATGCACTTGAATAGCTGTGCCTTTTGCTGAAGCCACTGCGTCAAATTATCTCCTTACGTTACTTCCCCTTTCAATGCACTGAACACTGAGGCGACCTCTGGTTGAACTCCAAGCGCTGACAGTCACGTATTTGATTGAGGAGGAAAGGCTTCCGAGATCATGACTAACTGCTGGAAGGAGAGAGAACCCTGCAACTTTGAGAATAACGCTCTGAAGATGATAATAAGCCAAAGGATCAAATATAGAAAAACTTCCACACTTATGTTTAGGAAATGGGGACGAGGGAATTTTCTACCCATTCTGCATTGTGTATCTGATAGAAAAGATTCAATGAACGGGACCTCAGGCTTTTTCTAGGATTGCAAAGCACCAGCCAGGCCTGTGAACGGGAAGATGGATTAATTGGTATAATTGTGTTTGGAACAGCACAAAAGATCTCGAGTTAAACTGGCTATTAATTAGCTTGGTCCCCATCTCAAAGTTTTAATGAGGTGATTGGTTTAAGCACTTAAAGAAGAGATAATGGCTTTTATGGAAATATAAAACACATTTAATTTGTAGTGACTGGGTGAGGAAGTGGGACTTAAGTTCTCATATATGGATCCTATATCTGGAATAGATTTTCTTTTCTCTTCTTTTTTTTTGGGTAATCTCTGAAGTTGAACATTTTATTTTCCTCTGCATGTGCTGATGGACATACAGTTAATCTGAAAGGGAGAGAAACTAGTTGCTGTTGAATTGACTTTGACTCATGGTGGCCCCATGTGTGTCAGAGTAGGACTGTGCTCCATAGGGTTTTCAGTGGCTGGTTTTTCACAAGTAGATTGCCAGGCCTTTCCTTCCAGGTATCTCTGAGTGGATTCGAATCTCCAACTTTTTAATTAGCACCGAAACCTGTTAATGGTTTGCACCCCCCAGGACACAGAAGATTTAAGTACCATAACAAAATGGCGTGCATTTCAAAGGTGGAATAGATCAGGTCCTCATTTACCACATCCATCTGGTCTACCTCAGTCTCTTGCTCACCTAAGGGCTGACATTTCAATATGAAACAGACTTTCTACCATATGGTTGACTGTCTAAATCACCTGACAATGGGAACATCCCAACCATCCCCCACTACAGTGGCACTCTCAATAAAGTTCATGTCCACTTGGCTTTGCATTCAAATTATGATTACTAGGTACCTTCCATACTGAGAGTAAGAAGGAAGCTCCTAATGAATTCCTATTCTTCTCTCAAAACAGCTGATGCTTAAACTTAGCATTTGTGATATCCTCACAGCGACAATGCTGCAACATTGAAACACTCAGATGCTCCCTGCAGGCCAACAAGACTGGTCCGCTGGTGTGGAAGCATGACAACTTTGCTTCTTTCCAATGCAGGGTTTTTTTCAGTGCCTTGAATGAAGACTCAGAAAGCATGCTCATCGATTTTGCAAAACATAGAGAGATGCATGATACAACAGGAAACGAGATCAAGGTCACAACGACCTTCATGGGTTGGAAGCAAGATAAAATCTATCGCAGACTGACGCAATCCTACATTTAGGTTTAAACCAATGCTCTAAGAGTGCGACAGGGAGGGGCTGGCACTCCAGGAGTATCTGCTGAGGATATCTGCCCTGTGTCTAAGTCTGAGGACATAGCTGCCTCACTGTTCTGTGTGATGTTCCAGACATGTGAAGCATTTTATTCAGTTTCTGGACCCAGTTTGAAAGGAACGAGGACAAGCTGGGGGGCAGCTGCAGAAAGGCGATCAGAATTCTGAGGACCTAGAAATGATGTCATAGAAAGGAAGTCTGCATTACTAGGATATGTTCTGCCGGGAAATGAGATGTCTATGGCAAGATAGGAAACCCCGGTGGCGTAGTGGTTAAAAGCTTGGCTGCTAACCAAAAAACCAGCAGTTCAAATCCACCAGGAGCTCCTCGGAAACCCTCTGGGGCAGTTCTACTCTGTCCTACAGGATCGATGTGAGTCAGAATTGACTTGACGGCAACGGGACGACGTGAACCCTCTTTCCCAATGTGTGTGAGGGGTGGCTGTGAAGAAGTGGACTTACGTGGCTTGAGGAACAACCAAATGAGAGCTTATTGGGAAGCTGATTTCATTACAAGGAAGGAAGAACTTTCTAGCAGTAAGCGGGTTTCAGTGTTTCACAGGTCCTGGGCAACCACAGTGATTCCAGGAAAGACGAGAAGAGCACCTAACCAGGATTCTATGAAAGGATGGTTGCCATTGGGCAAAAGGTTGGCCTTAATGACTTCTATGGTTATGTTTAGATAATGTGATCCCAAAATGTGAGTGAGCCTCTGCAAGCAACAATCGGATGATGCTGCCTTCACACAATTTTAGTCATAAGCACACTAGGACACCGGTGTCTGGGGACATTGTAGAGTGTGCTGTCCACAAGCAGGTACTCATATTTTTCATCACAACGTACTACTGGAAACACATCATTTTTCTCCATATATAGGCAAAAGGCTTAAGCTGTTCTAGCCACCAAATAGCTTCCATATTTTTTTGCTGTGTCAGGTTGTAGATGGAATGGTTGGAGCTGTTTGCTCAGATACAGTGGACACTGAAGAACAAGCAGGTGAGGCAGCAAAAGGCAAGACACAGAGGCTCTTTGGGTAGTATCTGGTGAGTGGTCAGTAAATTTGGAAATCGACAAAGACAAAGCTACCTGTGCCAAAAGCAATAAAAGTCTCAGAAAAGAATATCATTATGCGAACCTCAGAGTATTTAATATTAAGCAGAGGAAATAATTTTTGTATTACCCGGAACACCTATGCTTTCTGCTTTTTCTTTTCCTGAGAGATCTGAAGGTATCTTGGGCAAAAAGCCAGTACATACTAAAGTACATTAGTAGTAATAAAGAAGACAAGGATTTTGAATCTCCCATGGACAAGTACAAAAGTTGCCATCGAGTCTTTCTTGAGACAATTTCTGAGTATTGAGCTGGGAACTCCTCACACACACAGGCCATTTCCGGAAGCCAAGGGGCTGAATGAGGGTAGAGTCTTGACTTACCTGGTGGTCCTGGGAATCCTTCACGGCCTGGATCTCCTGGGAAACCCTTGAGCCCTGGATCTCCATCTGGTCCTGAGAATCCTGGTATTCCTCTGAGGCCTTTGGCACCTAAACAACCCAAAGAAACCAAGATACCAGTCAGATTCCCATCAGGAAACCCCACCAGTAGATTGATGGGACATCATCAAGTTCTGGCCTGACCTATAGAGGTCGTCTTATAAACTGAAGAATGATGAGGCTAGCAGAATGTCAACCCCAAAATAGCACCTCTGGGATTATGGAATGATTTCCAGTGTTGAAAAGTCATGCTTCATAAATTTTAATTATGATAAGAACAATATTAAGAGTACCCCAAACCAAACCCGTTGCCGCTGAGTCTATTCCGGTTCATAGAGACCCTATACGACAGCATAGAACTGCACCCTATAGGACAGAGTAAACTGCTCCATAGGGTTTCCAAGAAGCTGCTGGTGGATTTGAACTGTCGCCCTTTTGTTTAGCAGCCATAGCTCTTAACCACTGCGCCACCAGGGCTCCACAGTACACTAACGAAGGGCTTAGGGTCTGGGGTCAGAAAGCCTGGGTGTGAATCCTGACTCTACCATCTATCTATGTGACCTCAGACAAGTTGTTTAACCTTTCTGAGCCTTAGTTTCTCCATCTATAAAGTGGAGAGGATAATAACGCCAACTTCATGGAGATATTATGAGGGTTAAATTAGATATTTCTTGTTAAATATTTGAACAGTGCTTGGCACACAATATGAGCTCAATGAATGCACTTATAACTACAAGGCGGTGTACATCACTGATGTCACAAAACTGAACTTCCACGCATTTCATTCATGTTCCCAGCTTTTCTTTGGGAATGGGAAGCTACGAGATGTGAATGCACATCCCACCCCCTGGAAGTCGGTTATGTGAAGGGCTGTAGTGAGAGGAAAGTGACAGATATGAGGTATGCAAGGAGCTCAGGGTGATGGAGGAAGCCCTCTCCATGAAATGGAAATAATGAGCATGGCAGGTGAGGACTGGGTGCCACAGAGCCGGACTTCCCAGCCCCACTGCCAGTGAAAAGTCCTCAAATTATGTCTCTGGTCTGGAGGCGTGTCTCCTGTGTGCTGACTGTCAGAGACTCAATCTGTAAGATGTTCTTGTATAAACCCAGGTCTACAAACTGACACTAAGTACATGCAGTTCTTTGAGCCCAAGGGATTATTGGTAAAGTCCCTGGTTGGTGCAAACAGTTAACATACTTGGCTGCTGGCCCAAAGGTTGGAGGTTTGTGTTCACCCAGAGGCACCATAGAAGAAAGGTCTGGGGAGCTACTGCCCCCCAAAAGTCTACGGAACACAGCTCTACTATAACACACATGGGGTCGCCATGTGCTGGAGTCAACTCAACAGCGACTGCTGGTTTATGTACCACAATCAATGTGTGTAGCTGACTCGGAGGGAGGAGAAACACAAAGAGCACCCTGAGATGCTCAGGTTTCTAGGAATAATTCCACGGACAGCGGAAGCTTCTAAATTATAGGCTTGGCGCACACCTGAGGGTGAACGGAATTTATACTGTGTAACAAAATCAGCGAGAACGCAAAGCATCCCCCTTACTCATCTCATGGGGCAATGAATGATTTCTGCCAGGACATCTCAGAAAACAAATCCTTTAGAGTATCTGCGGGGACTTCACCTGGAGCAACGGAAAAAGCCCTAGTGGGAGGAGAGAGACACGGGTTTGCATTCTGCTTGTCACTAAGATCTGTGCGAGTCAAGGCAGGTTGTTTCCCCTCTCTGGAGTCAGTTACCCATCTATGAAGGAGCCCTACTCTGAGGACCACATTTGGAGCAGCAAGTCTCAAGGAGGCCACTAAAATGTCCTGCAGCTTGAACAGTTGTGATGGTTGATTTTATGTGTCAGTTTCGCTAGGCTACTGTTCCCAGTTGTTTGGTAAAGCACGAGTCTAATTGCTGTTGTAGAGTGGTCACAAATCAGTCAAATCTGTTGCCATTGAGTCGACTCTGACCCATGGTGACCCTATATGACAGAATAGAACTGCCCCTAGGGTTTCTAGGAGTGGTGGGTGAACTTGAACTGCCAACTTTTCAGTTAGCAACTGAGCTCTTAACCGCTGCACCACCAGGGCTCCTTTCCCTAAAAATGTCCTTTCCAGTCATTAGGTTTAGATTTGGTGCTTTGCTGCCGTGTAGAAAGCACTAAATCGAGCATCCTGGGTTTCTTGACATTTTTCTGTGTTGGGCCAGAAAAGGGTCTTAGACATAAGGAAGCCCTTCCCTTGAGTTTTCTGGAAATAATGCCAAGCTTCGAGGCAAGCAGAAATGGCCTCTCCTGCACCAGCCACCTCTCACTGTGGGACCACATTCCCTGGTGTCCTTTCCAAGGCTGGAGCACAGTCGGGGCTCGGTCTGGGAAAACGCACCCTGTGTAGGAATGTAAGTCCCTGAGTGGCACAGATGGTTTACCCTCAACTGCTAACCTGAAGGTTGGAGGGTCTAACCCACCCAGTGGTGCTGTGCAAGAAAGACCTGGCAATCTGCTTCCTTAAAGAGTACAGCTGAGAAAACCCTATGGAGCATTTCTACTCTGTAACAGGTGGGGTCGCCATGAGTCGGAATCAACTTGATGGCAATGGTTGTTATTTTTAGTAGGCATGTAAGGGGACCCTGGGTGGTACAAAAAGTTAAGGCACTTGGCTGCTAACTGAAAGGTTGGAAGTTCGAGTCTACCCAGAGACACCTTGGAAGAAAGAACTGAAGATCTGCTTCTGGAAAAATCAGCCACTGGAAGTCCTATGGAGCACAGTTCTACTCCGACACAGCTGAGGTTCCCATGAGTAGGAATCCACTGAAGGCAACTGGTTTGGCATGTAAGGCCTCTCCACCCTACTCACTCATCGGGGAAATGAACAGCTTCTTACCCAAGATTTTCCATTAATGAAATGATCCCCTTAGACTTTTATCTCCCTAATGTAATTAAATGTGTTTAAACAGATCTTTATACTTGACTGGGGGAGCAGAGAGAGACTGAACAGTCAGGGTTAGGGCTCAATGTCAAAAGAGATTCTATCTTACAGAAGATTAAGCTTCTCTAAGATCACAACTCTCATGAGGAAAGAGAAGTTCAGTCAAACTCAGCTTTATAGGAATATACTTGTTTCATAACTCCAATATACGTGTAAGTCTATAAATATAAATGTGATGGATGAATACAGCAAAAGGGCTTTGCATCTATGAAGTCCTACATGAATATAATGTTAGATAAAATAAAGTTAAAAAAAGGTAACATTTTTTCAAGTTGCTCTAAGGAGATGCATTAGAGGAGCTCAACTCATAGGTCAGTTCCTGAAAGGAATCCCAGTCAGTCCTAAAAGGGACTTTAATTAAACTTGATACCAGGCCACAAAACACTGACATGTTGCTTCTGAAATGCATTGATACCCCAGGACAACAGGACCCAGAGCTCCCAGAAAGTCATTATGCCTGGGAAGCACTAAGGATAGTTTTATGTAAGCTGGATATCGTTTTAAAACTCAATTCAAATTTACAAACATCTCTATGACACACAAATGAATTTGGTTTTAAGATCCAAGACCCGTCAAAGTGTTCTAATTTAGCAGGATGAGGAACTTGAAGATAGGTGAGGACCTAGTTCAGGGAAAAAAATTAGGCTCTCAACCTAAACAAAAATAACAACAAAACCCCACTGCGGTCGAGTTGATTCTGACTCACAGCGACCCTACAGGACACAGTATAACTGCCCCATAGGGTTTCCAAGAAGCAGCTGGTGGATTCAAGCCGCCGACCTTTTGGTTAGCAGCTGAGCTTTTAACCACTGTATCACCAGGGCTCTGACTCTCAACAGCACAATAAAAAGCCAGTTGAGACTGAGTCGATTCTAACTCATGGTGACTCCATGTGCGCCTTAGTAGAACTGTGTTCCATAAGGTTTTCAATGGCTGATTTTTCACAGGGAGACCCCTAGGGCTGTCTTCCAAGGTGTGTCTGGGTGGATTCAAACCTCCAATCTTCCAGTTAACAGCCGAATGTGTTAGCCATTGGCACCACTCGGGAACTCCCAACAGCAAAATAGGGGTAGGGAACGCCATGTTTCTATAAAATGTAAAGCTTTCACAATTAAAAAAAAAATAAAGAATTGCCTGGCCATCTACTTCCGAAAAATCAGCCACTGAAAACCCCGTGAAGCAGTTCTACTCTGCAACACACAAGGTCGCCATGAGTCGGAACTGACCAGATGGCAATTGGTACTGGTACTACTGGTAGAAACCCAAATGATTACTCAGTAGATTTCATGATTAGAAGTTAAAATAAGATGGTTACATTAGAGCATTTTCAGAACTCTAAAGAAATATATATTTTAGGGGATTATATACATGAAAACGATCAAGGCAATCATAGCGAATATGGGAAAAGGACTGCAAAGAGGGTGAGCATGGTTTCTGGAACACGAATGGAAAACTGAGGGGTTGGGTAAAAGCTAGAGGATATAATCAGGATCCCTAGAGAAATTCAAGAGGGTATTTATGCTTAGGTAGCATAAATCTGTTTTTGGTATTTGAAAATTTGAGCAAGGACAAGTAAAATATGTGCATTGTTAAAAAAAAAATAAAAAATCTCCTAAACATTTCCAGGGTTCAAGGAATTGTAACTATAGTTCAGCAGAAACTCTAAAATCTTGGGAAACTGCTCACTAGATTATCATAGTTAAATATTAAGAGAGCAAACCAACATACTTCAAACATCAAGCTGCTTGTTTCCTGATCATGTCAGCGCTCAGCAAGAAGCAGATAGCTTTGTGCTCAGGGTCTGTGCACAGATTAATTTAAATTTAAAAACAAAAGAGACAGAAGGCAGTTTATGCATTCCTAACATCAAAAGAATATTGTTTTTCACATTTAACTTTAGGCTTATTGCACATTTGGATAATCACCAGTCATGGACTGAATTATGTCCCCCCAAAATATATGTTAACTTGGCTAGGCCACGATTCCCAGTATTGTGTGATTGTCCACCATTTTGTCATCTGATGTGATTTTCCTATGTGTTGTAAATCCTACCTCTATGATGTTACTTAGGCAGTTATGATAATGAGGCAGAGAGACAGGGGAGCCTCATACCACCAAGAAACAAGAGCCAGGAGAATAGCGTGTACTTTGGATCTGGGGTTCCTGCACTGAGAAGCTCCTTGACCAGAGGAAGACTGATGGAGAGAGAAAGCCTTTGCCTGGAGCTCACGCCCTGATTTTGGACTTCTAGCCTAGTAGGCTGAAAGAATAAACTTCTGTTTGTTAAAGCCATCCACTTGTGGTATTTCTTTTATAGCAGCACTAAATAATTAAGACATCACCTCATACCCATTGCTGTCGAGTCAATTCCAACTCACAGCGACTCTATAGGACAGAGTAGAACTGCCCCATAGGGTTTCTAAGGCATGGCTGGTGGATTCTAACTTCCAACCTTTTGGTTAGCGGCTGATCACTTAACCACCACACCACCAGGGTTTCAGTCACTTTATAGACCAAGTATTAATCTATACCAGATAAACTGGCTCTTTAGGCTTTATGTCATAAAAATATGTTTACCTAAATCCTCTCCCTTAACCCCCAATTTATGTATATTTTGGGGTCTGCTTCCACCCAGTTACTGCTGAAAATGATCCCACTGCAGTCTCTGAGGCTTTTCCCAAGTCCCCTTCCTTCGGAGTTGACCTCCAGTTTGAAGATTGCTGCATTAATGACCATGCGGGAGCCCACTGTGGGACATACTTCTTCAGGGTTACAGCAGGGAGAAAGGTCAGGCTGTACACTGTGGATAAAGGAATGATACTGTTCCATTCTTAGAAGACAACACAAGGGGCGTTTAACTCTTTCACGGTGCAAATGATCTTCTGCATTTTGTCTTTATTGTCCCCAGGTCTGGCACTATGCCCTGGAAGATGCCTTTAAGGGCTAGGACACATACAGTAAATTGACATACTTTTCCAATTAAAAAAATCTTCTTAAAAATACTCTTCCGATTCTGAGAGTTGTTTATACTGGTGAAGAATACTGAATATACTATGGGCTGCCAGAAGAATGAACAAATCTGTCTTGGAAGAAGTACAACCAGAATGCTCCTTAGAAGCTAGGGTGGCAAGACTTCATCTCACATACTTTGGAGATGTTGTCAGGATGGACCGGTCCCTGGAGAAGGACTTCATGTTTGGTAAAGTAGAGGGTCAGTGAAAAGAGGAAGACCCTCAACGAGATGGACTGACACAGTGGCTGCAACAATGGGCTCAAGGATAGCAATGGCTGTGAGGATGGTGCAGGACTGGGCAGCGTTTCATTCTGGGTCGCTATGAGTTGGAACCGACTCGATGGCACCAAACAATAACAATACCTTACACTGGCTTGGCACTTTACAGTTTCCATAGCACACTGCCCACGGTTTATCAATTGAAGTATTAAGAGCATTATTTGTGATGTAGGAAGAGTCTAGAACACCTGTATCATTCTTCTTTTACAGGTGAGGAGACTAAGTTCCAGAAAGACTAAGTGATAACTGGGATTTCAGTGCAGGTTTTCTGACTCCGCCTCTCGTGTCTCAACACTGAATGATCTGAGTGACTTCATTAGTGGGGAGTTAAGGCGCTTCCCTTGCCTGGTCACAGTTGGCCAAGGAGAGGACTCAAAAGGACATTCACCTTGAGCTGACTTCCTCTTACTCCAGTCAGAGTACTCACTTTTCTTGGCTTACTGATACCGATCATGTCAATTTCTATAAGATTCTTACATTCCATCTTGTGCTTTCAGTGACTAAAGGACACGCCTGGAAGTACCCTCAGCTTTGTGCTCCCTGCTACTCACTCACCCCCACGGAAACCCTGGAGCCACTGGGGAACAAAAGCAAGTCAGAAGCTGGTGCTACCAGAGCAGTGGTGGTCTCCCAGGTCCATGGGAAATGCCATGGCACAGAGTTAACAGCCACGGGTGACTCTAGAAACTGGGCTCTGGGACAGGAAGTCCTCACTTACTTTCATGGGTGCTCACTATTTGGGGTGATCAGTACACATTGGCAATCAAAGCCCAGTTCCTCCCAGGCTGAGAAACGAAACTTTCTAGTCTTATTTATTTCTGTTTTCCTCTTAGTCAAAACCCAAAAGAAATCTTCTCCCGTTGGTTTTTCCCATATATCCAAGGACATAAAGGAATATTAAAAAAAGAATACTTAAAGAGGTAAGCTTCCTTTCTCATCTTAAAAGAGGAGGCTTTGCTGTTAGGAAAAAATATCTAGACTGTACGTTTTCTGCCATTTATAACAAACAGTTGAAGGTGAGTTTTCTTTGTTGCAGCAATTTTCCCTCATAGCCTGGGGTTCAACAAGGTGCCAGTTACCACACACATTTTTTAACAGCAATGAATAAAAGCGTGCTGCCTATAGAAATGATAATAGTTTGTGGTAGAGTACCAAGACGGTGGGGCAGAGGAAACATGAGCAAAGAAGAGGAAGAAGAAAAATGAACAGGTGAAGAAGGCTAAGTACTCTCACATTTACAGAAGAGTATTACCTGTGGGGCCTTGCGGTCCCGGCAAGCCTGGTGATCCCTTGGGTCCTTCAACACAACCTGGGAAGAGAGAAGAAAGTAGATGAGCTGAAGCAGTCTTTGATACTGAGTCTCATGGCTTTGGGTATTGCTAAGGTCAAAAGCACCAACCTCAAAAATAGGCTACCATTTTTATGATCAGATAATTTAAAAATTTAATTAATCTGGGTTCTGATGTAAATAAAAGTTTAATGTCATTGTATAGTGAAATGAAAATCTTAATACAAAATAAAATTAAGTAAGCACCATCAAATAAAAGCTAGTGCCGTGGTCGCAAAGGATCCATTCCCTCATTTAGGGCAATAACCTGAGCACAAACTGAGTTAATGTGGATCTTCCCCAATTACTCAATGTGAACGTCGTTCCTCTGTCTGGAAATGTGTATCACAGGATGGAGGAGGCTTACAATTTCAAAAGAAATTCTTTGGCTTCTCCTTTGTGACTCTGAATGCTTTCAGAATTAACGACAGCAATTAGCTGCTTTGAATGATACAGAATTAAACTGGGGCTGCAGTCATTTCTGGTTGGTACGGCCCAGAGTGGAGTCCTGGTGGCATGGTGGTTAATAGCTTGGCGGCTAACCAAAAGTTGGCAGTTCGCATCCACCAGCCGCTCCTTGGAAACCCTATGGGGCAGTTCTACTCTGTCCTATAGAGTTGCTATGAGTTGAAATCAACTGATGGCACACAGCAGCAATCTTTATGGAAGCCGACTGTCACATCTTTCTTCCTTGGAGCAGCTGGTGGGCTCCAACCACTGAACTTTTGGTTAGCAGCTGAGTGCTTAACTACCGAGCCAACAGGGCTCCTAGTTATTAGATAAAGCTCCTAGAATACTGCCTGTTTTCTTTTCTGCATGTTTTCCCTTTCCTCTCAGCTCCCTCCTCTCTTTTGCTCATTGTTCCCCTACACATCCCTCAGTAACTTTTCCATCCAGTTTTCCACTTAGCTTCTTCCCATCTTCAACTTGGTGCAAAGAGTTCCAGGACATTCCCTCACTTTCAGTGACTTTGCCCCTGGTTCAATGTCCCCCTCTTGGCTCTGACCCTTGACCCCTTAATCAGAGTCCTTAACACCCATGTCAGTGAACTTTTCCATACTGGCTAATGGTTCCCCAGTCTTGTCATCTTCATCTCACTTGTTATTAGCTGTTCATTGGCTTGGACAAATCTTGTATCTCGTCTGGCTCAGAACTGCGTCACATTCAAGACCTTGGGCTCTGAGAATATTCAGCATGATCACAATTTCTTTAGGATCCATGTCTCTTACACCCTTATGCCTACTGAGTGTGATTATAATCCACACGATGGCCTTTCATCTCTTCCCCCATCTCTAGTTTTCTAGTGCAACATCACCAATTTGGGATTCACTGTCTACTGGACTTGCATGCCTCCATTAGAAGTTTCAATGACATGTAATGATAGGATGGAAACCGCCCTAAAAAACTCTCCTCCTGATCTTCTCAACTCTCTTTACACTTATGCTCCCATGATGCTAGACATTGCTGAAGAAAGTTAAAGTGCTGGGCCCACCACTAGTACACCCGCCTGGCTCTCAGCAAATCCTTTTGTTCATCTCCTGTTGACTCCCACTGGCATTCCCCACCCTGTGCTCAAACTCCAGCTTAGCATCCCCTCGCTCTCAGCAGACCTCGATCTGGATTTACCCAGGTCGAGGCTGCTCTGGTCTGATTCAGAAGCTCCTCCTCTGTGCTACCAATGGCCCCGTCAATGGTGGTCTCACATTCAGTCTTTGGTTTGTCTGGCTCTCCTGCTCTTTCTTGACCTTACTGCAGCGGCTTATTCTTGATCATCACTCACACTTTCACAAGATCCTCTCTTCCCTTCTCTGATGTTAAAATGCCCTGGTTCCCATCTTACTTCATTAAAACCCATTGTTTGTGGCCTTGCTGTCCCCTCTTTCTCCTACCAACCACAGAATGTTGGCGTTTACAAGATTTTTCTATGACTTTATTTTTTGTGTTACTTTCATCAAAAGTTGCAAACCTGTTAGCCCAGTATCCTAAAAATAAAGGAATCTGAATGTCTTTAGGAAGGCCATGGCCTCTGGCTTGTGTGTTTTCTCCAGTCCCTGGAGTCTTACACCAAGGGGTCTTCATATATTTATATTACTGGTCTATTGTTTGAAAGCATTTGAGTTGGCCATTCCTGCTCTACGCCCTCTGCTCTCAACAGCCTCAACTATGACACAAATTCTGATGTTACAGACCCAACCCTGACCTTTATTTTGAGTGTTTGACCTAAATTTCAACCATTAATTATGAACTGCGACTGTTCAAATGTTCTGCTAGCCTCTTAAACTTTGTGCAAAACTCACCCTCTTTGCGTCTCTCTTCAAAGTCCTGACCTAGCCCTGGCATCCCATTAGTACCTTTCCTCACTTCCCCGCCAGCTTCTGACTTCCAATCAGCTTCTAAGTCTACCCTGGAGACTTTGCTTCTCCTATGCCAGCCATGCCAACTTCCAAACAGTGTCTCCTCTGTCCTCTTTCCCACCACTAAACCTTGATTCAGGATCATCTACAGATCTTATTCTCATCCATCAAACCTTGTTCCTTCTCGCACTCATTTATCACTAGACTAAACTCTTCTCTTCTGATATCTATCTGGACTCACTCTTTACCCTATATAATGAGCACATAGTTCCGTTTCTCCTATATAGGTACTTGTCGTTGCTGTGTGCCATCGAGTGGATTCCGTCTCACAGCGACCCTGTAGGACACAGTCAAACTGACCCATAGGGTTTCCAATGAGTGGTTGGTGGATTCAAATCCCTGACCTTTTGGTTAGCACCTGAGCTCTTAATCACTGGGCCACCAGCACTTCATATAGGTAAAGAGATGAGTATATGGATAAATTTTAAGTATAAAAATATGAATCTGTCCTTGAGTTCTTACCAATCTTATAAAGCAGTGAAGATGTGCTTTATATTTGTGGGTACAATTTCATAACGCTATGTTTTATTACGCTTGTCTTTGATTCTAAGCTGAGACAAACAGTACCAGCTCCAAGTTCAGCACGTATTTGTATTTCCTACTGCAGCTCCATGCACACTGCAGGAGCTGAATAAACAGTTGTTGATGAGTTATATATTTTATAAGCCAGATGTTTTAAAGAGTTCTAAAGCCACCTGATCTTTACAGTACCTGGCTGGACAGCCTCTTGTCCTATGTCTCCAAAGGGCCTTTTCACACCTGTATCACAATCTAGGAGAAAGATATAGAAAAGAGTAAAGGAATTTCGGAGCAACTGAAAGTTACTAACTTACCCATGGGTGTGCACGTATGTGAGTGTGTGTGTGTGTGTTGGTTGTGGTGGGAAGGCTCGTATGGGCAGGGGATCTGAAGGCCCAGTTATGAGCTTCTATTCATAATTTCCAGGACCTCGGTACTGGAGGGAGATGCGTTCTGTACTCCAGTGGGTGAGAGGAGGCTGGTGATGGGCATGGAAAGCCCCAGGTTGGGTAACTATTTGTATGTGCCAAGAACTGATGCAGCAACCACAACATCTGACCCCCCTGGGAAATTTATACATTGCCAAAGCAGCACAGAGGACATGGAAGCACTAAACAGTGTCTGGTGGCTTTGAAAGAAAAAGAAAAAAAAAAAAAAAAAAAGATTCCTCCATACCTATTTGTCCTGGAGTGCCTGGGGGGCCAGAAGGACCAGGAAAGCCATGTGGCCCAGGTAGTCCAACGTCTCCTGGAAAACCACGTTCGCCTTTTGGGCCTGGTAAGCCTAATCCTGGAGGACCCCTTTCTCCTGGAATTCCCTTAGTGCCAGGTACTCCTGGATAACCTGCATCCCCTGTAGGGCCTTTGATGCCATCACCCTATGGAAAAATTAAGTTTATCTCTTAATATATACAAACATCAAATATGGCCATATTTCCCAATTTCCTGTCGCCAGCTCCAGAGTTCTGTGCTATGGATGATGGAACAAACAGGGGTCTAGAAAGACAGCAGAGGTTAATGGGACCTTACAGTCATGGTCTAACCAAGTCGCGAAAATCAATGACAGCAGATTTTATACCAATTATGAACAATACAAGATAGTTCTGAAAGGCATACATATATATTTGAGTGTTTATTTTTCTCTTTCCTGGGCACTGGCTTTTGTGCACCAATTTGGACTTTATCCACAGAAAGGATTCTGTATGAGAGCAGGCAAGGATGTTGTTGTTGTCTTGTGCCGCTGAGTCGACTCAGACTCATAGCTACCGTATAGGACAGAGTAGAACTGCCCCATAGGGTTTCCAAGGAGTGGCTGATGGATTCAAACTGCTGACCTTTATGGTTAGCAGTCTGAGCTCTTAACCACTTCACCACCAGGGCTCCATCAGGTAAAAAAAAAAAAAAAAAAAGGTATAGATTTAGATAAATGAGAACAGGGTCATAAAGTTTTTATTATCATTGTGATTTAGCATTTGTGGCACAGCTAATGTCATGGATTGAATTATGTCCCACCAAAAAAGTGTGTATCAGCTTGGCTGGGCCGATTCCCAGTATCGTGTGACTGTCCACCACTTTGTCAGCTGATGTGATTTTCTTATACGTTGTAAATCCTGCCTCTGTGATGTTAATGAGTGGGGATGGGTGGCAGTTGTGTTAGTGAGGCAGGACTCAATCTACAAGATTGGATTGTATCTTGAGGCAATCTCTTTTGAGATATGAAAGAGAGAAGTGAGCAGAGAGACAGGGGGACCTCATACCACCAAGAAATCATCTCCAGGAGCAGAGCGTGTACTTTGGACCAGGGCTCCCTGCGTGGAGAAGCTCCTAGTCCAGTGGAAGATTGGTGGAGAATAAACTTCTGTTTGTTAAAGCCATCCGCTTGTGGTATTTCTGTTACAGCAGCACTAGATAACTGAGACAGGTACTATTCACAAGAGGTAATAACTTACCAAAGGAAAGGAAGCCTTTAACGTAGACACTGAAGAAAGGAAGAGTGGTCCGCCCATTAGAAACAAGCAAGGTTTATAGTGTCAGGACGAAAAGCTTAGAGGTACTTAAGCTGTGACAAGTCCTATTAAAAGAAATGCAATCACAATCAGATGAGGACAACTGGGGTGGGATATGGAGGGAGGCAGTGAGAACTGGGGAGATTAGAAAGAACGATATTGTCATAGACAAACTATAGACCCCCGCTTCACTGTGGGCAGATTTGAACAAAGAGAAAAGGCAGAAGGAAGAACAAGCCAGTAAAGAAGCCATGGAAATAAGTCCCAGCCCATCTGCCAAAGGCACTGAAGGGAACTGGGATTGTCTGATGACAATTAGACGGAAGTGTATAAGAAATTAAATGGTGTTCTCCTTTAACGTTACTCTTTCATTTCAAAGGCACCAATTATAAGCAATATAATAGAAGAGAGGGAAGGTGCAGTGGGGCCCACACTGGATTAAGAATCAAGCTGTCTTTATATCTGTATGACCTTGGTTGGGTCACATAGCCTTCCAAGTTTTACCTTCTTTCCTAGGGGGGATAATGGTAACGACAAGACTTGAGGTTTCACAAGTTTGTTGCAGAGATCAAAGAGTACCAGGCACTGAACTGGCAGAGTGGATGATGACAACACTGACGAGGCAAGGGGAGTGTACTGAGGCAGGCTTGCTGAGTTTTTTCAAGGCAGGTATTTACGTTCCCTTAGCTTGGGGATACCAGTGAGCAAAGAAGGCAGCTCGAGTATAGAAAAAAGATGCCAACTGAGAGCAAGAAACTGTGGGTTTAAGTACCAGCTCTTAATAGCCAGCTCTGGGAAGCGAGGAAGAGAAAAGCAGCCCCTGATGGCCAGGAGCTGGCTGGGGACAATAGCCAGTCCTTGGTGTTGCTAGGAGCTAGGCCATGGTGTTCTCCTATTGAATATCAACAATTTCATATCATAACATCAGGAAGGCTACTCTGTGCCTGTGATGAATCACGACCAAAAAAAAAAAAAAAACCCCAAAAAACACACACAAAAGAACAAAAGACGAAATATATATATTAAAAAAAAACACTCGGAATTCATGTTTGAACAGGCAAAAACATGAAAATATTTCAAAGCACAAAAGTGATCAGTCTTCCTCCTACTCTGACTAATATGAATGACTGCTGTTTTTTTTTTTAACCAATTAGAGCTTTGAAACCAAAAGCCAAACCCTCTGTCGTCGAATCAATTCTGGCTCATAGCGACCCTACAGATCAGAGTAGAACTGCCCCATAGGGTTTCCAAGGAGTGGCTGGTGGATTTGAACTGCTGACTTTTAGTTAGCAGCCTGAGTTCTTAATCATTGGGCAACCACAGCTTAGCCTTACTTTATTCTTCCCGCCTTCTAGGTATGACTTATTAAGATACTCATAGAATACGGTCCTTGCTTTCTGACAGCATCCAGTCCACAGCAAAGCCCTGCTCTCTAAGACCTTCCCAGGGTGACCTCAGATAAATTGAATTCCTGTTGTAAGTCGTTTCTAACACTCTATTCCTGAATGGCCCCACCGTTTCCCATGGGGCGCCCTGTCTTTTGTTGCAATGAATCAACAAACCCAACCCTGTTCACTACAGGTGCATCCTGGTCGTCTCTGGCTGGAGGGCATTGACAGAGTGGAGATTCCACTGAGATTCACATGAAGCCCTCGGTACCTTGGATGGGGACTCTCAGTTCAGTATTGATATTAAAAAAAAAAAAAAAAAGTCACTTCTCCACTCTAAGTCTCATTTCCTTATCTGTTAAATGAATAATCTCCAAGATTCTATGGAATTCACAAGCGAATACAGCTTTGGCGAGAAGTAGCAGCCATAGTTTAAAGGAAGCAATGATGGATTGCCACAGTGGCTGCAATGATGGGCTCAAGCATAACAACAATCGTGAGGATAGGGCAGGACTGGGCAGTGTTTTGTTCTGCTGTACATGGGGTGGCTAGGAGTGGGAACAGAACTCGACAGGACCTAACAACAACAATGTGGTAATGTCATTGTGTAAAACTGATTATTTTTGAAGATGATTTTCAAAGTTATTGCTAAAATTGTAGAATATTATTAATAATCTAAGTGTTTTCAAAGAACCCAAGAAAACTGGGCTTAAAATGTAATAATGTTATAATAGAAGTCACCAACATTGAAGAAACAGAAGATTCGGGCTGTGGAATAAGGCAAATAAGTTGGCAAAGAAAAGATAGGTATGAAGCTCTGAAGAGGAGGAAGAATTTATGAAGACTTGTTTGAGAACTATGGGGAAGAAAATGGAATCTGGAAAGAAGTGCTGAGAAACAACATTGCGGAATCATTACAAGAGGAAATCACAAAACTCCAGGACTGTCCACGGGAAAAGCATGGCGGGCAGGGGTAAATAAGGTCAGAAGGGAAAGGAGAAGGAAATGCAGAAGTAGTAGTCTTATCTTAATAGTTACATCTCGGATGCCAGCATTCTTGTGAAGGAGGTGGGGGGTCTTTATGTGCGATTAGACTTCCCTACTTTTAGCACTGATGCTTGTTTACTGCAAAAATGAAACTGTACACCAACGCCTAGTTTTCTTCTTAAGTGATTAAAGAACACGGATTATGGAGACGAGAGAGCTAAGCTAGTCCCAGTTTGTGGCTACTCACAGGAGGACCGGGGAGGCCTGGGAATCCATCAAGCCCATCACGCCCTGGGATTCCATCATCACCTTTCACCCCAGGCACACCTGGGATACCTGGTTGTCCCTTGTCACCTGGAAAGAGATTCGCAGTGTAAATCTATTCATACAGGGGAGATAAGAAAGAATTTTGCTGGCATGGTCATAGACAAACTATGATTTGCCTAGAAGCGTTGATCTAAAACACAAGGTTGCTTGCTGTCTATTACAAACAGGTTAAATTGTTCACAAATTGCTTGGCCATAAAAGAACTGACCTTTGGTCGTGATTGTTCTAGAATCTCCCTTTATTCCTTTGGGCCCAGGAGGTCCAATATCACCAGGGACTCCCTGTGGAAACAAAAACATTTTTTTTTCCCTTTCTCCTTCACGCCATTAATGACATCTAAGTAATTGAGAGGGAAGGAGATGATGGTTTTCAGCTAACACAACTTGACTCGGGGTCCCTGAGCTGAGATGCTTCTAAACCAGCAGAAGATTGATGACAAGGACCTTCCACAAAAGCCAGCAGAGAGAGAAAGCCTTCCAATAGAGCTGGTGCCCTGAATTTGTACTTCTAGCATCCTAGAATGTGAGGGAATAAATTTGCTTGTTAAAGCCATCCACTTGTGGTATTTCTGTTACAGCGACACTAGATAACTAAGACAGACATGGTATCTTTTTAAAGCTAGATAAAACACAGCACCTATTATTTTTGGCTTAATTTTCCTAGTCGTTTGCTGAGAAATCTCGGGGCGTGGAAGAGCGAGGTGCTTTAGGCCTCATTCTCACCTGCAAAGCTCTTGGGCCATAAAACCATAATGAGCGCACGACCTTCTACACCAGCAGCTCTGTCTGTGGCTGTGATTCCGCGTCATGAAGTACAGCCAGGTTGTTCTCATTGTCCTTGGCTAAGTGTCCTTAGCAAAACATTTTTTCTCTTCACTGAATGTGTAAAATGATAGACTTTTCACTTCATAACACTCTTGCAGGTCTCTTTTTAATTAACCCTTTCAAGACTGGTGTGACACTTGGTATGCCACCCAATGTTTATGCCTCTGGAGTTCTTTGGGAAGGAGGTAGCCCCATTTTAACGCTTTTAGCCTCAAGGTGGGAGCCTTTTGAAATGTGTGAAGCTCAAAAATACAGACTGGGAGCCTCCTTTTTAGGTAGATTGAGCATTGTTGTAGGTGATGCCTCCGTATGTGTGAGTTTTCTACTTTTGACAGGTTTGCTTTTATTTCTGTTTTATAAGCCTCCTCGCTATGTTTCCCAGTTACTATGTTCCCATGACTTATCATAAGAATAAGCTATTGCCAGTCTTCATTCAGTCATAGTGGCCTTGACGCCATTCATTGTTTCCAGGTGTTACTGGCTCCATTCTTTCCTAGCTTTTGAATAGTAGAGAACGCCTTTGCAATAAGGAATAACGCATTGCAGTGGTGCTTTTCAAGAGACTGGAGCTCCTATAAGTTATTCATACCCCATATTCCATCTCAGGGCTCAATCACTGCTTCCACGTGCAGCAGGGAGAACGCACCATTGTGAGCAGTTCTGCGGTGAGTGCTCCAGGGCAGCTGTTTCTGCCTCTTAGCTGTTAGTACTGCTTTTGTTATAATGAAGAATACACAGTAGTGGTAATTTTCCTGAGAGTCAAATTCTTTTAGTTTTACTTATTTTGCCTCTAAGTCCTGCTTTTGCAGTAAGGAAGAATGCATCTTATCATGTTTTGAAAAGTTTCATGAAAAATAATAAAACGGCTAAGAAGGAGACTAGAATAAAATGTATGTGCAGTCATTGCCAGGTGCCTTTACAGTTTGCAGTTTTTCAAGAAATACAATTAAAAAACAAAAAACAAAAAACCCGATTTTATCATTGACTCACATTAGCAGGATTTATATCATCCAGGGTCCCCTGGGACACATCTAATCTCAGATAATGGACATCAAAATCCCTAACTCCGAACCAAAACTCTGAGTTGGTTCTCTAATAGCATGCCATCATCAGTGAAAACATGTAGTAGTAACAAAAAATTCAAAGGAGAAAATAATTGGGTTTAAAAAAAAAAAGTATAATTTCTTCACCTACTTTTTGAAATTTGCTATTAAAACCTGCCAGGGAAGAAAGGCCTACTGCAGATGACCTTTTCATAAGGCATGAAATAAAAGTCACAGAGCTGATATATGCAGGGAACCCACGGGCAGGGGATTTCATACATTCATACAAAGTAAATTCACGATTTACTCTGAGGTCTTGCTTTTTATGGCGTTAGAGAAGCCTTCGTGAAATACTAAACCAGTCCTAAAGCAAATCTGAAGAGGTGAATGGTCAATAAGTAATGTGCTTTACATTCATAATGCTAAGTTTTTTTTTTAATTTTATGGTGTAATTCACATACCATAAAGTTTACCACTTTAGTGTACATGTTAAAGTGTACAATTCAGTGGCTCTTAGTATATTCACAAGGTTCTGCAACTATCACCACTACCTAATTCCAGAATATTTTCATCACCCCAATAGGAAACTCTGTACCCATTAAGGAGTCACTCCTCACCCCCCTCCCCACGGTCCCTGGCAACCACTAACCTACTTTCTGTCTCTGTGGATTTGCCTATTTATGAATACCTCGTATACATGGAGTCACACAATATGTGGCCTTTCATATTGGTCTTCTTCATTTAGTGTAATGGTTCCAAGGTTCATCCATGTTGTAGCCTGTACCAGTACTTGATTCCCTTTTATGGCTGGATAATACTCCATTGTATGGATATACCACATTTTGTGTGTCCATCCATTCATCAGTTGACGGACATTTGGGTTGTTTCCACTTTTTAGCTATTAGGAATCATGCTGCCATGAACATTTGTGTGCAAGTTTTTTTTTTTTTTTAAATTGTGCATTCATTGGAAGTTTACAGAGCAAATTAGTCTCCCATTCGATTGTTGTGGCAAGTTTCTGTGGGAACATGTGCTTTCAATATTTTGTGGTATGTACCTAGGAGTGGAATTGCTGGGTCATATGGTACCTCTCGACAGCAGTGGGCTTGGCTTTTTGTTTGGTATGGTAACTCGCTGTTAAACATTTTGTGACACTGCTAAATGCTTTTTTAAGTTCAACTTGCAGGGGGTGGTTTCTGTGAATGGGGCATGGGGTGAAGGAGTGCTGCTGGTCTGAACCTCCTACAAGTCAGGGATTGGAGATCTGGGATAAGCATCAAGGAAGTCTTATCGGCTTTGTGACAAAATTGGTTACCAAGAGGACCACTGTTCCCTCACCTTGAACCCTGGGAAACCAGGGATACCGTGCTGGCCCTGGTCGCCTTGATCCCCTTTCTTCCCTGGTTCTCCATTGGCACCGGGGAAGCCCTTGGATCCTGGCAGCCCTGGAAGACCCCTGATGAACTGATCTCCCTCACACCTACAGTCCCCGGCATCACCTGCAATGTGAGGGGGAGAGAGGAAACTTGTCATCCATGAAGCATTTGCTAACCCCTCTTAGCCCTGCTGCAGACAAAAATAAAAGACACAGTCGGGAGGCCTGGGCTGAGGTGGAGGCCATACTGATTAAACAGCCATGCTGCGATAGGCACCTTATACACGTGATCTACTCAGGTTGTCACAGAATCCTGCGGCAGGGATTATCACGCCCATTTCTTAGATGAGGAAATTGAGGCTTATAGTAAGCTACCCAAGTTATCAGTCATGGTCACTTCAGGAAGCATAATTCTACTCAGATGTTTACTGAAAATACTTAAAAAAAAATGGGGCTCTTTATAGAGGTATGGGCAGAATCCAGGGAACTAAGAAGGAACATTGAGGAATCCAGTGACTCTGAGCAGCAGGAAGCCATTAACACCACTGAACCTGAAGGGGCGAGGGGAGGAAATAGCGTCACAGGAGTCCAGTACAAACTGGGGCCGTGAAGGGGGCGGAGCTGCCCAGTAGGAGCTGCAGCCTTGGAGGCATGCAGCCATTGCCAGAACTATGGCACCAAGGTTGTGTGTGAGTAGGGAAGAAACACCCAGACCTGAACTTGGGGACCCAAAGGAACACCATGCTGTTGGTAGGGGTCAGCTCCCTCAGGGCATAGATCATGGCAGAGTAGGGCTGAGTTGTATAGCTCATAAATGGGAATGGCTGAGCCCAAGTTACCTGCATTCCCAGGGGGCACTGAATGCACGCTCATGTCCCCACACATATCAGAAATGTCACTGTGTGATTCTGTGCCCCAATGTGTCGCCCATTATGGAATGGGATAGCTCAGCAAGGACCATAGTGGTAGCAGTCAGCCTAGCACATAGAAGGGGCACTACTGAGCCAGACCGTTTCTGGAAACATGGCCTCAAGGGGGCGCCCTTGAGGTAAGTGTGGAGTCTGAGAGGTACAGCGGGAAGCCTAAGGAGCAAGGAGAGCTGGGTTCTAATTTAGCCTCTATCACTGACAGGGAGTGAGACCCTGGGTGAGGCACTTTGCTTCTCTGAGTCTTGGTCTCCTTGCCTGCTAAAATAACACCTAACTCAGGAGTCACCTTTAGGATCAAATGAGATGGGTAATACACTAGCACTCTGCAGTGGATAGGAGCCCGGGTGGTGCAGTGGTTATGCACTTGGCTGAGGTTTGAGCCCACCAGCTGCTCTGCGGGAAAAAGATGTGGCAGTCTGTTTCCATAAAGATTACAGCCTCGGAAACCCTATGGGCAGTTCTACTCTGTCCTGTACAGTTGCTGTGAGTCTGAACCAATTTGACGGCAGTGGGTTTGGTTTGGTTTTTGCAACGGATAAAGCCCTGCACAAACACCTATTATATTGTCTTGAAACTGATTACCTGAGATGAATCATCTGAATTCAGCCTAGGAAATAGCTGTTCATCTTTTATGCCTGGGACTGGGCTCTGCACTTCTCAGATATTCAATGACAAACGTGGCTTAACACAAAAGGGTGAGCAGGGTGGGTGTTGGCCACTCAGAAAACCAAGTTCATTTCATGCACCTTATTTTTAGTGCAATATCATTAGGAGAAAGAGGCTAGTGCAGTATCACACGGTCAGTGTTATTTCAGAATAAAGCAAAAAAGGGAGTAGGTTGAACCTTCTGGAAGTTGAGGCAGACTTAGAAAGGCCAAGATGTTTTCTACTCCAAGGCTGTGTCTTACCCCAGACATTCCTCACCTTTCCATCCTTTCTGTCCACGAGCCCCAGGGAACCCAGAAGGGCCTGGGTAGCCCACTGCTCCTGCTGCTCCTTTAAGTCCAAAAAGAAAACCTAAAGAGGAGACCCACAAGGACAGAAAATTAGCAGAACTTGGAGGGACCCAACATCTCACTGAACCCAGTGTTGGCAAAGTTTTCAGCTAAGTCTCCCGAGATTGAATAAAAATGATCCATCAACTTCAATTCCCTCCCCAAATACCTTTTAAGAAAGTCTCTTAGACCTTTTCATGGTCATGGCTTTCAGGGTTGTAAAGAAATCTGAGTCTACGAATTTAGTTTTTTCAGCTGAAGTCTAGAGATAAAAATCTTTCCTTTTGAGAAAAATTGAGCCCAAAGAAAGGTTTGAATTTTTTGATCACGTATTTTGTTCATTTGCTAAAGACTCGGATTCCAAGACTACTAAACATTTTTTACTCCCCAAAAGAAAAAGGAGCTACATTGAAATAACTCCTCTCTCTTCTGTCCACAGGTGCACATGTACGCATACGCCTCCCCCACCCCCCCCACCACACACTCATCACTTTCACTTGTTTGTGTGCTCACACAGGCACACACATACACATGTGGAGTTGATGTAACTAGATAGCGCGTGAATGATCTGGGCTCAGCAGGGTTAACGTCAAAGAATATCCTCCCCCCACGCCGCCTGATCCACCGTTCCTAACAAGGTTCAGGGTGCTTCAGAAGTCCTGCCCCATATTCAGGGTTCCACTAATTTCGCTCAGGCTGCTAACCAAAATGTCAGCAGTTTGAATTCACCAGCTGCTCCTTGGAAATCCTATGGGGCAGTTCTACTCTGTCCTATAGGGTCACTATGAGTCAGAACTGACTTGATGGCAATGGGTTTGGTCTTTTTCGGTTTAATATATTGAGTTGAGGAGCCTTGGTGGCAAAGTGGTTAAGAGCTCAGCTGCTAACCAAAAAGTTGGCATTTCAAATCTACCAGCTGCCCCTTGGAAACTCCATGGGGCAGTTCTACTCTGTCCTATAGGATCACTATGGGTCAGAATCGACTCTATGGCAATGGGTTATATTGAGGTGAAGGTATAAGAAATATTATCTTAAAAGCCAACAAAATCCTGATGTCACATTGGAGAGGAGTGCCACCTCGTGGTAGACACGTGTCCATGAAAGGAAACCACCACCGCGTTATGGAATCCGAATGTCCGCATAACTTCCTCCTTTCCTTTTCTCACTGTAGTGATCATAAGCTCCAACGATCAAATAAAAATCCTCCAAAGAGATTAAAACACTTTATTTCCATATTCACCACACGGTGCCGGAGATGAGGAGAGAACAAGGCTGTTAAGGAATTAGGATGGAGAGGAAAACACCAGATTTTAAAAACTTCTGTTACTGTTTGGGAAAATGACAACAGATTTTAAATGTCAGAGTGCTCCTGGGTAACGATAAATACTTAAGGTAAGGCAGCAGTGAATAACGTCCCACGTAAGTTGATCTCATTACACATTTAATAGAATCTCACTCATTCATTCAAACCTTTATCCAGTGCCGACTCTATGGTGGGCAGTGTGCCGGGAATTAGGTATACGATAGGAAACAAGACAGACAGGTCCTCCCGGAACATACAGTCCAGGCGTGGAGGCGCATGTTAAATGCACAACAGTAAACAAACCGACATATAATTTTGAATTACAGCCGATGCTATGAAGAAAGGGAACAGAGTGCTATCAGAGAAGGTAATAGGGGCAAAGAAGCCCATGTAAAATCGGAGAGGTGTCAGGAAAGTCCACTCATATCAAGACATAAAGAATGAAAAGAGCCGGACAAGCAGAAGGCTGTTGTTGTTAGTTGCCATGAGAACTAGTTGCCAGGCCTGTCTTCTGAGGCACCTCTGGGTGTTTTTGAACCACCAACCTTTCAGCTAGTCGTCAAGTACTTAACCCTTTGCATCACCCAGGGACTGCCCCAGACGGAGGGCTGTTGTTTTTGTTTGGTGCCGTTGAGTCCGTTCTGACTCATAGAGACCCTACGCACAACAGAGAGAAACACTGCCTGGTCCTGCCCCAGACAGAGAGTAAGAGTGTCTAAAGGGCCCAGAAGTAGGAAGAAAGCCAGTGGTTGGTGTGTGGCAAGTGAAGTGCAGAGTTGCGTGAAAGGAGGTGGTGGAGACCAGCAGGACGGCAGGTCAGGAGGAGGAGGTCAGCAGGCCATGTGGTTTTGGGAACAGAGTTGGCATTTATCCCAAGTGCGATAGGAAGCCATTGAGGGGTTTTAAGTATGGAAGCTCTAATGTGATCTAAGTGATTCATTTAAATGTAAAAAGGATAGATGGGCCCTGTGGAGAGCTGACTGGAGAGAAAGAATGGAAGCTGGGCCACGAGGGGCTGGCTGTTCTAGTAGACTAGGCATGAGGGGAGCCATGGTGGCTCAGTGGTTAAGAGCTATGGCTGCTAACCAAAGAGTCAGCAGTTCAGATCCACCTGCTGCTCCTTAGAAACACTATGGGGCAGTTCTACTCTGTCCTATAGGCATGAGATGACCCTGGCTTAGATTAGGACAAAGGCAGCGAAATGAAGGAAAATGGACCGATTCAAGATTCAACACCCAAGAGGAAGAATCAACAGGACTTGGTGGTGGATTCAGGGTTCTGGCTTGAGCTACTGGGTTTTCTGAGATGAGTGAGGACCAGGAGAGGGCCAGGTGGGGAGGAGGGGTGGGAGGGAAGGAGATCAAAGTTCAGTTTTGGATACACAGCGTTGGAGATGTCTGTGACACTACGTGTCGAGTTAACAGCTGGTATGAGTCTGTAGCTCTGAATCCTGACACATGACATGAAGCGCAAAGAGACCGTGGGTGTTCCTTACAGAGAAGTATCAGAGAGTAATTCTAATGCCATCTAAGTGAGCTAGCAAAATCTAGTAAAAAAGGCACAGAACCACCACCTTAAGATGGCATCCTTCCTCTTCCCTATGTTGTTTTCTCTTTATTGAACATATTAATAATTTCAAACAAGTCCTATAAAAGAGTGATGTGTCTCTTAAATGTTTTAAAAGTGATTTTCACAAAGAGGACAATGGTTGGCTAGTGGACTAGAGACAAAATTAGGGAGTGGACTGGCATAGAAATCGTATTTAAATTCATGCGAACGGATGAGTTTACCTCGGTAAAGAGTATAGATAGAAGATGGTCCAAGACTGAACTCCAAAAAGAGCCAACATTTATTGAATATGTGGAGGAGGAAGAAGAAAGAAGTACTAGCAAAAGAGCCTCAAAGAAAGTGGCCAGAGAGATGGGGGAAGAAAAACACAATGGGATATCATGGAAGCTGTCATGGATTGAACTATGTCCCCCCAATATGTGTGTCAATTTGGCTAGGCCATGATTCCCAGTATTGTGTGACTGTCCACCATTTTGTCATCTGATGATTTTCCTATGTGTTGTAAATCCTACCTCTATGATGTTAATGAGGCAGGATTACAGGCAGTTATGTTAATGAGGCAGGACTAAATCTACAAGATTAAGTTGTGTTTTAAGTCAATCTCTTTTGAAATATAAAGGAGAGAAGCAAGCAGAGAGGCTTGGGGACCTCATACCACCAAGAAAGCAGTGCTGGGAGCAGGGCACGTCCTTTGGACCAAGTGTCCCTGCTCAGAGAAGTTCCTTGTTGGGGGAGAAGAATGATGATAAGGACCTTTCCCCAGAGCTGACAGAGAAAGCCTTCCCCTGGAGGTGGTGCCCTGAATTTGGACTTTTAGCCTCCTAGACTGTGATAGAATAAAATTCTGTTTATTAAAGCTATTCACCTGCGGTATTTCTGTTATAGCAGCAGTAGATGACTAACACAGACACCGAGAGAAGAGAGTATTTCTAGAAGAGGGGATGGCCAGCTGCATTCTGGGCTACGGAAAGGTTGCTGATGAAGACAAAGCGGCATATGGGGTCATTGGTGACCAGGTCAAAAGCAATTTCAGCCAAGTGATGGACTTGATGGATTTTATTTTTATGTCTCCAAGTTCTCCCAATAACAGGTAGTTATTTAACTCCATCCATGGAGTCTCTGGTGGTGTAGTGGTTAAGAGGTGCTTCTGCTAAACAAAAGGTTGGCAGTCTGAATCCACCAGGTGCTCCTTGGCAACTCTATGGGGCAGTTGTACTCTGTCCTATAGGGTCACTATGAGTCAGAATTGACTCGACGGCAACAGGTTTGCGGTTTTTTTTGGTTACAGAGTCGCTGCGCAGGGCGAATAATTAACGCGCTTGAATGCTAACCGGAAGGTTGGAGGTTCAGGTCCACCTAGAAGAGCCTTGGAAGAAAGGCTCGGTGACCTACTTGTGAAAAATCAGCCATTGGAAACCCTAGGGAGCATGGTTCTATCTCTGACACGCGTGGGGTTGCCATGAGTTGGCGTCGACCCAGTGACAACTGGTTGGCTGGTTACTTCAGTGATGCTGGGATTTTAAATCTGAGACATTAAGGGCAGAGAGATTGTGGGTGGTCCTTACAGAGCAGGCCTGTGATAGTTCGGAAGTCTAGTAAAAAAGGCACAGAATGTCGTATCTTAAGATTACGTCCTCCCTCTTTGCTGTGTGTTTTGCCTTGTTTAATATATTAATTTCACACAAGTTCTGTAAGATAGTGATGATTCCCTTAAATGTTTTTAATACGATTTTCACAAAGAGGACAAGGGCCATGATAAACCCAGCAGCTTTTTCTGATTTATCGTAGAACAGAAAGGAGCTGCTCCAATACTCGATTTAGTTAACTGAGTTGGAACTAGGAGTAAGTAAAATATTTCACCCTGGAAGAAAACTGACTTCATGGATTGATTCTGCTGGAACTGCAAAGAGTGAAAATTCTGGTTTTCATCAGGAGCAACACATAAAACAGGATAAAATGCAGTTAACAAGAAAGGAATTCGACAATATAATTCCAGGGGGAAAGTTGAAGAACTCTGTGAGAATCGAGGTCATTAATATTAAATTATGATCAGACACAAAAACGTTTAAAGGGCCATTACGGTTGGCTGCTGCTTGTGTAAGAGACCGCTTTAAATAAAGGTGATCTGGAAACTATGCGTCTATTTGGAAGCAGGATTAAGATATATGTTTAATCAAGAACTTGTTATATGCTTTTAAAATTTTAGTTGATAAAATTTTTCTGACACCATTCTGTTTTATAAATTTCCTCAACAGTCTGCAATATGGATCAGAAATAAGTTAATTTGTTTGCATTTGACTGGTATTAGTAAATCATATACTAAAACACGATGGTACTGTGTCTATCAAACCAGAATTTAGGTTTAGGAATAATGGCAGTTAGTCTTCAGTATTAGACCTTCAAGAGGCATATTTTTATGCTGTTTATTTGTAATGTAAGATATTCTATTCCCAAAAAAGGAAAACTCAACAGATATAATTTTTTTTTTTTGAAATCTAATGCTCACAGAAGCTTAGCTTTTATCACAGATGTTGCAGCAATAAATATTACCTCCAAGATAATAAAAATATGAAAGATAATGCAGCTCAAACTATTCGGGAAATTCAGAATCAAGGGAAATATCTCCACCTTAAAATTTTTTCATTAGAATGCGGGACTCTGTAGTTTTCCCAGTTGAAAGGAAATCGGGCAAGTGGAACTCTTTTAACTTAAGTGTTTCCTGTAGAACACCAAATGAAGGAGAGAAGCGATGGCTGAGCCTTGTCACGGAAGACGTGTGTGAAGATGAGCTTCTGACAACCCCAACGATTTTACTCTTAGAGATGGCAAAAAGGGGTGGTCTTCCAAAAGCAGCCAAAACCCAGCACACTCACTTGAATTGGATGTTTAGCTGAACCAAACACTATCCACTAGAATATACGATGTTCTTTCTTCCTTAAGAAGCCCTGGTGCCGCAGTGGTTGAGAGCTTGGCTGCTAACCAAAGGGTCGGCAGTTCAAATCCTCCAGTCTCTCCTTTGAAACCCTATGGGGCAGCTCCACTCTGTCCTATAGGGTCGCTATGTGTCGGAATCGACTCGGCAGTAATGGGTTTGGTTCCTCCTTAAGATAGAAAACGCTAAGAGGTTATTGGAGATGATGTCAGAGAAGTTAAAAGTAAAATATTTTAAAAAGAAGAGGCTGCTAAATAAAATAGAAATATATCAAATAGAAAGAGAGAGTGTGATCTCATATTTTCTTCCAATGCCTCATTTATTTACTCTCTTGATGGGCTGAAATGCTCCCATTAGGAGATCCGACGTTTAAAACATAACTCTTTAAACTCTGACGTTTAAAAGAATAACCTTTGTTGAGGGCAAGCTCAAAGACGTATTATACTTTTCCCTGCCTTCTTAAATAGAGCACTCTCAACTCAGAGACGAGCGGCAGTTGGCATTATGACCTGGAAATATCATTTTGTGCTGTGATTCAGCGATGTCCTCGGGGCAGCAGATGAGTCCTGACAATTAACGCTTGCCTAGTTTCTTTTTTTTTTAGTTTCTAGCGTCTCACAGTCTTTTAACACTGCCTGGCCAGTGGCTGCCGCTTCTTTTTACACAGTGCAGCCCTGCTTCTTGCCAGCAGCTGCTATCACCTGTAAAGTTGAAGCTTTGCTCTGCAGAAGGCTGAGAATGAAGATGACCAAGTCTGTTTAAAATAGTTCCTAACACAGAGGAGAGAGGCTAAGTCAAGGCTGGAGGCCTCCACCATGGACGATGGTCTATGGAATTTATAACGCAGATACTGGGACAGCTATTTCAGTTTATGTGTTTCTAGACAGTGCCTAGTAGATGTGTCCTGAAGGACTGCTTTCACCAGAGCCAAACCTCACGTACTGTGTCACACATGTGGCTTTATAGATTCTCAGTAGGTTTACAAGATTCTGTCCTTCTTCTATGATCAGCTTCTTCTGTTTTGACGCCAGAGGACACAGCTATATCCACTGGCCTATTGGGTTAGTTCAGGGAATTATTTAGCAGGAAAGCCCAAATGAAAATTTAGCTGGTGTTAAGCTTCTTTATCTGAACCCTGAAATGCTCCCCCCTTAGTTTTCCATCCACTTACCATCTGGTCCAGGTAGCCCTGGGAGTCCTGGGGGTCCTTGGAGCCCTGGGCTTCCATCAGCTCCTGGTGGTCCGGGGTACAGAGCAGGGATGCCTGGTTCTCCTATGAAGCCTTTGGGTCCCATTTCACCTGGTAGGCCTCTCTTCTCATCTGCAAACCCAACAGCATTCATCAGCAGCGTAAGTCCCTCCAAGCAGCTTCTGACACCAGTTACATCAGGATTCATGCCCGTGGGAGACCACCAATAGGACTAGTGAATTTTACAATCCAATCAATAACTAAAGGGATGGGTATCATTGGTGTATTTTGTCTTCATTTTTTTTAACTTTAAAAAAAGCACCTCTCCTTGCCCCCAGATAATGGCTTGACAGTTGTTGCCAAAGCTTGGAAACAACATTTGATGGTTCCCTACACCCTCCCCAAACAACCGATGGGATGGTGCTAGTTTGGCATCAGCGGCATCACTGAGGCAGGGAGGTATTGTCATACGCACAATGATTCTGTGACGATATCCCAGAAAACGTATTTAAGGTACATTAGAGCTTGGTGAGCCTAAACCAAGAAAAAAACCAAGTGCCATCGAGCCTAGTCTATGAGAAAAAGTAAAAAACCAAGAACTGAACAAAACCTAGGGAGCCATTAGTGGTTCAGCTGTTGCTGTCTAAGCAGGAGTGCATGTACCTTTGGTCTTAGACATGATACCATTAAACTGCATTACCTTCAGCTCCGATGGATATGCCGGGGGGACCTGGTGGGCCGCGGTCTCCTGGCTCACCCCGGGTTCCTGGTTCCCCGCGATCCCCTGGGAATCCTGCTTCACCTTTGGCACCTGGAACCCAAAGAGACCCCACAATAATTATAAATCACTATCGTCCATGTACCAAAATACGTGCTTACGTTTTCGTTGAGTATATATTTGTCAAATACCCAGTGTATTGTGTGAACCATGACGGGGGACTTCAAAATGTGTAATATACTGTGGTCCTGTCTTCAGGGAGCTCATTCATGGTCAAATATGGGTGTTACAAGATTCCTATAGATAAGATAAAACAATATAGAGGCACAGAATGCCAAAAACGTGCACAGAGGATTAAAAGGAGGGAAAGACTGCTTTTGACGGGGGAATAAGTAATTTGGTACTGAGGGACCATAAAAAACAAAACAGAACAAACCAAACCCGCTGCCGTCGAGTCAATTCTGACTCATACCAACCCTGAAAAATAGGGTAGAACAGTCCCATGGGGTTTTCGAGAAGGTGCTAGTGGATTCAAACTGCTGACCTTTTGGTTAACAGCCGTACCTCTTAACAACTGTGCTATCAGGGCTCCAAGAGGGACCACTGGGAATAAAAATAATAAAAGTAGACAACATTTTTGAGCATATACCGTATGTACGAGGCTGAGTGTAAAGGTTTTACATACATTTAATTCCCACAAATCCCTGTGGGATAAACAGTATGATCCCAATTCTACAATGAGGAAATAGGCTCAGAGAGGTGAAGTCACTTGGCCAAGGGCTCTCAGATTTCAGGGGGAGAGAAACCTGAAAGCTGAGCTTTAGACACAGGTAGGATCTGGCAGAGATGGGAGACAAGGGGAGAAAGAGGACAGAAGAAGAGGGAAGGGCATATCAGCAGCGAAACGGCCAAAGTATAGAGCTGGAAAGCCCTTAGCAAGATTTGGCTAGATTGCTGGGGTACAGTGAACAGCAGAAGTGGAAAATCAGGCTAAATAAGTAGCTGGGCCTAAAAGCAAGAGTAAAGAAGGAAATTACATGGTAAGAAGTCCTAGTGGTGCTCATTGTTAAGGTGCTCGCCTGCTAACCAAAAGGTTGGAGGGTTGAGTACCCCCAGAGCTGCCATGCAAGAGAGCCCTGACGACCTCCTTCTGAAATGTCAGCCACTGTAAAGCCTATGGACCGCGTTCTATTCTTGACATCATGGGGTCGCCACGAATTGAAGTCCACTTCACGGCGACTGTTTTTTTTATTTTTTTAAAGCACTCGTTAGGCACCTTCCCAGGAATTTTGGAACATGGGAAAGAGCCTGGCTTCTCTTTAATCTCTTCTTCTCCAGGGACCCCACTCTGTACCCAGATAGGCCTTTACTGTTTGGTGAATGAATAAGATACATGAAAGCACTTACAAACTTTATTCACTAAATAAACCAAGTGGCAGTAGTATGTTCTTTGGTTGTGTAAACAGCAACATTTGATAATACATTTTCCTGAAACATCATTGGGAAAGTAGAGAGAAAAGAGGAGGATATATGATGACTTACCACACAGGCATGAGTAATTTTTAGGAAAACCATCGCTCTGTGCCTGTTGTTTTAATCCCTCTCTCCCCACCCCCGCAATTCTTTAACACAAAAGGAGAATTTGCTGGGCACCACACTTGAGCTGCAAGCCCAAAGGACTGAAAAGTGACTCCCTGCTACTCACGGAGCTGCTGGCAGGGTAGTCAAGTGCTTGAAGGAACGAACTCTACAAGTAGGTGGCTGGGGTTTGAATCCTGTCCCCCCACTTACTTCCTGTGTGACCTTGGGCAAGTTACTTAACTTCCCTGTGCCTTAGTTTCCCCTTCAGTAACACGGGGCTAATATTAGGTCCTACCTCAGAGGGTTGTTAGAAGGGGCAAATGAACGGGCAAATGCAATTAGAACAACTTAGAACATTGCCTGGCCCCTAGAAAGCATTATATAAATATCAACCACAATTATGATTATGGAGCCCTGGTGGTGCAGTGGTTAAGAGCTCAGGCTGCTAATCAAAAGGACAGCAGTTTGAATCCACCAGCCGCTCCTTGGAAACCCTGTGAGGCAGTTCTACTCTGTCCTGTAGGATCACGATGAGTTGGAATCGATTTGACGGCAATGAGTTTTTGGGTTTTATTATGATTAAATAAAGAGAGACAAAATCGAAAACCATAGACCTTCTCATTTGTTTGGAGGCACAGCAAGGTTACTTTCATTTTTAGTTACTTTGAGATCATTTACTTTAACTAACACACAGCCCCTCTCCCCTGCGCCTTTTCCATTTTGCCAAGCTCCTGCAATGCTACTTTGTAAGAGGCCTTTGTTTTTCTCTCTTCCCTGAGGGAAGCTGCTCATTAGTCAACCTTTGACTCTAAAACCCTGGAATGCAACCCAGTTCACATTCCAGCTTGCTAATAGTGCAGGAATGCTGTCAAGTAGCAAAGAGGGCAACTGTAGCATTTCTAAACTTACATGTGGGCAAAAATGATTTTCAACAATGATTCATCTTCCCAGTGTGGGTTCCAGGATTCCAGTGTGCTGAAAGGGGGGCCTGAATGAATTCTGGGCTCTCTGTCAGTGACATTTTTGGAAAATGCAAAAGAGACGTCACCCGTGAGAATTTAAAAAATCATCTTCCCAAAGCCTCGAAAGTCACTAATGATTAGTCAGTTCAAACTAACCTCATGCTCCTTTCAGTAAGATTTCCGGGTTGGCACATAGTTTGGATACTATGGATAAGAGGGTGAAATGTTGGCTCCACAGGTGGGTGGATTTATGGATTTCAAAATATACTGATTCAAGGTTCCATGTTGAACCAGAGAGAAATCTCCAGGGGGCTGCGTAGGCTCTGTACTTGGCCTGTTCTGGTCTGTATTTTCAACAACGTTCCACGAAGACGTAAAAGAACAGTTACCCAGTCGACAGAGGGTTCACGCCTAAGCTGGAAAGTGAATAGATGACTTCTGGACATAAATGATATGGGTGAGCCAGATGACCTACTGGGTGCAGGAAGAAAATACTACAACCTCTTTATTTTTAAAAAAGTTCACCCTTTAAAATTTCTATCTGTTAACATGTATGTCATCCAGTCATTCAAGCAATTATTTATTGAGCTCCTGTTATGTGTCAGGTACCACTGTAGGCACTGGGAATACAGTACCGAACAACACAGGCTAACATCCCCGCTTGGCTGTGAACCAAAAGGTCAGCAGTTTGAATCCACCAGGATCCCAAGGATGGAAACCCTATGGGGCAGTTCTACTGTGTCCTATAAGGTCGCTATAAGGTTTGGTTTGATTTTCATGTACATAAATAAATATACATACAATTAGTAGTAGAAAACCAAACCAAACCTGTTGCCCTTGAGGCAATTCCAACTCATAGCGACCCTATAAGACAGAGTAGAATGGCCCCATAGGGTTTCCAAGGAGTACCTGGTGGATTTGAACTGCTGACCTTTTGGTTCCCAGCCAAGCACTTAACCACTGCGCCACCAGGCCTCCATTAGTAGTAGACGGTGCTCACAACACTTTAAGCCTAGAAGGATGCACATTTGAGAAGTTGCAGAGATCAAAGAAATGGACTTGTATCTCTATATGATCAAAGCCTGAGCAAAAACAACAAGGTAGGTACTAGTTGGGACACACACAAAATCCTTATTTATACTCAAAGGATCAACTGTGCCGTGGGGAGAATCATCTGGGTAGCAGGTCATGTGATGAGCATCTGGGATACGGATGCCCTGAGGTTTAAAAGGATGTGACTGTTTACAGATGAAGCGTCGTGGTTGATTTTGGTTCTCAGACCGGCAACTGAACGGTTTAGGAATCTTGGTTCAATTGGGGAAGGAGGACGAAGGTGCGTGGGACTGCTGCCGTAGAGAGGATGTACTGAAGGGTTGGATTTCATGAGTGCCACTCCAGGAGACAAAACTAGAACCTGCAGAAGTTACTGAGAAGTGAAAGAATTTCCCGGTGCAGGGGTCTCTCTCACCTGGGAAGGAGTGAATTCTCTGCCAGGCAGAGGGAAAATGGTGTTCTCAGTGACACTATGTTTCAACCACGAGGGAAAGTGAACAAGAGATTGCGATTCTCCCGTTACGCTGTAAACATCTTTGTTTTTTTCTTCCTTAGAAAACCCTTCCTGAATGTTCTTGATTCTTTTTCCAAAACTGAGAACAAAATATGTAATGCGATGCTAAGTCAGGCAACAGCAGCTTCATACAAACCTTTTCCCAGGGAAGGATGAGGCGAATAGGCAGGTGGTCCGGGGGGGCCTTGGACACCCACTTCTCCCTAGAAGGGAAAAGTGGAAGAATGAAGAGCATGAGAAGGGCCTTGTAGAGTTTTTGACAATATGCATATTTCCAAGGAATAAAGCTCAATCTTGATGATTGAGAATCAAGCTAATTTGGCTGATGAGCTATTCCGGCTACCTGTAGCACGGGCTGTACACGGGGCACAATCTCTACCACTGTGGAGTCCCGGGCATTCCAGCCACGAGCCAGATGTACCGATGGACAGCGATACACCTTCAATCTCATTTTGAAATCCTTGTCAACCACCAGAAACGACCAGGAAACTATGTTTTCTACAGGGCATGACATTGTTGATAATGGTATCTGAGCCATCCAGAAAAGGTGAGCAGGGGGGTGATTAAGACTATGCCCTCATGTAATACCGTCCAAAAAAAAAAAGAAATGAAAAACCATCCAAATAGAACATGAGATCACCTTGGGTCCTTGGGGTCCATCAGGGCCTTGGTAACCATCCAGTCCTCTAATTCCCTGAAAGAAAGATGGTATTTTTCATTTCTTATCACTAACGTACAATTAAAAAAAAAGTCACAATGCCATTACTATACTTAGTAAAATAAATAACACTAATTCATTAATACCATCTACTACCTACTCTCTGTTCAGTCTTCCCTAATGATCTCAAAAATATCTTTTTAGAGTTGCTTCGTTTGAATCAGGATCCAGAAAAGAGATTAAATATGACGTTTGGCATATCTCTTCAGTCTCTTATGATTCATAATAGTTTCCTTTTCCTTTCAACTTTTTAAAAGACTTTTTCTTTTTTTTTTTGCAGAACTGGGTCATTTGTGCTGTAAATATTCCACATTTTAGATGTGGGTCACTTTCATCCTTGGGGGGTTGTATGCTTCTCTATTGCCTCTACATGAGTCATTAGATCTACAGGCTTCATTAGATTCGGGTTCATCTCTTGGCAAGAATTCTTCACGGGGGGTGCCCTGCACTTCCGGTTGCATCACAGAAGGGCACATATGTCACGTCGTCCCACTTAGTGGTTTTATGATTGATCAGTGGGCTCAGGAGTGGTAGTCTGATCTACCTATTAAAATCTTCCTCCATTATTATTTTGAAAATTTCAGGTGACACCAAATAGAAGTGTTAAAGCCTCTGGATTTAGAAATTTTTTCTCCTCATTAGTTTTTAAAGTCTCCAACTCCAATTATGGTTTTCTAATTCCTTTGAATGTTTGTTGAAAGAGAACCCTTACCCTTCCGAACCACAGGTATCTGGGTAGATGTGTGAAGCTATTTAACGTTCTGGGTATTTATTCCCTCCTGCTAAAGTATACGTATGGTAAGGCCATCAGAATTCAGAATGCTAGATGTCAGTGGTATAAACAAATATACACTATCTGATTACCTCACATGGTTTTTTGGAACCCAGAAACATGTATGTTGAAAGTCTTACTGTTTAGGATAAACTAAAACCAGCCTAACTTTGTGTTTTCCATTGGGAGCCTATGACTTAGATTGTGACTTTCTTCACACTAGGTGGAGCTGAAGATTCAAAAGTGAAAGCAAATTTTCCTAGACTCTTAAAGCCTGTCACATCTCTGATATTAAAAATGAGCTCCTATTTAGAGGCCATCTCGTGAGATAAGCTAGGGATTCTTAAAGGGCTTGCCGATGACTACAGAGTCGGCAACTAGGTGTTTGGTCTAAGCAGTGTCGAGAGCCAACCTGCCAACCCACTCAAACAATGCATTGGGGTTTGCCAGGTCCACACTCCATCTGTGCCAACAGCACTGCTCAGTCACGTGCTGACACTACCAACGAACAGTAACCAGCATCCCCAGATACCAAGCGCTCACACCTCTGTCGAAGAAGGCAAAATAGGACGAACACTTTTGGAAACTGTCTAAACATCTGGGATTAACTGGGCATTCCGTGAAACCAATTTGAGAAGGGAGAAAGTTGAAACAGAGCTCAGAATTCCCATTTCCAACAAGTTCCCAGGAAGTTAATACATAAGGATCACCGGGGATCTTACTAAACCACAGATGATTCAGTCTCTTTGGGGTGGAAACGCAAATTCTCAGCAGGAACTTGTTAGAAGTACAAATGCTCCGCAGGGGTGCGAACCAAAACGAACCAGTTTGAAGCTCTGATTCCAACTCAGAGCAACCCTACAGGACAGCCTAGAACTGCCCACAGGTTTTCTTGGCTGTTATCTTTACGGGAGCAGATTGCCAGCTGTGTCACTCGAGGAGCTGCTGGTGAATTCGAATGCCAACCTTTTCGGTTAGCAGCCGAGTGCTTCACCACTGCGCCACCAGGGTGCCCTGAGAAAACATTAGTTAGGTTCTATTTTATACAAGTCATGTGCCTCAGACAACCTCTGTCAGGCCTTGAAACTAAATGGAATTTAACATATGAGAGTGGAAGTCAATGAGATTTCAATTAAAGAGTCCAAGCTGAAACCATCTGTCTCCCTTCAAACTCTTCAGCAGTAACAGTAAATTGCCACAACCAACACACCTGATACCTGCACTGTGTAAGAATGAGTCTTATCTATGGTGACACCCTGTGGAAAGGAGAGATACTTTGAGTCCTGAATAGCTCGGACACAGTTTAAATGATCGTGTGGATAAAAGGAGGACTTCCAACCACATTATACATTTCTTGTTTTTGTCAGGTGCTGTCGAGTCGGTTCTGACTCATATCGACCATACAGGACAGAGTAGAACTCTCCCATAGGGTTTCCATGCAGTGGTTGGTGGATTCGAACTGCTGACCTTTTGGTTAGCAGCCAAGCCCTTAACCATGCCATCAGGGCTCCTTAATTAACTCTACCAAAACCAAAAACCAAACCCATTGTTGTTGAGTCAAACTCTCGATGAGTTACGAAAAATGTTTCCCCTAGAAAAGGGAGGGAAAACAATCTTTAATTTTTCAGGAAATTTAAAACAACCAAATCCATAAAAGGCACTTTCTGTTCCCTTACAGAAAAAGGTTAGAACTAATAGAAGTTCTATTAAGCTCTGTAGGAACCAGGTGCAACCCACTGCATGTGCATAGCAAGGAAGGCACACTTCCTCTCAGAATATATATATATTTTTTGTTTCATCCAATTTTAATGCATTGTTTACATTACTGTTAACATTCGCTCCTTGAAGCTGCACTTGGTTTCTGGTTCCATTTTATACCATAAAACCAAAGTTTATACGTGCAACTCAACAGTCGTGGTGGTAATGGCAACTTGGCACGTAAGATGACATACAACAGACAAGACTGTGGTGTAGGTTGGTGCTAACACGCCAGATGGTTGAGTCATTGCTGTATGTCCTGTCTACTTCCTATTTTTATGGTCCAGTAAACTATTTCTCCTTAGCAACTGTGATGTCCCACTTAACAGAAACTGTGTTTTCCCACGTTGTTGCAGCCGCAGAAAGCAGCTCCCAGAAGCTCGCCTTAAATTCTAACATCTGGGCCACAGCAGTCAAAGGTACCCGGTGGTGGGTGCTTGCTGAGCATCTTCTCTTTTCATTAGCTTCTGAGTTCTAGGTGGCACCTGTGTTAAACTGCGTTTTAAAAACACTACAACTCCTTTGAGTTGGGTGTAAAAAAACTCATAATAATTACGATTTCACTAGCAGATAGTAAGAAATGAAAGTATTAAGAGTAACACCTTAATCATGTGCTTTTAAATGCTAATGATTGCTTTAGTTCTCTGTCTCTACATAACATTTGCTTACTGTAATCTTTAAACTAGAATTTGGCCTTTTGCCTTTGGCTGGGGTGTAGCATGGTTGGCTATTCCTCTAATATGCTAACTTTTGGGAGATCTTCTCTCAGTAAGTAATGATATCAAAAGTTGGGTGTAATTAGGGCAAAGCCTGGTATCGAGGTCCTGGCCTGAGGTTAGGATAAAAGGTCAGGAATGGGAAGAATAGGATCAATAGGGGCTGCATCAAGATTGGTGCTACTGCGAATGGTCAAAACCAGAACGCTGGGTTTTCATACAGCCTGAGCCTAGAGCCCCTAACAACAACAACAAAAAAAACAAAAACCAAACCCACTGCCTTCCCGTCGATTCCGACTCAGCCCCTAGAGGTCAGAAATTGAATCTGGGAGGCCTAGTCAGCCTGTAGTCAGAGAACGAACATGGCAGAGCTTTTCAGGAGGGGACTGATGAATGTGCAGTGCTTGCCAACCATGTCTTTATAATTCTCCAGGTGTTTTGCTACCATCCTGCAATGGAGCTATGAAAGGACTTAGTGGAGCTACGATTCTGAAGCTGAACTGATTTTTTTTTAAATCTATTGTATGTATGTACCTGCTAGGACTTAATTTTGGAAATACTAGCCGGTGGACGCGGCAGTCAAGAAATCAAATGAGTTGGGAACATCTGCTGCAAAAGACCTCTTTAAAGTGTTAAAAAGTGCTCTAAGGACTAAAGTGTGTCCGACTCAAGCCATGGTGTTTTCAATCACTTCATATGCACGGGAAAACTGGACAAGGAATAAGAAAGACCAAAGAAGAATTGATGCATTTGAATTACAGTGTTGGGGGAAGAATATTGAATATAAAAAGAAGGAACCAAACTGTCTTGGAAGAAGCACAGTCAGAATGCTCCTTAGAGGCAAGGGTGATGAGACTTTGTCTCATGTAGTTTAGACATGTTATCAGGAGGGACCAGCCCCTGGAGAAGGACATCATGCTTGGTAAAGCAGAGGGTCAGGGAAAGGGAGAAAGACCCTCAACGAGATGAATTCACAGTGGCTGCAACAATGGGCTCAAGCACAGCAACGATTGTGAGGGTGGCGCAGGACCAGGCAGTGTTTCATTGTGTTGTACGTAGGGTCGCTGTGAGTCAGAACCGACGTGACAGGACCTAAGCACAGCAACAACAGTCTGTGAGCACCAAGATGTATGCACTATAGTGTTGACAGCACAATTGTTTGAAATAGCAACCAACTAGAAACCAACGAGTTTCCGTGAAGTGTCCATGAAGACACGCGTTAAACAAATACGGTACATCTCTTCACTGCAATTCTACGCAGCCTGCTAAGAGAGTGAGGCAGGTCTGTAACTGCTAGTGTGGGACAATCTCCGAAGCATGCTGGGTGGAAAAAAAAATAGTGACAAAATAGTACGTACGTGTTTATACTTTCGTTAAATCATATATGCTTGAAAATATATGGGATTGTTATGTTAGTACTTACCTGAAATGATACGTAAGGAACAACCAACAGTGGTTGGCTCTGGGGGAGTGGGGGGGATGCTGGGGGTCTGCAGTAGGAAGGAGGTGAGCTATGTATTCTGTAACTGAATTAGAATACTGAATCATAAAAATCAATAAATAATTTAAAATCTATTTCTGTGTACTTTCTCTTGATCTGTGGTGGTATGACCTAGAGCCAGGTTCATAAAACCTTTCTCGTGTAACATTTCCTTCTAAAAAATAGTCAAAAATACATTCGCAGACTCATGGTAAAATGGTTAATTGGGTCATCACTGAGTACAAACAAGTGTCAAAATATGTGAACTCAATATAAAAAAATGCAGGGTGGGCTCTGGGTCAGCAAGTTGACCACAGTCCTAAGAGAGACAGACAGCGGCCCAGAGGACAGTGTGGGATCGGGTGGAACGAAACCATGGCTGTCGGGGTTGAATGACTGGAAGCCTTGATGGAGAGAAAGATGGAGAGAACCAAAAGGCTGGTTTGCAAAACTGAGAACAAAGTGCGTCACCTGACTGGAGTGGTGTGAATGGTCTGGGGGAAGGGTTCTTTGTGGTTCTGTAATGCAGGGCAAGTTTTAATGTGTTTCCCTGGGCAACTGTTCTTTTCTGAGATTCCACAGTCTTTATACTTGACCCGTGTAAGATGGTTTGACCCTGAGACAACTCCATTTTCTGGAGCAAACTTACTTTCTGTCCTGGTAATCCTTTTTCACCATCGAAGCCAGAGGAACCCTGGATTGAACATAAAGCAGACGCAATAACAGCTTAGAACACACAGCAAAATTTTCCAGAGGGCGTTATTACGGTGCCTGACACTGGCTAAAATAAAATGCCGTTGGACTGACTGAACAGTTCTTAGGGCCACATTTTGAAGGACAGTAACAAGCTACCAAATTCAGTTTTTCCCCATTTTGAAAGGGGAGCCCAAGAGTATACAAACTATGATGAAAGGTATATTAAAAAAAAAAACAACAAAAAAAAACCAAGGCAGCAAAATCCATTATAATAGCAAAGCTATATTTACTATGAAAGTTATCAAAATTCTAGGAGACCTCTTTTGTTTTCTAAAGGAGAGAAATCATTTTAGTCATAGTTTCATGTAATGCGTCATTTCTACCACTTAAGGAAATATGGAAAAATACAAAAAACTAAAGCAAAAATATAAAAAGGCCAATATTCTAACAAGCCTCTCTCTTCCTGTTTTTGGGGACTGTAAAGTATGTCTTTTTAGTGGCAGTCACCACCAGGTACCCAATCTGTTGCCATCGAGTCAGTGCTGAGTAGAACTGCCCCATAATAGGGTTTCCAAGGAGCAATTGGTGGATTTGACGTGCCAACCTTTTGGTTAGCAGCCAAACTCTTAACCACTATACCACCGGGGTTTCCAACTACCAGACAGTCTCCCATTTTCTCTTCTTCCTGGGCTCATGGCTATGATTGCATTTCCCAACTTCCCCTGCTGTCAGGTTTGGCCATGTGACTGAGTCCTGGCCAATGGAATCAGAAGAGACACTTGTCTTTTCCAGGTCAAAACTTCTAAGAAGCAGGTGTCCCTCAGGGCAAGCAGAGTCTCAAGATGGCTGAGTCATCATGGAAGGAGACCATTCCCGTGACCACTAGGGATGTTTTTGTTGAACTCAGGGCAATAAGAAATAAACTTCTGGTGTTTCAGCCATTCTACATGGTGACGCCATGCACGGGATTGGTTGTGGGTCGGACTGTTGAAAGTAACAGGGTTTTCAAGCATCTTAGTCGGGATGCTCCTCTGAAACCTGTTTAGCGTCCTAGTAGCATGCAAGCCTCCGCCGACAGACAGCTGGTGGCCAGGAGTTGAACCCGGGTCTCCTGCATGGAAGGTGGGAATGCTACTGCTGAAATCACTAATGCCCCCAAGTGTTGGTTACCACTGCTGAATTTAGCTGAACCCGTACAAGCAGAAACCTTTTTTGTTCCCATACGTGGAGAACAAATGAAGACGTACTGTTTTAAAAACTGCAATTACAAAATTCATGGTTTACCCGCAGTCCCGGAAAGCCCATGATTCCTTCTTCTCCCTTCAAGGAGATGCCCTAGGAAAGGACAAAGAGGACATCACGTCAGAGTGCTTCAGAATTCTGTGACTTAGTACCCTGGCTGTGAGCAGGCTGCCTCTTGTCACCCTGTATTCCAGCATAGCCTAGTGGCAGGATTCACAGAGAAACCCTGCGAGTTTGCCTGAATCATCACTTAGTAAGTGATGATGTTGGCGAGCAGGGCGCTGGAGTGAGGGCAGGACAAAGCAACTGTTGTGTTATCTGTATTTTTACGAGAGAGAGAGAGAGAGAGAGAGTGCGAGAGAGTGCACGCAGTGATTACATAACACATCCCAGAATAGAAACCAGCCCATAAAACCCTCCTAGTCTTCCACACCCTCTCCAGTCTTGAATCTTCCCTCCCTTCCTTCCTTTCTCCCTCCCTCCCCCCACTCACTCTTCCTCCCTCCCTCTCTCCTGTCCTATCCCTCCCCCTTGCTTTCTTTCTTCCTTCCTTCCTCCCATCCTGCCCTGCCTCTCCCTTCTTCCTTCCCTCCCTTCCCCTTCTTTCTCTCTTCCATCCTTTCTTTCTTCCTTCCTTCCTCCCATCCTGCCCTGCCTCTCCCTTCTTCCTTCCCTCCCTTCCCCTTCTTTCTCTCTTCCATCCTTTCTTTCTTCCTTCCTTCCTCCCATCCTGCCCTGCCTCTCCCTTCTTCCTTCCCTCCCTTCCCCTTCTTTCTCTCTTCCACCCTTTCTTTCTTCCTTCCTTCCTCCCATCCTGCCCCTGCCTCCCCCTTCTTCCTTCCCTCCCTTCCCCTTCTTTCTCTCTTCCATCCTTTCTTTCTTCTTAAAGAGTTGAAGTTCACTGGCTGATGTCCAGGTAACCAGCATCGAGAGTCCTGCTCCAGGACCCCACCTGACTACTGAGGGCACTGATTAGCCAATGTGTATTACGCAAAAGGAAAAAAAAAAAATTATAAAATCGTTTTCTGAAAAAACAAGTATGAAAATGAATGATAATATTTTATTGCTGTGGAGGAAAGGATGAGAAGCCATGAGCACACGCATCACTCAGACCACAGCCCACTCCGCCTTCCAGCAAAGACACAGAGAAGTTAGGAGCTACGAGGGGTTAGTCCTGTTATTAGCTGACTTACTTTTATTCCTGGTTCCCCTTCGCTTCCTTTTTCACCCTGTGAGGAACAGGAAAAAGAAGAATTTAATTCATTTCAGAACAGTAATCTTTAAAATCTACCAGGGTTTTATGTTATGACAGGTGAGATGCATTTAATAAAACTCTTAACAATCATTATAAATTAACTAATAAACGATTAGCCCAAATTTTGTGGCTTCAAAATTCAAAGAAAAAAATGTGTCCCTTTTTTTCTTCTTTCTTTCTGGATTTTCACAATATAAATTAAATCATGCACTATTTTTGGTATCACTGGACTCCTCTCTACCCTTCAATCTGTGCAGCTGTCTTTCCACAGTCACTGCATTTATTACCATCTTTTTTTTTTTTTTTTTATAGTCAGAGTTCACGTCCCGGAGAGAGCCCCTAATTATGTTAGCTTGAATGAAACATTATCAGGAAGGCACTTGGAGGAAAAGATACATTTGGGACTTATTACAACGTCAAGTAAAATTGGCTTTAGAAACCAACGTCAGTTTTGTACGTTTTATCTCTTCTTCGCTTCTCTTGGTGTAAAATGGTGCGAGAAATGTGTGACCTGCTTGGTCCTTTGTCCCCCTCACTCCTGGACCAGCGCGTGGGACTCCTGCAGCACAAGACTGCCCCCTGCAGGCTCGGTCTTGTCCCAGCCCGGGAGCCAATCCTCACCTTGGCTGCAGAAAAGGAAGGACCTCGGATTAGGGTGCTTAGGTACCTCAGCGTCAGTGCCACACGCTCCTGGGCCTGCTCCATTCTCAGGCTCCCGTTCTGAAGGTGCACCGAGGTCCTACCTGGCTGATGGTCAGACTCCTGCTCCGGCCACGAATGTGACCGCTGATGGCATTGGTGCCAAGCCCTCCCTGCCTCAAGGCGCCTGCTGCCACTGTCCAGGCTTTGGGGCGTCCCTCCCTAATGCTCAGGAGGAACACAATCACCTGTTTCTGGACATACCTCTCTGGCGCCTGGGCCTGACATCAGTGACCTCCAGGCCACTTTTATCAACTGTTTCTGATAACTCAGGTCATGGCTGCCTGGACTGATTCCCTCTCTAACTGCTGTGGTCCTGTTCGCCTTGACCACATCACGTGGGACCTGTCCTCTCCCACCATGACTGAGCACCCAAAGCCCACCTTAACAGATAGCTCTGAGTTGGAAGCTATATTCTCTTCATAAAAAAAGGAAAAAAAAAAAGATTTCTATGTTTGGGTTTTGCCATTTATTGAATGCACTGGGCAGTAGGTCGAATATTTTACACTGTCTCAGGTAAACCGCTCAACAGCTCTGTGAGGTTTGTATTTGGTGCCAGGGAAAATGAGTCTTAGAAAGATTGAGTGGGCTGCTTAAAGACACAGAGACCATAAGTAGTAGAGCTGGGATTCCAGCCCAGGTCTGCCTGACCAACCCGATATCCAGAACCCTAAGCTCTGTGGCTGCTGCTTGAGTGTGTACGAATTGCCCTAATGAAAATCTCCTTAGCTTCATTGACAGTTGTACATATTACAAAAGGCTGGAATTCAGGATGTTTATTTTTATTTTAGACTTCAGGAGTACATTTTTAACCCAACAAAACACTAATAGAAATTATAGAAAGACTCTCAGAAAACTGCCTTTGAATGGAAAAAAAAAAAAAAAGAATGGTGTTCCTCGTCAGCAAAGAGGGTAAGTAGATTTTATTTTGCTTAAGATAACATTTCACTCAAATATTTCTATGATTCTGGCTTTGGATTACACTAGGATTCTGATTTTATATTTAAATCAGAGGAGAGTATTTGAAAAAGTAGATTTGGGATTGTTTATGGGTTCTTAGTGTTGGGTAAGGAAGACCAAAGAAGAATTGATACGTTGGAATTAGGGTGTTGGTGAAGGATACTGAATATACCATGGACTGTCAGAAGAATGAAAAAACCTGTCTTGGAAGAAGTACAGCCAGGGTGCTCCCTAGAAGCAAGGATGGTGAGCCTTGGTCTCACACTTTGGATATGTTATCAGGAGGGACCCGTCCCTGGAGAAGGACATCATACTTGGCAAAGCAGAGGGTCAGGGGAAAAGACGAAGACTCTCAGCGAGATGGATTGACACAGTGGCTGCAAGGATGGGCTTAAACATAACAGTTGTGAGGATGGTGCAGGACTGGGCAGTGTTTCATTCTTTGGTACATGGAGTCACTATGAGTCGGAACCAACTCGATGGCACCTAGCAACAGCAGTGTTGTTTTAAACACATAACAATTATTTAAGATGATAGACTGATAAAACTATTTGATTATAAATGTAATAAAGGTTTGGAATCATCAACATTCCTGGAGAGCCCAGTGTGCGTTCATGCATTATTTGCCAATTTGGTGGTAAGGCTCTCTGATGGAACGTCTTTTCCACTTTGAATACAATTGTTTGAATGGAATTGAAGAAAGTTACCTTTATTCCCTTTTTTTAAGTCCAACTTTTCCTGACATGGTTTTACCTTATATTGATCTGGGTGAATCACTTCCTTCCCGGGCCCGACGATGGCACGATCGTTGTCTGATGGAATTCCATTGGGTCCTGGCAGTCCTATGTCACCCTGTGTATGGTTTAGCAAAAGCACTCGTCTTTAAATTGAAAAGAAACTATAAAACTTGAGTAAAAGCGTATCCCACCACAATACTGTTATTTTTATTTTTGCATGTTATGTACCACATGTATGCCTATTTTGTAGAGTAATAATCATAACATAAAAATGATTTGTATGCTACTTTTACTATCCTCTGGAAACCCTGGTGGTGGAGTGGTTAAGAGCTACAACTGCTAACCAGAAGGTCGGCAGTTTGAATCCACCAGGCGCTCCTTGGAAACCATGTGGGGCAGTTCTACTCTGTCCTATAGGGTTGCTAAGAGTTGGAATCGACTCTATGGCAATGGGTTTGGTTTTTTTTTTTATCCTTTAGAATGAATGCATAAAACCAAAAAACAAACCCAGTGCCGTCAAGTCGATTCCGACTCATAGTGACCCTATAGGACAGAGTAGAACTAACTGCCCCATAGAGTTTCCAAGGAACGCCTGGCGGATTTGAACTGCTGACCCTTTGGTTAGTAGCCGTGGCACTTAACCACTACGCCACCAGGGTTTCCCAATGCATAAGGGCCCTAAATTATTTCTCTAACACAGACCTTTCAGGTTGTGTGCAGTTTGGGGTTGCGTTCGTTTCTGAGGAATTATCCACTCATGGTGAATTTCTATGCGTGGAAATTACTGGGTTTGAAGGCTAAGTGTCTTTATGGCTCTTGACAGGGACTGCTCTACTGATTTCCAACATGGGGTAGCAAGGTACACTGCAAAAGAAATGAAGGACTACTCAGTGTCACCAGTTCAGGGTGTTTTATATACCAAAAAGCAGCTTCTTTAATGATATAATATCTCAAGATTGCTTTAATTTGCATTTTTATCACTAGCAAGAAACATTTTTCTATGTGTTTTATCATTTCTTATGTGAATTGATTGTTCACCTCCCATTTATCTATTGGGGCCTTGATGTTTCTATTAATAATTTGAATTAGATCTTTGTAGATTATAGATGGAAACCCTGGTGGCGTAGTGGTTAAGAGCTACGGCTGCTAACCAAAGGTTTGGCAGTTCAAATCCACCAGGCGCTCCTTGGAAACTCTATGGGGCAGTTCTGCTCTGTCCTATAGGGTCACTATGAGTCGGAATCGACTCGACGGCACTGGGTTTGGTTTTGGTTTTAGATTATAGACATTAACTTCATTCCCATTTATCCAGTGTGACTGCTCCCCCCTTCTCCCCATGATTTCTTCCAGGACTTTTCTGCTTTTAATTTTATTATTTTGTTATGTTTCATTTTACGGGTGTTTACATTTTTGTGTACTTGAACCTCACAATTTTTTTTTTCCTTTTGTGACTTCTTCTGTGGTATTTATTCAAAGGACAAAGAACTTCCTCCTCACACCTGAACAACTACTTGCTTCCACTTTAGCAGCTCTCATTCAGGCGTGCTAGTCAATGAAAGGAAACCCTGGTAGTATTTAAGTGCTATGGCTGCTAACCAAAAGGTTGGCAGTTCAAATCCACCAGGCACTCCTTGGAAAATCTATGGGGCAGTTCTACTCTGTCCTGTAGGGTCCCTATGAGTCAAAATCGACTTGATGGCAATGGGTTTTTATGGGTAGTCAATAAAACGCAAAATGAAAATGCTCAAATAAAGAGGTCAAAGAAAAAAGTCTATTTTACTGTGGGCAAACGGATTTCTGGGTGAATGAAATGAAATATTACTTTTGTGAGGGTTTTTTTTTTTTTTTAAAACCTATGATATGTTGTATGCTCCTTGAGAGCTGGAAACCATATTGAGCCTTTTATACCCGTTTTCTTCTGTAATCCTCTCAACACTCGTAAGGCTTTTAAATCTTAGGGCTGTGGAGGCTTATAAAGTTCACACCATCTTCTTTCTTGCCTTTGAGCCCAGCAGAGATGGCCACGTTACTTATTCCTCAGATGGCGCTATGTTTGTTTTCAACCCTTATTTCAGTATCTTTCAATCATCTGTGAATTCCACAGGGTTGGGAGACACCCTCTATTTTTTATGTGTTAGAGATTGGCTGAAGTTGTGTCTCCATGTTAGAGGTCTACTGTAAACCCAGATGTTTCATTTTGTTCTTTAAAAATTTACTGTGATAAAATGTATGTCACAAAAAATTGGCATTTTAACCATTTGTGAGTGTACAATTTCAGTGGCAATAATTACATTTACCATGTTGGGCAACCATCACCACCATTCCTTTCCAAAAGTTTTTCATCACCCCAAACAGAAGCTCAGTACCTCCTAAGCCATGACTCCCCATTTTCTCTTCCCTCTACGTTTATTTTCTAATTGTTAAACAGGGTACGCCTCAGCCTCAGTCTATTCGGTTATCTTTGAACCACCAGTAAACTTTTGTCTCTCTACACTTGCCTATTCTAAATATTTCATAGAAGTGGGATCATACAATATTTGTCCTTTTTTCTCTGGCTTATTTGACTTAGCCTAATGGTTTCAAGGTTCGTCCATGTTGTAGCACGTATTGAAACTTCATTTCTCTTTATGGCTAAGTAATATTCCATTACACGTCTGTGCCACGCTTTGCTTATCCATTTGTCTGTTAATGGACACACGGGTTGTTGCCACCCTTTGGCTGCTGTGAGTGATGCTGCAGTGAACATTGGTGTACAAGCTGTCTTACTGACCCATAATGACCACTGGAGCATGTGTGATAACCTGGCACTTTACAATGACTTTTCATATGCAAATTTCTGTTTCCATATTGCCTGGAGATCACAATATAAAACTTAGTAATTTAAAACGGTTTATTCTCTAATTGTTAAACCCTGCATGCCCCAGCTGTAATCTATCAAGTTGCCTTTACCTTTTCACCTTTTTCTCCATAAAAGCCAAGTCCTCTGTTCCCCTGAAAAAGATAAATGGATTTTGTAAGTTTTTAAAAGTCAACACCAAAAAAACCAGAAAACCAAACCCATTGCCATCAAGTTGATTCCCACTCATAGCGACCCTACAGGACAGAGTAGAACTGTCTCACAGGGTTTCCATGGCTGTAAACCTTTACGGAAGCAGACTGTCGCATCTTTCTCCCGCAGAGCGGCTGCCGGGTTAGAACCGCTGACCTTTCGGTTAGCAGCTGAGTGCTCAACCAGTGCACTACCAGGTCACAGTGAAATAAAATTATTATTATTATTTTTTAAAAGAAACGCAAGAGCTATCTTATCTGCAACATTACTGGACCCTGTAGACTTAGAAAGAAGTCCAGTCTTATTCCCCAGGGTCTATATTTGAAGATCTTTATCCAGCCTCTCTTATTCTGCCTCAGCTCTTTCTCATTTTGATATGACGATCTTAATTTCACATAAAAATTTTCTGTCCTTTTGATGTTCTTAGGGAAGGGGTCATTCTCTGGGTTTTATCCAACTGTCTCGAGTTCCTTGCAGCTTAAGAAGCAAAGCTAAGGCCCGGTTACTTGGCAAGTATTTTGTAGTTTCCCAAAAGGAATTGCTACATATGGGCAAATTGACTCGACTCTGATGCATAAAATAGGTAGAAATGAAATGCTGCTCTGCAAATGGATGCATATTACAGAAGCAGGACTCTTTTCTTTTACTCCCAAACAACTCTGCTTCTTTCCCAGGGTTTCCCCATTCCCATAGTGACAAAAGACGGCACAGGGCCCCATTGGATCTTTCTCTCTGTGGTATACTGCCTGCCCCCTCAAATGCCCAGATATACTCTGAAAATAAAAACAAAGCCTTTAATTAATTTTTGCTTTTCCCTTCTTCCCCACCTGGCTGGGAGCTGAAATCAAAGCACAGAAACGCAGCCGGGCTAGCCTAGAATGCAATTTGTCTTGGTTCCCCGCGGTCATTCTCTGCGTCTTGAGCTGGTTGTCAAAGTCCCCAGGAAATGACTTGGTCAGGAGGTGAGGAGGCTGTTTGTATATGTAGCGGCCAGTAGAGATCTGAGGCTCTCGCCTGAGCTGGGAGCTTGGCTGCTGTTCCTTGGCCCCGGCCGCCCTGTCCTACATCCGCTTCTCCTGGCTCTGGTCCTTTCCCATCCTACTCAGGGCCGCTGGACAGTGGGGAGTCCAGTAGGGGAGGGAGAAGCCCTAACACGCTCACATAGGAAGCCATGTCAGAAGTGATGGGAGCTGGGGGACACCGTGGTGGTGGCAGCCGGGGTCACCAGGAGGTCATACAATGGGATGTCACACAGAGCAGGCATTTTAAATGTGCAGGTTTGGAAGTGGTCTCCATTTGGATGCCCGGTAAGGGAATGGTTCTTAAGGCTTTCATAACAGTAGCCCAGTATTTCTGATTCACTTTGAGTTTTGATTAAATTCTTCCCTCGTCAACTTCATTTTGTTTGTTTTGGACATGTACTCAACTTTCCCAGGTCATAAGGGACCGTAGTTCTGTTCTCCAACTTCTTAATAGCCACCCACCTTGTTGTGCTCCAACAACCTTAACAATCTCTCTCTGATGAAAATAATACAGCTTGGGGGCTTAACCTGACTGGACTGTCTTTGAACATATCCACAGAGGCTGACATTAGACTCCTGTAGAAGCTAATGATATCCAGGTAAGAAGAATCCCACTGATACCCCAATAACAAATCCAGCTACCATTTTTCTATTCTCATAATTTAACACAGATGGATAAATACTTTTGGTGTGTGCTGTTGAGTGGATTCTAAATCACAGCGAACCTGGAGGACAGGGTAGAACTGCCTCACCGGGTTTTCTAGGCTGCAATCTTTATGGGGCCAGATTGCCAGGTCTTTTCTCCTACAGAGCTGCTGGTGGGTAAATATTAAAAAAAAAAAAAAAAAAGCGGTCCCCAAATTGTTCTAATCTATGTTTTTAATTGAATATATTAGTTGGATTTTTATGTAACAACCAGGCGCTCCACTGGGTTTTTTTGTTTTTTTTTAACAGGAACATTGTAAGTGATTTTGTATGCAATAGGTCATTCCACACACTGAGCGCTTATGTGGTAGGTACTTTAGGGGCTCAATTAGATTTATGCCTGTAGTTTAACACTGAGTCGGAAAAACCTACAAAATGGTCCTTAGCATGAAATTAACAACAAGTAGCTCTACAGTCAAAAAATATATACAACACAAATACATAAGTCCCCCTTCACTTTTCCTCATCACCCCCCCACCCCTCCAGAAAAAAACCAACTTACTGGCTGTCCTTTTGGTCCAGGGGGTCCGGGTGGTCCCTGCACAAATACAAAGAAGTTTGTAAATTGTTTTCTTTAGCTCAGGACCCAGATAACATCTGCTAGAACACTCTGGGAGAGCCATTTACTGTATATTGAAAACACCATGTAGTGCTCAGAGAGGTTTAGAATTCATTTGTTTCTGTAGGGATGAAAAGCTGTATGGTAGGAAGGACCGGGGTCATCGTGGTCAGAACTTGCTGGCTGTCTATGTACAGCTGTTTTGGGTTTGCTTTTGATTCCACTCATGTCCTCTTTGTGTTTGTTCCGATTTCTGCCTAGGTCCCAGGCCCTGTGCCTGCAGAAACTGTGTCTGCTGTCTTCCTCTGGGATTCCCCACAGGAGACCGTCTAGCACTTTCTGGTAACAGGTCAACAAATGCTCACTGACAGCATTAATCCTGAAGGCCAGTGCTGCAGGGGTGGAAGTCCATCAGCACATTTCTGCAGAGCACTCAGTGTCAACACCACGGGTAGGATGAAAGTCTTTGAGATGCATTCGAAATCAGTGTTTGAGCACAGAGAAGTAGACGCAAAGCAGTCAACACACTGGGGACTGCAGGCTATTTTAGTGGTCCGTATGAAGAACTTGAAGCTTTCGGAGCAGTTAAAGGGTATGACTGGCTGTTTGAGAATTCTGTGTGTTTAAAGTTTAGCAACCCCAAAGCGGGTGGTATGTGTGTGTGAGTAAGCCTAAAACTGCATGCCACAGGAGGGCAAAAATTTCACACCGTATAATCCTTAATTCAGTCCACTTGGGCAAATCTTTCATAGCTAGAGAGCCACCTGCAAAATTGACTTACACAGCATCGGGAAAGTTGTTTTGTAAAAGAAAAAAAAAATCCTTATTGTTATTATTTATTGTTATAGTCTGAGTGCCCCCAGCCCAACTATTAGCATGGCTGAATTTTCCCCACATATATGTCTTCACTGGGTCTCAATATCTGTCAATATCAAGCGTCATTTGATAGCTTTTCTCAGTCTTAAGCAGTAGTTTTCTGTGATGAGGTCTGTCTTCTATTTAGCTAAAATCTCACTCTGTGTAATTTAAGAAATATAAGTAGAACTGCCCCCTAGAGTTTCCAAGGAGCGCCTGGTGGATTCAAACGGCAGGCCTTTTGGTTAGCAGCTGTAGCACTTAACTTAACCACTACGCCACCAGGATTTCCACTAGAAAATTTGGGGAACAAGAGAGTCAGAAAACTCCTCACAGTATCAAGTTCATCTTTCAGGTTATGTGGATAGTAAGGGAAATGGCTTGAGGGCCATGCAGACAGTAGTAATTCTCCCTTCGTCTCTTCTCTCTGCCTCGAGGTTACTCCTCCTTCATTCAAGCATTAAGTCCTGTGGCGCTTCACTCCACCTCTTGGTTGGGGGGCAGGGAACATTCAGTTGGCACACTACAGACATTCCATGAATTAACGTCCAACATGTCACTTTCTATAACTGCTACCACCTAGGTGTGATATGACGTAGCCTATTTTCTCCTTATCAGCACGTTGGACACTGGCCTGCTTTGCCCAGGGACGACAGGAGCTTGTCAGGTGGACAGGTATGGGGCTGGAAGTGCCTGCACAGGACTAGAGGAGCACCCAGCCAGCAGCATGTCAAAATCTGACATGGTTGGCAGTGATCTGGTGGCCATAAAATCTGACTCCTTATTCTTCGATCTTAACAGCAGTGAAATGCATGCCAAGAATGAAGCATTTGCCTTGATATTTTCTAAGTGACTCCAAGTAGCACAGCTTTATTGTAAACCTTCTGCCTCTAAGAGCAGAAGAAGCTGCTATCAGGATGACCTGACAAGGGTCCACTAGTGAGCATACTGCACACAGGTACTTACGGGTCTCCCAGGAGCTCCGACTGGACCCATGGGTCCCACATACCCAGGGCGGCCCGGGGGCCCCTGTAGACATGCAACAGAGAATGTTGTTAGGATAGGCAGTCTGGTCCTTGGACTCTTGTAGTTCTTAAAGTTTTGCTTAGAATATTCTTTAATAAAAATGAAACTTACTGGGAAACCGACCAATCCGGGCTGTCCAGGTTCACCCTAAGTGAGAAGAAAGAGTTTTAAGCATATTTAGATTTACTTACACTTTATTGCGTGGTTGGAAATAAGCACATAAAATATATCAACCCTATTTCACTCTTTTTTTTAACTCCCACATGCTGGTTATTTGTTATACAATGAGAGGTTTCCGTAAGTAACCCTTTTACAAATTATAACTTTTAAGTGAGTATATATGTACACATAATTTTAATATGTAGATTAAGACAGACTAATGAATAAGCTGTGTTTTTAACAAACGCATTAAGAAAAAAATAGAATGTTAAATATTTGCATTAAGAACAGTGAGTTTATTAATGATCACTGTCTTCAAATTCTAATTTTAGAAAACAATAAAAGCTAGAAAACCGAAGCAAGAATAGTGCACATTCCATGTTAGGGTCTAAATGATATTGAGTAGCAAAAGTGGCACTCTGGGAAAGACTTTGAAACTTAGAGAGATAAGCATTTAGTACGGCAAGTACAGAACTGCAGAGCTGAACGGAATTCGAGAAACCGTCTGATCAATGTCCACGTTTGTATGGATAAGGAAACTGAGTCCACAGTGGTGAAAGGATTTAACCAAGCCAACCCAGCAAGGTTGTGGCTGAGATGGAATTAGACAAACTGGGTCTCTCAACGAACAGTACAATCTCTTATAACTATAGATTTCCCTATCAGCCCTATTTATCACCATCTTAGCCCAAAATACATCTATATCCTTAACAATGTGTGCCATCATGAGCCACTAAAAGAAACTTAACTATTAGCATAGATTTGACAGCTTTGGTCTTTGGTCTTAATTAACCAACAGCATGATAGGTTAGAAATGAGTGAAGAAGTTTACAGCAAGTTGGTGATCACTATACATTGTGTAAGACAGTTCAGTCGCTATATTTTAAATCCAACAATTATATTATGTGTCTTCTCTGCTTCTATCTATCCAGGAAACATCCAGTAGAAAGGCGAAATGTGTGTATCTGTGAGGGGCATCTTTGTACCACTCTCAGAAGTAAAGGTTGCAGAGATTAGAAGGGAAATGCAGGAAAAAGAAGAGACGGGATTTTCTCATTTCCTTGAAAGTCAGGACCTGGTGATATTAGTTATCTAAGTGTTTTGCTTGAAGTATTGTGAGTACGGGAAAGAAATGCACTCACACTCAAGTATAAGATTAAAAATGTCCTGAACGGTGACAAAATCATTTTAAAGTTAATCACAATTTTGGATTATTCCACCATCCTGTGCAGTCTTCCCCGTATTCATTCTTACAACTTAGCGCTCGCTAGTTAACAATGTATACTGAATTGCTTAATTGCATTTCATACTGCTAGCAGACCTACCCTGTATTTGTCACGATCCTCTTCGGATAATGCGTACGGTTCGCCTTTTTGTCCTTTGGGTCCTTGAGGTCCCTAGATAAGCAACATGTAAAAAAAAAAAACATAAACAACAACAAAACACAAAAAAAGTCCACTAACCTTTAACACACCTATAATAATTTGCATGACTGAAAGTTGAATTTTACAGACAATGTCTAATTGTTCTTAGGGCTTATTTAGATTATTTTGAACACCAATCACTATATTCAATCACAAGGGTGAGACTTTTAACTTCATATTTACCAACAGTATCTTTTAATCAAAGTTAAAATAGAAATTCTTCATAGGATTTAAATTATTTTCATGAACCCAAAAGAACCCTTAGTAAACTGTTCTTCTAGTCTACCAATATGTTATTTTTTTTTCACATACAATTATGTGCTTTCTTTGGAATTATTGTATTAAAAAATATGAATTCATCTACTATTAACTGCCTTTTGTGGAAGAGATTCTGGGTCATTCTTTAAACTTTGAATTATGTTAAGTATACACTATATGTGTACATATGTGTGTATACACATTGATATCTTTATATCTGTATGTAAAATTAATACTTTGAAGTTATAGCTATATTTATTGATAGTAAAATTATGATATTAGAGTAGAAATGAAGTTGTTTATTGGAAAAATGAACCACATAAAAAAGAGACAGATTATGCCGGGGGAACTGGAAAGGAGAGAAGGAGTGTGAAGAAAACTCCATCAGCTTAGGGTGGCGGCATGGTGAAGGAGCTTCTGAGTATTCTTTCTCCCACATTAAAATCTGTGTGTGTGTTTTTTTTTTTAATAAAACATCTTACCACATAAAATTTTAGTATAACCCATGGATTTGTAAGGTTTTGGTAGTGAGAGGGTAACAGTATGCTACTGAAAAAAAATTTCAGGATTCTCTGCTAAGAGCCTTAAAAATACACGAGGCCACAAAAAAAGATTATTATATGAAGGCTCTTTTTGTTAGAAAAATGGAATAAACTGTATTGTATATGCTGAAGAACATAATTGCACTTTCATGTCACAAAGGATCTTATAATTTACAAAGATAGTGACTAATAGTTTCCTTAAGTTTAAACTTTTTAATCTTAATTTTACTATTATAATATTATTCATCATTAATTTCATAGGATATGTGGTGGTGCAGTGGTTAAGAGCTTGGCTGCTAACTGAAAGGCCAGTGGTTTGAATCCACCAGCCACTCCTCGGGAGAGGGGTTAGCTTCTGTAAAGATTACACCCACGGAAACCCTACGGGGCAGCTTTACTCTGTCCTATAGGGTCGCGACAGCACTGGGTTTTTGTTTTTATCGGATCCCCACAATACCATGGGATGAACAATAGAAACACAAACCAATTATTTTCCATCTAATATTTAAAGAATTAATATAGAATATTAAGTTATTGAATCTTGTAAAACCTTGCCTTGATGTCTGCAGAAAAATATTAGCAGAGAGCTATGTTCCATCCTGACTGCTAACTAATGAGAAGGGAAGATTTTTATTTTTTTTACATTATAAAGCCAGGCTAAGGTATGTGCCTGCCTACACCCACTCCTGAGTCAACCAGATGCAATGTGCCCATCTTAGAAAGTTTCTTTAAGACAATCTCCTAAAAAGAGGTCCCCTTATAACCTGGTCTGTGATAGTCTTTCGGGATAAACTGTAGCCATCAATCCCATTAGCCCCAGGGAGTAGAGCTCAGGATATAGTACCTTTTATACATTTCCACTCGCGCGCACACACACACACACACAAACCCCAAATCCGCTGCCTTTGAGTCGATTCCAACTCACAGGGACCCTATAGGATAGAAACGAAATGCCTGATAGGGTTTCCAAGGAGTAGCTGGTGGATTTGAACTGCCCACCTATTTGTTAGCAGCTGAACGCTCAGCCTGGAAACCCTGGTGGCGTAGTAGTTAAGTACTACGGCTGTTAACCAAGAGGTCGGCAGTTCAAATCTGCCAGGCGCTCCTTGGAAACTCTACAGGGCAGTTCTACTCTGTCCTATAGGGTCGTTGTGAGTTGGAATTGACTCGAGGGCAGTGGGTTTGGAGTGGGTTTGAACGCTCAGCCACTGGGCTGCCGGGGTTCCTTCCACTGCCAAGTATCCAGCAATTCAAGGTTCTAGAACTAATTGGTGGGGAGACAGTGGTGGTTCAGTGGTCAATTCCTGTCTGCCTTGCAGGAGACCTAGGTTTGATTTCTGGCCAAGGCACCTCAAGTGCAGCCACTATCTGTTTGTCAGTGCCAGTGGGGTCTTATATGTTGCTATGACGTTGAACAGGTTTCAGCAGAGCTTCCAGACTAAGATGGACCAGGAAGAAAGACTTGATTGTCTACTTCTGAAAATCAGTCAAGGAAACTCTATGGCCCCCGTGATCCACAACCCATCGTGGGATGGCTCCGGACTGCGCAGCATGTTGTCCCATAGCGTATGGGGTCGCCATGAGTCGGGGGCCGACTCGATGGCAGCTCACGACAACAGTGACAGAACTACCTGACCCACACGTGCGGTGGTAATACTCACAGGGTAGCCGGGAGGTCCCACAGAACCTGGGGGACCCTCTTGGCCTGCGTCTCCTGTTGTTCCATTGCAGCCATCATAACCAGGTCTTCCTCTGGGTCCACCTTGCCCTGGATGTCCCTGGAAAATAGAAAAATAACTTAACCTTTTAGCACGTTTGATTTCAGTTTTCATGTAACTGTGTATTAAAAAAGTTTTAAATATTCTCATAAGAGATATCCATGACATGAATCCATGAGAAAACATAACTCAAAATGGTTGAATCAACAAATGAAAGATTAAATAAATGAAGGCATGAGGGTGCAGTTCTAAGCAGGGACAGGCTTTCAAGACAAATTTCTGTTTCACGTGGGCTTGGCCAAGAAGTAAGCTGTCTTCAGGTTTTCTCCTGCCTAGTTTCATCATGAAAATGGGAGGACTGTCTTTTAATAAGGACAGGTATGAGAAGGTTTAAAACATCCCAGAAGAAGCTAGCTTCTTCTCAGGGATAACAAGGATGTCCTTATCAGTCGTGACAACTGAATTCTAGCTGGTTAGGTGAAGATTCCCCCATCCTAAACAAGACAGTCACAAAGACCATGTCATTTCAGCAATGGTTTAGCTACATTTAGAACTGATTTTCTCTCACTTTCTTTGGGAACACGAGTTTTTAGATATTAAACATGAAAGCATGTCAGCTATTCTGAGACATCTGGGGTAAGGGAGGCAACATATTCAAATGTCTTTAGAATAATTAGAGAGAGTCAGGCTGAATTTGTGGATATCTCACTCAATCTGATTCCAGGGCGCTGTAGAGGGTTAATCCTTTACAACTTAGGTACTACGTGACGACAGTCTATTTTGCTAGTTCTTTAAATAATAGATACTTAGATACATGTTTTATTGTTGTGGAATTTCTTTTAAACTTTGCTTTTATTGATAATAAACTGAAGACATATTCCAAAGTGATTTTTCAGGCCATGAGGATGTTTTTTAGATTTACTTGGAGAAATCTGCAAATTTCAACTTGAACCAAGTCCCACATCTAGCCCCCTGTAATCTGAATGCTGTTAAGAAATACCATGAAAAAGCAGAATTTCTCTTTTATTTGAGTGTCACTCTGCTTTGAATATCCAAAGTCACTGCTTTAACTGGAAACATCAGACAAAACATCAGACGGACTTTCCAGAAACCTTCTGGTGAATCAGAGAAATCCCGACGGCTCCCGTAAATTGGTGAGCTGTCTCTCTCAAGCATTAGGCTAGAGATAGCTGTCCGATAGCCTTTGAAGTAAAGACCTAAAGGGTCTCTCAAAGTCTGATATTTTAAACCCAGCCTGAGAAAACAAGCTCCCTAGCATTTTGCTCCACATCTTCCGTACTGGGAGATGCTGCTGGTTAAGATGTGCTGCCGAGCTCTGAATTCTCCTCCTGGATTATCTGTCTGCTGCCGGCCTTTCTTACTCACTTACAACGGATCTAAGCCTTTTCAAATTGCATGTGAATCTGATCTTCGTTTGAAATTGTGCTTCAAAGAACACTTTCAGTCATGTTAACAGTTAAACCGAGCGAGTGCGCCTCATACTGCTCGACATCTAATGAGATGCTTTTCTTTGTGCTACAACTGCAAGATTTCACCACACAACACCTTTTATACATGACTTCCAAAGAGCTATAATTATCCAGGTCCCATTCTTTAATGGATTAGCTATGGCAGGTGACATTTAAATTTACTTAATTTGTATTGCTAGAGCTCTGAGATTTCTTGAGTAGCACCAGGATTCTCCAGAAATCACCAGTTACCTGCTCGTCCTCACCCATTCCCTCATATGACAATTCCTCTGGTTTCTGCAATATTGGCTTTTGATGTTAAATGAGTATGAAGTCGAAAATGAATTCAGCCATGGCATGGATTAGTTTACAACTTCTTTTCTATAATGTCACCACACTTAAATTCAGATTTCAATTTCTGAAAGACAGAACTGATTAAGGGTCCAAAGAATTGAAAAAAAAAAAAGTAATCTAAAAGTGGGTGGTTTAGTTGTAGGCAGTTTGTGGGAAAAATACTGGGGCAGGGGGGAAACTCTGCCAATTTCTCAAAATTCTAGCTAAAGTCAAAGTTGTCTCCTTATTTGTTCACAGTTGTCTGCTGCAACTGATGGGTATGTTTGAGCTCATCACTCGGGTGACAATTAGGATCAATCACCAGCCACGTGGGTCTCATGTCTTGGTCAACGTAACTTCCATTCTTTGCTCTGACCATTTCCTCTACCGCTGCGAAACTCTTCTAGAATGTGGAGCTGAAGATCTAAGAAAGAGGATGGATGTTCTGCGACCACTCTCCACCCATTCCCTTCTTTCTATTCTCCTGCCAAGTAGCAGCCCGACTTGTGAAGTCTGGACAGAAGAGTCTCTCTTGCCTTGTGTGAGTGTGCGTGCATGTGTGTGTGCACACATGTGTGTCTGTGCCTGGGGAAGGAAGACGTGTACACGGAAGGTAAGAGCATAAACATCTGTGCCTATGCGTGGGTTCCTGAAGCAGATGTCTGAAAACCATGACAGTAGAAGGATGGGAGGCTGGTCAGAATGTGTGATAAACAGTGGTCCTGATGTTGGGGTCTGGCCAGCAAGCCACCCTGAGAAATCTGCTCCAGGATCCCTGAGAGGAAGGCTGTGAGTCAGGCTGTTTTGTTTATTTTTTTATGCCACAAGAAGTAAAGTAAACTAGGTTAGAAAAACACATTTTATTGCGTTTTGAGATTTTCCCATGAACAAAGCATGCTTTTCCTCTTTCTCAATTTATGTGTGGTTACTACAAAGAATTTGAGAAGCTGCACAAATGTTCAGCAGGGCCTCCTTGCCTCTGGCTTCTTTGCTGGACTACTTGATATTCAGGTTGTTTTATAGTTCAAACAAAATTTCAAGACTGACTTTTTATATTGAGCATATCTGAGTAACGCTATACCTTCTATTACCAAACAATATCTGGTTTTAGCAAAGTAGCCTCAATTCTGAAGCCAAGTCTAGAAGACAGTTTACAGAGGACACAATTCACCCTATACGTGACTGGATTCTGGGAGGAAAATCCGCATATATAGCTTATTCAGAATGTTTCTTTAAGCCATAACTGTATGGTTTAGAATGTACACACTGTTTTAAAATTCTGATCTTCCAAAAAACTTACAGGAATTCCATCAGCACCGGGGAATCCAGAAACGCCTCTTGCTCCCTGAGAAGAAAGCAGACAATCTTAATGGAGGCCCAAACATCCCGCAACCCGTCACCAAATTAGAGGAAATTTTAAGTTATCCTTACCACGTCTCCTTTCGGGCCTGTTATCCCGGGAGCTCCCCTTTCACCTTTGTCGCCTTTCCGGCCCTGCAATCCTGGGAAACCTTGTAATCCTGGGGGCCCGTTGTATCCCTGGGGGCCGACTGGCCCTGGTTGACCCTGTAGAAGCAGCATATGTTAAATTTCCACAATTAATAGCAATGAATAAACATTGTTAGTCGTGCTAGCTTTTGAAAGTGCACTTTTCATTCTGAAAGAGCTATATCCTCAGAGAAGATCATACATAAACCACTGCGTTCTGTCACAACACCAACAAAGCCACGTCCAGCTGAGAAAGAAGTCGTGTTAGAGCTTAAAAGGGGAAAACGGTATTAAAAGTGAGAAAGGAGTTATCCCAAATTACTAAAATGTTGCTATCGTGAAATAACATTGGGTTACGATGAAAAGAATCATTTTACTTGACTGCTTTTTGAAGTCCCTTCAGTTAAAAAAAAAAAAAGTTCCAAAAATGCCTATGATTTTTATCTCTATTTTTCTCAGTATAATGCATATAGTAGCTATGTGGATGTACACTGCATTCAGACATAAAAACGACCTCCGGATGTTTAGGTGACCAGATACACTCACCTGTTGTTCATACACATGCAAGTGTGCGTGTGAATGTACATATACACACAGGGACAAAGGAAAGGACTCCTGACACAGATGAATGTGTTTCATGATGCCTCTTTGAGTGAACTTGTCTAACCCTTATAGAAAACCCTTTACTGCCAAGCTCAGCTTGCTTTAAAATTTCAAATTCTTATCTTGCCTTTAGCTTGAGGGAAGACTTGAGCCATTATTTCTTCCATTACCTGTAAGTAACCTTTTCCATATAAACTATCCAGTGAAAATGTTAGTCTGTCTTTAAAAGAATGTTTATAATGTTCCCTCAACATCCCCCATAGTTAAGGTGAAATGAACAATTTTTAAAGGCAACCTAAGATGAATTTTTTTTTCGATTTTTTGTTGAAGTAGTTGAGAATACACACAACAAAACATACACCAATACAACCGTTTCATATACATGGACCACTTAGTGACATTGATTAAATTCTGAGTTGTGTAACCGTTCTCACCCCCCTTTTCTGAGCTGTTCCCAAGATACAGATTTAACTTTATAGAGACACCAGGATAGAGGAATGTGGTGTGATCTTGCCTCTGAATTTCATCATAATTCTTACGCTGCCAAATCCTTTAGATGTTGGCCCCCAGGGGTGTAGGAAGGATGGAAGAAATTCCTTTTGGGCAGAAAATACTGATGGAGATTAGGATCGTGATTGGAGGATAAGATTAAGATGACCTACTCAAAGTTTAGGACACCCCTGCTTCGTCTAATCAAGATGATTTTTGCAAAAGCCTCCAGGGATCCATCTGGGCCAAAGTCAGAGTTTTAAAGATGGTAGGTTACTCCTGTTCTACGTCCCACATGTTCCAGAAGAGTTCAGCCAACGCAGAAAATCAGCAAAGACTCACCCGAGGTAGCCTGATCTTAAGCACCATATGCAGCGGCAAACCCCATGTATTTTAATAACTTTTGAAGAACATTATGAAAGGGAGACTACTGCCACTGTTTGCTTCTTCATAGTTGAGGAGAACTGTGGTAAAAGATACACAGTCCTGACCTGACTTGGAAGGGTGTTGGACCACATGCCGTCCCAGGCTCATTCTAGCTCCAGTGCCCAGTGGTTTCATTACGCTGCATTTGTTGCAGGTTTGGAACAAAACATGCTTTGATTCTGATTTTTCCGACTCTTTCCCAGTTGTGCTCATTTTTGTTTTGTGGCTTCGTTAGAATACAGATTTCTTATGATTATAGATCACACCACAAAGCTTTCGAATACCCCTAATCACGCAGAGGCTCATAGTTGGCTAGTGTTTACGCCAAACATCCTTTGGAGGATAAAATGTTCCTCATTAGCGCTGTCATTTCTGTTATCCATAAACTTCATTTCTATCCAGTGGGACTGTGATGAAGAGCCAACTGAGAGAGGACATCGACCACTCACCAAAATGGAGTATTTGTGTCTGAACGATGAAAAGCCACACTCTTGTCTTGCATTCATTAGCCTTTCCTCAGTTCCTTTTGACTGGGGAAAGTGACTAATCACATCATGTAGTCATTTTCCTTCCATTGTCAGTAAACTTCTTTTTAACCTTTACTTCTTGATGGGAAGTCTGACTTTTGAGAATAAGACTGTAGTCTTTCCTTTCCTGAAGCATGGTGTCACTTTTTTTTTTTTTGATCAAGGTGAAATTCTCATAGCATAAGCTTAACCATTTAAAGTAAACAATTCCACAGTATTTAGTACATGACGAGGTGGTACAACCATCATGTCTATTTAGTTCCAAGACATTCTCGTCACCCCAAAAGGAAACCTCATACCCATTAAGCAGTTCCTCTCTCCCTCTTATTTCCCCAGCCCCTGGTGGCCGCCAAGCTGCTTTCTGTCTCTAAGGATTTGCCTATTCTGGGTATTTCATTAAAGTGGAATCACACCATATGTGGCCTTTTATATGTTTTTTTTTTTTTTATTTGGCATAATACATCTGAGTTTCACCCACATTGTAGCATTATCAGCACTTCGTTCCTTTTTATGGCAGAATGATATATCATTGTACGAATACACCACATTTTGTTCACCCATTCATGTGCTGATGGACACTTGGGTTGTTTCTATCTTTTGGCTATTGTGAACAATGCTGCAAGAAACGTTGGTGCCCAAGTATCTCCTTGAGTTCCTGATTTCAAGTCTTCTGGGTATGTACCAAGGAGTGGAAATGCTGGGTCACATGCTAATTCTATGTTTAACTTTTTGAGGAACCACCAAGCTGTCTTCCACGGCAGCTGCATCGTTTTACATTCCCACCAGCAATGGACGAGCGTTCCAATTTCTCCACTTTCTCAACAACACTGGTTATTTTCCTTTAATTTTTTTTTTTTACTATAACCATCTCAGTGAGTGTGAAGATGCCTTCAATCTTGAACAGTTCACCCTGGAACATTTCACAAAATTCAGTCCAGCTTCTGCCCCGGGGAAGGGCCAGGAAGGTTCTGGGGAGACTGTGAATTAGACACTAGTCCTCTGGGATTGAATCCCTGCTCTTATGTGAAATTAGAACCCTGTATTGCTGGAATTAGATGGATATTTATGTCACAGTCAAAGGATGCCCTAGGTATGTTTCAGTGATCAGGGGCTGAGATTTTCCCAAGGATATCCTGCCTGCCAGGGTAATCAAATGTGCTTGCAAAGACAGCTAGGATAATTAGGTAAATGCAAGGAATTTCTCTTCGTGATAGTCATCAACATTACTAACTTCCACCCTCTGTCAAAAGGCCCCAAGAAGGAAGGTTATTTCCATCTCTTCCTTTCTTTTTGCAGTAAGTGTAACAAAAATTACCCAAGAAAGAGCAGGAGCCTAGTTTAAACGTCTTTGCATAAATCTAGAAAGTTCCCATGTTTCTAAAGCTTCAAAAAGTCCTGCAGTGTACTTAATAAAAACGTTTCCAGAAAATCGTTCTTATAAGCCAGCACACATTGTGGAAAGAAGCTGTAAAATCACGTACAATATCCCCCCGCCCCCCATATAGATGTATCAACTCCAAGGGAGGAGAATAAGCAGAACTACATTTAATTGTGTATAGTCTGGGATGAAGCACTGTTACAGGTTTTTAAAAATGTTTATCTCATTTTGTCCCCATAACAACCACATAAAGTAGACATCAGCTCCATTCCAACGGAGAGTTACAAGGTTCAGAAAGGTTAAGTATGAAGAGCTGACTGTCATGCAGTTAGCTCTGCGGTTCTGGGATCGTAAAGTCTGACTCATTCCAGAGCCTTCCATCTTTTCACTACACCCCTGAGACTCCAAGTGTGCTCTGTGGCCCAGCTGCATCAGCATCACCTAGGAACCTAAAAACCAAATGAAACCCATTGCCGTTGAGCGGGTACTGACTCATAGCCACCCTATAAGACAGAGCAGAACTGCCCCATAGAGTTTCCCAGAAGCACCTGGTGGATTCAAACTGCTGACCTTTTGGTTAGCAGCCGTAGCATTTAACCACTGTGCCACCAGGGTTTCTGCATCACCTGGGGGCTTGTTAGAAAAGCAGACTCTCATGCTCCCCCAGGTCCCTAGGAGATTCCTGCTGGTTCAAGTTTGAGAGGCACTGCACAACACTGACCTGCTTTTCATCCTGACGTTCCTGAGAGAGGAAACAGCGATCTTTTTAACAAGAAAAATCTCTTAGGCACAAGGTTGGATCTCAGATCCAATTTTTATGCTGGGGAGTCATCAGGAGAAAGGTCTGGCTTTAGAAGTCAGGTAGAGAAAAATCTGAGAGGGTACTTTTTCCTTTTCCTCATCACTTTTGCAAAATGTTATTTCTAATTAAGTTTTTCTCGGTCTCGGGCTTCAGCGTTAGCTACAAGACAGAATAAATTTTGATCACTGTTAGGAGAGAGGGTTGTAATGCCTTTCACATCTTGAAACCACTACTGGAGGACGGTGGGACAGACAGGGTCAGGTTTGGGAGCTGCTGCCTGAAAAGGCAGAGAGAGTGAGCCCAGGCTTGAATGCACACTGCTTTAATACCAAGGCTGTGGACAGAACACACTCAAAATCCTGAGACACTTACGAAGCTTTCATGAATATGAAAATTTCACTTCTGAGAAAAGGGGCAAAATAAAGTCAGATATATGCACATGCAGAATACCTCTACAGAAACTTGAGACTGCCACGAAAATGGAGAGAGGCTGGTGATTAATCGGGACCTCCAGACATTCCTTCTACATTCATACAATCACAATGAGGTGCCTATTCCCATTTGTAACTTACTAACCTTAAAACTTGCCTTGGGTAAGGCAGTAAGAAGAGTTTCATTCACCAGGAAAGGATAAAGGACAAAATTTCCAAGGATAAAAACCACTTCCTTGCATATCAGGACTGTTAATCTACTGTACAGTATTTCCCTGGTCGGATAAGAATAAGCTTTTTAAGACTTACTGGCCAGCATCTGAATAGTAGGAAATCCCTTCTCCTTCCTAAGTTGTCTCTTCCTGTCTCGCCTTTTATGGGCAGCAGGCGCACCACCAGACAGCCCATATCCTCCCCAGTCCCTTGGGCCGCCCCTCCCTTCCTCCTCCGTTCTCATTGCATCCCATGTTCCAGACCTTTAGGGACCCTTGTGACCTCTGCAGTCCCTTGTGGTTCTCAGGGGATTCCAACTTAATCCCTAGTTAGTTTCTGCAAGCTGTTTGACACACCTCCTAAAATATGTAAAGTGGCTCAAAAGGTGGGCAGGGCTCCTTTTCATGATTCAGGGAAACAATTCTTCCATCAAAAATTTAGCAGTATTCACTGTTCTCAAGAGTAATCGGATAGCGTTGGTGAACAATTTTTAGATTACCCGGGCAGGATGAATGAATAGCAAATTCCAAGCTAACAGAATGTAAAGGTTGGCGTTTGTACAGTATGCTACATACATAATAACTCTCTGTAAATAATGGCTTATTTCCTATTTCAAGCAACAGAGAGTTCATGTTCAATCTGCCTCTTTGTACATTTATCTTCTTAATAGGCAACAAAACATTAGCCCTGCCCCTGGTTACTATTCCATGTTAAGTGTATTCCACTTACATGAGGTACAATTACACGGAGTTTTAGGACTCCTCCTCAAAAATTATTTGACAGAGGTTTTGTACTAACACTGATGTAAATGTAAAAACATCCACATATGTAAAGACACAAACCTTGAACCTGACCTTACTCCATACATAAACATTTACTTGAAAAGGATCAGAGACTTAATATAAGTGCTAAAGCTGTAACACTTTAGAAGAAAACATGGGAGAACATCTTTGTGACTCTGGGTTAAGCAAAGTTTTCTTAGATAAGACACAAAGATCACAAACCATCCGGGAAAAAAGTTTTAATAGAATTTAAAAGTTTGATCATCCAAGGATTCTGTGAAAAAGTCAGAAAAAAAAAATTAGACAGGCCACAAACTGGGATAAACTATTTGCAAAACATGTGTCTGATGAGTGATTTCTATCCAGCATAAAGAACTCCCAAATCTCAGAAATAAGAAAACAAACAACCCAATTGAAAAAAAAAAAAAGGGTTTAAGATTAGAACAGATCCTTTATCAAAGAAGACAGACAGATGGAAAATCAGCACATGAAAAGATGCCAGGCATCACGAGTCACTAGGGAAAAGTGAATTAAAATCACAGTAAAATATAACTGAACGCCTATTAGAACGGCTAACACACACAATTGACAACACCAAGTGTTGATGACCATGCAGAGCAACTAGAGCTCTTGTTTATCGCTGGTGGGAATGTCAAATGGTGCGTTCCCTTTGCAAAAGTCTGGCAGTTTCTTATAAATTAAACATCCACTTACCAGAGGATGCAGCAATCCTACTCTTAGGTATCTAATATAAGAGACATGAAAACATACGTCTACAGAAAGACCAGCAGGCCAATGTTTACAGCAGTTTTATTTACTTTAGCTAGAAACTGGAAACCTAAACGTTCATCAGCTGATCAATGGATTGTGGTATATCCATACAATGGAATACTACTCAGCAATAAAAAGGAACCAAATATCTGATACATACAACAATAGGGATGGATCTCAAATGAATTATGCTAAGTGAAAGAAGCCTGACATAAAAGGCTAGAAAGGCTCTGACACTATCTATAAAATGTTATAGAAAAGGTAAAACTATGGTGACAGGAAGTAGACCAGTGGTTGCCAAGGCTGGAGATGGAGGAAAAGGGTTGACTGAAAAGCCCTGTGAGGGAATTTTTCAGGGTGATGGACCTGTTCTACGTCATGACGGTGATGGCTATTATGTGACTGTATACATTTATCAATATTCATTAAATTGTAGGTAAATGGCACCACGACAAACTAAGGACAAACAAACGAGGAGCCTGGTAAAGGCAGATTAAGAAGCCTGGCTCTGAAGTTCACTGAAATAGCACATTAATACGAAGTCTACTTGATATAGTCTCACCAAGTGAATTTATAAGATAGACGATATTTAGAAAAGGAAACAGAGTGTACACTCTTGAAGTGACATGTTAAAAAAAGTTTAGCCAAATGGTTTTTGAAAACGTCTGCCAGGAAAATGAAATAATCTAAAGGGACCAAAATAGTCTAGTTTCCCTTGTCTGGAATCTGGTCTATTTGAGTCTGATACTGACAGAATTGCCCAGAGCACAGCCCATGGAACAGCGGCTTTGGAAGTGGGCTGGAACCAAATCAGATCAGGAGTTAAAGATAAGCACAAGATGTCCGGGCTTCCATTACGCTCGATCTTAATTCAAACAAACAAACAAAAATGGAGGGTGTCAATTACAATCCCAAGAAGCCAGTGAGGAGGCGCGTGGGATATTATATAGTTCTATCTGAATAATCTGACGTTGATAGCCTCACATTTTCAAATGGCAGAAAAGACGGGCTATCTCTCATGCTCTCCCCCATAGGACCAATAAGTCTGCAAACCTCTGCTCCTTGTTCTAAAAATACGCGCCCATGGGCAGTCTTACTAATGGCCTTTAGCCCACAGCGAGGCCAAGCTCTTTATAGTCTGGGTGTCATTTTGCCTGGCAGACGCTGGAAAAGCTGATTTTCTGGGAAAGCCTTTCACTGCCTCTGTGCTTTTAGCAATAAATACATTTTATTTTCTTAAATGCGAACCATTGCTCAATGGACCTACTTGATTTCCTAAACTTCCTTTTCCTCCAGAAAGACACGGGGCTTGGGTGTGACGGGTTGAGGGCCTTGGGGAGCCCAGGCAGCAGAGTGGAAGGGGCGGGAGGAAGACGGCTCAGGCCTCAGAGACACGTGTGGTGTTATTTCTAAATTAGCACCTGGCAATTCAACGGCCAGAGCGTCACCATCGAATTGCCTTTATGCCATTATGTGTTAATAATACAGGGTGGCTCTGGGCTATATATTCACAACTGTTATGTGCCATAGAGATGATTCCGATTCATAGTGACCCAATAGGACAGAGGAGAACTGCCCCATCAGGTTTCCAAGGGGCAGCTAGTGGATTCAGACTGCCAACCTTAACCATTGTGCAACCAGGGCTCCATTTACACAATTAGAAAGTGACAGTTAGAATGGGAGGTGTCTATTGAATTACCAAAACCGTGAAACTACTAGTAATTAAAATAGCTAGCTATCTATGTTTATGGACTCAATTGTGTGCTATTAATTTTCATGTGCTGACAGTGTGTGTGCCAATATTTTACTGGTGTTCTTAGCCCATAAACTCATGTCCAAGACGCACCTAATAGTAGAGATCGTGTACTCAAATTACTGTGCATTTCTGTCAGTGGCCGGCAGGGAGATCTGCACCTAGGAAGCAGCTCACAGCCCACTGAACGCTGCCTGCTGGCCATAGCAGCCACAGGAAATACCAGTTCCCAGGGCCTTCCAAATCTTGGCCTCCCTGCTGGCATTATCAACCAGGCAGCCAGTCTTTGACCGCAAACTTTTAGGATCTGTGGCATAGACCAGGAACAAAATCAAGAGCTCTATCTATTTTGCATTTAGACGAAACAGCAGTCGTAGGAAAGAATATCCTTGAGGTTGGCATTATATTGAGTTGGTTCTGTTAGGGAGGGAAAAAACCCCCTTGGCCAAGCAAGAAAAAATAGGTTAAGAGCAAAGGAAGCTTCCGGTTTGGCTGTGATACACAGCTTTCTTCTTCTGTTATCTGTATTTGAAATGCCCCTGAATAGGGCAAGCTTTAAATAGAGTTTTCAAGTGTCTGTCATTAGAAAATGTTTGACTACTTCTATTTCCCTCATCCTTGTCCTCCTAACCGTGGTTTTTAATTATTATTTTATCTTAATTAAAGTGAGTTTTCGTATTCCTTCTTTTCTAGATTTTAATGTTTAAATTTACGTGTTAGTAAAACTCGCTTTTGGTGGTGTACAGCTCTGTGAGTTTTGACAAACGCATAGAGCCGCGTCACCACTACGGTAATTAAGGTGCAAAATAGTCCCAACGCCCCTAGAACTCCCTTGTGCTGCTCCTAGTCGGACCCTAAACCTCTGGTAAATCATGATCTCTTCTCCATCCCTACAGTGTTGCCTTTCCCAGAATGGCATAAAAAAGGAATCGTACAGTTTCCATGACAGGTAGCTGTCATGGGTTGAATTGTGTTCCCCGCAAATATCTGTCAATTTGGCTAGGTCGTGCGTGATTCCCAGTATTGTATGACTGTCTACCATTTTGTCATCTGACGTGATTTCCCTACGAGTTGTAAATCCTATCACTGTGATGTAAAGAGATGGATCAATGGCAGTTACATTGATGAGATCGGCAAGATTAGATAGTGTCTTAAGTCAATCTCTTTTGAGATATAAAAAAGAGAAGTGAGCAGAGAGACATAGGGACTTCACACCACCAAGAAAGCAGTGCTGGGAGCACAGTGCGTCCTTTGGACCTAAGGTGCCCGCGCTGAGATGCTCCCAGGCAAAGGGAAGACCGATGACAAGGACCTTTCCCCAGGGGTGACAGAGAGAGACAGCCTTCCCCTGGAGCTGACGCCCTGAATTTGGACTTGTAGCCTATTCTACTTTGAGAGAATAAATTTCTCTTTGCTAAAGCCATCCGCTAGTGGTATTTCCATTGTAGCAGCACTAGATGACTAAGACAATAGCCTTTGAGTCTGGTTTCTTTTACTTAGCATCATGCATTTGAGATTCATCTATGCTGTTGCATGTATGAATAGTTTCTTTACTTTTATTGTCGAATAGTATTTTCTTGTATCCCATTACCACTTTTTGTGTATTTGTGCACCTGTTCAAGGCCATCCGAGTTGTTCCCAGTCTTTGGTGAATGTTAACTGAGTTGCTGTAAACACTCATGTATAGTTCTTTTTTTGTGTGTGCGGGAATATATATACTTGAAAATATTCAGGAATGAGATTTCTAGGCCATACGATAAATGTATGTTTAACATAATAAAACAATGCAGAACTGTTTTCCAGGTTGGCTGGACGTTGTACATCCATGTCTACGTCAATGTATGAAAGTCATGGCTCCTCCATAGCCTTGTCAGCACTTGGTATCCTCGGTTTGGTTTGGTTTTCTTTAGCCATTCTAATAGGTGGGTAGCGGTAAGACACTATAGTTTTTTTTTTATCCTCATTCTCATACAGAAATTGTTTTGTGACATTGGTTGCAATCCCTGCAATATGTTACCACTCTCTCCCTTTCCCTTTCCAACCTGGATTCTCCGTGTCTTGTCTATTCATCCAGTTTTCCTGTCCCTTCCTGCCTTCTCATCTTTGTTCCTGGGCTCATCTGAGCTTGTATACTTGATCGAACTAAGAAGCATTTTCCTCATGTGTGTTATTGTTTGTTTTATAGGCCTGTCTAATCTTTGGCTGAAAGGTGGACTTCGGGAGTGGCTTTAGTTCTGAGTTAGCAGGGTATCCTGGGGCCATAGTCTCCGGGGTTCCTCCAGTCTCTATCAGGTCGTAAGTTTGGTCTTCTTTTGTGAATTTGAATTTTGTTCTACATTTTTCTCCGGCTCTGCCTGGGACCTTTTGCATATTCATGCACCTGTTCAAGGCCATCCGAGTTGTTCCGAGTTTTTGGTGAATGTTAATTGTGATCCCTGTCAGAGTGGTTGGTGGTGGTAGCTGGGCACCATCTAGTTCTTCTGGGCTAAGGCTGATGGAGGTTGTGGTTCATGTGTTCCATTAGTCCTTTGGACTAATATTTTCCTTGCGTCTTTGGTTTTCTTCATTCTCTTTTGCTTTGGATGGGATAGGACCAATAGATGTATCGTAGATGGCCATTTGCAAGCTTTTAAGACCCCAGATACCACTCGCCAAAGTAGGATGTAGAATATTTTATGAACTATGTTATGCCACCTGACTTAGGTGACCCCCGAAATCATGGCCCCTAGCCCTCAGCCCTGGTGACTTGGTCCTTCAAGGTGTTTGGATGTGTCTAGGAAGCTTCTATGACTTTGCCTTGGTCAAGTTGTGCTGACTTCCCCTGTATTATGGGTTGTCCTTCCCTTCACCAAAGTTAACACTTGTCTACTATCTAGTTAATTTCCCGAGTCGAAATCGACTTGACTGCAATGGGTTTTAAGGACATTGTAGTTTTAATATAATTCATTTTTATTACCACAAATTCCTGTATTTCTGCAATCCTGGATTCAGTTCATGGATTGGAGTTTTCATTTTCAGCATCATTATTACTGACGCTGTGGCATGACTTTGAGATGAGAATCACTGACCCAGCCTGTGTGCCTGCTTTGTGTCTCACGCTGTGTGCCACTATGGTTTGTTCGGTGTCACTGGGAACATGACCACACTTTGATCCCTTTGTTCTCTCCCAGAAAGATAAACAACCCACCTACCCTTGGTTGGGGTCTTCACGAAGGGATAAATCTTGTTACAAGGGAAAGATAACCTGAGATTATCGGTGAACCAACACAAACCAGTCATCAGCCTGAAAAAACGATCTCAGAGCAACATGCCTTACAGATGGTGACTCAAAAGTGTGGTCTTTGTAAGTTCCAGCACAGTAATGCAGACTTACAGAGAGGATAGGAAAAAACAGTTAAAAAAATGTAATGTACCAAAACTACAAAAAAAATCCAACTCTAACGTTCTCAACTATAGTACGAATTTCATTTTATTTTGGGTTAAAAAATATTCCCTTCACATACATTGTGGTAAAAATGCATCTTTCTCTTTCTGGCACACGACATCAGTGATATGTGTACTGGACCCACTCCCTAGCAAGATTCTTACAGCGGAAACAGAAATTTTAAATTAGACCAACGTAACATTCCTTTCTAAATTTACATCTCTCCCTCTTCACCATCCACCACTTACTACTTTCCCAAATGCTTCATAAAATATCAGATTTGGAAGAAACTTATGAGTTCACTGGCACCCCTCGTGGTGCAGTGGTTAAGAGACTGGCTATGAATCAAAAGGTCAGCAGTTCTAATCCACCAGCCACTCCTTGGAAACCCTATTGGCAGTTCTACTCTGTCCCATTGGGTCACTGTGAGTTGGAACTGACTTGACGGCAGTGGATTTGGTTTAGGGGTTTTATGAGGTCATTTACTCAAAGAGAAGTCCTTGGATCAGCACCATTAGCACCACCTAGGAGCTCATTAGAAATACGGACCTTCAGGCTGCACACTAGAGGTACTGAATCTGAATCTGCATTCCTGGGTGATGCGAATGTGTGCAACATTGGAGAAAATTGCTCCGGAAGTGGCCCATGTCCCAGAATCAGTTTTGGCTGGCTGTCTCGGCATCACTTAGGAGAGATTTTCAGACCTCAAGAATTTTTTGGTCTCGAGTTTGGTGGTGGAGTAAAATGAACGTCCTGGGACTCTATATTTTTAACAAGCTCCCCAAGCAATTCAGATGCTTAGCCAGGTTTGGGAACCAAAGAATAAGTCTAATTTCCACATAAGGAAGGAAAGGAAACTGAGTCCAGAGCAGTGAAGTGTCTTATCCACAGCTACTGAGTGCACGTAGGAAGGCTTTCCACATTGAACAAAACCCGCTCCTGATGACACTCCCGGTGTTCCGCGCTACAGCCAGTGTCACTCACCATGACATAACCTCCGAAGACTCTTCTTATCATAAATGAATGTAGAGGACCTCGAAAATCCCTTCCAGCTTTACAATTCAAGGATTGCTCAAAGCCCCCATGCACATAGAAGACTGTGTGAATTTTCCTGTGGTATATAGATCGGGGAAACCCTGGTGGCGTAGTGGTTAAGTGCTACGGCTGCTAACCAAAGGGTCAGCAGTTCGAATTCACCAGGTGCTCCTTGGAAACTCTATGGGGCAGTTCTACCCTGTCCTATAGGGTTGCTATGAGTCGGAATTGACTTGACAGCACTGGGCTTGGTTTCTTTTTTTCTGGTTATATAGATTGGTAGCAACATATTTTAGGATTGAATGTCCTGTACTTTCAGAATTTATAACATTTCTCCTTCCAAAGATTAAAGAAGAAAATGCCTAAAGGTTAGTGGTCTTATTTCGGTGACTCAGAAATCACTGTATGCCTTGAATACAAGTGTGTACACAGGGCAGTTCTGGTTCACCCTGACATGCTGTCCAGCTGGTAATGCACCTGTCATCAATCCTGGCTGGTCCCCAGAGTTCCCCCCCCTCAGGGCTGCCTACCACTGCTTTGAAAGGGAGTTCTGTGCTCAGGAAAGCTATAGACCTTAGAGTTCTATAGATCATAATGTATTTTTTGGCAGTTCTTTTTATTCCTTGTAACACATATCACATTGTATGGTCACTTGCATTTAGGCGCCTATAGTTAATACTAAATTATGAGCTCCTTGGTATTGGGGGTGTGGTGGTTAAGAGCTATGGCTGCTAACCAAGCGGTTGGCAGTTCGAATCTACCAGGTGCTCCCTGGAAACCCTATGGGGCAGTTCTATTCTGTCCTGTAATGTCGCTATGAGTCGGAATCGACTCGACAGCAATGGGTTTGGTTTTTGGTAGTATCCCTGGGTGGTGCAAATGGTTATGTGCTTGGCTACTAACAGAAAGGACAGATGTTTGATTCTACCCAAAGGTACCTCAGAAGAAATGAATGGGAATCTATATCCCAAAAATCAGCCACCAAAAACCCTGCGGAGCACAGTTCTACTCTGACATACATGCAGTTGCCATGAGTCCGAATCGACTTGATGGCAACCGGTGCTTTTAATGAGGTTTTTGGAAGTAGGGCAGCCACATTCCTGTCCCCAACGTCTCTTACAGGGTTTGACACACAGAACATGCCCACTAAACTGTCTGCTGGATGAATGTATTATGCTGAATGAATGAATTATGGCACTGCGATTTACCCAGCTCTGCCTGACTCCCAAAGTTCAAGTTCTTTGCCCACTGTAATGAGTGCACCGTGACCTCTGCATGTAGCTAGCAAAGCTTTGGTGGGCAATACCATGAAGACCAATCATCTTCTTGTTTTGTTTCCCCTTTACATTCCTTAAATCACCTCAACCGGTTGCCATTGGTTGATTTCAGCTCATGGCGACCCCACGTGTGTCAGAGTAGAACTGTGCTCCACAGGGTTTTCAATGGCTGAGGTTTTAAAACAATTGTACTTTAGACGAAGGTTTACAGAACAAACTAGCTTCTCATTAAACCACTAGTACACATATTATTTTGTGACTTTGGTTACCAACCCCACGACATGTCAACACTCTCCCTTCTCCATCCTCGGTTCCCAAACACCAGCTTTCCTGGCCTCTCCTGCCTTCTGGTCCTTGCCCTGGGCTGGTGTGCCCCTTTAGTCTCATTTTTACGGCCCTGTCTAATCTTTGGCTGAAGGGTGAACCTCAGGAGTAACTTCATTACTGAGCTAAAAGGGTGTCCGGAGGCCATGCTCTTGGGGTTTCTCCAGTCTCTGTCAGGCCAGTAAGTCTGGTCTTTTGAGTGAGTTAGAATTTCTTTTCCATTTCTCTCCAGCTCTGTCTGGGACCCTCTATTATAATCCCTGTCAGAGCAGTCAGTGCTGGTAGCCGGGTACCATCTTGTTGTCCTGGCCTCAGTCTGGTGGAGGCCGTCGTAGTTGTGGCAATAGCTGTTTTTGAAAGGAGATCACCAGGCCTTTCCTCCAAGGCACCTCTGGGTGGACTTGAACCTCCAACCCATTGGTTAGCAGCTGGGCACATGAACCATTTGCACACCCGGAGACTCCTAAGTCTCCACAACACATCAGAAAAGAGTTCATCCACAATCTCAACTCTTCTCCCAGCTCAGCACCAGCTGAGCGGAATTTCCTATTGTAAGTTTTAGCAGATGATCTGGTTTTATCTGTCTGCATTATCAGAGAGGATGTTTTCCAGACCTCTAAAATATAAAAACAACCCCAGTGTCGTCGAAACTAAAATAGGACCATAAAAAAGGAGACCACCCAGACTTGTAGAGAGGAGCACTGCCCTTTCTAACCATGCTGAGAATCAGATTAGATAAATAAGACATGATCTGCTGAACCAAGAGCGAGAAAATGAGGCAAGAATTTAGACTGCCAGGACACTCCTCCTCCTGGAGATGTAGTTCTGGTGGTATCTGAACCAAGCTGTTACGAGGACGCTTAGCAATTGAGCGGAACCACTGTGACTCGGGGTCTAAAGGTTATGGAGAACAGGGGTGAGTTTGCCAACATGGCTCCCTGAAGAAGCTATAAAAGGAAAAAATTTAATGTTTACTGAGTATCTCTGAAAATAAAATTTTAACTTTATATCAACAAAGGACACCTTCTTAAAAAAATCTTACTACCCTTTATATTCTTGAGTATGAGGAAAAACACAAGGAAAAACGCGCAGTTCTAGTGGTTAACACTAGGTGGCAGTCATTTATGCCCTTTAGGAGCAAGAAACCCACTCCACTGTTGACTTTAGGCACAGACAGGCAAGAAATACGTATATACACATATATATGGAGCCCTGGTGGTGCAGTGGTTAAGAGCTTGGCTGCTAACCAAAAGGCTGGCAATCTGAATCCACCAGGCGCTCCTTGGAAGCTCTCTGGGGCAGTTCTACTCTGTCCTATAGGGTCATTATGAGTCAGGACTGATTCGATGGCAATGGGTTTGGTTTTTATATGTGTACATATATATGCGACCCTACATGGTAGCTTGTCATTGCTCAGTGGAGCTCTTAAGCACTGCACCACGAGGGCATAGGTAAACAGACATACACACATATACATGCATGTATATATTAGAGCCAGGCCCAGAACAGAGGTCCAGGAGTTAGTGATATCAAGTTATTAGACTTGACCCCATATGGAACTCGGTTATAAGAGCAACTAGCACTTCTAGACTCTAGGGCATTTACCGTTTGGTGCATTTTCCAACAATAAACTCATTAATCCTCACAAAACCTCTACGAGGTGGGTACTGTTATTATACTGGGTGAAGAAAATGAGGCACAGAGAGGTCCAGGTCACTTAGCAGGAATGGAGAAGAGGGGATTTATATCCAGCTTTTCAAAAACAGTTCCAGGGTGCACTGTCACGATACACATGGAATTCCCTTGAAAAACGGATGTTACTTTAGAACCTTTGAGAGTTAGAGGACATGAGTAGTGTCTTTTTTACTGATATTGATGAAGCTATCCCCATTGCTGTTAAATTGATTGCAACTCATAGTGACTTCATAGGACAGAGTAGAACCGTTCCATAGGGTTTCCAAGGAGCAACTCGTGGATTTGAACTGCCGACATTTTGGTTAGCAGCCGGCACTTAACCACTGAGCCACCAGGGCTCCTCATGAAGCTATGATCAAGCCAACATCAGACAAACTGTCTGCAAAATAAACAGATGTAGGCCTGGAGTTCATGGAAATATATACAAAACCAAGCCAAGCATAGTCCTTCAATGATTATCTAGGTCTCCTGTTTCTCTGCGTTAACCCTACTGCTGCTCAATTTTGTCATTTCATGGTTCACTAACCCCTCTGCTAGAAAGTGACCTGGGCAGAGAGAGAAGGTGAAATTCAAGCAAGTCCATTCTGTTACTTTTTAGCAACTCTAGTCAACAGGTATGCAGGGGAGGTCCCTGGAGCCACAGCTAAAATGCTGATTATTTTAGACATAACGTATGTTTTCTCTAGTTCCCATTAACAGATCTTTTGTTGAGGACATGTTGTGTCAGGAAGATTTTCTAAATGGCTGTAGAGGTTCTTCATGGTAGCAGATTTAATGGTTAACTACTCCTTAGATCTTAGAGAAAATAAGCTTTCAGATATAGGGAAGTTGTTAGAAAATCAAGTATACACACTAGAAGAACAAAACCACCATGGTTTAGAAGGTTAAGTAGGTAAGCCTTGGTGCACTGATCTCAGATAGGAGCTGAGATATGAGATGGAAGGCAGTGTAGAACCACTGGCCCTTCCGGACAGCGGTAGAAGTCCATCAGTGGGAATTCCCCAACAAGCAGAGTGATGGGTTCAGAGCATTAGGAAGGAATGGGGGAAGAGGAGAAAATATCAGAGCTGGCAGCCATTTGGTTGTAAGCAAAGTAAAAAGGTGTAAAAATGACTTTTAATTTGATCTTAGAAGAGACATCACGAAAACAGAAAATGGTGGGGTGGAGTGGTGTGGTGAAAGAATAGAGGTCCTGGAATAGTTACAGATGTTTCCCAGAGTAAGGGCGAGGGAAAAGGAGGTCTTGAAAGAGATGCTGGAGGAAACGGTTGAGAAGATGGAGGGAATTGTGAGTAGGAAGGTTTTAGAAAGGTGGCTGAGATGTTAGCACCACAGGGAGAAATCTATAAATCAAGATGGTGAGCTGGACTTCCATATTACTTAATCATACAGGGCTGTCCAAGGATGGAAGAGATTATGGTGGTCTGTGAATAACTAGAATCACATTTTAACTTCAAGCTCTAAATATATATTTGATTGATGGACACACAAAGTTATAGGTTTAGGAAGAACTCTTAGAGAAAAATCTAGCCTCACGTTGACCATGATGACTGTAAGTCCTAAGTGGCCCACACAAGGTAACATGGCAAGTGGCAGAGCCAGCCCTGGCCTTTCAGTTAATTGGTCCTTTCATGCTCCATGTTGCCCTTGAAGTGTGGTATTTGGGAAGGTTAAATGGCAGAAAGTAAAAACCAGAATCAAAATGAAGTCTTCCTTAAGTGATAACTTTGGTGAAGGGTAAGACAGTACACAGTACCGGGGATGCCAGCACAACCTGTACAAAGCAAGACCGTAGTAGCTCCATAGACGCTTCCAAACTCTGCGATGGACAGAATTGCGGGGCTGGGGGCTGTGGGGACCATGGTCTCAGGGAACATCTAGCTCAACTGGCGTAACAGAGTTTATAAAGAAAATGTCCTACATTCTACTTTGGTGGGTAGCGTCTGGGGTCTTAAAAGCCTTTGAGTGGCCATCTAGAATACTCCGCTGGTCTCACCCCTTCGGAAGCAAGGAAGAATGAAGAAAACTAAAGACACAAGAGAAAGATTAGTCCAAAGGACTAATGGACCACATGTGCCATGGCCTCCACCAGACTGAGTCCAGTACAACGAGATGGTGCCCGGCTACCACCACTGACTGCTCTGACAGGGATCACAATAGAGGGTCCCGGACAGAGCTGGAGAAAAATATAGAACAAAATTCTAACTCAAAGAGAAAAGACCAGACTTGCTGGCCCGACAGAGACTAGGGAAACCCTGAAAGTATAGCCCCTGAGACCCTTTCAGTTCAGTAATGAGGCCACTCCTGAAGTTCACCCTTCAGCCAAGGTTGAACAGGCCCATGGGAAAAACAAGACTAAAGGGATGCACCAGCCCTGGGGCAGGGTCTGGAAGGCAGGAGGGAATAGGAAAGCTGGTAATAGGGAACCCAGGGTTGGGAAGAGAGAGTGTTGACATGTCGTGGGGTTGTTAACCAATGTCATACAACAATGTGTGTACTAACTGCTTGATGAGAAACTAGTTTGTTCTGTAAACCCTCATCTAAAATTCAAAAAAAAAAAAAATTAAAAAAAAAATTAAGTCTTCCTTATTTGCATCTTTAAAAGCTATCTAATATTTCGGAAGTTGTCCCACTAAGTATTTTTTGCAAAAGTATTATCAATAATAATACTTGGTGCATTGATGATGGTCCTGAAGCTATGATCCAATCAGAGCCACATGGCAATATTCATTTACCACCAAGTGGATATGTGAACTGAAAGGTTGTAGCCCGCAGTGAGGGTTAAAGTTGGTCTTCTACATAATTTAACAAAGGACTGATGCTTACAATTACGGTTGACAATGTAGATGGCTATCTGAGTATCCTGGACTTCCCTCCAAGGTTCCCTGGTTTATAGTGATTATTTGGAAGGATACTGAACACACATCCGCAATTAAAAAAAGAACAACAAACCACAAGAAACTGATCTTTTTTCAGTCTGGTGGAAAGATAATGGATGGCTCATTTGTCCAGACATGAAACCCAGGGTTCTGTGCAAGAGGAAACCAAATGACATTAACATCCATTCCAGAGAAGTGACTCAGCTTGTACACCGTTCTCATGACATAGGGTGAAAATAACCTCCAGAACATTCATTCTTCTCAAAGGCATTTGTCAAAGGAAAAATAAGTAGCAGCTCTGATCCACAAAATAGAAGCCAACTTCTGAACGCGTCCACATCTCCAAAGCGTACACTTATTCCTGACATGTTTCTTGAGCATTTAACGTTCTCCATGGTGATCATGTGAAGATGCACGCGGTTCGCTGAATAAACAGGGAGCAGCTATGGAGGGTTAATACACAGATGAGGAGCACGCGCGGTATGGTCACAGTCAATGCTTGCTTTCTTTGGGGGTCAGGATGTCCACATTGTAGGTCGTCTTTGTTGTTAGGTGCTGCCGAGTCGGCTCCGACTCACAGTAACACTATGTACAGCAGAACGAAACACTGCCTGATCCTGTGCCATCCTCACAATCATTGTTATCCACTGCAAATTAGGTGCTCAGCTTAGTGAGATTATCCCTAGAAAGTCTTATCCTTGATGTCTTTTTTAAGATTTTTGCCTTTTCTTCTTCTTTTGGCTGCCTTGTATGTCTGTTATCATTATGGCCGTCTAGGTCCGTCTTACCTTGAGTGTGGTGCTCAATAAGCAGGAACAACACATGAGAATGTTTGGAGTGTTCCCTCTGCACCCACGCCCAACCATCTGAAAAGCCTTTTACACCAAAGCAATCCTCTTCCTCATTCCTGAAGGATACATGACCCACGTGATGGTCCAGAGAGGGTGGCTTTGCATGGGTTGGTGCTTCGGATGAACCTCAGTGGTGATACTATTCGCAACCAACAGAGAAGGGAGAACTTGAGGAAGATAGACTGAGTGATGAAGCTCTTCGGCTGTTCTTACATCAGGTCAAGTCACAGACTACACTTCGTTACCTTTAGCAAGGGTTGTGATTGCTAGATTTTTCTTTTTTCTGTATTCACATAGAGCAGGAACACACTTCCAAAGCCACATTTTCACCTCCCATTCATCTACCCTCAAACCAGCACAAGCTGGTTTCTGCCCTGGCCGTTCTAACAAAACACTTCTCTCAAGGTCAGCAAGGACATAATTCTCAACTTCAAGGGCTCTTCTAAGCCGTCAAGTGCTCTTGGCAGCATCTGGCATTGTTGATCTCTCTTTCCTTCTTGAAACTATCTCCTATCTTGGATGTTGATTCACTTGGCGGTTTCTTTCCATATCTCTGACTTACCTTGCTTGTCCTCCTTCACTGGTTTCCATTCTGTTAAAATACTGATTTTTCTCTGAGGTTCTCTGGGTTTTTATGAAATATATCTCATTCACTCTAGACTGCTTCAGTGAGCGCTTATAGGTGGATGACTCCCAATTCCCTACTGGAAGTCTCTATATAAATGTTCTACCTGTTAAAAAAACCCATTGTCATCAAGTGGATTCTGACTCATAGCGACCCTATAGGACAGAGTAGAACTGCCCCCATGGGGTTTACAAGGAGCAGCTGCTGGATTCGAACTGCCAACCTTTTTGACTAGCAGCGGTAGCTTGCCCTAACTCTTAACCACTGTTCCACCATGGCTCCATGTCTAAATTCAACATGTCTAAAACTGAACTTATTACCTCATTTCCCCAACCCCTCTCCTAGCAATACCCAAAATTAGCAACAATCTTCCTATTCCTCCTGTGTTCCTTAATTCAGTTAGTATTAATGCCATCAATCCAGACCCCCAAACTTAAACGTGGAGACATCGTTGGCTCCTCCCTCCCCATTGCATCCCCTTCATCCCAACTAAGCTAATTCCAATGCATTTTCCTGCCATGCAGCTCCTGAATCTCCTTTTTCCTCTCCATTCTCATTACCTCTCTCCTAACTTACACCTTGCCTAGGTTACTGCAACAGCTTCTTAACTAATCTCTTTGGCTCTATATTTCATTCATTCTCGCTACCACCTCTATATTCACCATTCATTCAAATCTGGAAACCAAAGGCATTCTCATATCACTTTCTAACGTAAAAACATATGGTCCCTTGAATCACCACAGAATAAAATTCAAGCTCATTAACATGATGCTCAAGGCTCCACCTCATTTGCCCTGAAGGGGGCTTTCTAGTTTCATTTCTTCCCAACCCTCTGTTTTGGTCAATGGATTCCCCTGCTTCCTCAGATCTTATTGTGTTCCTTCACATCTCTGTAATTTTGCTAACATTTCCCATTCATCGTCATCTGGGTATGTATTACAGGGAGTCTCTGTATCGAGGGAAGCATTGCTTCATAACTGTTCTGCCCTCTTGCCAACATCTTTCTAGTCAAAATAAGAATGATGAATTGCTTGGACACCAGTAGGCTCTTGCAGAATCACAGTCACGAGGAATGGCCCCTCCGTCTTTTCTTCTGGTGAAATGAAACTAGGCATCACTCCCCTCTGATCACTTCTTCCGTCTCTCTCATCAGAGGTCCTCTCCTAGCACGTCCATGGCAGTGTCCATGGTAGTGCTGTATCACTTCTGTATGCGTCTTACCTATCCACCGTGCCTGGTGCTGTGCCTGAACCAGAGATGGTGTTTGGGAGGGGCTTGTTTAATTGCAAATAAAAAAATTCTGTCATTGTTAGGTGCCCTCGAGTCAGTTCCGACTCATAGCAACCCTCTGTACAACAGAACAAGACACTGCCTGGTCCTGGGCCCTCCTCACAACTGTTGCCATGTTTGAGCCTATTGTTACAGCCACTGTGTCAGTCCATCTCGTTGAGTGTCTTCCTATTTTTCACCGACTCTCTACTTTACCAAGCATGATGTCTTTCTCCAGGGGCTGGTACCTCATAACACGTCCAAAGTATGTGAGACGAAGTCTTGGCATCCTTGCTTTTAAGGAGCATTCTGGCTGTACTTCTTCCAAGACAGATTTGTTCGTTCTTCTGACAGTCCATATATTCAATATTCTTCACCAACACCATAATTCAAAGGCATCAGTTCTTCTTCGGTCTTCCTTATTCATTGTCCAGCTTTTGCATACATATAAGGCATTGAAAATATGGCTTGGGTCAGGAACACCTTAGTCCTCAGGGTGACATCTTGGCTTTTAGCATACCGATTATTTGAAACGAGTGTTTTTCCCATTCGTCGTCATCTGGGTATGTATTACAGGGAGTCTCTGTATTGAGGGAAGCATTGCTTCATAACTGTTCTGCCCTCTTGCCAACATCTTTCTAGTCAAAATAAGAATGATGAATTGCTTGGACACCAGTAGGCTCTTGCAGAATCACAGTCACGAGGACTCTTTTCTCTAACAAGCACCAGGAGCAGAAACCCATGTGGAGCCCCTGAAGGCTTAGTGAGAGCAACTGGAGGTCCTAGTACTTCTTTGTCTTTCAGCAAGATTTATTAAGTACAGCTTACTGATCCTTATGTGTTTACTAATCTTAAAAGAAACTAGGGCTATTGCTGAAGAGAAGAAAACACATGCTTCTTAACCTTGGAAGGTGTAACGAATATACAAAGGAGAAAAAATACGTAAGAGAAAACAAAATATATGAACTCTCGGAAGTTAACTTCTAGTGATGCAGTAGGGAAAGCAAAATGGCTTATTTATAAATTAAACAAACAAAACTCCATATCTAAATTTCTAATTAAGTTATAGTTATCTTAGATGCTTAACACCAGTAACTTAAACTCTCCCTGGAATGAGATCCAAAACCAAGTGGGTTTTACTTAGAGTGGAAGTTTCCCTATGCAAATAGAATGGTATATAGTATATGTCAGTTAATTTGCTTGCAAGCTCTTGGCTACACTATAACTTTTTAAAGACCAGACACCATGCTAATCCTGAAAGTATATTTCCAGCACTGCGCAGTGTCCTGGATGCAATGACTGCTCAGTTAATATACCTAATCCACTTCTCCCGACTTCTGCATAGATCATGGAAGCCATAAATGTCTATAGTAGCAATAAATCAGCTTCTTCAGCCTCTTAAATATTTCACTGATTCCAGGCAAACTTCTGGTTACGCATAAAAATTTACTACCTAGTTTATATCTGAGAATTGTGATTAATGCTGCCATAGAAGCCACAGGCTGCTCAGTTCAGCGGTGACTTCTTTGAGCCAAATATTACTCTTTGTCATGTAAATCAGGAGTACTTTCTTGGAAGCTACTGAATTGACATGTCATGAAAGAATTCAGGAGGCAAAACCTCGACCACTCGAAGGCTGGCCATATTTTCCCGTTCTTACAGTGATTCACCAGAAAATGATTTCCAGCTATGAAATCACTTCATTTTTTTTTAGCTGCTCTTCAGTTCACCTTCCCAAGCTCATGTCCAGAGACCAAAAAAGGGTACCACACTAACACCAGCAAGGTTTCAGGGAAGTTCTTTAGAGCCACGCTGGTTAGTACAAAAACCAAAGGCAACTGGCTGGTGGGCAGAAATGTCTGGCAATATTACAAGAAATATGGTGATTGTATAAAGTTTCTCTCTCCCTCTCTCTGTTAAAAAACCCCAGAAACCAAAAACCAAAGCACAAAAAAACCAAACAACAACAAAATAGTGAAGTGATTTCAAATGATAAATCATTTAACTAAAACTTGTAAAACTCTATTATTATTACAGTTATCATCTCTTTTAATAAAAAGGGCATTCTGTGTTCACTTCCGAGCCCTGGTGGCTGCTAACCAAAAGGCTGACAGTTCAAATCTATCAGCCACTCCTTGGAAACCCTATGGGACAATTCTACTCTGTCCTATAGGGTCACTAGGAGTCAGAATCGACTCGACGGCAAAGCGTTTGTGTTCTCTTCTAGAGATGTAAGAATACGATCCTTAGTTTCAAGGTGTGGTTTTTTTGAGAAATAGGTACTTAATCTTATTGAAGATTCCTGGCATGTGATAATTTGCTTATTTCTTGCTACTTTCAAAATTTTCTCTTTATCTCTGATTTTCGAGAGTTTGATTATATTGCGTCTCGGTATGGCTTTCTTTGGGTTTATCCTACCTAGAGTTTGTTGAGCTTCTTGGATATGTCAATGCATGTCTTTCATCAGATTTGGGATGTTTTTGGTCATTATTTCTCCAAATATTCTCTCTCACTCTCTCTCTCTCTTCTCCACCTGGAATTCCCATAATGCATGTATTAGTCCACTCGATGGTGTCCCACAGGTCCCTTAGTCTGTGTTCACTTTTTTTCATTCTTTCTTTTTGTTCCTCAGACTCAATAATCTCAGTTGTCCTATCTTCAAGTTTGCTGATTCTTTCTTCTGCCAGTACAAATCTGCCATTGCGCTCCTCCAGTGAATTTTTCATTTCTGTTGTACTTTTCAGCTCCAGTATTTGTGTTTTTAAAATACTGTGTCACACCCTTTTTGAACACCCCTAGGGCATTCACCAGCACTAATCTCCCCTGGTCCTCTAAATAATGACAATTTTCCAGTCATAATTCACCTTGTAGATCTTGAAAATAATCTGCTGTGTTTGGATTTTAAAAAATTTTCCCTTTAGTCCACATCTCCCTAAACGAGTTACCCTCTCCTCTCTCTCTCTTCCAATACAGACTTATTTTAAATGATCTTTAATTACGGCACTGTTTTTTTTTTAATCTGTACTTGCTCTCTAAGTGTCTGATATTGCCGGCCACTCCCTGCTTCTTCAAACCCCCCCTTTCAATGACAACTCTCTTTGCTTGCTTAACCCCTGCCTCTCCATCTGGTTATTTTCTAGTTTCTTTAGATGTTTTTTCCTCAGCCTCCTCTTAAATGGTGCTGCTTCTTAGACCTCTCCCCCCTGTTCCTGTTCTTATTGTATTTTCCAGCTGCTGTTGAATCGACTCCAACTCATGGCAACCCCACGTGCGTCAGGGTAGAACTATGTTCTGTAGGGTTTTCACTGGCTGATTTTTCAGAAGTAGGTTATCAGGCCTTTCTTCTGAAATGTCTCTGGGTAGATGCAAACCTCCAACCATTCAGTCAGCAGCCGAATGCGTTAACTGTTTGTACCACTCGGTGACTCCTCATATCATATACACTTTCCATTGATCAGTCCATCCAAGGATCCTCCGATCCACGTAATTGTGCTTCCTCTGACATCATTATACTCAGTGCACATGTCAGTCAAGCAGTAGCCACATCACTGTATCTTTGTTAGAGGGCAATCTACTACTCTCTTTCTGCCACTGGAGCCCTGGTTGCATAGCGGTTAAGAGCTATGGCTGCTAACCAAAAGACTGGCTGTTTGAATTCACCAGCTGCTCCTTGGAAACCCTATGGGGGCAGTTCTGCTCTGTCCTACAGGATCACTATGAGTCAGAATCGACTCCACGGCAATGTTTTTTTTTTTCTGCCACTAGGCCCTGACTTCTAAGAGGGTAGTTTCTACCCCATATTCAAATGTGTACCCCCAACCCATGTCACAGTATCTTGCACACAGTAGATGTCAGTAAGTTGGTGGAATGTATGAATGGCTGATTAAAATATACTGATTTTTAGAAGTCTTGCATTTTATAGTAAGAGCAGAACCTTCAAATATGTGTTCAGATCTGAAAAACTTCATTGATACAGGAAGTTCACCTTAAAATGCAAGTAGTTATAATAGAAATCTAAATACATCATTATGTATTTTTTGCTACCTTTTATCCTTTTGCTTTGAAAAGTAACTGATTCACAAAGATACACTTTAAAACTTTTCACATCAACTGAAATTTTTCAAATATAAGTGATTATGAACCAGGTAAAGTTTATAAGAACAGAAAGAATAAAACAGTATAAAGAATATAAGAATACAAGTTAAGAGTATAAACTAAGTTGACAATGCTGAGCACATAAAAGGGCACTTGGTGATGAGGCTGAGCTACTTAGAAAGTTTTTCCTAAGACAAAATGTGAACTCTGAAGAAGCTTTTTAAAAATAAGTCTGACTTACTTGTTTTAGTTCCCAAGGGCAGGCAAACATACAAATAAGACCCTTTTGTCTCTTCTGAACACACCAAATCAGATTGCCTTGAATTTGTACGGTATATAATGTACTTCATGTTCCTTTAATTATTATTCCCTTAAAAGACACCAATCATTCTATGATGAGTTGTTTTCTCTTGAATAGAGTAAATGCTAACACTTTAAAAAAAACCACACACACAACAAAGAAACAAAAAAACCAACCCTGGTTTACAAAACAGGCTTTGTTTGACAATGCTTAAAAAAAAAAAGAGTCCCTGGGTGGTGCAAACGATTAAGTGCTCTACTACCTGCATAGGTGGTTAAGAGCTACAGCTGCTAACCAAAAGGTAGGCACTTGGAATCCACCAGTCACTCCTTGGAAACCCTACGGGGCTGTTCTACTCTGTCCTATAGGGTCACTGAAAGTTGGAATTGACTTGATGGTATCAGGGTTTTTTTTGAGATTGGTGAAAGGTTGGTGGTTTGAATCCACCCACAGGTGCCTCGGAAAACAGGCCTGGCAATCTTCTTCTGCAAAGTCATAGTCATGAGAACCCTACAGAGCAGCTCTACACTGCACACATGGGGTCACCATGAGTGGGAATTGACTTGATGGCAACCAACAACAACAATATACCTACAAACCTGTTCTCTGTTGCTTCCTCTTGACTAAGAGTAGGCAATTAATAAATTTTTTTTTTTTTTTTTTATTGAATAAACAAATGGATAATGAATTTTCAAGAAAGGGCAAAAACTGAATAACTTTGGATGGAACGGTCAGTTACAAAACTGAAAACTGATAAGCCAATTCGGTCATTAGGGAAAAAAAATTGGAAATGTGTGGGTGTATTCTCAAGCTCTTAGAAAAATTCAGGAAGTTCAGCAGATGTTTTCTGTTAGGAAGTGCTGGAAACACCAAGAGCTACATCTGCTTTTTTTTTTTTTTTTAAATATGAGTTTATTTGTGGGAACATTTTTTTTTTTTTTCCTTTTAAATAGTTCTTTGCTAAAATTTACAAAATGGAATACTGGACAAGTTAAACTTATGAGACTTCATGAGTAACTCAGATTATGTGTACGTGAAAAACAAAAAATCCTTATTGAATGCAAAAATCTAGGTCAATTATTCAAAACTCTTTGTTTTCTGAATAACTATTTTATCAAAGCAAAATTATACCTAATCAATTTTAAATTATATAAGGTAGGTTTTAGTAGCTGCCATATTTTTCCCTTTGGAAAATGTCGATATAGTTGTAATGATAGTTTTTGTGTTTCTCTGTTCTTTTTACGTAAACATTAAAAAAAGAGAATCATGTTCAAGGAACCAGAGATCAAGTTAGTGAAAAATATTTAAAACATTGGAATTTTCTGCTAATTATGACTTTGTATACATGTTAACGAACTTGTATTTAACAAGAATGAAGCGCTTGCTAATTGCTAATCTGCAATTCTCTGCTCTTAGCTCCGTTTTAAATCGTGTTGAGGGGGTGAATGATTCCCACCCACCGAAGCTTTGAAAACTATGAGGTTCATTAATTTCTCATCTGCCTAAGGATTTTTCCACTTTCATGACATATACGCTGTGGTCTCCAAAGGGTTTATCAAAAAGTAGATTTTATATAACAAATGTGCGATTTATGAATGAATCAAAATGGACATTACTATCTCGGCTGGTTGGTGAATGACGCTGCAAAAGTATCCAGCACAAAAACCTTGTTAAAATTTAGAAATCCAGCTGGCTGCATCTTTTGGAGAATTTGTCTGATTGTTACACATGGTAACTGGATATATTGTGAATATGGAACAAATTCAAGAACTTCAGATTCTCTTAGTCCATGAAGATTACTAAAGTCATAAAGAATTTTAATCAAGCATCTTACAGAAGGAACGTGAGCAATTATCAAACGGCAGAAGACCATGACCGAGGCAAACCTCACTCAAATCCTTGTGTTCTCTTAGCCTCGAAAATGAGTATTTTTTCTCCTCTGAAAGAAGCAGGTGGCCTATCATATTCCCGCCAGAAAGATTGCAGATATGATCAGATTTAAATAAATTAGATCAATTGGGTAGGGATTTATATTTATAAAACATTTTTCATGGCAAGTCCCCAAATACACGTGAGATAAATTTAAAACATTTTTGAAAAGTTCTAATATTTTCATATATTTCATAGAAGTGGATTGCATCAACCGGGCAATGATACACAGCTGGAGGATGAAATATTTCACAATCACTAGGCTCACAATGACACACTTGTTATTTGTCATTTCTGGGAAAGAAAAGGGGTAAAATGGGTAAGACACGCAAGACTTTAGATCTGGGGCGAACCAAAGTCTAAAAGTCACTTTCAACTCATGAAGGGTAGAACTAGACTCTTCCTTCATTCCCAGACCAAGTCAAGAAGGGATAGTTCTCTCTGGCTCATAATACCGGAATCACTATGTCCTTAATATATAATGTGTAGCCCCGGTGGTGCAATGGTTAAAGAGCTTGGTTGCTAACTGAAGGGTCGGTGGTTCAAAACCACCAGCGGCTCCATGGGAGAAAGATGTGGCAATCTGCTTCTGCAAAAATTTGCCGCCTTGGAAATCCCATGGGGCAGTTCCTCTCTGTCCTACAGGGGCCCGATGAGTTGGACCTGACTTGACAGCACGGGATTTTGGTTTTGCTTTGGCAAGTACTCTTGGGTTGTTTTATAAGACTTATCTTCCCAACTAGGTGTTCAACTTTATAGTCTTTGAGGGTTTGTGGGAAGAACACATTTTGCCTTTGCCCTGCTGTTTTCTCTCTATGTGACTCTGGATAGTGGTTTAACGTTGGGTCCTACATGGATAAAGTGAATGTTACTGTACAGATTCAATGGGGTAAGTGGCTAGTACCGGGAATGATACCTTTCTCTCCTACTGACCTTTCCTTCCTCCTACCTCCTTCTTAAACATCCTTCACAATGGCTCCCACCTAGGCATACAGTACCTGTTTAACAACGTACATATTCCCTTGATTCTTCTACAAGTGAAGAGAATTTGTACAGCTGAAAACTGGCAAGAATTTGCAACTGATCTCTTTTGATAAAACAGGGGTAGGAGAAAAAGGTACGGCTAGCTAATTCAGGAAGAAAATTATTTTTTATGGATTTGGTACCAAAGGGTGCTTTCCTGTTTTTAATCAATACAGGGTTTTGTTTTAAAGTAATTTTGTTGGTGGTCTAGCAACTACTCACTGGATGATGATCTACAACTTGGAGCAGCCTCTGGGCTGGATGTATCTGGTATAACAGAAAGTCTATTATGTTTTTGTTGTTCTATTTCTAAACTCAAATGATGACTGTAAAATTTTATCTCTGATCTTTTGCTTATTTGTATTTACTGATGTGATTTCAATAGGCTGGCTGAGTTTTCCTCATCATAGATATTTTATTATTTTTAGTTGCCCTTATATTTATATAAATATATTTCACAGTGTGCCTTTTCTTCATAAAACAATATGTAAAAATAGCAAGAAAAATGATCAAGGAGAAGGGACAAGAAAAAGGAAAAGGAAGCAGCATCCAAAAAAAAAAAAAAAAAGAAATTGGGTTTTTGATTCAGATTCTTGTACTTTTATAAAAATAACATCAAAGCCCTTAAAATAGTTAAGGACATAATAAGGCTGATTTTCACGTTAGACTGCATCTGTTTGTGAGTTTTCTTAGGATGGACTTTTTTCTTCGTTATGATACAGCTGCTTTCAAGCATAGCTCATTTTTTTCAAATCATGAGAGGGTTGTTAAAATTTAGCTTCAGCTAATGTTTTTACCAGATTCAAAACACCATAGAGATAACATAAATTTGCGAGTATAAAAACACGGTGTAAAGGCCTTACTCTAAGTGCCTGCTCTGCCCCCAGATACAGAGCGGATTGTTTCTCCCACCCCATGGCCCCCCACTCCCTCTCCCTCATTCCCACAAAGGCCTATTCATCCACACCAAGTTGACAGGATTATTTCAGCTCACTTTCTGCCGTGCTCACAGGATCCACTATTCCTTCTGCAAAATTACTTTACAAGTGGCAGTCCGGTCCAGAGCCAATACTTCTGGCCTCCAGGTTTGATTTACTCCAAAACCGTCTGCCTTGGCAAGGTTGTGAAACATGCCACCTGCAACGTTCTTAAATAATAGTAATAAGAAAACCCCCAGCAATTTATCAATATGGAAATATGTATCCATCAATAAGTGGAAAAGAGAAATCAGAAATTCATTTTTTAAAAGTGCTCCTCTAAGGTTTTTTCCTAACGAAGCCTAGAAATATGAATGACCTGAAACCCTACTCAAATGACATGGACATAGAATCAGGGAGTCAAAATGATTGCTTAGGATGCTAAGACAAGTTCTTTGGTTCTGGACCTGAATAAGCCACTTCTTCGTTAGAGTCGTATCTGGCAGAACCTCTGTGGGCAAGAAGCCCAAGACTCTACTGACGTATTTGTAAGTAAACAGACTGTAAAACTTATCTTCAGACAAATATCAATGTGGGCGTACAAACAGTCTGCCAGATTAAAAAAAAAAAAAATCTCCACTGTCATGTAATATTAACAGCCTACATTGTGGTCTTGGCAGGCCTGCTCCAGCCCTGAGCAATGTTATGACCAAGGATGGTAAGGCCGTGAATAAACTCATATTAGTCATGTCCGAGAATATGGGTTCTCTGAAGTGAGAGAGTGCTCCAGACTGGCAGAATTAAATACTCTAGCTTAAAACACAAAATAAAATCACAAAACACTCCGTATTACTTTTTTCCCTTAAATTACATTGTGCATACAATTTGACATTTTAATAGTTTAAAAACATGAAAGAAGACCAATATCTGGTATTTGTAATGAAGAAAGAGAAACTCTTTAAGAATTGACCTGGATTTTATTTTATCATTAAGGGTTGGAAAGCACCTTTAATTCTTCCCTCACATGTTAAAAGGGTCAACCTAGTCATTCCTATTAAAATTATGAATGGCTTGATTTTAAACTACCATGGAATTTATTTACAAGATATTCAGTACTTACCCGTTGGAGATCATTAGTAATGTTAAAAAAAAGGGACAAGTGTGTCTGACATTTCACTAACGAGAACTAAAGAATCGTAAAGGTATGTTCTCCAGAAAATAAAAACTTTATCCCATAGTTCCTCCTGGTCAAATTCCATCGGTCTTGGCGGTTTTCCAAGTATGGAACTCCTCCACTGAAGTCAAGAGTAATTCTGTATAGAGAACTTCTCTGGGAGATCTTGACGCAAATGGGGACTGGCTGTGCACACGTCACCGTTTCTAACTTGTGCTGGTGTGGAAGCCATCACTAACCACCTTCTTGGTTTCACTGTGAGAAGCTTGCACATGTTTCCAAAAAAGCACTGGTCTGGTTGCTAAAACATCCATTCCAACCTGCGTTGTTCAGTTCCACAAACCTCCAAGGCCAGGTTCCCATTTAAAAAATAACAGAAGAGAACAGTACATATAATGTCGACCTTATTTTCATTAGGACCTTTTACATCCTTTGAGTCCTTATTTATTATCTATTTTTTTCCATAGCTCTCAAGTGGAATTAAAGTTGGTATAACTTTCACATTTGGATCAAAAGCATCAATACTGACAGATATGGTTGGGAAACATTTTAATTATAAACAAAGCGTTATGTTCAGTTGAATATAATGACCATGCTGAGAGAGTTGAAGTGAAAATTACAGGAGAAATGTATCACATTCTTAACTAACTTTAAAAATTGGGGAGAAACAGAGACAGAAAGAGAGAGAAAGACAGCCTACTGGAATTGTATGGGCAACTTCCCCTGACATTACATGTACTTTTCGTACAGTGAGTATCTTTCCACAATGAATGAGTCCATCCTCTATAAAGAATTCTATTTTCATGCAGTGCAGCAGTGGCAATAACTTCATAGAAAGTGTTCCATGGAAGAGAAAGTGATCTGTTCCAATACTGAAGGAAAAGTTGGTTTTCTGGACTTAATGACAGACAGCCATTGGGTTCCAAAGTGGCCCTTCCTAGGAATTTTTAAGGTTAATGCTGACTGTACCCAAATGTCATCTTATTCATTGCATCAAGAGCCTATCCTTCCATGTAGGCATGGGTTTTCACTGTGTATTTCCCTAAAAAAATCCAAAACTAAACTTGCAGAGAACTAGCAGTAGCTCTCCAGTTCCTGGCTCCTTTGCTTCCATAATGTAGCCTATCTTCCCATGTGTTTCCAGCAAGAAGCAGTGGATAATTTGACATGTGTCCACAAATTCTATAAGTGCACCTTTGCTTGTTGTTTGAATTAGCTATGAATTGAAAACTGAGTCTATGTCAGCAAGCATGTAGAAAACCACAGGGAGAGAAGTTAGGTGGGTGCCAGCAGGTCTGTGGAATGAGCATTGGATGGGGTCCATAAATCTTGCATTGAATATTTAAAGTATTAGATGAATGGATGCATCGTATTCTAGCAAAGACAAAGGCAAAGACAAGTAATTCGTCAATTAATCCAGAAAAAGAGAATTGTCTTTCCACCAGCAGTTCTCGAAAAAGACTAAGTGAGATGTAGCAAGCAAGGAGAGGACAACTAGTTGAACACAGGTTGGAGAATTGACTTAGAAGTAGTTGTGCATCAAAGAACATTCTTATGTCACTGAGTGTGTTAAGGAGTGGATATCTGTCAGCACATCTGAAATGTGGATCATTCAGTCTGTGACAAATATTTGCATTTATATATGTCAAGCATCTACAATGGTGTGATTAGGTAAAAACCTCTAATCCTCTAATGTTTTCTTTCTCTGTGTGTGTGCATGTGTGCACATATGCATGTGATAAATCTTATCTCCAACATTCAAGTAATAATCAGTCCATTCTCCACCCCCCACTCCTGAAAGTGATCTTTTTAAAAAACCTATCTCGACGGCACTAGGTTCTAGGTTTATCCGATCATGTAACCCTACTACCTAAATACTTAGTGGCTTCCCTCTTTCCTTCAGATAAAGATAAAAACCTGATAATGAGTATTAAAATTTCAGGCATTTGACAGAACCAAGGCCTCTAAGTGAATTGTGGACCAAACTCACTTCATTTTTGGTTTCTCAATGCAGCTTCTGTCATATAATACAGTCTATTTCTGTAAAATTTCCACTGCACTTTTGACCTAGATTCAAATAGTTCTACAGAAAAATGTGGTTTTACCTACCTTACTCTGCTAAAGGAAGAGCTTGTGATGAGAGATGGCTGACATTAAGAAGAGATTATTCAGCTTGTGCAAGGTTTAGACCTAGTGTTAAACATGTGACTTTAGTAGTTAAGCCAATTCTCAGAAGATACCCCATTACAATATTTTGTACTTTTCCATAACCTTGTTCTAATTCTCCTTTCTTAAGTTCTGTAAATGTCAACCAATCACAAATGTTTTAGCTACACCCTTCTACCTGTGGTTTTTGCTTTTTTAAACCCCTGTTACTAAGCAGCTCTCTGGAGCACCCAGTGAAACTACTTTTACTTAGTGCCTCCCTGGTTTAAACTGTATTTTTATTTCCACAATAAACCTTTTATTTTACTTTTAACAATACTTTCAGTTACTTTTGGCTCTACAACAATTTGGTGTCAGAAGTGGGATCCAAAGGCGCATCTCCTGTGCCATCCCCCTGAGGTTCCAAGGAATTCAGCCTTGGCCAGCAAAACCGTTTGAGTTCTCCAACTTCATGGCAATCAGGGAAATACCTTGGTGAGTGACCTCTCAGATACAGCCTCCACGTCTTTGTGTTGAGACTCTCTGGTTTGTTGCGGAGTCTGTTTTTCATTTTCTTTCTGTCCTGTTTGACCTAGGTTTAGTGCACAAAATGGCCTTCGTGGAGGTTGTGGACCAAAAGCAATGCCCTTTCACTGGCCTTTAAATATTTCTATGTGTATGGTTGTTTTGCTGTAAATTTTGTAGGTGTGTGTTCTGTAATTCCTGCAGGTGTGTGAAATCTGTCACTGTAATTCTTGCAAGAGCTGTGGAGTTTTTAAATTCTTGCAAGTGTGTGATATCTGTTTGTGATTCTCTTAAGAGCTCCAAGTTTATGAGCTTTGTGCCCAACCTCTGCTGGGATGTCGCTGTAGGAAATTGTCCAAGCGCTTTGGAACCTGGTCAAAGATTTTTTTTTTTTTTAGCTTGCAGGTTCAGGTCAAGATTTCTTGCATGCAAGTTCAAATTTAAAGTAGAATAACCTTGACAGGAATAGTTTGGATAATATGTGGCCACTTCTGGAGATCTTTGTAACTTTCTAAGGTAAACTTTCTACACAGTAAAATTAGAAAAATGAGGCCCCAAAGTCAAACAGCCTCAATAAAACGCATATTTTGATTAATATTTAAAAGCTTCAAAAAGACAAAAGAAAATCACCCATAAAATGGCTTCCAAGCAAGAAAAAGCATCTCCAAATTAACTAGACAACTAAAGGAAATGCAATGCCAGGTGCCTACTCCTGTTCCTCCTACTCCCATTTCCTCTGCTCCTCTGCTGGTCAGCTCTTCTTTATACCCTTTCTTGCCCTCCTATCCTTTGTCTATTATTACTACTACTCTTCCCAAAATACCCTTTAAAGTAACCAGCACCACTATTTGATCTTATAACAAAAAACCTGGGTACCCTCAAGTGTTGTTATTGCAAAAAGCCTGGCCATTGAAAAACTTTGAGGAAGAAATCCGTCGCCTGTCAGAGATGCCTTTTAAGGATAACTCTTTCCCCCCCTGGGGTGCCCAGGAGACCCCTTGAAATCATGGCCTTTGGCTACAACAGCTGCAATTTCCTAATCAAAACAAACGAACCCTTCTAACCGTAGGCCTGATGCTTACTATTATTGTGAGAAACCTGGACATTTCAAATAAGAATGCCTTAAGCAAAAATAAAATTAACCTTTTACAACCTGCTACAGAGCCGCATAAAGTGGCCTGACTCAGCTCTAAGGATACAACAGAGACTTCTTCAGCAGCAGGACTTAACTCACATGAATAAGATTTCTCTTTTTCAAGTTTCCTGTCTTATTTTACTGATCTTTTCTTCTGCACAATTAAAATTTGACTGTTTCGAAGAAAAAGAAAATTCAGTTCTTCTTGAAATTAAAGCCTTTAAATAATGTATTTTGGATTCTTATATAGATTGAGAAGAATTAGAAACTAGTATTTTGCTTTCAGGATTTTTCATAAAAAGACATCAGAGAACAGTAACCCCCAAATGCTCCAAACAGTTTTTATAGTTGTGACATATGCTAAAGTTTATCTTAACTTCTAACAATGCATGTGACTTTTCTGTTTCATTTTATGCCTAAGTTTTGTCTTCTCTCAGGAAGTCATGACTGGCAGACACAAGTTTTCTTTCGTTTTTATTCTTCCTCTCACAAAGCAGTCTTCTTAGTCTTTTTTCTCCCCCCTCTTCTTCCAGGAAAAACTGCTCTTTGTTACTGTTTTATAATCTAGACTTTTACTAACTACTCTAAGAAATTTTGATATAAACCAGTCTATTTGGAAAGTGCAGTGAAAAAAGAATGGATTGTTTAATTAGTATAACAAGGCTGTAAAAAGAGGCATATTGTTCTAAATTACTTTTCTAAAGGATAGATAAAACAAGCAAAAAAACCAGTTATAAAATATACTAATTTCTTGCCTCCGGATGGTATCATTAAATTAGATTACAATTTTTTTCCCCCCAAAGCACTTACTTTGGTTGCGTTAATAATAAATAAGCATTTATGTAAGTTAAATAATCTTAATATTCCCAAGAATTAATGAAATAAATTCATTCTAACAAAAGTTTTTATGTTTATGTCAATTTAAAAACAAACTCTACTTCAGCCATAACTATGTTTTACAACACATAATCTTCCGAGGTTTTTGGGTAACCTACTAATATCAAATTGAACTAATGGATATTCATCATAATTAAAGTTTATAGACTCTTGTTTTCATGTCACAGAAAAGATGGTACTATTAGACATATATAACCAGGATAAGAAATTTAAAAAGTTTATTAAAAGAGATTTTATTTAAAATTATCAAAATCTGTATTTACTGTGGCTAAAAGTTTACTGAGTTAATTTTTGAGAATTTTAAAAGTTTTAAAGTTAAATAGCATGTAAAGCAAAGAATTAAGATGACAAAATTTACTTTGATTACTAGATTAAAAACTTAATTTTATTCTTTATACAATCTTCCTTGAAGGCAAGGGTTCAACAAAATAAATTCCTGAGTTAAAAAAAAGTCACATGGCTTCAAAAGAAACTAAAAGTTTTTACCTTTAAGATCTTCAGTTAAATAACTCAAACATAGTTTCTCAGTGATAAACTCCTAACAACTTTGAAATTTCATAAAAAAATGGTTTCTGTTTTATAAAGAGATAAGTATTAAAAAATTTTAATTAACATGTTATATGAAATGTGTTACATAATGTTTAGTCACTAACTTGGTCCAATGGCTTATTTGGGGGGAATTAACATCATTTACCCGTGGAACTTTTATGACTAGTCAAATGTACAGACACTTTAATGATCTATCTCAACAACATAATATTAAGTTTCAAGATTGTTATGTCTCAGGTTTCTATTTCCTAATTGAATTTTGATTTCAACTGAGTTTTATGAATTCAATTTGACAGTTTAACCTGAATTAATTATATTTTATTTTTGCCCAAGGTTTTTATTCATTTTATTTGACTTTACTTTAGCCTTGTAATTCCCATCAAGTCCTTTGCTTTCAACAACTATTATTATAAGTTAACCATGACCATCTTTAAGTCTGTCATTTGTGATTAAATTCTACTTTACTGATTCACTAAAAACACTCAACTAAAATATTTCAGCAAAACAATGAAGTACATCAGACTCATGAAGAAGATTATAACATTTCCAGTATGGATACAATTGGACTAAATCAAGATTTCCAGGACTCTTATGTAGAAACTCATGATGTTTTCTAACTATTACTCATCTGAAATTGCATGGATCTGAATTTAAGCACATAGGACTGGGTAAACTAAAAGAACCAGCATAAAATTTTTATGAGAATATTGCTGACATTCAACGTTCTAATTTCTAGATATATGAAATCATTTTTATTTTCCTTTTCCTCTTTTACTGTAAAAATCAGTTATTTCAATAACTAATAACATTATGTTGGCTACAGAATATCCTATGGACTAGAAGATGTTCTGGCACATATCAAAGTTCTAAGTGCATTCGGAATACATCAAAAGATTCCACCTATGGACAAAAAGAAATGAATGAAGGGACTGGACAGTGGGTAGGCGAGAGATGCTGATGAAGAGTGAGCTAATTATATCAAGTGGTCACTTGAGACTGTGTTGGCATCTCCTGTCTGGGGGGGGATGGGAGGATAGAGAGAGTTGGAAGCTGGCAAAATTGTCACGAAAGGAGAGACTGGAAGGGCTGACTCATTAGGGGGAGAGCAAGTGGGAGCACGGAGTAAGGTGTATATAAACTTATATGTGACAGTCTGACTTGATTTGTAAACGTTCACTTGAAGCTCAATAAAAGTTAATAAAAAAAAAAAAAAGAAATGAATGGCGAAGTAACTACAATAAGAAAAGTAGTTCTTCAAAATGGAGTGGCCCTCAACGTCCTTACTACTGCCCAAAAAAGCACCTATGCTATTGCTAAAACTGATTGTTGATACTAAATCTTAACAATTCTGTTTCTTCTTTAACTTATTTTTTAAAAGAATATCTTTCACAGATAAAAGAAGCATTTAATGGTCAAAAATTAGAATCCTCAAATCTGCCTAACATTGCTCCAGGAGAATATATGTATGAGAAAAAACAAACTGAAAGACTCCTTAAAAACTTGCTAGAAGGAACTATACTTAGTTCAGCTGAAAAAGACTGCAGCCCCACCTGAACTGTCCAGCCAACTAAGGAACCTGAACTAAAATCCAAACAAAGTTTCTCCCAGACATGTGGTACAGACAACTTTTCCCCAGATTCTAGGACAAGGGCTGTATCCACACCTGCTAATATGAAATCATTAAACTATGTTTTACTTTTTTCTTTAAAATTTTAAATTTATTCTTCTTTAAGTAGGAAACGTTTTTATTTTAATATCAACTGTTGTACTACATTATTATCATACGATTCCCTGCTTTTCCATGCAAATAATAATAGCCCCAATAATAATACTTGTTATTCTTTAAGGACCATTTTATTCTAACAATTGGTAATGGTTTTTTTTTTTTTTTTACATTAGAAATCATTGTGCTTAATCAATTAGAACTAGTAAGGATTACAACTGATATCTTTGCAATCTACTTCGTACTTATAATCATTCTCTCCTTTATTGTCTTATTACATTATTATAACATTATTCTTTATTCAGTATCTTTACCATTTTCTGTTTCAAACAGCCCTGATTTATATGCTTAATAGAAGTTAACTTAGATATTTTACTAATAAGAGTATAATCAATTCACACAGCTCCTAACTGAGCTAGATTTTGCTCAAACAAGCTTCCCTATTACTTGTTCATCATTCAGACAGTAGACATCTTTGCAGTTTGTTTCACATTTTTTTTACCATTCTCCTTTTTATTATAATATTGCCTCAAGTGGGTGTAATTTTTTGCTTTGACATTTTATCTTTTGCTTGTGAACCTAAACCTCTTGTTTTTAATGCAACTTATTGAAGTCGTTGCTCTATGCCTAACCTAACGCGTATTACATTTAAAATAGTTTTATCAGTTAGGATTTATCACTTGGTAAGGTTTCATTTATATAAATAAATAAGATTTTACTTTATTATAACATTTATTATACTATTCTAGTCTGTTTTTTAAAAATAATAGTACTTACTGCTTGTAAAGCAATTTCATTCTAAAATTATTACTTAATTACCCCAAATACCAAAACCAAAAACTAACCCATTGCCGTTGAGTTGATTCCAACTCATAGCAACCCTAAATAAGGCTTGTTTATCCGATTACACCTGTCTGCCAACATAAGTAAACACAGAAGTCAATATTGCTGCTACAGACTCACCTGATTCCTAACTTAAGTCAGATTTGCCATGTTAATATATTTTGCCTGCTCAAAGGGAGTCTAACCTCACACCTTAGTTAGAAGTTTTCAGTCTGTCAAGTTGTTCTTTCTCATTTGGCCCTGCTCTATTCACATCCACACAATAAAGGATTACTAAAATAGAATTCTTAGGCAATGACATAGTGAAGAAACATAGTTAGATAGTTCCTGGCTACCATCTTCCAATATATAATGCCTCAGCTATTAAAGGACCTGCATCTAACAAGCAGCCATCTATAATCTTGATCAAGCCTTTGTGGAAGAAGAGTTACTCCTTTGTGGGTGATCAGAACCTGATAAGATGGATCTGAAAACCACCTCACCCAGAAGATGAGACTCCTAGCTTAAGCAAGATGAAGACAGGCATTTAACAAAGTCCATGCACAAGAAAGTACTCTTAAGTGTGATTCTTGAATTCCTAAAGGATTTCTTGATCAAAAGGGGGGTGTGATAAAGAGTCTTAAAATTTAAAGCATTTGCCAGGACTAAAGCCTATAACTGAATTGTGAACCAAACTCACTCCATTTTGGATTTCTAAATGCAGCTTCTGTCATATAATGCAGTCTGTTACTTCTGTAAAATTTCCATTGCACCTTTGACCTAGATACAAGTAGTTCTACAGAAAAATGTGGATTTACCTATCCTACTCTGCTAAAGGAAGAGCTTGTGGTGAAAGATGGCTGATGTTAAGAAGAGATTACTCAGTTTGTGCAAGGTTTAGACATGCTGTTAAACATGTGACTTTAGTGGTTAAGCCAATTCTCAGAAGATACTAATCCCCCCTCCCAAGTTCTGTAAATGTCAATCAATCACAAATGTTTTAGCTACATCGTTCTACCTGGGGTTTTTGTTCTTTAAACCCCTGTAACTAAGTATGACTCTGGAACATACAGTGAAACTACTTTCACTTTGTGCCTCCCTGGTTTAAACTGTATTTTTATTTCCACAATAAACCTTTTAATTTTAATTTTAACAGAATTTTCAGTTATCTTCAGCTCTACAACAAACCTTTCACATCACCTCCAAGGCCATGCATGGTCTGTCCTCAACGCCTTCCATGCTCAGACTTTACTCTCCAGCTACAGGTCCTGAAAGGTCCTGTGCTGTTCCCTCTGCTTGGAAAATTTTCTCTTCCATTGGCTTTATTAATTTCTCTTCTACTTTCTATCCTCAATTCAATACTGTTTCCCCAGGGAAATGTTCCCAAACCCCAGCATCACTAAACCTCTCCTTCAGGGCACTGGCACAGCTGTAAGTTTAGTGATTTGCAACTCAGTTACTGAATTTCTGGCTACAGAGTAGACTGTAAGCTCCAAGAGGGCAGAGGCCACATCTGTTTGCCTGCCTAGCACATTTTGCAAGTTCTCAATAAATACCTCTTAAATTAACAAAGAGAGGGCTATGTTCAGCTGAGACTGAGCATGGAATCTTTTTCCACAGCCCTCTTCTTTCTACACCTCCTCCCTCAGTTTAGCAATCCTCAAGGCTTGTGTGTATAGCATGCTCCTAACTGAGGTAATCAGGTATCGTCTCCCTCCCTTCAGCCGAATGTTTTTTCCTAAACATCTCCATTTCTGTGACTGATGTACTCATTTTTCTGACCCTTCCCTGCCCCTAATTCCCATTTTCTCCAGCCTGTCTTCCACCAAGCTCTCTTTGTTCCTTCTTAAAAAATGTCTCCTCTCTCTTTTCCCCTTATTCCCACTGTCCCCATCTTGTCCAGGCCCCACCATGCCTGGGTGACTCTTCTTTGCTGCTATTCTTGGTTTTGACCATTTATTGCCAGCCATCTCACACTCTAATTAACCTAGAATCTACCAGCTACCATACCATCTTTATTAAAACACCATTTCCATTGTGTCAGGTGAACCGCCGAGAATGTGTAGTGGATCCCTACTCTCTAACATGTCAAGTCCACTCTCTAAGCATTTAAAATTACTCAAATAACACTCATCTTACTTTTGTCACTGTCCCTTTGTGACCCTTCCCTGCCTGGAATGTACTCTCTAGTCATCTAGAGTCGGGCTCCAGCTCTCTTGTACTGATTACTCTAGCCCAGACATAGCTTTGTTTATTTTTATTTCTACTGTTCTTATAATCTGTTACCCAACTTAACAGTTAATCCTGCTAATTCATTTTTTATGTATTAATTTTATGTCTCTAACTAGACTTTAAGCTCCTTGGGGAGCTCATGTCTGCATTTCTCTATGGTGCCTAAAACTGGTGGGGACCAAAAACCAAAACCAAACCCATTGCCGTCGAGTTGATTCCAACTCATAGCGACACTATAGGACAGAGTAGAACTGCCCTATTGAGTTTCCAAAGAGCACCTGGTGGATTTGAACTATCAACCTTTTGGTTAGTAGCCATAGCACTTAACCACTACACCATCAGGGTTTCCACTGGTGGGGACAGGATGGTCAAAAGGTAACTATTTAATATGTAATAATTCAGAGGCAGCGGAGGGTAGTAGTTCAGAGCATTGACTCCAGAGCTGGAATGACTATGTTAGAAGCAGCTGACTTTGGGCAAATTACTGACCCTCTCTGTGCCTGAGTTTCCTCATTTTATAAAGGAAGAAGAACAACTCGCCTCACTGGGTTGTTGTGAGGAATTGATAATTTAATATACCTAAAGTGTAGATCAGTGCCTGGCACAAAGCAAGTGACATATAAGTATTCACTGTTGTTTTGTTATGATTACAAATACTATCCATTTGCCAGCTTATCAAGGGAGTTATAAGATTCATAACCTAAAGGCCTGAGACTGAATCCTCAACAAAATGAAACAAAACAAAAATGTAAGCACAGGTAATTCTAGAATGAACTTCTTATTTCATGCTTTTGTTGCCTGGTTTGACTTTTCTGGATGTGAATTTAGAGAAGAACCCCTGATAGAGGTAAAGGAGGTATGACTTACAGCTTATTCCCTTTCAAGGCTTTTACTAGCTATGCCTGTAATAATGTTTCGGGAAAAGAGTAATATACAGTAAAGATTTGTTTTTATAGTGAGGTTTTCTTTAAAATTTCTAGAATTATAGTACAGTCCCAGTCAAAATGTAGCTGCAAATGCAAGAATTAAAATGTGATAATAACAATCTTATTACTCAGAGAACTGAAGTACATTTCAACAGAAATACCATTTCGCTTTAAACAAGGCTTACATTATACTGTACCATATTCATAAAAATAGTAATCCTACCATAATTCCCACATCCAAGCATTCCATTTTTAAACTTTATCTTTTTGAGATTAATCTTGGATGGGAGAGTAGTTTAGCATTAGTAACTAAGCCGGTGAAGGGTTTGGTTTGATATTTTAATTTTACTTCTCCATAAATAGGCTTTTAAATGAAATTGTTAGGGAAGTGAAAAGGCTCAATTTTTCATTATGAAAGAAAAACAACAGTAAACCAAACCCATTGCTGTTGAGTTGATTCTGACTCATAGCGACCCTCTAGGACAGAGAAGAACTGCCTGAGAGAGTTTCCAAGGAGCACCTGGCGGATTCGAACTGCCGATCTCTTGGTTAGCAGCCGTAGCACTTAACCACTACGCCACCAGGGTTTCCATATATACATAAAATAAAATAAACTTACACTGCTAGAAGAGATTTTGACCCTTACACTGCTGTCTTTAGAACTATGGGTAAATCCTTTCAGACGGGCAACACCAAAGAGGAGGCTGTCAACGTCTCTCAGGTATTCCAAGGGCAGTAGTGGTTTAGTAGTTGAATTCTCGCCTTCTATGCTAGAGGTCTGGGTTCGGTTCCCAGTCAAAGCACTTCACGCACAAGTACTGCCTCTCGGGCAGGTACCGCTTCCCGCGCAGGTACCACCTCCCGCGCAGGTACTACCTCACGCCCAGTCTGTCAGTGGAGGCTTATGGGGTACCACAACGCTAAACAAATTTCAGTGGCGCTTCCAGACTAAGACAGATTAGGAAGGAACGCCTGGTGATCTACATTGGAAAATCAGCCAAAGAAAACCCTATGGGCCCCAACGGTAGGATCTGCAACCGATCACGGGGATGGTGCAAGGCTGAGCAGTATGTCGTTTCACTGTGCATGGGGTCGCCACGAGTCGGGGGCCAACCGGACAGCAGCGAACAGATGGACAAGCAAAGTTCAGTTATTCATTTAACCGTTGAAGACATTACCGCGGGATGTTTTCTTCTGGCTAATCTAAATCCCCGGTGCTGCGGCTCTCAGTCCTTCCCCTCTCATTCTCTCCATGGTGGACTGGAAAATCAACTACTTATCATTCTTGCTTACCAACCCCTCCTGTCCTTGTAGACTTAAACAATTCCTCCTCAGTTTTACTTTTTTGGTTCTATGTTGATTCAGCTCCTTTTCTTCTTTGTTCTAGGACTTAATTTATAGTTAAAGAAAGAAGAACATGGAGGACACAATACAGAAGACTACATGGTTTCCAAAGCAGGAAATACCCAGTAATTGTTCTTGACCACAAGCAGACAAGAGGGGGACAAAAAGGAGAGGAAGAAAAACTCCAGTGGGGATTCTAAAGCAGGGCATTCTCAGGAATCCCATGAGGAAATAGGAATGAGCCAGGCGTTGTACTAATAAGGCCTCTTTTTTTCTGCATGGGATAGGGGACATCTGCTTTACAATACATTTTTTTGGGTGAAGGATTCACAGGCATTTTTAGCATGCTAAGTGGATGCACATGCCAAGGTCTAGAAGAGCCCTACAGGCCTACGACCTTGTACATGTCCCTCCCCTCTCCCGGTTGTTCTTATTTATCCTGACCCTTCTGGTTCCCTCAGACTCTGAATGCTTTGTCTTGGTTCATTCCTCTGAAACCTACCTGCCCCCCTGAACGTTGGAGACAAATATTTAGTCCAGATACATTTTTCTTCCCACTATGCAGTCATTCTATGAGCTCCCATAAGTTCTTCTGGAATACGGGTGGGAGTATAAATTAAAAAAAAAAAAAAGTTCTTTGGACACTTCAAATAGCTCCTTTTGATGCTCCTCCTTTGTAGAGCTGTGGACTGACTTGTTTTTGTTACTCTTGAATTTCTCAGTGTTCAATCTGATCTTCACTATTAATTTCAACCTCTTCTTTTTTCTAGCCTCTAAAATTTAAGGTTCATTACCCTTTTCCATTTACTGTGGAAAACATGCACGTTTGTTTCTACTTGCTCAAAACCCACCCTGGGAGGAGACAGAATGTGTAGGGACATGAGGAGAGAAGGTTCTAGAAGAAATACCTGCTGATAGCAAAATGGGATTTCCATAGCAAACTAACTGTAATCATCAATCTCATCTTACAAAGATAAACTAAACAATGAAAATGTTCTCTTAGAATGATTGAAGGGGCCTCCGTTTATCGAATTCCGGCAGTGACAACTATCAGAGTCAGCACTCACTAGACACTAGAGATTATTTCGTCTACCTTTAATCCTCAAACAGCCTTGAAACAAAGGTATGATCATTCCATTTTGTAGGAGAAAAAACTGAGGCTTACAGAGAAGGGATTTACACAAGGCACCCTAGCTAGTAAACATAGGAACCAGTTTTCAAAGAAAGGCTGGCCTGGCTCTAAAGCTGTGCTTTGTAGTGTTCAAGCTCTCCTTCAAGGGACAGATACATTGTTAGTTCTCTGGAAACTCTTTTTAACTCAGTATGTCATTAACATCTTTAAACATGTTGCCACGATAACAGCAAAGCACCAAAGGATAGCACGGAATTCCAGCTGTAGGATGCCTGAAGAAGGATTGAGTCTGGTTACTCTTCTTGGGTAAGGTTTTTTGATTATCACCATTTTACTAATTTGGAATTAGAGGCTTCTAGTTCTTTTCCTGTCCAAAGTTACATCCCTGCTAAGTCGTAGGTTTTTTTTTTTTTTCCAGTTCCTTTCCTGTCCAAAGTTACATCCCTGCTAAGTCGTAGAAGGGGCTCTGTAGAAACCCTCTAGGTCTTAAGACTTTTTAAAGTGTGAGCTTTAGACATGGGCTCGGTTTTGTAGCCCATTGTAGTCAATCCAGCATTCTGAAAGTATGTTTCCAACGAAAACTGAAAAAATCTCTAACCTGTTGCCATCGAGTCGATTCTGAATCATAGTGACCCAAAGGACAGAGTAAAACTGCCCCACAGGGTTCCTGAGGAGCAACTGGCAGATTTGAACCGCTGACTTTTCGGGTAGCAGCTGAGCTCTTAACCACTGTGCTACCAAGGCTCCATATTTCCCAACAGGACCCCTCAAAACAGAAAAAAGAAATCCCTAGCTAAATAACTGTATTTTTCATGAATGAGGAAGTATCGTAAAAAGAAGTCTTAACCCCAGAGTTTCTTACTTAAATTGGTGAGTACATAATTCACTCGTGACCCAAATAACTGCGTAAACAGTTTGAAAAGACACTGTCACATACAAATCAAGTAGCTTCCACTTGATATATGTCTGTTTAGAAAGCAGATTTCAATGTAAAAGAAGTGGGAGTTTAATTTAAATTTGGTAATAACTCCAAATGTGTATCACAGAACTTCGGGATAACATGGGAACGAGGAATCATAAACCGCAGTATCTAAACAAGGAGGGATTACTCATTCGAGCTTAACAGGCTGCTCCATGGCTTCTCAGACCTGAGGTATAGAACTGCTCTGAGGGAAGCACCCTGAGAATGTGCCGTTTAGAATTAGCATCAGTGAAGTCAAAGGGCATGAGAATGTACTTTTTCATCCCCAGAGAATGATATTCAGTTGCCCTATGGAATAACTGCTGCTGGGTTTAAGCATGGATCTAAAATGTATAAAACTGGAAATCCCAATACAAAAGCTTTTTAAAAATGATTTAATGTGGTGTCCTTCTGCAGATGTGAGCCTGGACCAGGCTCTGCCCCTCACCATCAGCATGACCTTGAGCTCAGCCTATCACCTTTCTGATCTCACCCATGGAATCCCAGTCTCCACCATCCCTTCTGGCCCTAATGTCAAAGATTTCAAGGTTAACTGTGCCAACCTCATTATTTAATCACTGGGAATCTGTGGGAACAGAGAGGCAACCTACCTTCTATGCAAAAATTCTGGCCCAAGTATGACGGGATGTGACTGAGAAACTCCTTGAGGGTAGTGGGCCTTCTAAACTTCCCTATTCCCAGGGCACTGAAAGTAGACTGTAAACATCTTCAGTGGAATAATCATGTCTTATTCATATATACATCCTTGCACCTAGCACAGTGCCTAGCACCTAGTATTTGGTCATGCATATTTTTTGAATAAATGAACTAGATTGTAATACCGACAAAGACTTCTAATTTTGGGGGGTTTCATTAAAATTGTGTTGGTTTGATCAAGTACACGGGGTTTTCAATGGCTAAATGCAGGTAGAAAGTCTGTATTTATTAAACATTGATTTTTTTTTTTTTTTGGAGAGGGGAGTAAGAGTCACATAAGAAGGTAAAAAAAAGAAATTTTTTTTTGCTTTAGAAATGTCCCAGGCAAAAAGTATCTAACATAAACAAGAATCGCTGTTTAAACCAATTGTGGGTCATGCTTATTTTCATAAACTAAAGATTAAAGCTATGGGATCAAAGGAAGAGAACCCCAAAGCAGGACCCCATTTCCCTGGGTCAACCTTTACTCCTTGATCTCAAATCTGGGAGGCATCACTGGTCATGTTCTGCGAGATACCAGTGCTCGTGAGAATACACTGAGGAGATCAGCGTCCGGTTCCATACGATTTCAAGTGTCTTCCCTTAGACAGGAAATCTGGTGGGCAACAGGCAAGACAAACGTGAGTGAGAATGAGTTCCTTGAGCTGGGCTTTCCTGCAGGCAGGTGGTGGTTGACGATGTCCATGCCCCCATTGCGTGCTTTGCCGTTTGTCTTTGCTGCTGGTGCTCGTTGCTACATGATTTCAGTTAAATCGTTTACGTTGACACCAAATGCATGTGTAGAGACGCGTATGTGTATGAGTATGTGTGTGTACAAGTGATAAGTTTTAAGATATTGAATGTCCCCCACATAATGTACTGCTGTGGATACAGTCAACATACGTGCTGTGATCTTCTAACTTGCATGTTAAGAAGATGTAATGGCGGTTGGCTCCTGTAAACCAGTTGCTGGCAAGTCAAATTGACTCATGGTGACTCCCAGGTGTGTCAGAGTAGAACTGTGCTCCATGGGGGTTTTCAGTGGCTGCTTTTTCAGAAGTAGATTGCCAGGCCTTTCTTCCGATGCTCCTCTGGGTGAACTCGAGCCTCCAACCTGTCAGCCATTGAAAACCCTATGGCAGACAGTTCTACTTCAACACACATGGTATTTCCATGCGTTGGAGTTGGCAAATGGCTTGGCACCTCTATTCCCATCTAAAACCAAGTTTCAATTGGCCCAGGCTGTTTCATATCACTCTTGCTCTTCTGGAGAGAGGCTCTGAATAAGCTGGGAGAAGCGTCTTGCCTACGTAAACTCTACCGAGGATGCCAGACACAAAGGCAGAAAACATGGGGCCAGGGTGGATCAGGGCTTCAGCCTCCCAACGAAATGGTGAGATAAGAAATCTAGATCAAAGGAGACCGGGAGAGAGATCATAACCACAGGGAACTTGAGGGATGAGGAGAAAATCTTTGAAAGTTGGGCACAGCGTAGATAGGGCAGAAGAGACAACGAAGAGAGCAAGCTTTAGGACGCTTGGCCTGGAGGCTCACAGAGTGGATCTGTTCTCCCTGAGGCAGGGGGAGCTCCGGAAAGCGATGGAGAACAGGCCTTTGAAGTTTGAGTAACACTGTTTATCACGCACAAATTCTGCTGTGAGAGTTTTTCTTCAAGTTATGTTTACATGAAAGCCTATGTTTCACGCTAGTAAAACAACAGTGAAGGAGCTAATCAGACCCTCATTTGTGCAAAGGATTAAAAAAAAAAAAAAAAAAGCTGCTGACTCATCACCCAGAAGCTTCGTCACCACATGACATGTTTAAAGTTAAAAAGCATTGCTCTCTGATGGATAAAAACCGACTCTTCTATATAAACACATTCCTTCCAACAGCATTCATCTGGCTCGCAGGTCTAAAAATGTGGCCCCAGTGTGAAGCCTGACAGAACTCAGGGCTCATTCTCTTTCTCATTCAAAGAGTAAAAATAAATTGTCAATTCTGAGCAGAGGAAAGGACGCAGTGCCAGGAGTCCCAGAAACCTTCCCTTTTCAAGTAGTGTCTGGTGCACCCAGAGACGCCCTGGCCTTACAGATGCCAAGAAAAGTTAGACAGCGTTGCTCCAGCCTCTTCCTGAAGGAGCGCTTCAAGTCACAAATAGTCAGCTGCTTCCAGGCACTAGGTAGCTGGAGATAGATGCAGCAACCTCAGATTCGCCTGCTTCCTTAGAAGTCGCCTTTGGTCACCACTCCTATGAAGAAGCCTTGTTCTCAGGTTTCATATTACCTTCCAGCTTATACATGGCCTACTCGGTGTAGTCTTAAGAATTCTACTCAAATCCAGCTTGGAGTCCTGGTGGCACCAGTGGTTAAGCGTTTGGCTGCTAACCAAGAGCCTGGCAGTTCAAATCCACCAGCCACTCCTTGGATACCCTATGGGGCAGTTCTAGTCTGTCCTATAGGGTTGTTATGAGTTGGAATAGGCTAGACAGCAGTGGGTAGATATATGTAGTCTTAGAAATTCTATTCAAATCCAGCTTAAATAGGACCTTTCCTTTTAATTTTTTATTTGACCATTTTTAATATCTGACCATATAGATTGTACTGTCAAGTTTTCTCAACACCCCAACCCCCAGTGCCCCAGTGCCGTTGACACAATGATCTTTTAAAACCCAAACCCATTGCCGTTGAGTTGATTCCGAGTCATAGCGACCCTAGGCAAACATTCTGACTGCAGGTAAGAGAAAGGAGAAGGGGAACTATACTATTAAAGCCTTACATCTTCCATAAAGCAAAGGGGAGGTGCAGAGACCTGCAGAAAGACCAGCAGAGATGACTACAGAACAGAACCAACCACTGCTCTGCAGAACTGGTCTCCTCTTTCAAAGAAGGGAGTCAAGGGAAAAAAGGAAACCTCAGAATCATGCCTTAAAAAAGGAAGGCATGACTTCATGGCTATGAGGCTGCTTATTTGGCCCCAATTCTTGCCTCTGAGTTTCATAGGCTGAGGTGTATTTAGAAAAAACCCAAACTGAAATCCCTGGAGCCATCTATAGTCAGAAACAAGAGGGGGACTCCTTCTGGGCTGCAGTCTGCCTCATGTTCCTTTCCAGCCACCAAGAGCCAGGCCAGCTCCCTACAAGGCAGTTTGGGGTCTCGCGTGAACAGGTGATGAATACTGGCCAATTACCAGCTTCCCTTGAAGGGCACTGTTTCCCCACACATTTCTGAAGCTCTTCTGATGTCTAGGAAGCCCCAGGCTGAAACACAACTGCTACCAAAGCATAGCAACTTCTCTGATCAGAGAGACTTGCAATGCAATTCGCAAGAGCCCCATACGGGGCAGTTCAATTTTTGGCCATCAAGGGAAATTATTTGCGATGTTTTAAAAATACTGGTTATGATAATGCACCTGGTACACTGGGGTGTTGAGATGGTCCACTTTCTGGACGCTTACCCATTTAATGTCCCTGGGTGGTGCAAACTGTTTGCACTGGACTACTAAACTAAAGGTAGGCAGTTTGAACCCACCCAGCAGCACCATGGAAGAAAGGGTTGGCAATCCGCTTCGGTAAAGATTACAGCCAAGAAAACCCTATGGAGCAGTTCTATTCTGTAACACATGGGGTTGCCATGAGTCAGAACTGACTTGATGGCAATGTGTTTTGTTGGTTGGTTTTTTTCTTTTTGGTTATCCATTTAAGATTCAAACTCGGGCCATTTTCAATGGACATCTTTCCAAAAGCCCTTGATTCAGAAGGCCAATATGGGTGGCCTTTATCACATTCTTTTTCTCTTATCACATGTGCTTTTTCTCTGTTCCCTCCTTCTTTGCTGTCCTGGGCTGTGATCTTCTTGACAGTAAGAATCTTATCCTTTTTTCCTTCAGTACATTTTACATAGTAGGCTCTCAGTTTAGGTATGTGGTACGGATAGAGAAGTGGAGGAGTAAAGTAATAACACTCAGCCACCACACACGGGATACAAGGGGCGCTAGTGCTTTACAAACCTCATTTCTAGTCTCTACGTCAAGTCTGTGAGGTTAGTATTTTAATTTCCGTTTTATAGGGAAAGAAGAAAGGCTGAAAGATATTAAGTAATGTGCCCAAATCACACAGCTAGTAAGACAGGGCTGAGGTTTGAACGCAGTTCTCTTATCTCTAGGGTCATTCTATTTTCACTGTACTACCTACCTGGATCCGTTCTGAAAAAGTAAACAAGGAAGTCGTTCTCTAGCTTGAGCACGCATCAGAACCACCTGGGTAGCTTGTCAAACCAGGATTGTTGGGCCCTGCCCCCAGAGTTTCTGATTCAGCAGGTGCCAGGCGATGCTGATGCTGCTGGTTTGGGGACCGTACTTAGAAAACCATTGGAATACTGAACGTAACCTAACATCTTCTCAGTGATTCGCTTATCATGACCATCAGCTATTAGTAGTGCCATGATTTACTCAGCAATCACTGGGGTGTACAGGACGGGCATGCCCTCCGTGAAATGATCCCTGACATCTAAGCCCTAGCCCCTGGGTGAGGCAAATGGTTAATGCGCTCGGCTGCTAACGAAAAGGTTGGAGGTTAGAGTCTACATGAAGGATCCTTGGAAGAAAGGTTTGGTGATGATCTACTTCCCCCAAATCAGCTACTGAAAGCCTTATGGATCACAGCTCTACTCTGACACATATGGGGTTGCCATGAGTCGGAGCTGACTCAACCACAACTGGCTGTAGTTCTTACATCATTTTTTATATTTTTCTTTTTTGTTCTTTTGCTGTCAAGTTGAAAGTATCACTTCTTGCTTTCCTCTAAGCACCTCCATCTCTTCTTGTTTTCTTAATTCCTTCTGATCTCTTGATGGCTAGGAAAATGGACACTAAGTTTGCCTTGCCTCATTCACAAAACTATTGCAAAGCACCTATGCTACGCTGAGGGTACAGCTTCCTTACGAAGTTCATGGTCAGTGGGAGATCAGGAAGTCAGTCGTTGGCTTTGATGGATGCTAACAGGTGCAGAATGGGGCAGCTACCTCAACCTAGGCAGGCAGATCATGGGGACTGGCACCCCTGGGAAGGTGAACTTGGGCTTCCTGATGAAGCATGAGTGGGAGATAGTCAAATAGAGAAGGGAGAAGGGAGGGAGCGAGGCATGTCAGGCAGAGGCCAGAGAGCATGGCAAGTCATTTACTACTCCTGGATCATGACCAGGAGCCCAGGAGGTGCAGTGGTTAAGAGCTCAGCTGCTAACCAAAAAGGTCGGCAGTTTGACTCCACAAGCTGCTCCTTGGAAACCCGATGAGGCAGTTCTACTCTGTCCTATACGGTTGCTATGAGTCCGAATCAAGGAACTCAAAGACAATGGGTTTTGTTTGTTTGTTTGGATCATGACCAAGGGCTCCTGGTGGTACAGACTGTTTAAAGCCTTCGCCTGCTAATCGAAAGGCTGGCGGTTCAAACCCACCAGCCACAGCCTTGGAAACTCTATGGTGGTAGTTCTATTGTCCTGGAGGGTCACTCTGAGTCAGAATCGACTCGACAGCAATAGGTTTGGTTCTGGGGGTTTGGATCATGACTTCGTTAGATAAATGAGCGAAGCCTTGAGCCATCTACGCGAGAACAAGAGCATGTGAGTTTTCATTTACACATTTTTCATTCTACTCAGCTTTTGACTATGCTGTCAATGCTGAGATGACTTGTTAACTTACTTCTGGACAAGTGCCATGTTGCTACACACAGAATCATGGCATTCCACAGTTGGAGAGGTTTTACAGCTCACCTTGTCTTTTCTCTTATTTTAATAAGGTGACAAAATTCCCTTAAGCAACTTAAGAACAGACGGACCATAAGTTTGTAGATACATAGAATATAGAATATTCTATGTAACCGTACACCCAAACCCCACTGCCATTCAGTCGATTCCTACTCATAGCAACCCAACAGGACAGAATAGAACTGCCCCATGGGGTCTCCAAGGAGCTTCTGGTGGACTCTAACTGTGGATCTTTTGGTTAGTAGCCGAACGCTTAGCCACTGCACCCCCAGGGCTCCTTTGTAAAGTACTGGGTTCCATAATTCAGGTACAATGGTTCTTTTCCTTCTGTCTTCCTCTAGTCCTCATGAGTACTGTAAATAGCATGTATAGTTAATTGAATCTAGGAGCAAGAATTTGACAAGTTTCACGGTTGCTTTTTCTGGATCTTGTTCTGACACTGTCTCCCACAGCTGGAAGAGGACAGCATTCAGCATGAATATTAGGAGCACGCCATTATTCCCACAAGACTGAGCAAACATTTTTTCAAAAATAAACAAGGGCCATTTATTTACTTATTTAGGTAACGTGGTGCATCCAAACTGATGTTTATAAGAACTAGCTGGGCTGATTCTCTGCCAGCATCTTACAGCCAAAATTAGGTAAAATCATCCGTGGAATTTTGTGTACATATTTTAAATAATAATATCCACAGCTCACAATGAAATGTCACTCAACCCCCATCCTGAGCCCTCTTTCTTAAGGTTAATATAAACAAAAATCTGTTGCCACTGGACTGAGTATGGACCTTCAAGAAAAAACGATCTACATTTGATTTTTCATGTTACTCGAAGTGTATATTTTAAACACAGAAGGTGTGGCAACCATTTGTGACCTCCATGAAATCCTCAGTGTGCTGGGGAAATGGAAATTATTCACCCATTAGGAAAGGTAGCTGAAGTTCCTTATGGTTTAAATGCATGAGAATTTTTTGTTGTTGTTAATTTTTTCTATTAAAATGCCTTCTTTCATAATTGGATGAATTTGAGGATATATCACTTAACATAACTGTTAAAGTGATTACACAACGGATTCTTCAATTTTATTTTTGAGACCCATTGCAAATAGAGTTTACTACACACAGCGTTACCACACGTAAGTGCTGTTTTATTTGCGAAGTAGCTAAGGAAAAAGATGATTCATACTCTTTAGTTCACAGCACCTGTTTTGATACTTTATTCAACGGCAGTGCTGCGATTCATATATTTCTCTCTGGGGAAGTGGGTGGAAGACTGGTACGCATTGTTCTATGGAAACCCCAAGTCGCATCTCTTCCCCCTTAGCCCGTTCAGAATGCACTGTGGAAAGAATTTATTCCATTTGGTTAGTCAACAATGACGCTCTAGCACTCTGCAGCTGTCTGTGAGAAGACCAACCTTCAGCTGTAGCGTCATAATGGCCTTGTGCGAAGTCATTTGGAATGGAGAGAGGGTTCAGGAAAGGAGGGAAGGCAATTTTTTTAAAAAACATATATATATGTTTTGGGTTTCTTTTTGATATATATACAATTTAATGTATGCAAGAACTTTCAGAACAACTAAACTGCTTCTGTGTTCTGGGCTTAGCAGTCTACGTGTCCAGCAGTAGGAGGCAAAAGCTGCTTGTGTTATGGCAGCCGTGAAGCATTCAGTGGTAACAAGTACCGTAGACCCAGAGCTAATCTGGCCCATTGAAATAACTACTAACCAAGCCATGGCATCAGGCTCCTAGAGAAAAAACAAAACCCGGCAGAAGAAATGATGTGATAAAATCTCACGACGAGCATAAAACCAAAAAACCAAACCCAGTGCCGTTGAGTCGATTCTGACTCATGGCGACCCTACAGGACAGAGTAGAACTGCCCCATAGAGTTTCCAAGGAGCACCTGCTGGATTCGAACTGCCAACCCTTTGGTTAGCAGCTGTAGCTCTTAACCACTACCCCACCAGGGTTTCCATTATGAGCATAGAGTAATACTAATACTAATAGGATGATCACGATGGTGTCGACATGTTAGGTCCTTGGCTAAGTGCATTACACACTTTGTTTCATCCTATTAATATTTCTATGTTGCAAAGAAAGAGGCTGGGGCTTAGAAAGGCTCCGTACCTGCTCTATGTCACACAGTTATGGAGGGGGTGAGGCAGATTTGAACCCAGTCTGGCCCCAGAGAGTAACCGTTAGAGGAAGGAGAACTCCTAAATGCAAATTTCAAGTGGAATAAGAAGTAGTGGGTTATCTAAGCCCCATTTCCCGACCTGTCCTTGAGGCTGGGCGCCCAGGGGACATGTTGTGGTGGGAATAACTAACACCAAGGAAGCACTTGGCAGGAAGACAAGCACCACAAGCTGACACCTCATGCTTCTTGAAGAACTGGATTAAAAACTGTTTATTTCCTCATCAGGATTACAGTATTTTACTTAAAAAAAAAACAAAAAAACATAAAAAACCCCACCACCTATCAGTTTATTGTATGGTGGTGGCTTGTGTGTTGCTATGATACTGGAAGCTATGCCACTGGTATTTCAAATACCAGCAGGGTCACCCATGATGGACAGGTTTCAGCAAAGCTTCCAAACTAAGACTAGGAAGAAAGGGCTGGTGATTTACTTCTGAAAATTAGCCGGTGAAAACTTTGTGAGGCAAAACAGAATACTGTCCAACATAGTGCTGGAAGACAAACCCTCTAGGTTGGAAGGCACTCAAAATACACAGAGGCTGCAACAGTGGACTTGACTATACCAATGATTCCGAAGATGGTTCACAACCAGGCAACATTTCATTCTGCTGCAAATGAGGTCACCATGAGTTGAAGCTGACTCGATGGCAACCAGCAACAACACTAACCCACGACACCCCACTCCTCACTTATCAACATGGTTAGGTACCAAAGAAAATGGAGGATGACACTGTGGAGGATGACTACATCAGATCATGAAATGAAAGATGACTGCATCATTACACAACTGCCAAATTACATTATTAGATAACTGCCAAACCACTGAGAATCATGGCCCAGCCAAACTGACACATAACCTTAGCCATCAAAGCCACTGCTGCTCTTGCCTCACACCTCGGCGTTTGGTACTGCCAGGTGTACGTCGTTAACGCGCAAATAGTCGGATAGCAGATTTTTCACTATTGCCATAAATGTGAAATGTTGGATAATGAGATAGTAAGCAAGGACGAGATGTATTTTCCAGGAGCAACCTCGCCTGAGTTGTGCAATCAAAAATGTCTCTACACATTGCCAAATGTCCCTGGGGGGCAAAATTGTGCTGGTTGAGAACCACTGTGCTAGCCACACTTGATCAAAAATTGAAGTTTCTGGTGTAGCTGTGGAATAGGTTACTCAGATGAATCCAGGCCAAGTGTAACTGGAAAGGGGGCTCAAGCGCTGCCGGTTCCATTATCGACCACTCACGTGCTTTGGAAAGTATACGAAGAAAGTCTTTGCTGGAACATCAGGGCTCTGTACCTTCTGGAGCAGCTTTCATTCATGATTCGGTCTACTGATATCAATGCCTGACTTTTCACTACGGTCCTGCGAGACAGTGAGGCTTGTTACTGCATTGTGGATAAGGAAATCCACCAAGGCATTAAATTACCAGCCTAAAAAACTTAAGCCTAAGGACAGTCTAGATCAGACTGGAAATATTTTTCTTATGCTTTCAAAGAGCTTTACCTTCTAGGTATCACTCAGGAGTCTGCAGGGATTGCTGCACTCAGGGAATGCCCACTGGGACTGGTTTTAACATGAATTATAACACGGAAGGAATTTGCTTCAATTTTTATAGAACAGACTCTCCTGATTTCCTTTGCTTCTCGGGATCGATTCACTTCAGTTATTATTTTCTACTGGCTCTTTAAAAGGCTGCTTGATTTGGATGTATTTACATAATCTTTCCCTGTCCTGGAGAATCTCCTGGGGTGTGGGGGGCTTGAAAAAAGGGGACCTCCTTCTGTCACATGACACCATGTCTAAGTCTCTAGATCAGAATGGGCCTTGCTTTTCTTATTTGCAAAATTAGGGTGACTAACTGTCTTAGTTTCCTAGCACTGCTGTGACAGAAATACCAAAAAAAACAAAAACAAAAACAAAAAACACCAAAAAAACCCCAGAAATTTATTGTCTCAATTTAAGAGGCTAGAACTTCTAATTCAGGGTGCTGGCTCTCTCTCTGTCAGTTGGAGGAAGGTCCTTGTCTCAGCTTCTTTAGCCCCAGGGTTCCTTAGTTCCTTGGCGGTCTTCAGATGGCATCCGTCTTCGGCCCCTGCCGTGTGTGCTTGTGTCTGTCTCTGCAGCCCTTTCCGTCACTCAGGAACGACCAGGTTTAGGACACATCTTACACTGATCTGGCCTCATTACCATAACAAAGAAAATCGTATTCCCACACGAGTTTACATCCACACGTATAAAGGCTAGCATCCCAACACATATTTTTGGGGGACACAATTTACCCCTAACACCAGCGGTGTTCAGTTCCTTCCTGGCTGTACAATTTCCTGAATTTGTTCCACATCTAGTTTTTTTGACAGAACTTTTTCTTTCCTTGTGTGTGTTTCCTTACATCTCTCTTTGATTTACATATGACGTGATACGCAATCCCTGACACTTAACCTTACCAGGGCAGAGACCCCATACACAGAAAGATAAAATTAAAGACGAACACATCTCATTTTTTTAACAAAGAGGACAGAAAATACTATTCAAAGAGAACAAAGACCTGATGAAGTCTGTTGAAATCTTTTCTTTTACATTATAGTTTGATTCAGGACACCTGGGTTATTCCCTTTGCCAAAATCATGGAAAACGTGATAGTAGTTTCTACATTCTTAAGGGTGTGCTTTGTATCTCTGCTGGGTTCTCACGAGCCCTGTTTTTGCTTTTTTTAGAGCAAATCACTCTTTTCCAAAGTGGGTACTGATTGCTAACAGGAGAAGCATTTTGACAATACATTTTTTTTTTTTTTTAGTTACCAAAAAAGTTCTGTGAAGAAGAAAACCTTTTGGAAACACATTTGCAATATGTTCAAATTACATTTGAATAAAAGCATTACATATTAGGCTGGATTTGCAAATAAAATTTACATGCATTTTATAAAGAAAACCGTTACAAATTTTAAACTTTATAAAATGTGTTCAAATGCTTTTACCCTCTTTACCATGTTTCTCTATTATCTCTATTTTTAGCATCGTTTCACCAAGTTTAGCTCAACTTACTAAATCTATCTGTACCAAAAAAAGAAAAGAAAAAGAAAAACCAAAAACCATTGCCGTCTAGTCAATTACAACTCATAGCGACCCTATAGGGCAGGGTAGAGCTGCCCTACAGAGTTTCCAAAGAGCAACTGGTGAATTTGAACTGTCGACCTTTTGGTTAGCAGCCGAGCTCTTAGCTACTGCGCCACTGCGCCACCAGGGCTCCCCAGGGCTCCATAGTCAAAGCAAAAAAAGGGCGGAAGAGGGGAGTTAAGGGTATTTCTCTGAAGTCTCAGCTCTTGGTAATTCTGCAAAGCTTTTTCTATGGTTAAGTCATTTTAAATGGCACCACCAATTCCCAACCCTCATGATTCCACAGTCTGAAGCCCATTAGTTCGGGGTATCTGACATTGGCTGACGAGTACACTCGGGAACAGCTGGGGGAATATTCCATAGTCCTGGGATGGAGATAAAGTCTGGGTAATTTTTAAGCTTAGTGAAATGTGCCCGTGACTGCTATACCTCCACAGGGGAGTAAGCAAGGTGGGGTGGAACACGAGTACAATCCACGAAAGAGAAAAGTCAGGGCTAGTCCACACACTTTAGGGAAGAGGGGGAAAGACAGACAGCTGGAGTGGAGCAGATAACAACCGTGACTGATGCAAACGCTCTACCTGAATAAAGCAACCTGACACCAAATAAAGACAGAGATGGCACTCATTCCACAAGACACTCTGTGACAATCCACTTGGCCAACATAAAGCCTCAGAGCCACCGTGGCCCATGCTGTCTCCTACTGGAGCTGTTTCAGGTGGACCCTGCCCAGATCTCAGCAGGTGGAGCCAACAGCGATGGAACACAACATCATTTAACTTAATAAATGCAATTAGGGCTTTCTCTTTAATAGGTCAAGCTACACTGCTCATTCTAAAGGTCAGTGATCCTTGACTGAAGACAGGTAAGAAAAGATTTTAGGGTATATTTTGCTAGATGTATAAAGAGTATCTAACAAAACAAAACAAAACCAAAAAACCCACTGCCATGGAGCAACCCTATAGGACACAGTAGAACTGCTGGTAGTATGGTGGTGATTTACATATATATATATATAGTTGTCCAGTGATCAATTATGTTGTATACCCATTGCTGTCAAGTCGGTTCCAACTCACAGAGACCCTATACTCACTGGAGGTATTTGAGGTAGGTAACATCCCAATTACAGAGGAAGAAATTAAAAGGTAGGAAGTATATGAGAGGTACCCATGGTCTGGAGGTCTAAGTGGTAGAAGTGGAATTTGAGCCCACAACTCTTTGGCCCCAAAGGCAAGACTTTTACCTACTATGCACTTCTCACTCCTGAATACCAAGACAGTGTTGGTGTTGTATCTCAGAGTGCAACACTGTAACACACCTTCATCACATATGCTTTCTGGTGGAACAATGTATTATAAACGTCCAGATTTCGCAAGATGCCTTCTGTATGTCCTATTTGACTAAGTAGGTAGGTACTAAACAAAGTAAAAGGGCTCCAGAAAGGAGAGGGCTTAAAATCATGGGTTATAAGAACACTTTTAGGATGGAACAAACCCCTTAAGGGGATTAATGGCTGAGTTATAGCAGGACACAGTGCATATAATACTTGAAAACCTCCCAATCCATCTAGGGTTCTCTTAAACCTCAAGCAGTGCCTCTGAAGAGAGGAGAAAAGCCTTGTAAAACTGGTGGTATAACCAGGATAAGGTTAAACGAAGTAGGGTGGAGGCAGGGTGAGGGCGGGGATGGGCTGGGAGGCGGGGGAGAGCGGGAGGGAAGTGGTGTTGAGGGAACAGAAGGAAGCCTTTGGCATACTTGGAGAAGCCTTCAGGTTGACAAATAGGAGATTCCCTCTGAGCAGAAGGGAAAATGAAAAAAGTAAAGATGATTTGCCAATTCATGGAACAGAATGGACTCCAAAAGAGAAAACACAGTAGGATAAATGCAAACAGATGGGGGAAAGGATGAATATTTAAATTACAAAAATGTTCCTTTCTCTCTCTCTCTTCTTCTTCTTCTTTTTTTCCCCCAGCTTAGTGGCTTTGTTTAGGAAAGGGAATTAAAAAAAAAAAAAAAAGGAAATAGTCAATGTAAAAATTATAGGTTGAGAAAAATAATTAGAAACAATTGAGCTTCTGATGTATAATATCATACCCAGATTTTAAAGGGTGCCCTTCAGGAAAAAGTGGAGATGTAGCTTAAGTTAAGACTGTTGGGTCTAGGCCAGACTTCCTGGGTTCAGATTTTGGCTCCTCAACTCTCTAACGATACGGCCTCGGTCAGCTCACTTTGCTATTCTTGATTTAATTTCCTCCACACAACACGAGGACGATGGTAAACACGTAACTACAACACAGAGCTGCTGTAAGAATTAAAAGAATTCATGTGTGCAGTGCACTTAAACAGTATCTCACCCACGGTAAGTGTTCAGGTGAGTACTGGGTATCGTTACGATGCATCGTGACTCAACTGGGCACCATTTTCTTTTATTTTCCTATAATTCAAATCAAGTGCTAAAATTTAGTATGACACAATTCTGATTATCTTATTAGTAAAACTTCAGCTCAGTTGAAAACTCTCCAGCTGGCTATTTCACAGAGTTATCCCAGGGTGGGAAGATCTTTGTCTATGCCGCAGGCATGGAGAATCTGGACACGGCTATACAAGTTCTGAGTTACCTCCAAGAAGAACCTCAGAACCCAAAACAGGCTGAAAATAAAACTGACGCTTCCCCTTGGCCCTTGCCCAGTTAACCTGTAGTTTAAGAGTGTAAGAAGAACACACAGAGAGAAAGGAGGTGATATCACGGGTGCTGTAAGACGGAAACACTGAGATAGTTTCTCACACAAATAGTTTGGCAGAGTTAGAAAAGATATAATTTCAAAGTCACTTCAGATCCCCAGAGTCCTTGAGCTCTGCCGCTTTGAGATTTACATCATGTGTGTATAGCCAAATATTTGTGAGTAGTGGCAGGACCTGAAGGCCGTATTCCTCAACACATGAAATACCCCTTTGTAGGAGGGAGTGCCCTGGTGGTGCAGTGGTTAAGAACCACACTGCTAACCAAAAGGTTAGCAGTTCAAATCCACCAGGCACTCCTTAGAAACTCTAGGGGGCAGTTCTACTCTGTTCTGTAGGGTTGCTATGTATGACTTAATGACTTAATTAAACTTCGAGTTTAATAAAGGGCACTTCAAACAAGTTATTTTATGATCAAATTAGAAGGACTGTTCTATAACACATATTGATTTTCCCTTTTTAAAGAAGAGTCAAATATCCCATTCTCCAAAGCCCTCTGCAAATATACACTCTATGAAGGTAAGATACCTTGCCTTGACTTGTTCACTGGCTGTAGATGCTCAAAAATTTTTGTGGAATGGATCAATGAATATAACTTGTCCTTGAAAATGTACTAGCTACTGTAAGTACAATAAGATATCAACATTTTGAATGTAAAGAAGGCTAATGTTTGTAGAATATTTTCGCTCCTATAAAATGCTTTTGCAAACAACACAGTTAGTACTAATGGGGTAGTGGGTACAAGGGAAATTCTGGGGTTTGGGATTCTAAATCAATGTAAGTATTCTGCAGCTCAAATGTGCTTTTAAGGTGTGACAGCCCCAAATGAGCAATAAGGTTGGTTAGAAAAACTTAACAATTATCGTTACGCTTTTTTCTTTTTTAATTGCTCAGTTAACGGACATCCCAAGACTCAGGACTACAATGTGTACAAAAATAAAAGGTTTAGTCACTAACCCATATGGCTATTTAGAAATAGGGTGGATGGTTCCATAGTGGCTAACATACATCAGGATCCACACCAAATTTTGGAAATAAGATCACGTGAACCAGAACAATGACCTTCTATAACAGGCATTGTGCATGCTTCAGACAATGGGAAATTTAGACACATAAACAAAAGACAAACAACAAAACCTGCCAAAAAGGCATAGGAAACACCTGCATTTTTTTTTTTTTTTAATGGAACAAGATACTAACGACTATTTCATATGAAGGTTTTAACTGTAGTAACCAGAAAAAGAGATTCAAAGCATTTTAGAAAAATATCAGACAACAGCTTCTGTAATTTAAATTGGAAACTTTCTTCTTCAGTTATTTCGATTGGCAAGAGAAGAGATCTTTACAGACATGAAAAAAAGCTTGTCTTCAAGAAATAATACACTATAAAAAAGTGCATTTTCAAACAGTAAAACATCTCTAAGTTTGAAACTACAGTATGATGCTGCTTATTTTAATTAAAAAAATGGATAAATTTCAGAGAAGTAAAACTATACAGGATGGCAATTTTATTTTCAAATTCCTGATCTCTCAAAGACAGACTTAGGAGATTCTGAAATAGCTCACATTAAGGGAAAAATGGGTCAATTTGGTTTGCTCTCCAGAGAGAGACCATTATTTTATTTCTAAACAAAAAAGTCTGTTAAAAGGTTTGGGAAAGTTTTTCTCTTTGTGCGTGGCCCAACCCCTACACAAGTTTCTGTAAACCCTCTTTCAAAAGAAGCACCTCCATGCAGGGTCCCCACAGCCTGAGGGCGTGGACCCTGTGAAGTCAATGGCGGCATTGTCAGTCCCTTCTTGGCAATTGTGCGTCTAATTGTACACGTTTCACTTACATTTAAGTTTCCTTGAGTGATAGTAAGGACACTTGGAAATTCCCAGAGTGAGATATAGCATCTGTATTTAAAAAAAAAAAAAAAAGTGAGGTGAATTCCCACAGTTGCTCAGTGTGGGGATGTAATCTTCCTGGCCTCGCCTGCAGCATCCTGCTTCTTCTCTAGTCTTTGACCCAGTTCCCTGTCTCTGTTTATTTTGGGAATTCCTGTCGAATCAAAGTCAACAAGAATATAAAGATCAATGGAGGCAACAAATGGTGGAGATAGGAATGACAGTGGATTTGTGGCATGGCCACAATCAGACCACAGCTCTGTCCAGAATTCTAGAGTTATCTTGCAGTGACATCCCCCGATAACATCTTCCTAAGGACAGGGAATGTCAATGCTAAAAACAGAAGTTCATCTGAGAGAACTCGGAATTTTTCAAAATACTTACCAATTATTGTTCAAAGCATATAGGGGCATCTGAAATAGGTCTGATGTAAAAATTAGGTAAATTTTAAAAAAGGCAGTAGTGCACTGTAATAAAGTTTCAGACATTAGAAATGTACGCTGAGTTTCATTTTAAGTTCTAAGATGGAATGCTAAAAATTACTAAAATCCTATGTTGAATACTAGTGAATAAAAGGTTTTTTTTTTAAATGATAGCAAATAGCTATTCCCCTAGAAAACACAAAGATACGAATCTATAAAAATCTAAAGTAAAAATACATAAATATACATAAATATAAACGTGTGTGTGCGTGAATATAAGATGTGTACATTTGAAAACCCTGCAGTGGAAACTCTGGTGGCGTAGTGGTTAAGTGCTACGGCTGCTAACCAAAGGGTCGGCAGTTTGAATCTGCCAGGCGCTCCTTGGAAACTCTGTGGGGCAGTTCTACTCTGTCCTATAGGGTTGCTATGAGTCGGAATTGACTCGACAGCACTGGGTTACTGGGTAGGAGCCCTGGGGAAACCCTGATGGCGAAGTGGTTAAGTGCTACGCCTGCTAATCAAAGGGTCAGCAGTTCGAATCCACCTGGTGCTCCTTGGAAACTCTATGCGGCAGTTCTACCCTGTCCTATAGGGTCGCTATGAGTCGGAATCGACTCGACGGCACTGGGTTTTGTTTTTGGATACATACGGTGTCTACTTTTTTTTTTCTCTTACAATTCCATGACTGGTGGACAAGGATATGGGTGATAATACAGAGTTTCTCACCCTCCATAAATGTCAGTTTCAAAAGGCGAATCTTATTCATCTTTGTGATTAGCTTAGGATTTCCATTACTCATCTTTCCTTCTGAGATAACTGACATTTTTGAAGGGGCTCCTTTTTGTTAAATTTTATTTCCTCCTACTTGAAGAAATCTTTTTAATTTTCTGGAATTAAGAAGCTCCTTTTCATCCACAAAGTTCTTTTTGTTTAATTCCTCAGTCTGACCATTTCCCTGGAGGGTATGCAGATGCTGGACACCCCTTTTCATTAATGCTATCCTCAAAATAAAGTCCTAAAAATACCAGGGGCAATTAACATCTAGAAATCTCCTTTTTGGTTAATAGCCAGCCATCTTCCTGGAATGTCTGTATTTGAATCAGATCAGTATCGGACAAGTAAAAGACAGATAAAACACCAAGGGCAGAAGAAAACCCTCGTTTTCCCTATTTCCAAATTAGGAACTTAAGCTTTCAGCAAATAACAGGAAATCAGTGTAAAATCCTGCATCAAGGTTCAAAAATTAAGTGACAAATGGAAGACCAACAGTCAAAACCAAAACTAACAAACAAACAATAACAAAAAACCTACTGAAAGAAAAAAAATATGGATTTTTTGGTAGAAAAATGTGTGTGAGCAGTGCAATAACATGGTTGGTAAAAAAGGGTGATAGAAGTACAGTGTCCAGATCCAGGTAGGATATAGTTTAACTTCACTCCACACTGGTGAGGCATCAGCTAGAAAGCTATGCTGAAATCTGAAGGCCAGGATTTAAGTGAGAACGTGAGAAACTCAGAGGAAGGTGATTAGAGTGAGACAAAGGTTTTATATGAGCAACTGGGAAAGAATTCAGGAGTGTTTGGCCTGAGAAGAGAAGACTCTCGGGGAAAACACAACGGTTAACAGAAGAGCTTAGCCGTAACAATAGGAGGGGCTAGACCACCAGCTGTCAGCTTTCTCAAAGACTTTCCCATATTAGGTGATATGCTGAATTAGCCAGCTTCTTCTCAAAATGTTCACCTCTAATAGTTTCTTTTGTTATTTTTCTCCCCACGCTATGTTTTGGAAAACTGTGTCCACCAAACGACACTACCTAACAATTCCTGAGTGCCTTCCATGTGCTGGGCATGGCTCCAAGGGCTCTCCATATATTCACTCAATCCTCCCCATAGCCCATCTCCACTTTGTACATGAGGGTACTGTGGGTAAGTCACACAGCTCGTATGTAGTACAGCTAGGGTTAGAGTCTAGGAAGACTGACGTGCTCTGAGCTACTTGCCTTTAATATTACTATACTTGCCTATCATATCCCAAGGAAACTGCATTTATTAATAGTATGGCTGGTATGGCCAAATCACGGGCAAATAGAAGATTCTGAAATATTGAAAACAACTAGCTATAAATCACTGGATTTAAAACCAGTGCACATGGCATGTGCTTGACTACTAACCCAAAGGTTGGTGGTTTGAACACAAGTGGTGGTGCTGTGAGACTAAGGCCTGGTGACCTGCTTCTGTAATGATTAGAGCCAAGAAAACCCTACAGAGGTGTAACTCTGTAACACATGGGCTGGCTATGAGCTGGAATCAACTTGATACCACCCACTCCACTGCCGTCAAGTCTTGACAGCAATGGGTTTTTTTTTTTTTGGAACGCCCCTTTGAACCTTAAGATTATATAATCATTATAGTTATTGGATGCAGATTTTAGGGTCCTTGAATATTGTTACACTTCTCATGTAAACCTCAACTACTAAGACAGGGAAAGTTGACATTTTCAAGAAAGTTATCAGTTTTGTTAAATTTGATTTCCTGCACATTGAAAAAACCACAGATCAGGGGTTCACATTCTTTCAAAAGGCAAGTTCACTGCTGGCTCACGTGGGAGGCGGTTCCCAAAGTGTCAAGGGCGATCAGAGAAGAATCTTCTTTCTTCCTTATTGGGGATTTATTTTCCTTATCCATACCACCAATTAGAGAATCATTTTTGATGGAAACATTTCTTGAAATATTCAAGTACAACCTCTCCTCTCAGTTAAAGCTGTCTTTAACTGACACTTTAATATGAAAACAGTTGAAGAGATCATTTTCTTTTCCAAACCCCACTGAGATAGAAATGTGTAGGGAATGGAGTTTCGGTCTGGAGGCCACTATGGTGGAAGAGAAAGCTAACTTGGAAGACCAGGAGCTATGAGCTAAGAACTGGTTGGAGTGCAATGCTAGCGTATGGGCAACACTAAGGATCTCAGCTGTGTATATTTGTGGGAGAGTGTGGGATTCCTGAAGAAGTAAGTGTGTGCCAAAGCTAAATTTTATGCTGTAATTTTACCCAGAGCTTTGGTGATAGCAACCATAGCATATTGCCACCTCTTGTTTGGTACTGATGGTTGTTCTAGCTCAATGACTAATTTGTCAATAATGCCAAATGATGCTCTCTGTTAATGGTATCACATTTTAATAGTCTCATAATGACTGGAGCTCATCTGAATCTATTAATGTAGCTATAATGATGTAATTCTATTTTAGCTCTCTTGGATTTCAAATTAAACACCCAAATGCTATTATTTAGTTCAGCCCTCTTTTCCTTGCCACTGGTTGAAAAATGGAAGACCATTTGGGATAATAAAAATTGCTGTTTAAACATAATGTAATTATGGCAGTAATAATATAGCTTCATTCTGTAATTAAAACAAAAAACAAAACAAAATACCTGTTGCTGTCAAGTTGATTCTGACTCACAGCGACCCTATAGGACAGAGTAGAACTGCCCCATAGGGTTTCCAAGGAGCGGTTGGTGGGTTCAACCTGCTGACATTCTGGTTAGCAGCTGAGCTCTTAACCACTGTGCTAGCAGGGCTCCATTTTTATAACTAAAAAAGCTTAATTACATGTTTTTAGAGTGCTTCTTGGCAATATTTGTTTTCTACAACAAGACATCTTTAGTGCATTTTCTAAACAACTCTTGAGGGTAGGTAGACCATATCGCTCCCCTGTTATATCTTTCTTTCAAAATACTTTCTTTACAATGAGAACAAGCTCAGGAAAAACACTGGCCTACGGGGGTAAAGCATTTCTAAGAAAGACATGAAACCAACAAGAGATTAGAAAGAAATGCCCTAGGGACTCGAATATGCTCAAGTTTATGAAGCTGTAAAATTAATCTTACTGCCTTGAAATGTTAAGTGAAAAGAAAAAAAGTTGAATTACTTTAAGTTCAACTTTTAGGAGTTAGATTATTTTCTTTTGCAACAACAGACTGTATTTTTCTTTAATAGAGCTCTTCATGATTTTTATTCTGGACAAATACAAATCTATCGAGGTTGTTTTTATTATCCAGTCTCAAATATATCCTTCTGTTCTTCCTAGATGTGGGACTGGGGAGAAGGCTTGTCATCGCAGGAGACCAATCGTTCTATCGTTCTATGAAGAGAAATGCAAATATTTTTAAAATATCAGGTGTTAAATGATGAGGCATTCACTCCAAGGCCTTCACGTGCAGGAAGCTTGGTTTACTGTTTCAGAGTTTGGCTTGAATTATTTGGGTGGCTCACTTTTTTGGGATTCAATCCTCTCTTTCTTTTGGGTTGCAATGGTATGACTTGGGGCCGTGAAGTACATGCCGTAAAACCTGTTGAAGATTTACGAATCTTGCACTCAGTGGCTGGGACATGCTAGTTGTCCCAGATTTATACATCCTGGATGTATAAGATTTACCACTTCTCAAAACTGTGTTGAAAAGAGTAGACTGTTCAAAAGCAACTTAAACAAAAGAGAACTGCTTCCCAGAGAACCACAGGAGTCTGTCACATTTGTTCCAAAGCCACGTGAACTCATTCGCCTCAATGGCTGTGGTATATTCCTCTTATCAACTAGGTTTTCTTGGCAGATGCTAAATATGTGTGCAATGCATAAAAGCGACCTTGACATGAAGGTTCTCTTGAAATATATCTATTATCTTCATAAGACTTTAAAAATGTCATAATCACCACTTAACGTTTATTTTCTTAAAAATAATTATTACCATGCAGAGCTGATTCTAATTAGAGAGGCCAACCTCATCACAGAATTCATTTGACCTCATGTTTCTTTATTTAAAACAGATTTTCAGTACGAAGAATAGTTATGGTGCCTTACAAAGACAATTTTATAAAAAAAAAAATCAATGCTGAAAAAGTAGCTGGGAACTTATTAGGCTAAAGATATTATTTGCCCAACATTAATTACTTTCATTTCATTTTCTTTTCTTTCTGGTTCCAAATCTTTAGAAATTATTTGCGCCATACTTTTTTTGGATATGGAACACTTTGTTCATATGGTGAGGACTATTTAATGCCCATGTGGGCTTAGCAGGACGTTATCATCAATACAGGGCTTGTACTGGGTGGCTGGAGGTCTAATCTTGCTCTAACTCTTCTAGATCCTAAACTTTTAGGCTGGACACAGAGAGGAAAGGAACAGGGCTATGTCGATCTTTCTAATCAGTGGGGACATAGGCCCTTTTGAAGCCCTGCTTTGTAGTTTCCATATGAGTCAGACATCTGAGGACTTGAAAGGTTTGGCTGTCTACACCACAGTGAACCAGTTTGGGTGGGATACCAGAGGGCTCAGGCTGCTCTGGGCTTTAGGTTGGCCAGTTTCTTAAGAACACTGTGAGACACCTAAAGCTGCTAAAAATAAATTTAGTTTTATATTCACCAGTGACAGTATCCAAAATGCACATAGCGCCTTTTCCCTGAAGTGCAGCTAGAGCGTGCTCTGAGAATTAAGGACAAGGATAGTTTCTTCCAAATTAAAGATGGAGAAAACAAGGCAGAGATGAGATGACCCTGATTTCCTATTTTATGGGACACTCCATTGTATGTGTGTTTTTAGTTGGCAAATTCAAAAGGCCCCTCATTGAGGAATATGTGCACATGACCACTTGGTTTGGTCATTTCTGCCATTTTTTTCCTCCGGTCATTATTTTACTGTCTCTAAATAAAAATAACCTATTTGTTTTCTCTTTATTATCAGAGTAGCCTGATCTAAGATTACTTACAAGCAAGAAAATCGAAGTCTTATACAGACTGTATAACATTCAAGGACTAGCAAGCAAAACTGGATTGGGAAGATTTAACGCATGTTGTTTTCAAGATGCAGCCATTTTAGATCCTCTCCTTCTGAGTAAAAATAAGGGAATACAAATTCAGAGAAAACATGTCTATTTTCAGAGGCACTTTTAGAAAGCATATAATGTTTGATATCAACTTTGGTGTCGTCCTTTCAGAAATCCTGCGATTGTTTACTAAGAATGAATTGGAAGTGAATAAAACAGAACAGAAGTCTTTGAAGACTGGCATTCCTTCTCTGACAGAAAGGGAGAAATGTTCTCCTTGTCAAAACATTACCCCACGAAGCAGGGAAAAAGGAGGATTTCTAAAACCCAGTTTTCAGTATGGCTTATAAGAACAGTAGAAAAGTTAATTCCTCTTACCTCAATTTATCAACAGTTCCTTGGAGTCTGTGTGAGGCTTTTCAATCAAGACATGAAATAGTTATGACGGTTATTATCCTGGCTATGAACAGTCTAGTATATGTTTTCCCTCAAGCCATGAAAGGAAGGGCATTTTTCCAAAACCATAAAAACTTTAGACTGGAGTTCAGTTAACAATTTTGTCACCATTCTTAGTGATGGTGGGGTGCTGGCTGGCCCGTTTCCTCTGGGGTGCTGCATGCAGAGGCCATGGACCAGAGTCCTTGGACATTCATTGGGGACAGTCTCCTCCATCCCTCACCCACCAGCAGACTGGCATTTCTATGCTTCCGCAAAGACCATTCTTTCACTAATGTCACTGTTTTCCAATCTGTTTTCTTTTTAAAAACCCATCTGGCCATAGGTCATGGTCACACCCAAAGTGTTGGGGAAACTGGTTAAGTTAAAAAAAAAAATTAATTTTTATTGCCCAACTTTGCCCCCTCCTCTTCTGCAAGCTACGAAAATGTCTACTCTGTAGAGACTTTCTTGGGATGTATATTCAGAAGGGAATATATGCATGTGTAGCTCTCTCAGAGATAGTGCGCTTTTTAAAAAATTATTATTTCTCAGGTAATACACTAATTCACTAAAGATTTGTTGTGTTTCAAGGCATTGAAGTGATTGTCATCAGCAACACCTGGAATCAAGAGAGCAGTGTAATTTTTCATTATGAAGGACGTGGTATAAGCTGTCAAAGCGGTGTGTGTGTGAGTGTGAGTGTGTGTGTGTGAGCGTGTGAGTGTGTGTGACTGTGTGTGAGTGTGTGTGTGTGTGTATGCGTGAGTGCGTGTGTGTGAGTGACTTGTGTGAGTGTGTGTGAGTGTGTGTATGAGTGTGTGTGACTGTGACTGTGTGTGACTGTGACTGTGTGTGATTGTGTGTGTGACTGTGTGTGTGAGTGTGTGACTGTGTGTGAGTGTGAGTGTGGTGTCTGTGTGTGACTGTGTGTGTGAGTGTGTGAGTGTGTGTGGTGTTCATCAGAAGGCGGAGAGATGTATAAATACAATATTAAAACATTTTTAACCCTCCCTCTGCACTTCAGTGTTAAGACATCCAGTGTGCCAATGCCTCACTCACCATTAATCACTGAAAATATATTGTATTTTCAGTGATTACGTATATGCTCTCTGCTAACTACATTAGTTATCAAATATTTGCTTAGCTGTTACCATAAGCAGCTGTGTGTCACGCGCAATTTCTGCCGAAGTTGATAAATGCTAGGCCACAACCCCTGTGATTAATTTTCACCAAGAAGTTTCATGATTTCTATTGTTTAATACTGTATTTTACTGATAGGAAACAACAGAATTCCAGGGTAAAGCTGATCATGTTTCAGATAAAGGAAATGATGATTTAAATAAAAATGCAACTGTTTTTCAAAAATTTTTTCTATGCACTGACTTTCAATCACCCATTCAGTGGAACGGTATTAAAATCATGTCTTTTTAGGATTGTACAAGGTATTCTTCATTTGAATGGGCTCCAAATTGGACCATTTTCCATCAAAACCTGAATAGTTTTACAGTGGTCAGTTTGAAATTAAATATCTATCACAATGAGGTAGGTTGGAGAATGGTGGAAGGGTCCAGAAATTCCATAATTGCTTCTCTCTTCCCAAAATGTCTAGAAATTATATAATTTCTACAGCAATTTATTAAATGTCCTACTTCAAGAAAACGCTTACGGGAAGCTTGCTGGCAATGATGGAAGAAGCCCTGGGTTGGATTACCAAAGGCCTGGTCTGCTGAAGACGATCCGAACAGGGAGTGCTCACGATGGGGAGGGCTACGGTCAGAGCTCACAATGGAAAGGTAAAAGATGTGATTTCCCTAAGAGGCTGTGGGATGGCTGGAAGATGAGGTGCTGAACTGGTTGAGAAGTTTTCCCTCACTGGTTGATTAAGCCGTTCTGTATATACACCAGTTCCAGTGTGGGTCTGTTTATTTTTGAGATAAGATCCTTTCTTGTAAAGACATAAGCCTGGAAATTGACAAATCCTAATGTTATTTTCATGAAATCCTGACTTCATATTGTGTTCTCATTTCTTCTGGGGTTCAATATATAGATTATTCTCATATGTTTATTAGGAATTTATTGTCTCTCTCTCTCTCCCACTCTCCCTAGACCCTACCTCCAGTCCCACCTCTACACTCAATAGAATTGTGATATCCAACATGGCAGCCACCAGCCTCCAGCAACAAGGCCTGGTGGCACAATGGTTAAAGGGATCAACTGCTAACCGAATGGTCGGTGGTTTGGAACCACCAGCAGCTCTGCGGGAGAAAGATGCGGCAGCCTGCTTCTGTTGAGATTCACAGCCTTGGAACCCCTGCGGGGTCACTATGACTTGGAATTGATTCAAAGTTAGTGGGTATAGGTAATTCACGAATTACGTGGACATTGTCCAGCCAGCTGTAATACAATCCCCCCCAGAAAATAATAAAGTAACTGAGTTAATAAAACATAAATAAAATAAAAATAAAGTAACTGAGTCGCCGCAGCTACTATTGAACAGAGCTACTTTTGCTCCAAAAACACACTAAAAGTAACTGCAAGATTTTGAAAGTGGGTGAGAGACTTATAGAAGTCCCGAAGCCAGGCTATTTTTCTGTTATTTCTGAGTAATTATTTACCCTTTCTGGGCTTTGTGATTGTGTATAAAACCCTGGTGATGACTTGTCTTAAGCACGCTGAACATACTGTTAAAAAGTGGCTGGAAAAACAACAGCTGTTGGAAAAGAGGACTGTCAGGGCAGCAGCTTTGGGCTGCCAAGCAGAACTGATGTTTTATTCTAAACCTACAAATACCTTCAAAAACTAAGATAAACAGCCACACGGGTTATGGAAACCCATGGAGTTGCTGACCATGTAGGTTGTTGTTTTCTGAGCCACCGTCTAGTTGGCCACTGACCCCTGTTGGGCCAACGCAGGATGGAATCTGTCCATTGTGATCTGTATGGTTTTCACTGGCTGATTTTTTGGAAGTAGATTGCCAGGCTTTTCTTCCTAGTCCATCTTGGTCTGGAAGCTTCCCTGAAACGCGTTCAGTAACACGCAAGCCTCTACCGGCAGAAGGGTGGTGGTTGCACATGAGATGGCCAGGAACCAAAGCCGGCCTTCCCTCACGGAAGGGGAGAATTCTACCGCTGAACCACCACGGCCCTGCTCACCACATACACACACTGTGAACTGGCTGTCTTTACACAGTGCCACAGTGGTCTACCAGTTTTCAGATTTTTACTACGTCATTTTGAAGGAAAAAAATATCAGTTTTATTTTGAATTCCTGGTTCTACACATTTAAGGGTAAGTAAGGTTTTTTTTTTTAAATTTTTTTTTTTTTTAAGGTTTACGACTGGGAACCACATAATAAAATATACTATTAGCAAGACGACAACTCAAATTAGAGAGAAGATCTTGCCAATTTGGTGCTTTGGGCCCACTCAACTTCCTGTCCCTGAGGCTCCGGGTCTGTTTCTTTCGTCTTCCGATGGGTAACCAGTCTGATCAGACAGAGAACACCAAAGACATGGAATTTCCTTGTGTTCCCATTCATCTGTCTCCACCACCTCCGAGAGCTCTCTGCTTCCCCTTTTGCTCAGTTTCTCTCTTTTGATTTACATTGTTGAATTTAAGGAATCTTGTGAGGTTAACAATTATTTGCTTATACTTTGACCCCAGTCCAGGGATCCAGAGACTGTGGGAAACTTTCAGTTACATAAAAAAATGTAACAGCTAAACACAACTTGTCCCAAGCACTTATCCACTGCTAAGCAAGTATGTTATTTGCAAACTTCCTGAAGCTTTGTCCCCTGCTTTGCAGCTCACACCATCTGGCCTGTGGAGGTAGCTTGAGAATATCGGTGATGAACGCTGAGTGGATGGTGTGGGAGATGCCAGTTCGCTCGGTTAGGGGCTGGTGAGAGAGCTCTGAGTCTCACTCAAAGTCTTGGTTTCTCTTTTTCCTACCATAGTTTGACAGGGCTTACTGACAATCTCAATCATTCCCAACATTTTGGACTTACACAGTCTGTCTTTGTATGTGCTGGTTTTTAAAACACCTAACTGCCTTTGGAAGAAAAGGTCCCTTTACTTTTGTTATTAACAAGTTGTTTCAATGAATTGCATTTGACCTCACTTTGAAAAATGTGAGAATTTCACAACCCTTAATATGCAAAGGCAAAGCTGTCCTTGTATTTGTTGAATCAGATGTCTCGTCTGCTCTATTTTTCCTATTATTAATGTTTATATCATAAAACCAAAATATGGAGGCAATAATTCTCATGTCAGAATTATTCACCTCGATGAATTCCACTCAACTGTCTTCAGTCTCCACCAGGCACAAAGGAAAAAAAGGAAAAGATAAGAGGACTGGAGAACTCTGTCTAGTAACACATTTAGTGGTCTGAGGTTTTTGGCTGAAGTTCGTTTCTTAGCTTTCTTTGAGAGTATTTCAATCACCCTGCATAGTATCAATGAATTAGGGCTTATAAATTTTGATTACTCCAATGTATTTAATAGGGGGATCATTTGAAACACAGACTCACAAACAACGGTAAGGTCTTAAGCCTTTTCTTAAAGTTATTTATTTATTTTTAATTCACTAAATGACCAAAGAGGTTGTTCGACAAGGAGCCAGGGAATCAGAACTTAAATAAGGAAGGGAGGAAAGGCTTTTTTCCTCTCTGCCTGCTCCCCTTCCTCCACCCCCGGGGAACCTCGTTCACAAAGGTTAACATCTGGGAAGACAAGGGCAGATACAACAGATTGTTGTATTGGGAAAAGAACCGACTTCAAAGTCTGAAAACTTGTTTTGTTCTGGACCCTGCCACAACCTAGGTGTGAGACTTGAGCAGGTCGTGTACCCCCTGGTGTCCATCCATGTCCTCTGATGTAAACTAAAGGTCTTTCAGCTCCAGCCAGGGAGTGGGGAGTATACAGACAGCTGGGTCACAGTTGTACCTCTGCTGGCATGACGTGTGAGGCTGGGGGGGTTCTGCCAGTGAGAAGCAATTCCCTCTCAACTGTGTGAATCCATGACCCACCACTCCAGGGTGGAGAATCAGACCCAGTAAATTTTACACAGAGCTCATTCACTTGGAAACTTGAGATTGCATTTGGAATTAGAATCCACAGTGCATTTGTGCTTTCTGTTTGGAGTCCAGAAGTTATCCAATAACATACAGTTTCTGATGTTGGCTGTCACCATGGTGAGGGCCAAGTTAACTCTACCCCATGTCCATATAAGGCTGAGTTAGCCAAATACTCAGGGAGTGGAGGGTTCTGAAGTCAGGCCTTTTCATCATTGCTACAGTAGCACCGGAGGGAAAATATATAGCAAGGGACCCCAGGGGAAGCTGTGGGAAAGAACAAACTATGCTCACAGCCCGTTGAGGAACAAAATCTGTCCAACTGCTATTTTTATGTATTACATTACTTTAAAAAAAGACGATTAATCCAAAAGTTGAGCAAAAAAAATAACTCTGCTTTCTGCAGGAACACATTTCAGAAGGTCTGTTAATTAACAAATATTTAATACACATACATGGGGTCTGTGTTACTGAGAAAGAAATACCTCTTTATAAATGCTTCAATACAGTATATACAATTCTCCTAACAAATGATCTTCAGTCATACGCTGGGCTTTCCCTGTGAAAATGGCAAGTGGTATCTTTCGTCCCTCCTCACCAGGTTTTTTTCTTACCTTCACTGTCAGTGATTTATCCATCAACATCTGATGGCACACTTGAATCCGCTGGGCAGCCTTGCACACTGACTGTTAAAACAACCCAGTCATGGGATCTCTATGGTCCCATTCCAGCATGTGTCCAGGCCCAGACTTAATGTTGGTGTTGAGCATCACACAGGACAAGTGAAATGCAGACTTAGCGATATTTCAGGTAATGTGAGCACTACGGATAGTGGATCCCATAGTACAGGCTCTAAACTGGGGAATCATTTGGCTGTGTCTCTTGAGCAAACTACTCAGACAATAGCCAAATCTCAACTTAATTTGATGGATGTTGATAACCGCTCTGTATAATTAGAGGAAAGTAAAGTGCACACTGGGTTTTGGATTACTCCTGCTAATTAAACTGACCAGCAAGGTGTCCACCTTTTACTTTGCTTGGCTACGTATAGACACAGACTCCAAGAGTTGTTCTTAATTAGGGATGGTGAGAAATAAAAAGGTCTCAATGCCTGCACTAAAACAGAAAGGTAGGGGGACCTTAGAAATGTCCTCTTAAAAGACCTTTTGGCATAATACAGAGTACACTGCTAGGAAGATGGCATTATGCATTGAAATAACTGAATTTAGCTGTACTTACTCAAGAACAAAATTCTTGGTAAGGCATCATGGGGAATTTTGATATATTGGTTCTGCATTAAATAGTCATATAAAGTGAACAAGAACAGGCCCCTAGCCAACTACTCAGTGTGTTTGGGCTGTGTTTGACTGATTACATGGAGAAGAATATAGAATCACAATAGTCTACCAGTATCCCACTAATTTATCTACTCCACGGCCATGTAAAAGCTGAGTTAGCCATGTGCTCAGGGAGTGGATAGTTCTGAAGTTAGACATTTTCATCCAGGGCTTTGAACCTGGTTTGTCCCTGGCTGAACTCCTGCTGAGAATCTGCATTTCCAACAAGTTCCCAGAAGTTATACACAAGAATCACTGGGGGATCTTGTTAAACTGTAGGTTCTGATCCTGTTTTCTTCACTGCTACATTAGCACCATATAGAAAATCTACAGCAAGAGACCCCAGGGGCATTTTAAATCTCTTGAAATGGCTTCCATATATTTAAAAAATATTTATCCTTGTTAAATGCTGATAAATTATCTTCAAACATCAATTCCTAAAGCATAAAGTTCCCACTCCAAGAGGAGGGATCTTACTACAATGAAAGGTAACTATTTTGAAGATTGTAACTCGTGGCGAACACAGAACATGCAGAAGGAAGCTTCGATCTAATGGCAGAAAGCCTCCTTGGATGTTGTGATCTTTGTCACTGAAATAATGATTCATCACACGTTAGTTAAATAAGACCACCACATTTTTAAAGAGGTTCCCTATGACAAAATTATACCTATCTGATTTTTTCTGAAAGGGACTCAGTCAGTAAAGGATACGTAGCTATAATATCCCCAGCCTCCAGAAGCCAAGTTCCAAACAAGAGGTTTATCCCTCCAAGGGGGTGGAAATGGCTTATTTTACAAACTGACTTCAGGATTCACTTGGTATCATTCGGAACACCCAAGGACTGTTACAATTTGTGACGCAAACAACAGCAGGGCAAAGAGGACAAGAATTCCCAGTTCCTCTCAACAGCCTGACAGGCATGTGAATCCTAGAGGGAAACGTGCGATTCAAAGGCACAGGCTGAAAAGAGTTTGTGTCATAAAATTAAAGCTACTTCCCACAACTCCACACACAAAAGACCGGATTTAGTTAAAACACATAAGCACAAATGTCATCTTTTTTAAGTCAGCAATGCAAAGATTCAAAAATCAGCTTTCAGAGCAACACAATGAGAGAGCAATGACTTTGACTGAACACGTTAAACCCAAAATAAGGTCAATATTCCAAATTTTGTCAGGTTTTATGATGATCATTTGGGGCAGCCTTTTTTTCCTCCTATCCATGAAATAAAGAAAAAAAAAATCCATGAAATAGGGACTATAAAAGGCATTTAGGGAATACATAGAATGATCTTAAGAGTTAGAATGATTATCAGGGGTACAACTGCCAATGCTTTCCATTTTACATGTCTATACTGCAACATAAATGTAGCTATTTAATTGCAGTATAGATACAGAATATCTTTATATAATATTTTATAAAATACATCTTTATGTATAATAGGATAAGTATAAAGCATGGCTGCACTATATATGTGTGTGTATGGGTATATGTATATACATACACACAGACATATGTAACAACAAAAAGATGGTTAAGAAAGTTAACACTGTTCTCAATTTACTAGGAAAGTGACCCAGTTTTGAATTATATTATTGTTTAATCTGGTAAAGAAAAAGCTTTGTTTATCAAATGTCTTAGCAAAGTACGCAGCTGACTTAATCAGGTAATCTAAAGGCACTGTCATTTAAAAGAGACGTATAAGGAAGACAATATTGTAAAAAAGTTCAGTAAGCATGGCTGCCAGCTTGTCTGTCAGAGCAAGGGCAATGCTAAGACTTACACGTCCTCCTTTCTCCGGGTAGCACTGGCAGCCCCCGCTGCAGTCTCTTCCTCCACAGGGCACGTCATACTTCTTCACACCCTGCAAAAAGAAATCACAGAGCACGCGGCAAGTTACTTAAAATATTTTCAATGACAAGACGTATCATACTACCACCTGTTCAGAGCCCTTCCAACTCTACAAGCTAACCATTCATTCAAAATACTGGATAAGACTTTTTAAAGTGCCTACGAAGTGGTCAGGGAGTTAACATTCTCGGCTCCTAACCAAAAGGTTGGATGTCCAAGTCCACCCAGAGGTGCCTTGGATCAGAGCGGCTGGTGTGTTCGAACCTCCAGAGCACAGGAAGTAGCTCTTAGTTCTCCCTGGAGACGCAGGGAACACATTCCGCAGGAGGAAGCTCTGAGATGAGCCAGGGCTTCGAGCAGGAGGGGTGGCAGATGAGGGGAGGGAGAGGGAACAGCCTGGATTTGTGGTTTAATTCAATGCAGCCGGGCCACTCACAACAGAAAGCAGGTCGTGGTGAATTACAGACTTCAGAGCAAGGTCAGCCTGAGGAGGTGGAACTTGAAAAGATACTTAATGGGATGACAAACCTCTCACCTCCATCAGTGCTAGTCACAGGCATACACAGGGCATTGACCGGGACGGATGTGCAAAGAAAACCTCATTTTTGTTTCCCTTTCACACTATGAGGAGCTCTGGTGGCGCAGTGCTTAAGTGCTCTGCTGCTAACTGCAAGGTCAACAGTTCAAACCTGCTAGTGCCTCCTTGGGAGAAAGATGTGGCCGTCTGCTTCCATAAAGATTAAAGCCTTCGAAACCCTAGGGGACAATTCTACTCTGTCCTATAGGGTCGCTATGAGTTGGAATCAACTCTGTGGCAAGGGTTTGGGTCCCCCCCGCCCCGTCCTCCCACTCCACGATGAGGCAGGCTTATTTGCATGGAGGAGGAGGTGGAGGAGGAGGGGAATTTGTGGGAAACAGGCTTTCCAAACTATTTATCTAGTCGGGTTGGGTGGTGAAATCAAGTTTTTGTCAGGTACTGAGATACAACTCTTTAATGAGTTTAGTGGATAACTGAGGAGTTCTCTAGCTGGACCATTCCAACAGGGCTGGGGGAGGCATTTCTGGACTTTGATCTCATTACCTCAGATTTTAAAAAAGTGGACTTGGAGTTTGGATTATACGAAGAAGTATCTTAATTCTTCCCTTCAGACTGTGTATACAAGTACCAGATATCTGAAGCTGGAAGAAACAATCAGATTTATCTGCCTGTTTCCCTTTTCTCCGCCATCCGTCTGTCAGTCTGTCACGCTGTAGTGGCTGGCATGTTGCTATGATTCTGGAAGCTATGCCACCAGTATTTCAAATACCAGCAGGGTCACCCATGGTGGACAGGCTTCAGTGGAGCTTCCAGACTAAGACAGAGTAGAAGGAAAGGCCTGGCAATCTGATTCTGAAAATGAGCCAACAGAAACCCTATGGCTCACCACATAATATTGTCCAGTACAGTGCTGGAAGATGAGGTCCCTAGATCAAAAAGCACTACGATAACAGCCACAACGATGGACTTGAGCGTACTAACCACCGTGACATTGGCACAGGACCAGGCAATGTTTCCTTCTGTTGTACATGGAGCCACGTGAGTCAGAGCCAAGTCCACAGCAGGTAACAACTCCCTTTTCTGATCGGTCAAGTATTGGCCCTGTCCCTGACAGGTGAGTGATGGAGACAGCTCATGAGGGAACTCCCCTCTGGTTTGGCCACTCTCTGCCAGACTCAGCCAGACAGTCCTGGGTCCCACACAATGGAGCCATCCACTAGGCATTTATTTACACTCACAGGACTTCGGTTTTCACTGAGCCAAATCTTAGCGTGCAAGTAAGACCTACCACGTGACAGAACACAAAAAACGGGAACAAAATTGCATGTTGCCACATCTCTTTTATTCTCTTCTGAAGGGTGCTTTTTATGAGTTTTTGGTGACAATATTAGTTCCTGCTTTGAAGTTTTTATTTTTATGAACACCATATGTTTTCATTAATGTGAGTATGCTCAGTCATGGATGTGTTTAAATTTTTGGTTGGTAATATAGATTTTGAGAAATATTATTTGGGACTACATGGTTACTGGAGCCCTGGTGGCGTAGATGTTAAAAGCTTGGCTGCTAATCAAAAGGTTGGCAGTTCACATCCACCAGCTGCTCCTTGGAAACCCTATGGGGCAGTTCTACTCTGTCCTATAGGGTTGCTAAGAGTCGAAACTGACTCAATGGCACCTAACAACAAAACCAACATACCACCGTACTTTTTGTGTTCCCAAGCCTGCTGATTGATGGGCGACTGTCTTTCCCAGTGAGCCTTGGTTGCTGAAAATATGGTGGGGTACCTTCCATTATGGGGAACCTCTGGTTTCCCAAGTATCACACATACACACACAAACCCAAAACCAAGACCACCAGAGCTTCCTAACAGGAAACCACAGACATGCTTACAAGGCTTATGTAGGGGTACAAAAACCAAAAGAGATGAAGTTTTTACCCAAGCACACTTCCCAGTTGCACTACCTTACCTGAAAGCCTCAGACTAGGTATTTCACTTCAACCGACATTTCTTTTGCCTTTCCCCACTAAAAGGCAGCAGATACTTTCAGTGGGAAAGGTGGAGACCCAAAAAACTCCAGAGGTGTGAAAAACAGTTGGGATAGTGTACATCCACAGGTCAGCAAAGGGTTAAGTCTCAATGATGAGAGAGGATGACCACTGGGGGACTCCCTGTTAGTTTTTTTTTGTCTGTTTTCCTGGCAGCATACTGGCCAGAATTGTCCATGTTCCTGGCATAGTACTGGATATTCATGCGGAAATGCAGGCATATTTCCACGACCAATTCTAAGTAAAGACTTCATCTCTGTCCAACATGTGATGGTCAGGACAAGGAAATGCCTGGCTGGAAACCATCTGGCCAGAATTTACCATGAGGCCTCGGCGATAACTCAACATCCTTTTTGTATAGGTGATAAATCCCCCTGCTAACAGTTAGGTCACCTTGGAGTGGTTCACATTTTTTGTGTTCTTCTTGTTAATTCTTTATCTAATCAAGTACCTGATAATAGTATCAGTTACTTCTTCAAAGAATTCCAAATGTCTGAGAATCTTAAAACCTTCAAAGAAATCAGTAACTGGAAAGCCCTTTGACCCTGAATCTATTGTCCTGAGATAATTTTTAAACTTTAAACTGAAAATATCCCCTGAAGTCATCTTAAAACTGAACAATAGTTTAGCTTCACTAGTGAAAAAAAAAGGTCTGCCTTGAGCATTACGCTCTTTCAAGAACTATCTACGTGGGATCAAAGAGACAGCAGCAACTGGAAAGGTTAGACAGGACCCTTAGAAGGCAGTGAATTTATGTTAATGGGGGAGGAACAACTCAGAAAAGGAGAGTGAGAATGGCTGCACAACTCAAAGAATGTAATCAGTGTCACTAAATTGTACATGTAGAAATTGTTGAACGGTGTATGTTTTGCTGTGCATATTCTCAACAGCAACAATAAAATAAATAAAATTTAGGGAAAAAAAGTCTTTTGAATCTTTTTTCGGTCATCTTTTTGTTCTGCATGAGGCTATGAGAGAGCTTGAGTTATACTAGAAAAGTAAATATATATATGTATATATATATATACACACACACACATACATACATATATACACAATCCTTTCGCTCCCTCAAAATATGATTCTAGGTACTTGCCATTTTTTTTTTTTTTTTATGGCTTCAATGTTTTTCTACAGTGGGCCTCATAAAAATCAATATTTTGAAAACGTGATTTTTAGAAATCCCATTCCACCCTAAGCTATAAGTTTTATGGCTTACCTTTAGCACCAAATGGAGACGTCTAAATGGGCTACCACATTTACTCTTTTTATTAACTGTGACATGAGAGCGACCTTGGCAGATGTCTCTAGCTCACGCAGTAATTCATTGACCAGTTTGTTGGAAGGACTAGGGGGACTCCTCAGTCTACAGGGTAGAATAGTAAAGTCATACTCTCCTTCTGGTGCTCCACACGCTATTTTTAATTTTGATTTTGAAGCCACTTTCCAAATCTCTGTACATAAATCAATGGTTGAGATGATTCTGCTGGCTCCAAATTGATCTAACAGACTCTCTATTCTACGTTTAGAATATACAGTGAATTTAGCTATAGAAATGAGTTCATCTTAATCTACTCGTTTGCAACCAGGACTTGAAGACCTGATGAGTCTCTGTCTTAATACTTTCTCAACCATTTACCAGTGCCTCAGACACCCTGTCCCACAAGATGAGAAATAAGAAATACATCACTGAGAGACTTGAACAGCACTCTCCCTTACACATCATAGCCAATTCCCTTCCTGGAAATTCCAGCTGTGTGTGTGTACGTGTGTGTGTGTTTCTGTTTGTGTGTGTGTGTTTTCCCTCCAGCATCTGACATGTCCGAAAGAGAAGCTCTCGTGCATTCCAACATCTAAAAGAACCCCTGAGTACTACATATTGGTATGTTAGATCTCTAGGATGAACAGAAATATTTACTTTATTAAGGCAGGGCATATGTTCCAGACAGTCTCTTAAAGACTGAACAAGTCTCTATTCTGAGCCTAGGCATTTACCTGACAGGGCATGGAACTCTGGGACATTCTCAAGATACGAATGCCTTCTTAAATTATTAACCTTAAAAGATGACTATGTAAACTGCCGTGTCTGTGTCCCAGGCATGCCCCCTCGGACAGAAGAATACTAAAAGACGGCACCAATCATTGCTAATGCTCCATGACCTTGAGTCTGTCATTTGAGTTTATTGCTGTAACCCAAAGACAAAACAAAATCTACTTCTTGCCAGCTTCTTAAAATAAAAGGCTCATTCCCTTTCTACCCTACATCAACCTCAAGAGTCCGCCCACCACCCTCCAAGAAGACTAACTAGACCTGGTCACATCTTCGAGTTCAGAGTCTACATGAGGGCGTGCTTTTCGTGATAAGGCCTGTTTTACCACACAGTCTTTACAGGCATTTTATATTTCTAACCTCTTCTTTCTGCAAAATCGTGGGTTTAAATAAGGAAATATCAATAAAGTCCTCGTTAGCTCTCTTTCAAGTCTAAATTCCCACCAGTAGCATTTTTTTGAGCGGTATTCTAATACCTTGCTCTGCCACAGGCCACTTGGAGGTATACCTGGTCACTGACTTCACCCATCTAAGCATTTAAGGAGGAGATGAAGTTTCCAGGGCCCGGGGCTTCCTGAAGACCCTGCTATATGCATGCAAAATACTCCATTGCAATGGATCACGCTACATCCATTTAACTAAACTGACTAACCTCCTGAGTCTGTCTAGAAATCTTAATCCCAAGGGAAAAGAAAATTGGTTTCATGGGACCAATTATAATGAAGATTCATGAAAACTGGGTGAGGGTTCCCCACCCCTGCAGAATTGGAGTCAATTTGAAACCCGTTATTCTTATGTCCTGCAGAATGTCCCTACATTGTTGTATTCCCCAACTTTTCTGGCTCAGGACTCTATTTCAATCCCACAGCTGCTTTATAGTCAAGGTCCGAGACTGTTCCCAGGGATTGGGGCATTCTCACTACATCTTGCTCAACGGAGACCCATCTTAGTCGCTACTCAAGTACCCATGCTTGGCTGTTTCAAACTGTAGATCCAACTTCCAAATTCTGGCAGAAGCATGACTAGGGAGCTTAATCATTAATTCATCCAACAAATGATCATTTGAGGCATGTGCTCCCATCTTGCCAACTATGCCATCAACTCCCAAACTGGAGCCAGGCCCCATTTGACTCATCTGCTCCTTCAGGAAAAATTAGAAGAATTAAAATGTCGGGGGAAGTATTGTAAACAAAAGGAAAGGGACACTAATTTCTATATTATTGTAGGCTCTTGACATCTTAAAAAGAGTTGTGGAACCAACAGGGGTAGCTTTTGAAAAATAAATGTGAATTGTAAGTTTTGGGAAATAAGACAGAGTTCAAAGCTGCTTAAAAAAAAAAAAAAAAACTAGTAGACTGTGAATGCCTCTGAGCTGCGCCAGGAAGAGATGAAGGATGGGTAATTCTTGCAACAATTCACAGGAATCACACCCACATTGGTAAGGGAGGAGTAGGTCGGACGGAGCCATGAACAGAAAAGCAAAGTGAGAGAGAAAACTTGGGAAGACAGTAAACAAAGAGTTTGAGGAAGATTTACCTACAAATAGTGTTGAAAATGAAATGGAAGAGAGAAAAAGACAACAGAGAGAAAGGGAGATTGAGATTGAGGTTGAGACTGATTCGTTAAGAGGAAGGCGCTTAGATACAAAGTCAATGAGGTGATCAATCCATACTTAAAATGCTGACAATACTGCTGTTCTTCTATCTAGACCTTTGATACTCCAAGTGTGATCTGTGGACCAGCAGCATCAGTATCACCTAGCAGCCAGGTAGGAATGCAGGTCCCACCCAGATTTTACTGACTCTGAACCTGCTTTCTGACATGATTTCCGGATAAGCACATTAAAATTTGCAAAGCACTGCACTAGGTTAGTGAGTTGGTATTGCGAAAATGATGGTGTTGGTGAAGCATACTGAATATACCATAGACTTCAAGAAGAATGAACAAATCTGTCTTGGAAGAAGTACAGCCAGAACATTCCTTAAAAGCAAGGATGGGGAGACTTTGTCTTGATTACTCTGGGCATGTTATCTGGAGGGATCAATCCCTGGAGAAATACATCATGCTTGGTAAAGTAGAGGGTCAGCAAAAAGAAGAAGACCCTCAATACGAGGGACTGACACACTGGCTGCAACAATGAGCTAAAATATAGCAATAATGATTGTGAGGATGGCGCGGGACCAGGCAGTGTTCCGTTCTGTTATACGTAAGGTCATTATGAGTTGGAACCACCTAGACTTCACCTAACAATAAAAATACTGTGAAAAGGGGACTTGACAAAACACAATGAAACCATGGTAAACCAATGCACCACCTCCTCCAAAGGGGTACCTGTTGCCGTAGAGTTGGTTCCAACTCATAGCGACTCTGTAGGACAGAGTAGAACTACCCCACAGCGTTGCCAAAGAGTGCCTGGCAGATTTGGATTGCTGACTTTTTGGGTAGCAGCCAAACTCATAACCACTACACCACAGGGCTGAAGGAGTAGAAGGCAGTGTTTGTCAGGTTCAATGTGTTCGATAACTCAAAGCGGATCCCAGGTATCCCTGGGACCTCTCTCTGACACCCCACCTGTGGTGCATTTAGAGTGGCTCTGGATACCCAAGACCCACTTGCTGAGCTTCTAATCTCTCAAAATGCCCCCCACCCCAAAAGTTTTAGTTCTCTTTTCCTTATTCGAAACATTCTTTCAGGTCTCTTCTTTTTCTGCTTAATTTAATCCGTCCCTGAACTGTTAACCAGCATTGCAGTGCTTATTAGAAATTCTAGGAATTGGTTATGACCTGGATCACTTAAGAACCACTTGGCGGTGTAAAGGCATAAGATATATATTCTATAAACCTTAGATCATATTCTACTCAACTGGAATGCAACAGACACTGTTTCCAGGTACAAAGTGGAACATTTAGGACAAGGGATTTCTTGGTTGACTTTTTATATGGGAATTCTTTCCCTTGGAGCCGTACCTGTATCTTGGCATCATTTGACTTAGAAAGATTTGGAAGTACATCTATCTGTATGGCCATTCAGTTCATCACAGACACATTCAAAGCACCATGTATGTAGGACTAGTCTCCTTGTTGAGTCTCCCACCTTTGAGAGAACAGAAATCAACCAATCTTCTAAGGAAAGCCAGCTTTTACTTTCCTGAACCTGGCACGTAGCAGGTTTGAGTGGCAAATATCTTGTCTTGAGTCACTGGCTCTCTGGCTGCCAGATCGGCCATTAACAAAAGGGGGTCAGGACAGAGTTGGAATAGGGATCAACGGTAGCAGCTGCAAGATTAAGAGAACACCCGGTCACACATGTTGCTGGCCAGGCTCTTGCTTGAGCAATCCAATGGCAGGGAGGAGAAGGGAGTGTCAACTTGCCTCGCTGAGGGATCATGTACCATTAGACGGAGATGAAAAATCTTTCCTTCTCCACCTGGTGAAAACTGTGTTTTCCTCTGTAGGTGTCTGAGGAGTACCCTTCTTCAAACTGTGGAGAAAGCTGCTCAGTGGCACTTCTCCCCATGGCAAATCTGTACATATGTTTAGAACATTGAAAGACAGGTTTAAATCATAACTTCAATGTCAGAAAGTAAACCCCCCAAAAGATTTAGACTCTTGAAGGCTGGCTACTTCTGTAACTAACAGTGCGAATCACGTATGTAAATTAAGGGAACAAGCCCACAGAAATGCACCCAACTTTCTGCAGATGTGAATATTGTTTCAAGTTTACACAACATGTATACGAATGAAAGTAAAAAAAATGTTGGCCATTGTTCTCAGCTTGGACATGAAAAATGAGTATTACATTTATATGAAGATACAAGAACAAAACTCATTTGTCTTAACACAAAGAATATTTTGTCCTTACGTGTTCCAAGACACTTCTTGTCCCAAGGAAGTCTTTTTTTAAGCCAATATACCTCTAGCCAAAAAGAGGCAATTCTGTAGGGAACTGACAGATATTTTACCATGGTATTGGAGTCAGCATCTAACACAAACTTCCCATACAAGGGGATATTGAATAACCCATTCCAACTGACATAAAAGATAAGCATTTCTCATTGTTAAAAAGTACTCATCTTTCATGCTTAAGGCCAAAAAAAAAAAAAAGCAACTTCACGAGTCTTTGTCTTTGTCACAAATCCAGTCAAGCTAGACCTTTGAAATTTATCCTTTTAAGCAAAAAAGAGGTCAACAAAGAAGAAAAGCCAAGCTGGGAACAAGGTTCCCAGTAAAATTCTATTAGTTTATCAAAACAGGAAATATAAGCCATTTCCTCACACGCAGCTTTAGAAATTAAGGAAATAATTCCAACATAGTATTAGTAAGACAAGGTATATGGCAAAGGAAGTACAGATCACAACCACTGCACAGAGAACAAAAACCTTCTTCCCAATAAACTGGGTGGACAATTCAGCCAGTTTAGTTTCCTTTGTTCAGCAGTGTTTCAAGGGTGCCAAAAATAAATGCATTAATTCTAAAATGGTCCTGCAAAAATCCTGGAGGCACAGTGGTTAAGAGCTAAGGCTGCTAACCAAAAGGTTGGCAGTTCGAATCCACCAGGTGTTCCTTGGAAACCATATGGGGCAGTTCTACTCTGTCCTATTGGGCTGCTATGATTTGGACTCGATCAACGGCAATGGAATTTGGTTTTTGGTTTTGGGCGGCAGTGAAATAATTAAAGGACAAAAGTGCTCACACACTTAACATTAATTATTTCAATGGACTTTTACTAAAGCACCAACTAGCTCCCAGGCCAGGTAGGACCGAGTTCCTGCCTGTTCTCAAGGAGCTGGCAGTTTTAGGAAGGGAGGAGGAAGATGGATTTTTGTGTTGCAAACAGGGGAATGTGGAAGAAATGACTGCAGTTCAAATGACAGACAATGACCTAAATAAACTCTGATTTCAAGGGAAAGCCTTCATGTTCTGTCTTTACCTTTATCCAGGTGAATACCTTTGTGATAATATTTCCACTCCTCCTGATTCACCATAGCAGCAGACATAACTAGGGCACATTACGTTATGTGTCCTCACCTGAGTCATCAGGAACAAGCCACCACATATTTTTATTCCTGCAATACTTATACATTTCTACCAGCAGCAGCTGGCCAACGGCACCACCTTCTATTTCCTTTCAGGCATCCCGGAGTCTAAGGGTGCTTTCCAAATAGAATTCGCTATTAACAAGATAATCTACGAGTGCCAGAATTGAACGCTGGGGCTTGGGTGCTGAGGGGATAGAGCTGTCTCAGAAAAAAAAAAAATCAAGACTTTGACAAGATGACGAGAGCTGTTGGCAGGCACAGAGAGCCATGCAGGCAGGCCAAAGGCCAAGACCGGAGCACCTTTCCAAATTACCTCATTTGCGCTTATGATATTTAAAAAAGGCAAATAATAGGCTGCCTAAGAGTTGTTAAACTCAAGGATGAGGACAGGCAGGCACATACCCTAAGTATGGATTGTTGAGACTACATCAAGTTGGATAGTGGGAATGAGAAGCCAACCAGGAGAATGAACAATAAGACAAAGGGCCGTGACAAAGGGCAGACTTAGGTAGAGAAATGACCCAACCTTTCTGAACCACAATATTCTTTGCACAAGGTGAGGATAATAGTAACCATCTCACAGGTCTGTTTCGAAGAGCAAATGACTTAATGAACGTGCACGTGGTTCACAAAGTCTCTGGTGCCACCTCATTTAAGGGGTCATTGATGTCAGGCAACAGGCCTGGGTAACTGGCATGGGTCTCCAGACTCAAGAATGCGAGTTGAAACCTAGCCAAAGTTTTATGAGTCAATAGTTCCTTGAAAATATCTTGCCCAAGGCCAGAAATGATCTCAGAGTGTGGGTGGGCCTGATCCCACAGGTGAAGACAAGTGAGGCATCTGGCTGGGCTAGGAACGGAAGGTGGAGCGTGGCATTTCCTGTCACTCATTCTCTGCTTTGGCCATTACCTCACCAGGCACACTCTCCTTCCTTCTTGAGGCAAAAACGCAGAATATGAATGTATTTTCTCACCAGTGAGGAAAGCAGGTGAGGCTCCCTGACCTCTGTGGTATACACAGGCATTGATATGGGTCCTGATGCTTGATAATAAGCTGCTATGAACACATAAGCGCTCTCTCCAGAAGCACCCACCCCTTCTTTCAGCAGAAGGTTCAGTTGAGGCTTCATTGGTTGGGCTGCTCTATTAGGTGCTGGGTAGAGATTTGGGATGTCGCATCTCGAGTCATCTAGGAAGAAAGATGGCCCCTAGATAGCGAAGAATCAGGTAGTGGACGTTGGGATGAGGCTGCTGTCCGGGGCCAGGTAGGCAGAAACAAGTGAGCATGCAGGCTGGAGGCCAGCTGGGGCAGAAGGCTAGAGACGTGGCAGACAGCCTTAAGAGTAGATGTAAGGTCAAATTTGGACACCTTGAAATGGACATGGTTTCTGTCTTGAAGCATCAAAGGATGTCCCATCCCAAGCACACGTTGTATGAATTTTAAAGTTTTTCTTTCTCTGAAGTCTAACCCTTTTATTTCCTAATTCCTATTTACTTCCCGGAAAACCCTGGTGGCGTAGTAGTTAAGTGCTATGGTTGCTAACCAAATGGTCGGCAGTTCGAATCCACCAGGTGCTCCTTGGAGACACTATGGGGCAGTTCTCCGCTGTTCTATAGGGTCACTATGAGTCAGAATCGAATCAACGGGACCTAACAACAACAACAACAACAACAACAACATTGCCCAGGAGGAGTCACTGGGTGGTACAAATGGGTAACATGCTTCGCTGCTAACCAAAAGGTTGGCAGATCAAGACAACCTAGACGTGCCTCAGAAGACTTGATGATCTCCTTCCAAAAAGTCCGCCACTGAAAACCCCGTGGAGCACAGTTCTACTCTGACACATGTGGGGTCGTCATGAGTCAGAATCTGCTTGATGGGAACTGGTTTTAATGCCCAAGTAGGTGGGTACTTACCACCTTCTGGTATTATGCTTTAATTTAGAGTCCTACGTCATACTCTGGTGGAGCAGTGGTTAAGAGCTTGGCTGCTAATCAAAAAGTCAGCAGTTGGAATCCACCAGCTGCTCCTTGGAAATGCTATGGGGGCAGTTCTACTCTGTCCTGTTGAGTTGCTGTGAGTCGGAATTGACTCGACTGCAAGGGGTACATCGTACTCTCTTTACAAAAAAAAACAACATATTCTGTGTTCATACATCCTTTGATCCTGATCCCATCATTGCTTCACTGGATTAGTGACCCTTGCTTTTTCCCAAACCTGTCAGTTTAAGCTCTGTTCCTTTTCTATCCGCTGTTCGCACTACTCTCAAGGTCTCCTTTCCATTCTACTTAAATTGAGTTCATAGTATTTTAACACGACGATGGAATGTCAAGGATTTAAAATGAGTTACCACCTCTGGGTTGCCGTCCTTCTCAAAGAACGTGCTTTGTACATACTGTTCCTTCAACCTGGAATGCTCTCCTTCCCACCCTCCCCTGGAAAACTGCCCATCACATCAGTGTAGGTGAGACCCACTCCAACACACTGGCCACTTACCCTTGGGAAAAAGAGTCAAACGCTTGTGATCTCAAAATATCTTGTTTCTAGCATTCTGTTGTTTAAGTACGAGCGTTTCTACTAGAGTACAATATATGACTGTTTCTGAAAACTCCCTACATTGTGCAAAATCACAGAATTTGTCAGAAGCTTTCTACTCCTGTTCAAGTGGCCACCAATATAATTACAGCTAAAAAGAAGTAGTCTGTCTTTGAAGTGCACACGCAGTGAAGAGGTTCATACGTCATGTGTAGACCAACAAAGATCGTGGGAAAATACAGTGTTAGGGGCAGATCACTCAACACTTAGGAGACTTTGTAACCAGGGCACTATAAAATGAGCAATGATCCTAATACAAATAGTAGCACAGTTTAAAGACATGTTATACTCCCAATAAATAAAGAAATGCTAGAATAAATACAGAGTGTTAGCTTGAAAAACATAAAACAAAAAGTAAAGGAAGTAGTTTGATAGAAAGGGGTGTAAGGAAGGGTAGGACTGATAAGTTGCAGAGAACAAGGGCAACAAGCCCAGGGACTGAGAAGAAGCATGCAATAAGCACTTCTAAGTCAAGCACGTGGCCCACCTGAGCCAAGAAGAGAGTACCTGGACAGCTTGTACAGAGTAAATTCCTCGACAGCTTGCCGTGTTCGACTGGGTTAACCTACTTAGCCTTCAGCTACTCTGATACTTGTTGGCCCAAACAAAAGTGCTGGTGGAAAAAAGTCATACACGAACCGATGTGACTTCCAGTTGACACTGGCATCGTTCCCCCATTTACCAATTGCCTATCAGAAATATGAGTCTAGAGAATGCTCTGTAACAAAACGGATTGTACTTCTGTGTTCTCTGACTCACTCTCATTGCCAGTGCTCTCATCAAAATAATAGTAATAAAATAAAAAATAAGTAAATAAGAAAATTGTCCACATTAAAGACTATTTTTGATGATGGCTATTCCCAGTGGCGTAGTGGTTAAGAGCTACGGTTTCTAACCAAACAGGTCGGCAGTTCGAATCCACCAGGCGCTCCTTGGAAACACCATGGGGCAGTTCTAGTTCTGTCCTATAGGGTTGCTATGAGCTGGAATTGACTTGACTGCAGTGGGTTTGGTTCTTGGTGTATTGTCATTCAGAGTCCTGGTGGCACAGTGGTTAAGAGCTCAGCTGCTAATCAAAAGGTTGCAGTTCGAATCCACCAGCCACTCCTTGGAAACCCTATGTGGCAGTTATACTCTGTCCTATAGGGTCGCTATGAGTCTGAATCGACTCAACGGCAGTGGGTTTGGTATACATACATTTTTAATTGTCATTTAGTCATTTTTATAGTCTTAACGGATATTGTTATATTGCAGTGTTTAGAAAAACAATTTATCAGGAGTAGAAAGCTCCTAATAAAGGAAGCCACCAATATAACAATTACAGCTAGAAAGAAGCGATCAGTCTTTCAAGTACACATGCAGTAAAGAGTTTCATATGTTATATTTAGAATAAAACCATCCAAACCCGTTGCCGTCAAGTTGATTCTGACTTACAGCTCTGATGATATTTAGGATAAAAAAATGCCCTTAAATATTTACAAGCTATTTTTTTTTTTTTATTATTATTATTCTGTTTATGTCCTGTTCAGCTAGTTAGAGGCGGTCTACCTAGGCTTCATTTACACAGGCACTACCTCACACATTATCTAAACTAAATTTTAATTATTTTTCCGGCACGTCAGTTCTTGGTGTTCTCTGGCAATGAATAAAAATGTGTACGTTGTTAGTGCTGGCGTATGAATCTGAAGCAAATATTTAACATTGTTCCTAAGGCATGAAGTGGATGTATCTTTTGAAGCTACTTATTTCAAAGAAAAAAGTCCAGTTTAAGAGCTTTGTCTAACCCCCCCAACTCTAAATTTTGGGGGGAAAAATCTGAGAAGAATGGAATGAAAGAAACCCAGTAATGTTTTTTCATAATACAATAAGATTTCTGTTCTGGTTTGTTGAAGACTGGTCTAGGCAAAGAAGGTGTTCATGTGTATCAGCACGCAAGGAATAACAGCAGTTATGCCTGGACAAGCTTAGCTTTAGATATGTGTAGCTTCAATCTTTGCAAACCTGACGGGGATCTGACTGAAGGTCACAGGGAACTTTGGGGCCATTGACAATACAGCACTATTACCACAGTCATCTTATATACCTGCCGACCTGGTTTCTGGTTTGGAATGTCTCAGTTTCCGTCTTGCTATTTCTTTTGTAGGTACCCTGCCAAGTTAATCACACCAGGCAGCTCTCAGGAGGTACGTATGTATACCTTTGTATGTTGGCAGTGGTTTAGGATTCCTCTGCTCTGAACTCACTCTGAAGCATTCTCTTTGCTTTGGAAGACAGTCTATGGATAAAATCCACTTCAAATCACCACGGAAATATATCACTGGGACCAACAGCTGTCTCAGAGCATCTACTGATGCAAACAGTCTCAGTTATTTGTGAGTGTATTAGCCACTTAGACATTCCAACAGTGAATTTTCAACCCACATTTCTCTTTACTACACAGCAGGCTGTTGGACTTTTAATTCCAAGGACTACACATGATGGTAATTGTAGTATCTACCTATCAGAGATTAAATATGCCCAGGAAAACGTTCAGACTAAAGTTTGCATGCTGACCTCTATCTGTAAGGCTGATTCAGAGGTAGCAGGCACACACATTTTTAGGTTTGGGTACTGCGTTGAGTGTTTGCACTGAGGTTTATGAGATTTTAGAAACCAGTTACATTCTCCAACAGTGGTGTATGAAGACCAGTGATTTCTCCAGTCTTTTTATCCTTAATCCGGGGATTTATAAGGAGATGGCGTCTGAGCCTCCAGAGTGCTGTGATCCTCTTTGGCATTTCCGCCCTGCTCCTGGGCTTCCACTCAGATGTGCAGATCTGGGTGGCTCCGTACTTGAATGTGCGCCGCATGGCGCCCTGGCTGAGGCCGGAAGCTGGGAGCTGGGGTACTTGGGCTACAGTCCCAACACTGCAGGTGCATGACCTTGGGGACAACGCTTACCCCACGTGGGCTTTGGTTTCCTCATGTGCAAAATGGATAGACTCTACCATTCCTCGTAGGGTTGTTGTTAAAACAAAATAAGATAAACCCCTAGAAAGAGCTTAGAATATTGCCTTGACGCAAGGCAGGAAGTCCTTGCTATTCTTGTTCTCAACCTTTTTTTTCATTCACCCACTGAGGTGAGATGCCAGGGTATTTCCAGACCCACAATACAGATCCTGTGATCCAGGCAAGTTCCAATATTTTTACTGTTCAGAAAAATTGTTGTTTATGGGGAGGTGTGAAGGCTTTCATTCGATAAGCACATATTTAATGTCGAATCTACACAAAGTTTAAAAAAATTAAACTTGGAAAGGTTTTAGTTCATTTTAAGCTTATGTACCATCAGCTTCTCTAATACAAGATTCTGACAGAGAAAAATTTAGTATGCCAAATTATCTTAATAAGCGGACTTCTTAGTGTTTGCTTTGCTTTTCTTTCTTTTTTCAATTTGGTGAGGAGCTGGCTTAGGCACAATTTACTCAGCTCAACTAGGCTGAACCTTGTACCCAAGGTCAACCAATGAGTCCAGGTAACCTGGGATTCAAGCCAAGACCTCCTATTCTCTGTCCTTCTCTATGAGCCTGAGATAAAAAACCATGAATACTCTTTGAGTAACACAGATTGTAATTCCCCCTATGTATCAAAAGTGCTCTTATCATATTGCAAACAACTACCATGCTGAGATGATAAACATCCAAAAGAGTGGACTTCCTTGAATATTTTGAGTGATGTCATCTGGCCCTTCTTTCATATCCGTTTTTATTATGCTCCTGTCCTTTCAAAACAGAATTTGTGCCACAGCTTAACAAAAGCCAGGAAATGTCGGGACTCTGGCAATAAGACAAACATGGAAACAAGGAGAAACTGATAAAGTACAAACACCTCCAGATGGAGACGAAAAGAATCAATACTGAAATGGCAATTTGATCTGGCATATTTAAAACTGGTATTCCCTTGCACAAATCTAGTCCTCTTGCTTTGCCATTCTGAAAGTGAATTATTCAGTTTCTTTCGTCAGTGCAGACAGCCAATCCCCCAAAAACCTCTTCCAAACATATTTTTGAGTTCCTACCACCTGTAAATGACCATCGATGAGATGGATTGACACAGTGGCTACAATGATGGGCTCAAGCATAGCAAGGATTGTGAGGCTGGTGCAGGACCGGGGAGTGTTTTGTTCTGTTGTATGCTGGGTCGCTGTGAGATGGAACTGACTTGAGGGCACCTAACAACAACAACCGTGGGGTGTGCTAAATGCTAGAGATGTAAGGATGAATAAGCAGGTCTGTTGCCTTTGGGAAATTATAAACCAGGGGCAGAAACCATCAGTACTTAACAATAAATACTTAACAATGCAATACATGCTACAGAAAGATTGTGAGCAAAGGACTATGGGAGCACAAATGGGAAAGTAACTTTTACCCAAATGACTGTATTTTAACTTGAATTTTCTGATGGCTTTTCTGCGTCATTGAAATGAACTTGATTTAACCCTTTTGTGGCCCAATTATTTTTCCCTTTTAATTTTTTGTTGATACTATGTGTTTTCAGTAGTGGAGGGCTTGTTGAATTACTGAATGTGTCTGAATTTTTGGTAGGTAATATGGTTTTCGTTTTATGTTTTATTCCACAAATCACATCTTCGGAGTCCAGAGGTACATATGTGTACCAAATAAAAAATTTCAAAACTCCTGTTTTTCCTACCAAAAATTCAGTGATTCATCACCATCTCATAAAATATTCTGTAAAAACAGTAATGTTTTCCTTTTCAAACTGTTATACAGGGCCCTGCCTGCCGGCAGCATGTACTGTCCGTGGGACAGCAGCTTCCCAATGAACCCCCCAAACTCAAAACTATTGCTGTCGGGTCGATTTCGACTCACAGTGACCCTACAGGACAGAGTAGAACTGCACCATAGAATTTCCAAGGAGCACCTGGTGGATTCGAACTGGTGACCAAAAGGTTAGCAGCCACAGCACTTAACCACTATGCTACCAGGGTTTCCTAGTGAAACCCAGGGGTAAAAACACAAGTGGTAGCTATATAGTGTCAGTCCTGAACGGGTTAAGGCATGTTTCAATTTCTTTCAGTGCGTCCGGTGTGGATTATTCATCTGATTTAAAGTTCCTCGGAGTTGGGTCAAATGATCACATTTTTAGGCACCTCTTCACAGGGGTTAGCGGTCCAGTGGAGGGCCAGAAGATAGGAGTCTCCATTTGTGGAAAAGTGGGAGAAAGAAGAGAGAATAGAGATTTTAGGGAGTGGTGGTGGGGAAAGCAGGGCATGGAAAGGAATCGGTTTGACACAGGTAGACACAGTGAATACGAATTAACGGTAATACGAGCCTGAACTGGATGGCCTAGACCTGTGAGTTTTAATCAGACCAACCGCACATTTTCTGATGAGTACCTTGCTGCAAAGAACAAAATTCTAAGGTTGAGTAGAATTCGATCATGATCACTTTATGATTTTGTGGTTTAGACCTATCTTAAAATGGGAGTCTGATTCTAAGGAAATGCTTGCCATTGTTTAGCTCTATACAAAGCACATGCAAAGTAGATCGGTTGTGCTTTGTTCCCTAGGTTGCCATGATTCAGCTCTTTGCTTCACCCAAAGCACCACCCTCAGGAGGAATCTACTGCCAGGAACTACAGCTCTCTTACGCACCATAAACAGTCAGACGCTGATGCAGAGGTCAAAGTTTCCTCCTACCAGTTCTCTGAAATCTTTTTCCTTAATAGACAATACTTCTCCTTGGTAGCAACCCATAAATGCCCTAATAAGATTCAGGAAGGGATGGACTCTTTTTAAGTTCAGCCAGTGCTGCCCCTAAGGTCACTCAGCAGAAAACACCACGGGAATGGCCTGAGGATTAATCAGAGGTTGCATATACACACGTCAAACTGGAGCAACCGAGAAGGTGGAGTCTGAGAGATCTGGCCGTACAGAGATCTTGAGATTCTCTTAAATCTTCTTTGCCTCTTTAATATTCTCTGTACCTTCATGAATTATTCAAGTGTACTGCCTTCTCCTGTAATGAGCCTGTAGGACACTTTTGTGTCCCTGAGCTAAGAAGACTTCTCCTCAGAAGATGCTGTCCAAGGAACTCAAGACATTATGCCAAAATTGGGGGCCAGGTGGGAGGACCAAAACCTAAACCATATTCAGTAGAAGGATCATAGCATTTACAATTTTCATTTTATATTACTACTATTTCCATGCCTTCTTACCTCTCCCCTCTCCCCTTTGTCGTAAGGACAAGGAAGGAAGAGATAAGAAGACACGGAGGTAACCCTTTCCAAAGACTTTTCCTTCTAAGATTTAACTCTTTAAAGTCTTTGGAAAGGGTTAATTTGCTCTATTCAGTAGTCAGCTTATGAGGATTGTTGGTTTATTTGTGGCTACATGAATTATGTTCTGAGACTGTTAGGCCTATTACATTTGGTTTGCCATTGGACCAAGCTCTTTAAACCAAGGAGTCTATTTATTATCTGCATCCCCTTTTCACCCCCAAGAACTCAAGCCACGCTTATGATGTTATAAACAGTCCAATCTGTGTAAACAAGGCTACCGTTCCATTCTGAATTATTAGAGTTTCCACAAGAGCAAAGATACTTGATATTTTATTAGGTTGTACAACTTCATCATGTGTCAATGTTCAGTCTCCAGAATGCTTTTGGACATGCTATAAAATACCATTCCTTTGGCGTAATCCAAGTTAGCTACTCCTAGGCACCGAACCCACTGCCCATATGTCAATTTCTCATACTGTGGTGGCTTGCATGCCGCTGTGAAGGTAGAAGCTCTCTATACCACTGTCATTTCTAAAACCTGTCTGCCGTGAGTGACTCCACTGGTACTTATGCAGGGTCATTCACGGCAGACAGGTTTCAGTGCAGCTTCCAGACTAAGACACAAAACTAGCCAATAAAATCCCTACAGTTCACAGAAAATTGTCCTAAACTTTGATTTACTTACTTGGGATGCGTCATCATGAGGGACTGATCCCTTGAGATGGACATTATGTTTGGTAAAGTGGAGGGCCAGCAAAGGTGAGGGAAACCCCCAGTGAGATGGATTGACACAATGGCCCCAACAATGGACTCAAGCATACTAATGATCATGAGGATGGCATAGAACCAGGGAATGTTTTGTTCCATTATACATGGGATCGCCCCAGGTCAGAGCCAACTCGACGGTAACTAACAACAAGCACCCAACAGTTCTACTCTGTTTCCTCCATTTATGTTCCTTCAACCACATCTACTGAGTGACAAGATGCCAGATATTGTGCTGGGCACTGGACATACCAAAATCAAATATCAGATTTTTAAACTGAAAAGAGTACTTATTCTAAAGGATACAACCTTTTCTTAATGAAGATCTACTTTTAATTTTTTTTTTTATAAGTCTTAGGCTTATAGATGAAGAGAATGTGGCATTGATGAAGGCTGACGGTTGACAAGCATCCTCTCAAGCTTGGTCTTAACTATACAGCTTTGTTATTGTTGCTGTTAGTTGCCAATGAGTCCGCTCCGACTCACAGTGACCTTATGTATAACAGAATGAAATGTTGCCTGGTCGTGTGCCATGCTCACACTTGTTGGAAGGTTTGAGTCCACTGGTGCAGCTATACCATAGGATCAGAAGTAGCAAAAATGTGTAAGATTGGCCCAGACAGGCTGCAGATGCCAGGAAGACCCCTACTCTGACTCAATTTCTTCACAAGAAAACTGTGTGCTACAGAAACTTTAAGTAACTACCCCAACACTAAATACCAAATATACAAAACCCCAGACCAGGCTAATGCATTTGGATTCCATCCTACATCGTGAAAAGCTCGTCATGATAATCTCCCAGCAACATGACATCTCTTCCACACTCTCTTTCAATTACTGAATCTGGTTCTCCTTCACGTAAACAAGCATTTCCTGCACAAAAGTGGAAAAATACTTCCAACTGTTTGACCCACTTAAAAACAAGTAAATGAGCATTTCATTTACGTTCCTACAAGATAGGAACATGAAAAAAGGTCTAAAACAAGAGCCTCATCGTTTTCACAAATGATGCTAAGAAAGGAGTATTGAAGTACCTTCAGTACTACAGGCAGTCATAATAACACTGCCAACCACAAGTCACTGATTATAAGCCAAGATCACTACTTTCTTCCTTTTTTGGGGGCACGGAACTCTTCCAAAAACTGTCCTGCAGATACTTGAAAAAACCAAACCAAACCAAAACAAACAAAAAAAAACCTAGCTTCTTATTCAATATGAGCTGTGACCTCCAAGTTACAGCAGCCAGGATTTCTTAACTGGTTTGGCCAAAAACCTGGGGGAGGGAAGAGAAGAGCCGCCAAGCAAGTATTCAGGACATAGGAAACGCAAGGCATCCTTCCTCTTGCAAAATTCAAGCAGGCTAGCAATTCAGGAAAACAAGCCTTAAAACAGCTGCAAAAATGGGTGGGCTTCCTTGGCTGCCCTGCACCTTTTTCCCCTCGTCTTTCAGATAAAGTGATCCCTCGGGTTCCCGTTTGAGCTTCTCAGCAGAAGCCTTGTTTTTAGTTAGTGCTAACTGGGAAGGCCCAGTGACAGTTCCCTTCCTGCTCTATCAGAAATATCTGGGCTAACTGGGCTCGCTCGAGCTTCCAGTCCTCTTCAAGGGAAGTATTTTACTAACTCACGTGACCTTTTCTCTGCCTTTCCTCCAAATTCTAGAATATTCACTTCAAGCCTTAGTAACTGCTTCTCTTTTTTTTTCTCTTTCACCATTTGTTTTCCACTGCATTTTTGCCCCTCTCTCCAGCACATAGTAAAAGAGCATCATCCCTGCCTTCAAGGTTCTCACCTTGAGATTTTCCTGTGGAATAATTTCCCCTTAAGCTTATGGAATAATTTCCTCTTAAGTTTATGGAAGATTTTTTTTCCCCTTCTATTAGAATAAATTAGTGAAACTGTGGTGCCACAGCCTTTGTGACTCATATATAATGACTGAGCAGGACTATGCAATAAGGTCTATGGAACCGTAAGAAAGAGATTGATCAGTTTTGCCATCTTCCTAGACTTAAAATGAGCCATCCCAGAGGCAGGAAGGTAGGGTCTCACCACCACCAAGAAAGAAGAGTCAGGAGTGGAGCGCATGCTTTGGACCCAGCATCCCTGCTCTGAGAAGCTCCTGGAACCAGGAGACAGAGAGAGAGTGCTGTAACACTGAAGACAGCAAGAAGCTGTGGCAGAGAAATGGTGGACACAGAGACAGAAGACCAGCGGAAGATGGCGTGATGGGCTTCCCAGCTCATGGAGTGAGAAAGCTGAGTGCCTTCAGGCAGGAGTGTTGCTGGCAGAGAAAGGGTGTCTCTGAACACTTCAAGAAGCTAGGTTGCCAACCCACGGAGGTAGAGCTGTGCCTTTGGGCAGAGGTTAACTGGTGGAGTGGGGTGCTTTTGGGCACTTATCGGCAGAGCTAAAAGGTGTGCCTGCGGGCAAGGCTAAGAAGAGGTTGTCCTGATCACAGAACTGTATCCTGAGTGTTCCTGAACCTGAATTGTAACCTGTTAATTCCCTAATAAACCCCATTACTGTGAGTATGGTCTGTGAGTTCTGTGTGTCCACTGGGCGGAATTATTGAACTCAGAGACGTAGTGAGTGCCGTGGGAGGGATGGCTGGTGTAGAAGTTTGTAAAGACGGTGGAGAGAGGATGCATGTCTGACTTCTGCCTCACAGCAATCAGCCTTGGGCTGTTGATCTTGATTCTCCTTCTCCCTCATGAAGTTACAGGAGGTCAGATGCCTGTGCCACGCCATTTTTATAAAAATGTTTATAGAATTTAAAACAGGTTCAAAGCTGGCTAATGAGAATTTATTAAAAGATCTATTTAAAAATCAGCCTATGATATAATTAGGATACAATTAAGCAATAATCAGTCCCTTAGTGTGGAGTCCCTGGGTGGTGTAAATGGAAAGGAAAGGCTAGCTATTTGAGTCCACGCAGAGGAACCTCAAAAGGAAGGCCTGATGGTCTACTTCCAAAAAATCAGCTACTGAAAATCCTGTGGAGCATAGTTCTCTTCTGACACACATGGGGTCACCAACGAGTTGAAGGTTCCAGGGCAAGTGGTTAGCGGTATGGTGGTCCTACGCCAGAGCCACAGCAACAGACTCGAACATGCAATGATGATGAAAACGCTGCCGGGCCGGGCAATTTCTGTTCTGTTAGACGTAAGGTTGCCGTGAGTAACAGGTGACGCTGCAGCAAGTAACAACGACAACACAGTGGTAGACGGCCCATTTGGAAAACTTTGCTTGTGGTTCTGGAGTACTATAAAATCACGCCACGAGCTTCATTCAACAGCCACAAATGCCTCAAGCTTTTGGTATTGTACTGTTTACTTTTAATGCATTTTCATTTTGTGTTTTTTTTTTTTCCATTTAATCTTCACAAGCATCAATGCTCTATACTTAACATTTAAAGTGTTTGCTTTTTCCTAAGCTGTCCTTAAACATGTCTTTGGGTTACATGCCTACACAGCAAAGCGCACTGTAGGGTTGTATCTGGAACACAAGCACTTCCAATTCTTATAAACCCTCGTGTCAGAGGGTGGCGTGTGGTCCGCCATTGTAGTTTTCTAGCGCTGCCATAGCAGAAATACCACCAGTGGATGGCTTTTAACAAACAGAAATTTACTCTCTTAGTCTAGCAGGCTAGAAGTTCAAATTCAGGGTGACAGCTCCAGGGGAAGGCTTTCTCTCTCTCTCTGTTGGCTCTGGGGGAAGGTCCATGTCATCAATCTTCCCCTGATCTAGGTGCTTCTCAGCACGGGAACCTCAGGCCCAAAGGACACAAGCTCCTGCATCTTCTTGCTTGGTGGTAATGAGGTCACCTTGTCTCTCTGCTCGCTTCTCTCTTTTATATCTCAAGAGATTGACTCAAGATACAACCTAATCTTGTAGATTGAGTCCTGCCTTATTAACATAACTGCCTCTAATCCCACCTCATTAACATCACAGAGGTAGGATTTACAACGTATAGGAAAATCACATCAGATGACAAAATGGTGGATAATCACAGTACTGGGAATCATGGCCTAGCCAAGCTGACACACATTTTTGGGGACACAATTCAATTTATAACAGCCACCAAGAGTGGGAGTTTTAGGACAACTAACCAGTACCAAAACCAGTTGCCATCAAGTTGATTCTACCTCATGGCAACCCGATGTGTGTCAGGGTAGAACTGTGCTCCATAGGGTGTCCAATGGGTGTCGTTTTGGAAGTAGATCACTACACCTTTCTTCCAAGGCACTTTGGGTGGACTCAAGCCACCAAGCTTTCAGCTAGCAGTCAAGCTTATTAACCATCTGACTCTTAGAACAACTATGGTGTGGCTAAGTGGTGAACATCAAGGCCCAGATCCTCAAAACATCAGGATTTTGACTCTGGACCAAACTTTGTGGATTCTAAGACAACCTTCTTGACTTGCCACCAACACATTTATCTTCTAACTCCTGATCTAATTTCACTTCAGCTTCATGTCCTGGCACTCCCACCGCACTATCCTCTGGGCTTGAACTTAACAGCCAGCTCCCCTCTTACCTCTCCCCCGGGGCAGATTCAGGCCTGACACTCTGGGCTCCACTGCCCACCAGCTGTGGGTTCTCCCTGACTCCTTTTGGTTAGGACAACCCACTTTAAATCTTTTATGACTTCAGGTAGCGGAGCACTGTGTCTTTCCCACTAGACTAATGGTTTCCGAACATGGCTGATTATTAGAGTCATCTTGGGCACTTATGAGCAACACCAATTCCCCTGCCTCACTCCAGGACTCTATTTGCCACTATCTTGGAAACGAGTATGAACACGTAGTTAGAGAGCACATATTACACATTCCACGTGTGCAAAACATTCTAATCATCATATTCATGTCATACACACACACGAATAGTCCATTTTTCTCATTTTTGTCCCCACCTTATTCCTTTGAATAAGGAATATTCAAATTTGGGCCATTGAAAACTTCTCTGCTGATGGGTGCCAGTACTCAGACGAGCATTCGGGCTGCTGCTGTAACCCGTCTAGAAATCAGTATGGGTGTTCATGAAAGCCCTCAGAAGGGTAACCCTGCAGCCTGGGGAGGAAGACCTGCAGCAGAATGGGGAGGTGAGGTGCGACTTCCCCCAGGAGCCGCTTCAGAGGAAGAAGAAGGTACGCTGACATCACCCGAGGCTTCCGAACAGCTTTGCGGTGCTAATTAGGACCTCTGATGTTTCAGGAAGGAGGTTCCCTCAGTTCAGGCCCTGTGTACTGAGACATTTAAACATCCTACGGAAGCTTCCAGACAAGCTGTTTGTAGAAGCGACACCACCCAACGTATATCCATGTCCCACCTCCTGTGTTTCTCCAGCCAAAGAACTCCTGGCACAGATAAACAGGGGCCCGTTTCCCCCAGTAAAGGAAACAAATTGTATGTTTAATCCTTTTCTCCATGGCACACCAATGCCAACAGCGGCTGAATCAATTCTGACTCACAGAGACCCCACGTGTGTCCGAATAGAACCATGCTCCAGAAGGTTTTCAGTGGCTGCTTTTTCAGAAGTTGATCTCTAGGCTTTTTTTCCAAGGTGCCTCTGGGTGGACTTGAACCTGCAACCTTTCAGTTCGCAGCTGAGCGTATCAACCATTTGCACTGCCCAGGGGTTCCTCCAGGACGTTTGTTATTAGGTGTTGTAGAGTCGATCCCAACTCATAGTAACCCCATGTGACAGACTAGAACTGCCCCACAGGGCTTCCAAGGCTGTAACCTTTACAGAAGCAGACTGCCACATCTTTCTCCTGCAGAGCGGCTGGTGGGTTTGAACCGCCAACCTTTCAGTTAGCAATGGAGCACTTAAACACTGTGCCATCAGGGCTCTTTCTCCATGACATAGTTCTCTGTATATAAAATTAAGCCTACTCTCCTGGGATTAGAAATAAAGCCCTTGAGGAGCCCAGCCTAGGGGCCCCACAAGGGCCGCAACTAATGGCAGCTATTATTATGTCATGAAGTCCTGGTGGTGTAAATAGTTAACAGGCTTGGCTGCTAACCGAAAGGTTGGAGGTTTAAGGGCACCCAGGGGTGCCTTGGAAGAAAGGCCTAGTGATGGACTTCCAAAAAATCATCCATTGTAAACACAGTGGAGCACAGTTTTACTCTGACACACACAGGGTCTCAATGGGTCGGAATCGACTTGACCGCAACTGACTTATTATTATGTTAGCTTTCTACGCAATCCACTAAAATGTATTTTAAGTATCTTCTAAAATCCAAGCATTTAACTACATTTTAGCATTCACTTCCCATTTTGGCTGAATTCATTTATTTTCATGAATAGTACCATTATATTTAACTTTGCCAGTGCAGGGCCATTCTAATTCCCTGCCTGTTTAATAAAAGATCAGTTATGCTTGAGGCATACAATCAGACATATTATCAAAGACAGGCATTAGAATATTTTCCAGGAAAAGAGGAAATGGTCTCTATTCTCTACATCCATGTGTCAGAGGAGTGGAGAAAATAATCTGCAACCGCTGAGACACCCAGGAAGTATTTTTAAAAATATTGCGGGGAAGACACACAGGTAGAAAGTTCCAGAATTTTTTAGTTTTACTTATACCAGCTGTAGATGGAAAAGTAGTTAAGAAGTAACTGGCCGATACTGACAAATCAGACTGGGATGAAATGTTTCCACTGATAATAGAAATTGCTAATATTCGTACTTTTGTGAAGCGCAATGGAAACGGGCAGTTTTCTAGGGTTTCACCATGTCCTTTGGGCTTTGCTTACTAGAATTACCTGTTCCCCACCCTTACGTCACAGACATGTTGTGAAAAATGTTAAATAACATATATGAAAGTAATTTGAACTCTGTAGAAGAAAGACATTCTACCAATTAGGTGCCGGAATTTTGTTTTCTTTCTTTTGAGAGTAAAATGCCACCTCCTTGGACATGGGCGAACACAGCCCAGTTGGAAGCGGTGCGGCGAACAAGATAGGGTGGATGTTGGGGGCCAGAAACTGGACCTAGGTCATTTTCTAAGTCGGAGCCATCACTTCTGGGACTAGGGGGCCACTGCAGGGACGAGGAGTCGGCCATTGGTCAGTCAGTCGCTGCAGCTGGCAGGCCAGTGCTGACAGAGGGGGATAAAAACCAAACCAAACCCACTCCCATCAAGTAGATTCTGACTCATACCGACCCTATAGGACAGAGCAGAACTGCCCCATAGGAGAGGCTGGTGGATTTGAACTGCTGACCTTTTGGTTAGCAGCCAAGCTCCGAACCACTGCACCACCAGGGCTCCAGAAAACTAAGAAAGGCATCATGAAGGAGGTGGCAGTTGAGGTAGGCCTTTTATGGGCAGGTGAGAACGGGCTGTGGGTAGGAGCGATATTTAGACAAAGAAAGGATTATCAACAATTGGGAGGAGCTGACACAGTGCTGAAGTCCCTGGGCAGTGCAAATGGTTATGTGCTTGGGTGCTAACTGAAAAGTTGGAAGTTCAAGTTCACCCAGAGGAACCTTGGAAGAAAGGCCTTGCAATTTACATTAAAAAATTAGTCATTGAAAACCCTATGGAGCACGGTTCTACTCTGACATACATGGTAACAATGAGACAGAGCTGACCCAATTGCAATTGGCTTGGTTTGGGGCATCACCAGAGAACTAAAAAGAAGTTCATCCCAGTTTGTTGGAGTGTGCAAGACTGTCACAGAGTAGGGGTGGTGAGCTTGTCTGGCTTGCGGAGTGTTGTAACTGATAGGGAAGACAGTTTTATTTTATTTGTTGAAGGATCTAACCTCAGAATCATTATTCTGAGTTTCCCCTTTAAGGATGATGACTTGAAAAGAGAGAAGTCATTTGCTGACGATCACATAGGGGTGGACGATATGGTTTTCTAGTCCCGGACACCTGGGTGATAACTCATCTTGGTGATTAGGAAGGAGAGTAGAATAAAAAGTGCTTCTAGAAATTGTCTCATATGAAGGAAGTTAAAGAAGGCATGGGTGAGGAGAGAGAGCATCCCCCCAGTCTGCAGGCACAAGAATGTACACCCTAAGAGTGAAAATGAAGACACTCAGCTGCTACCCGTCTACTGCAAACAGATCAGAAGGGCCGGGCTTAAGTTAAAGCAAACTGGACACGGGATGGACATTACATCTAAGCACCCCCTGGCTACAGGAGGGAGTGAAGAACAGTAATGTTTTCCAAGCAAAGCGAGGTCGAAGTATCCCTGATTTTATTAACAAAAGGTAGTTACCTTTGCATGATGCATAAAATGCATTTCTGCCTAGAGGTAGGGCTAAGGCAGAATGGCATTCAAAGGTTGCCATAGAGATATCTTTCCAAGCTATAAAATCAAGAACCTTCAAATGTCAGCAACATCCCCTGAAGTTGTCATAAATCAGAGGTAGAATGTTGGGCATAGCTGCTCCAGACTGGGGACTTTTCTCTGACTCAAGAGTATTTTCCTAGGGTGATGGGGTAGACCACAGGCATAATTATAACCTGCACCTCCCTCCCCCAATATCTCTTCTTATTAGCTGGAAATAGCTTTTCCAGAAGCAAGTCATTGGGTTTTATCTTTTCCAGAAGCAAGCCCGTTGGGTTTTATCTTTTCCAGAAGCAAGCCTTGTCGGGTTTTATCTTTTTCAGAAGCAAGCCTTGTTGGCTCCTATGAGGATGATGGCAGGCTGCTGCATGCACCTGACTGGCCATTACTGCTGGCTCAGGGCACGTGACTTCCACAGCTACAGTTGGAATGTGAGCTGGAAATACAACGTTGGCTACGAGAACTTCAACTGAGCTCAGCAAGAGGTTTGACCGTTTTGAAGTTACTGTTGGTGTTAGTAATATGTTTTTGTTGTTGTTAGGTGCCATCAAGTTCGTTCCAACTTGTAGCGACCCCATATACAACAGAAGGAAACACTGCCTGGTCCCGCGCCATCTTCGCAATCATTATGCTTGAGCCCCTTGCTGCAGCCACCGTGTCAATCCATCTCATTGAGGGCCTTCCTCTTTTTCGCTCACCCTCTACTTTACCAAGCATGATGTCCTTGGTAATGTCAGTGATATTTTGCAAGCCAAATACAGAGAAAACCAGCTCATACTGGAAGGAGTCACTGCTTACCTTTCAAAATCTAACTTTTGAAGATGGCAGAGACATAGCATAAACTTAACATTTTAGAAAACTGGATGAATCTACATTTTTGGGGTCCACCTGTCTTCACCTTCTATCTGCCCAGGGCTTGCCTCTTCAGGGACATCATACACCAGAATCAACATTTAGATTCAGGAAGACAAGGGTAGAGACTATGGACAAAAGGTGCGATCTGAGAAAGTGCCCAGTAATGGTAGATGTCACACTTAGCATTACTCTAACGGTGAAGAACACAGGTTAGTGTTATTGTCACTAGCACCTTATCCCTCATCTCCTTCTCCCTCTGCCTTTCAATCTCTGATCTAAATCTAATTAAAGACTAGGAGGTCTTGGAAAATGGTTTCCTGTGGCACTTTCTATTTGAAGATAGTCTAGACAGCTATTTTGGGGAATCGCACTAATTTGAAAGGCTGTGACTGGTTATGAAAATGGCTTGTGTAGGTTCTAATATTTATTTCAAAGCCTATTGGTGAAGTGTAAATAATATGTAGGTGGTTAATATGCACTTTTTGATTTAATATTGCTTATGTATCCGAGCCACTACAATAAGGCAAGGGAAAAAAGAAATAAAAGGTATAAGAACTGGAAGGAAGATATAAAACTCATTATTTGTAGATAACATCATTATATATAGAAAATAATAACTAGAGAGAAGCTATGGGAACTGATAAGTGAGTTTGGGAAAGCACTAACTACAAACCCACTGCCATCGAGTTGATTCTGACCCTATAGCGATCCTACAGGACAGAGTAGAACTACCCCGCAGGGTTTCCAAGTGGCAGCTGGTAGATTCAAACTACTGACCTCCTGAATAGCAGCCGAGCTCTTAACCACTGCGCCACCAGGGCTCCACTAACTATAAAAGAAATTGATAAATTGGACTCCATTAAAGTTAGTACATGAGCTTATCAGAGGACATTCTTAAGGGACAGAAAAGGCAGGCCACCAAGTGGAAAAAAGTATTAGTAACACGTGTAACATACAAAGACATTCAGAATGGATAAACAGCGCCTAGATCAGCACAAGGACAGACGACTCGATAAAAAAATGGGCACAAGACTTGAACCAGCAGTTCACTTAAGAGAATATCCAAATGGCCCATAAATATACACAGACTCACTTGACCTCATTAGTCATCAGTGAAATACAAATATTGTGAGAGTAAATATAAGATGCAAAATTCCTCTATGGTTTGTTTTGAGTCGGTTTTTGGAATAGTGCCCCATCCCTTCTACCATGCTTGGTCTCAGGAACTTGACTCAGTGGTTGTACACGATCTGAACCTGAGTGCTGTGGGTGGTACGTCTCCCTGCCCCTCCTCTCATTTCCACAGCAGTCTCGGTCCTGGAAGTAATGACAATCCTAACTCCACTTGGGACAAGGCAACTAAGCCCACGCCGACTGCTTGGACGGCTCTGGTTCTGTGGAATACTTGATCATCACTGCAGTGGACAAAGGAGCCCTGGTCGCCCAATGGTCATGCATTCAGCTGCTAACCAAAAGGTTGGCAGTTCGAACCCACTAGTTGTTCTGAGGGAGAAAAGACCTGGCAATGTGCTCCCATAAAGATTATAGCCTAAAAAGCCTTGTGGGGCCGTTCTATTCTGTCACATGGGGTGGCTATGAGTCAGAATAGACTTAATGGCACCCAACAACAACACTGACATGGACAAGCAGAGGAAAATTACTAACATTTCTCCTCTTTTCACCAATGTGGAAATCTCTGAGATGATTAAGACCAAAAATCACTGCAGGAAAAAAAAAAAATCACAGAGATTTCTGGAAAGGTTTTCTATCTCTCGGGTCACCTTGTTCTTTGCTACCCTTTTGAGGAAATGTACAGCATTAATGGTGCTTATGCCAGTTATTTTTGCTTTGTCATGGCTGGCATTATCAGGTGAATTTATTGGTATATTCTAGGTCCTGTATAAAACGTTCAAGCTGGATCTCGGAGGATGGTAAGGGCATTGTAATTTTTGTCCTAGAAGAAAATAAAAGCAGTAACTTCTCTTTTTGTAACAGCTGCACGGTAAGAAAAAGTATTACTGAGCCCAAGAGAATCTGAACGCCCGAGGACTATTTAAATAGCATTTCATGAGTGGTGATTTTAACTAGAGGCCAGAAGGATGTTAGACATACCATAGAGGAATCTAGGCGGGGAAGTTTCCAAAACAGCCTAATAACCTGATTACCCAACTATTTAGAGAAAAATCAGTCAGCCAAAATAGGTCAAGACAGGCAACTCCACTGCCAGTTACTGTTAGAAAATGTCTTAATTGCTGTTTTGGAAACTAATTGCTTTCAGCAAAAAAGCATCTAGCCAGAGGTTTTGAATTCAAAGGAGAAGGGCCAAGTCATCTTGAATGTAGGTACCGCCCGGGAGGGCATGCTATTTTATGGGATCCAACGGTACCACGCAGCTCAGAGAAGCGTTTCCAAGAGGGGAGGTGGACAGCCCATGTTGGAAACTTGGGAAAACAAAGATATGCCCTTCGCCTTGAACCATAACAGAGGACCAGAGATACGGGCCAGAGGAGGCGTGAGCCTCTTTTCAGAGTTGCTTAGATGAATTCTGAACAAGCAGATGGAGCCTCTCAATGGATTTCTGGGGATTTTGCTCCAATCGAACTGACATTCCGGCTGGGCAGATCTCTGCTATTGTGACTGCCCCCCTCCGTGGCCCTCGTCAACACCTCCCAGCTTCATTCCAACTCGCCACCCACGTACACAATGAAGCCACCCAAGTAAAACCTCCTGTTTCAGCAGTATCTTTCCATGCTCACCCTGAACCTTACCACTTTCTAAATGCTGACAAGTCGGTTGTCTGTTTAATGACCGTTATAATACTGGAAATTCCTTTATTTAGCTTGCTTGAGATGAAGTCACGCAGCCATCAGAGTGACTTGCAAAACAAAATCAAGCTCCATTTTCCCTTAAAGGGGCCACAGAAAGCCTAGTAATTTTTCATGGTAAAACTTAATACCCATCGCATTTCATTAGAAAATGGACATAGTGCTTCCATATTAAAAAAAAAAAAAAAAAAAGTAATTTATAGAAAAACCGAAATGCATGTAGCGTTTGTTTAGGAACTTAAAGCAACATACTTGTGAGCTCTGTCACATTTGGTTTTGCCATTAAAAAGAATGAAAAGCTGGCTTGATAATACCGATCCCGCTGCACTACACAGACCCCTCTTCCATCCACTATGGAATTATGCACATCCTTGGCTGGGCACGCCTGGGGAAATGACTGAATGTTTCTCTGTTTCTAGCAGGGTGATGGAGCCTATGATAGCCCTCTCTCTCCTTCACGAGGGTGACTGTGAAACCCATTGCGGTTGAGTTGATTCCGACCCATAGTGACCCTACAGGACAGAGTAGAACTGCCCCATAGAGTTTCCAAGGAGCGCCTGGCAGATTCAAACTGCCGACCCTTTGGTTAGCAGCCGTAGCACTTAACCACTATGCCACTTGGAAACCCTATGGGGCAGTTCTGCTCTGTCCTGTAGGGTCGCTATGAGTAGGAATCCACTCAGTGGCGATAAGCTAATGTTTCTCACTATTATCCAGGACTTTTCATAAAGACTTTGGTGTGGGTTTGACCGTGAATAACATTTCAGCCTTCTGGATTTTCTGAACTAGGTGTTTTCAGGAATTTAGGCTTTCCAACTTCAATAAATCAATACTCTTGCTTTAAAGTATGGTTTCTCTTATCATGTTGATTCAAGGTGATTTTATTGTGGGGGGTGGGGAGGGTTCTTCTTAGAGGTATACTGAGCAATGTAGAACTAAATGTAATATCGCTTTACATTATCTTAAATTTAATATTTCTTTTAAAATACTTGCATTAAAAAAAATCTAATACCCCAGGAATTAAAGTAATAAGTGACTTATTTAAAGGTCTAAATGCCTCCATTTAATTTACTCCCGTATTTTGTTCAGATTAGAATGTTTTCTATTTCTTTATTTGGTTATGGGGCTTTAAACATTGTGTGAACAATAGAAGAAAAATTCTTTTTTGTCATAATGTGAGACCTTAAAGAAATATGAGCTTTGTTTGTTTCAACATTAATTTTGTGAAGATCAATGGATTTTGGCTTAGCAGAATGTTCTACTCAAAATTTCCAAAACAAGCCTTTAAAAAAAAAAAGTGAATCATGTTATTTACTCAAAAAATGATCTACGACATAAAATTATTAAATTAGTAAAATTGGATGACATCATTAGTTTATCAAGGCTGAAGACTGCACCAGGGTTTAGATGTCTCAGTTTTACCAAGGAACTAGCTGTGTGGTTATGGGCGGGTGTCTGTACTTCCCTGGGCCCCAGGATTTTTACCTGTGACAGAAGTTGGGATTAGTTTACCTCTGAGGTCCTACCTGGCTCCGAGATTTTTATATCTAGAACAAACATATAGATTATCCTTAAAATGGTACCATCACTGAATTAGACATATCGATGATGGTGCAATGGTTTGGTTAAAGAGCTCAGGTGCTAACCGAAACGGTGGTGGTTTGAACCCATCAGCCACTCTGTCGGGGAAAGATGTGGCAGTCTGCTTCCGTAAAAGATTACAGCCTTTGAACCCTATGAGGCAGTTCTCTGAGCTATAGGGTCGCTATGAGTTGGGATCAACTTGACAGCAATGGGATTTTCTTTTTAAGCATGAACAAACTAAAAATCTACTTCAACTCTACTAACTCTACGGGAAATTAATCATTTTGTGGTGTGACTGAGAAATGGCAAAGCTGTTCACTTTCATAATTCTGTTTTAAAGGTTGACTTTTAAAAGATGATTGTCAAATGTAAGATTTCACTAACAACAAGTACCTTAGTTAATCGTGAAAACAAAATCAGCCCAGGTGTGGGTCACAGGCAGGAGCACTATTTCTCTCAGAGCGCTGGGGGATTCTGATGCTTTGCTGACACCCGCAGAATGAACTCCCCCTCTTGAAACGACACGGGCCAACTACTTCAAACTCCTCACTATAAAAAGACATGTGCTTAAAAATCCTGTGAGACCATTTAGGGGCTCCCTTCCTCTAAATCACTTCTAATTCCTTGTCTTTTAAATACACGGTAATGTTTCTGAGACTGGCTGGCCAGGATAGATACTTGGGTGGCACTAGCAATACAACGTGAGACCCTCGGTAGTGCAAATGGGCAAGCGCTCGACTCCTAGCTGAAAGGTTGGCAATTCCAGCCCACCCAGAGGCGCCTTGGAAGCCAGGCCTGGTGATCTGCTTCTGAAGCGTCACAGCCTTGAAAAGCCTATAGAACAGTTCTACTCTGTATACATGGGGTCGCCATTAGTCAGAACTGACTCGACGGCAACTATGCACTAACAACAGTGATGTGACAGTGTTGTCTTTTGGGTGGAATCACATGTGATCAGTGGCGTGGGGAGAAGTTATTTGTGGTGAGCTCAGGGGTCAGTGGAGGCCTGAGCTAAAGGAAGGAAGCCAATCAGTGGAGGGAAGCGAACTAACCCAGTTTGAGCATCTGATGAAGCTAAGGTTCAAATGGGCAGGAGCCTGCTGGGAATGGCAAGCCATGAAAATAGCAGAAATGGGGCGTGGGCAATCAGATCAATCTATGTTACTAGTTGGGAGTCTCTGAGTGGTACAAACAGTTAATGTGCCAGGCTGCTAACTGAAAGGTTGGACATTCAAATCTACCCAGAGGTGCTTCCAAAGAAAGTCTTAAAAATTTACTTCTGAACAATCAGCCATCGAAAACCCTAAGGAGCACAGTCCTGCTCTGACACACACAGGGTCACCATGAGTTGGAATCAATACAAGGGCAACATTTTTTTTTTTAGGTTAGTAGTCAACCAGGTATGAATCAACCAGCTATCAGGTCAGTGTGGATGTGTGTGTTGGAGGTAGGACAAAGGTTTTTGAAGCAGAGACACCACGAAGAACTAAGTGAACCCTGCTTAAAAAACTTCTGAGTGGGGAAAAACACTGCTGGTGACACAGGAAGGTATACACTGAACAAGATTTTACCAGGAACTCAAGCTTATTATTTATCCATGGTCAAGACTTTTCGGCCATACAGTGGTCAAGTTTTTCAGTTGGTTTCTGAGCTGCCATCTGAGACTGTGCGTTTAATTGATCTTAAAGCACTGACTCACAAATCTAGCTAAGAAATTATTGTTCCTCCCATCTCGGGTTGCCATGTAAATTAGCTGGCTGACAATCAGGAAACAGATGGGTAATTGTGCTGCCAGATGCGGATGGACCAGAGTGAGGGTCACTAACGAGCTAGCCAGAGGCAGAGTGGGGCAGTGGAAAGGGCACCATTCCCAGAAGGAGCCAGAAATCTCACATCCAGTCCCTCTCTGCTCTAGCCTGGCTCCTTCAGAAGGCTGCAGGAGCCTGAGGAGGGTCTGTGAAATTGGGGTCTGTGAAACCTCAATTAACCGATGCCCACAGATGACCATTTTCTTGTAAAAAAAAAAAAAGTCATCGGAACTGTTTAAAATGTTCAGTTTTCTCTCTTTCTGCTCAAGGTCACAACTTGAAATGGTACTAGTGATCAACAAAAGATTGGGTGGGAAGAGGCCCACCAAGCAGCAAGGAATAAGGAAAGGACATGATTGAGAACAACCTCTATTACCCTATTTCGATAATCTTGAATTATTGCTAAGACAGTTTATTTCATTATCCATGAAGTGCAGAACATGTCATTTGGGGCTGGAACAAGGGGTCAGGGGTAATGTTATTGAAAACAGTAACATGTACTCTTGTTTCCTCCTTTGTAACATGAGGCTGTGACACTAGATGGTCTCCAAATTCCCTTGTGGACATTTAAAATTATCATGTTTAAGGACAGTTATTTTCTACAGGTCCTAACCCAAGCCATGGTATTTTCAATCACTTCATATGCATGCAAAAGCTGGACAATGAATAAGGAAGACTGAAGAAGAATGGACTCCTTTGAATTATGGTGTTGGTGAAGAATATTGAACATGCCACAGACTGCTAGAAGAACGGAGCCCTCGTAGTGCAGTGGTTAAGTGTTTGGCTGCTAACCAAAAGGTCGGCAGTTTGAATCCCTCAGCCGCTCCTTGGAAACCCTGTGGGGCAGTTCTACTCTGTCCAATAGGGTCATTATGAGTCGGAATTGACTCAAAGGCAATGGCCAGAAGAAAGAACAAGTCTGTCTTGGAAGAAATACAGCCAGAGTGCTCCTTAGAAACGAGGTTGGCGAGACTTCATCTCACATATTTTGCACTCGGAAAGGACACCATGCTTGGTAAATGAGAGGGTCAGTGAAAAGGGGAAGACCTTCAAAGAGATGGATTGACACAGTGGCTGCAACAATGGGTTCGAGCATAGCAACAATTGTGAGGATGGTGCAGGACCAGGCAGTGTTTCTTTCTGTTGTACACAGGGTCACTATGAATCGGAACTGACATTTTCTACATGTAGTTGCCAACTTACAATGTATTCAAGTTATGACGAATCATACTTACAACCGTCCGTTTTGGAGGGTTTTTTGGTACACCTTATCATCAGTAATATGTACTACATACAAAGTGGCAGCATATAATTTGCTGATGTTATTATTCTCATGCCAACCCTGAAGACAAATACAGATCGGATTCATAAAGATACTGGTAATAAAAGGCAATAATAATGAAAACTAACTAAAAAAATGAAGTATCTGACTTACGTCAGAACCAACTTCCAATAGAGTCCTAGAAAGGAACCCTGTCGTAAGTTGAGGACTACATATATTTTCAAACACAGACTCCACGACCATGTCTGACTGTCAACTAGAGTCCCACCAAGAAGACATGGCTTTACTCTCACCACATGGTCAGGAATTTGCTGCTCTTCATTGCTGCTTTCAAACCCTTTGTCCTCCCCCTTTCCTTTAAAAATCCCGTTCCCCAAGAGACTCTGGCCATCCAGTCCCCTCCCCTTCCTTACTGGTCATTTAGTCACCTCTCAGGTATTCCCTTGGCTTTTATGGACGATGTCAACACCCACCAGGATGGCACAACCAACACCCAGCCTCTCCCTCCCATGACTATCTCAACTCTGACTTCCTCCTCCGCTTCCCTTGGCCACTAACTCCTGACACCTGGGACTCCATACCACAGAAACTGCCTCAAGAGACGGAATCTTAGTTTTCCGCTCTCGGTCTTCACACAGCCCAGCCTCCACTGGCTATAATTGTTCCATCTTGTCCTGTTCTCCAATCCACTGATTCCTTTACTTTCTCTCAATCGTCGCTTCTCTTCATGCCCCTCTATCCAACTTAGACTCCGGACAGGAGAAACTGGAGGAGAAACTGACTGGCAGCAGGGTGTAACTAGGAATCCACCTGGACCGTGTTACATTTGAGCTCCCCATGAGTCATTCAGTGGAGGTGCCAAGTGGGAGAATGGATGGAGGGGCTCCCCTCTTTTTCTTCACTCTCTCTCCAGCTGAACTCTTCCATTCCTGTGCTTTTAAACACTGGCTTAAAAAAAAAAAAAAAAACCAAACCCAGTGCCATCAAGTCAATTCTGACTCACACTGGCTAAGTAATACCAAATTTATGCCTCCAAACCATATCTCTCTAATTGAGAGTCTATGTCCCATTATCAAAATCACTGCCTTGCAAACTTCTTCATCTAAAGCAGCCTCTGTTCTGCTGTCCAAGCTTCCATTCTTAACCCTCTACCCTCCCTGCGGCGGCTCTAGTGACCTTTCAAAAATTCAAATCATCTTGTCATTTCCCTTCCCACTGGACTGAGAATAGTCCAAATAGTCCAGATTCCAAAGAAGGCCCTTCATGGCCCCTGTCTACCTCTTCAGTCACTCTCTTCTTGTTCATAAGGTTAAAGCCATACTGTCTTTCTCGTTTAAACTCTGAAAACATCCACATTGGTTTATAATCATTTCTTCTTCTTTTCTTTTTTTCATTCCCATCCCTACCTAGTTTTCCTGGCAATACAAGCTGTGAAAACAAAACCGAAAACGAAAAACCAAACCTGTTGACATTAAGTTGATCCCGACTTATAGTGACCCTATAGGACAGAGTAGAGCTGCCCCATAGGGTTTCCAAGGAGAGGCTGATGGATTCGAGCTGCAGACCTTTTGGTTAGCAGCTGAGCTTTTAACCACTGCGCCACCAGGGCTCCAATACCAGTTGAGATGATCCATATTGCAGAAATAGAAGTTTTGGCAGCAGAGAAACAGGGTAACTTTGTCCCTTTTTGGTACTTTCAGGGATAGGGCAGGACTAGAGGTGGTATCACAGTGGGGCCCAGGGAAATACACAGGCACTGGAGAGGCTGCTTTTGAAGAAAGAAAAAGGGCAATGAAAAAGGAGGACATTGCCTATTTAAAATTTTTCCTACTGCTTGCCACGTACTGATGGAAAGATAGATCGAGGCGTTAGCTCTCTCTGGAACAACTTATGAAGGCTCCAGGATTCAGAGGAGCAGAGAGGCCAGGGAGAGCGCGCTGCCGCTGGTGAGAGGGACAAGGAAGAGACATGCCCAAGTCTGTAAAACATTGCTTTGTGCCAACATTTGGGAAATAACTGTAATAACAGCACCTTTTTTTGGGCTGGGGATGTTTATTCTATGCTAGGCACTATGTTAACTGCTTCACATACGTTATGAGATTTAACCTTTTTTCTTTTTAATTTAATTTTGTTGTCGAGAATATATACAGCAACACATACACCAATTCAACCATTGGTGACAATGATTATATTTTTTGAGTTGTGCAACCATTCTCACCTCCCCTTTCCGAGTTGTTCCTCCCCCATTAACATAAATTGACTACCCCTTAAGGTTCCTATCTTATCTTTCGAGATGCTGTTTTCACTTGGTCCCATATAAATAGGTCTTAAAAGAGCATAATGCTCAAGGCGGACAACAGCTAAACTATTGTTTGGTTTTGAGAAGATTTCAGGGCACATTTTTGGTATAAGTTTTAAAGATTATCCCAGGGCAATAGCTTCAGAGGTTTATCCTGCCCCAATAGCTTCAGGAAGTCTGCAGTCAACGAGAATTTGAAATTCTGTTCTGCATTTCCCCCTTTTGATCAGGGTTCTTCTATGAAATCTTTGACCAAAATGTTCAGTAATGGTAGCCGGGCAACATCTGGTTCTTCCAGTCCCATGGCAAAGGAGGCAGTTGTTCATGGAGGTAATTAGCCACAGATTCAATACCCTCCTCCTATTCCTGTCTCTTCTTCTTCCTCTATTGCTCTAGGCAAATAGAGACCAACTGTCATGCCTTGGATGTTCCTTGTAAGCTTTTAAGACCCCAGGCACTACACAATGAACTAGGAGGTAGAAGTGTTAACATAGTATCAGACCAATTAACTGGGATGTCCCATGAAACCATGACCTTAACCCTCCAAACCAAAGAATCAAATCTCATGAAATTTTGGTTGTACATAAGCAGCCTCAGCAACTACTACTTTTTTTTTTGTAAATATATCTATCACATAATTTTTGCCAGTTCTACTTTTTACAGGTGTACAACTTATTGACAGCAATCACAATAACCACCCATGTACCCCTACCCTTAATCAATGCAATTTTTCCATCACTGTTAGCCCCCGACGCCCTTTCCCCTTCCCTCCCACCCCTGGTAACAACTAATAAACTTTGGTCTCTATACGTTTGCTTTTTCTTGTCTTTTTGCGTAAGTGAGGTCACACAGTATTTGTCCTTTTGTAATTGACTTATTTCACTCAACATAATGTCTTGAAGCTCCATCCATATTGCAGCATCTATCAAGACTTTGTTTCTCCTGCTGGCTGCGTAGTATTCCATTGCATGTATGTACCACATTTTATTTATCCACTCATCTGTGATGCACATTTAGGTTGCTTCCACATTTTGCCCATTGTGAATAGTGCTGCAAAGAATATTGTGTACAAGTCTCCTTTTCAATCTCTGCTTTCAAGTCTTTTGGGTATATACCTAGGAGTGGAATTGCTGAGTCAAGATTTAATACTCTTAACAACAGTATGAGGGGGGTAGAATAACCCTGGGAACATTTCTTTTTTGCTTTATTCATTTATTTTTCTTTTTTCCTTTTTGTTTTTCTTCATTTCTCAGAGTCCCATCTCTCTATACTTTCCTTCTTTTCCTGTCTCTTGAATACCTGATACTACCTTCTAGATGGGATGTGCCCCGAGGGCTAGGAGCCACTTCCCTGGTCTCTGGTGGGATCCCTGTGGGCATTTCTATTTTTTAAATTTTTATTTATTTATATTTTCCTTTTTGTTTTTCTTCATTTCTCAGTTCCTCTTCTCTCTGCCCCAATGGCAGGCTCCCTCCGCACTTTTTTTTTTTTTTGGTTCCTGTTTCTCTCTCTTCTTTCCCATACCCACCTTAGCCCCACACGTCACAACCTACCTCCTCCCTCCTGCCTATCTGCACCATGCACTGAACATTGCATCCACAAGGAGCACTGGCACAGCCTCCTGGAACCTGCCCAGCACTGACCTCCAGCCTGCTCTGTCAGCCCCAGTATGTGGCAAAAATAACCCATCCCAGCCCCTCCCCTTCAGCCAGACCTGCCCTGCTGCACCATAGCTGAGAGGCTGGCCCTGCCCACTGGACAACGAGGTGAAAGGTATCATGCCCACAGATGAGCCAACAAGAAAAAATGCACAGCCCACCTGCTCAAACATAACCAAATAAAACAAAAAATAGGACAAAACAAGCACATCTACCATCAATGAATGAAGAAAATAACTCCAAAGACACCAGATGATATCAAAAAATATAAAAAAACAGGACAGGATGGTTCCAATAGGCATCCATAACAAAACACCAGATGGCTTCCCAGTAGAAGAAAAGGCACTGGAACTACCTGATAGGGAATTCAAATCTCTAATATTCAAAGCTATCCAAGAGTTGAAGCAAAAAGCAGGCAAAAATACACAAATTCATGGAAAAGGCAGAAAAAATCATGGGAAAATATAGACAAAACAATGGAAGAATTCAGGAAAATACAGGCACAAAATGTTAAGATAAATTCACAATTAGAAATCATATAAAAACAACTATTAGAAATAAAAAAGGCAACAAGATTTCAGAAATGGACAGCGTCACAGAAGGTCTGAAGGGCAGGTCTGAAACAATGGAAGACGGGATCAGAAAAACTGAAGGCAAATACTTGGATATCACTATATTTGAGGAAAAATCAGGAAAAAGAACAAAGAAAAATGAAGAAATCCTGAGAATGATGTGGGATACAATCAAAAGCAAAAATTTGCGAGTGACTGCAGTTCCAAGATGGGGGAGAAAATGGAAAAAGCAGAGAGGTTCATTGAAGAATTGCTGACAGAAACCTTCCCTAATATCACGAGAGATGAAAAGCTAATTATCCAAGAAGCTCCATGAACCACATATAGGATAAACGCTAAAAGAAAATCACCAAGGCACATCATAATCACATTCACTAAAACCAAAGGCAAGGAAAGAATCCTGTGAGCACCTCGAGAAAAACGGAAGGTCACATACAGAGGGGAAACAGTAAGACTGAGCTCTGATTACTTGGCAGAAACCATGTGGGCAAGAGGGCTATGGGATGACATATATGAAACCCTGAAAGAAAAAAACTGCCATCCAAGAATAAAAAAAAAAAAGAATAATATATCCTGCAAAACTCTCATTCAAACATGATGGTGAAATTAGGACATTTCCAGATAAACAGAAATTAAGGGAATAAGTAAAAACCAAACCAAACTTACAAGAATTATTAAAGGGAGTCCTTTGGTTTGAGAACAAATGACATCAGACCACAGTCTGAATCTAGGACTCAAGATCGTACCAGCCAGATACCAACCTTGGCAACAGGGAACCAGAGAGGTTAATCTGTAAATGACAACAACGTCAGAACAGTAAAAAAGGGAATAAACAGTGTAGGTATAGAACTTTCTAATGGAGAGGATGGCAAGGTAAAACCCAAACCCAGTGTGGTTCAAACCTAGAAAGATAAAGGTAAATTTCAAGGTAACCACAAAGAAAGTTAACAAACCTACTAATCAAAATTAAGAAGAAAAACAAAACAAAAAAATCCACAAACAAAAGGAATTCAGCACAGGCGAGTGAGAGAAGCCAAGAAAATGTGAGCACCACAGGGGGGAAAAAGCACTACAAAATGGCAGCAATAAACTCATACCTATTAATAATTACACTGAATGTAAATGGCCTAAATGCACCCATAAAGAGACAGAGAGTGACAGAATGGATAAAAAACAGGATCCATCAATATGCTGTTTACAAGAGACACACCTTAGAAACAAAGACATACATTCATTAAAAATCAAAGAACAGAAAAAATATATCAAGCAAACAACTACCAAAAAAGAGCACAAGTGGCAATACTAATCCCAGATAAAATAGACTTTAAAACAAAATCCCTCATATAAGACAAGGAAGGGCATTATATAAAGATTAAAGGGACAATCCTTCATGAAGAGATAACCATAATAAATATCTATGCACCCACTGACAGGGCTCCAAAATACATAAAACAAACTAACAGCACTGAAAAGAGAAATTGACGGTGCCACAGTAATAGTAGGAGACTTCAACACACCAGTCTCAGTAAAGGACAGAGCATCTAGAAAGAAACTCAACCAAGATACAGAAGATCTAAAGGCCACTATCAGCCAACCTGAATGCAAAGATATATATAGAACACTCCAGCCATTAGCTGCAAAGTACACACTCTTTTCCAACGCACATGGAACATTCCCCTGAACAGACCACATCCTAGGCCACAAAGCAACACTCAACACAATCCAAAACACTGAGATAATACAAAGTGCTTTCTCTGATCACAACGCCATCAAAGTAGAAATTAACAACAGGAAGAGCAAGGAAAAGAAAATCATTTACATGGAAACTGAATAACACCCTGTTTAAAAACCACTGGATAAAAGAAGAAATCAAAGATGCAATCAAAAAATTCCTAGAATCAAATGAGAATGATAACACATCATACCAGCAAAGGCAGTGCTCAGAGGTCAATTTATAGCAATAGATGCACACAGCAAAAAAGAGGAAAGGGGCAAAATCAAAACATTAGCTACAAAACTCGAACAAAGAGAAAGAGAACAGCAAAAGAACCCCACAGCCACCAGAAGAAGGGAAATAATAAAAATTAGAGCAGAAATAAATGAAATAAAGAATAGAAAAATAACAAAGAACCAACAAAACCAAAAGTTGGTTCTTTGAAAGGATCAACAAATTGACAAACTGCTGGCCAAACTGACAGACGAAAAACAGGAGAGGATACAAATAACCCAAATAAGAAATGAAACGGGGGACATTACAATAGACCCAACTGAAATAAAAAGGATCATAACAGAGTATTATGAAAAACAATATTCCACCAAATTTGAAAACCTAGAGGAAAAGGACAAATTTCTAGAAACATACTAACCTACCCAAAATTGTATGGGAGGAAACTTTAAGTTATTGGGCTTTTTAAAATAATTGCTTAAATCGAAGATTCTTTGTCTTGGTTCACAATTTTCTTAATATGATTTCCTTTGAAGACATTTACATAATATGTCTGGCTATTTAATATTTGCTTTTTGGTTGCTATGAGTTGGAATTGACTGAATAGCAGCAGGTTTGGTTTTTTATCTCTAAGATGTGATTGTCTTACATGGAATTTTCCAAACGACTCTGTTTGACAGGTGTTTTAATTAGAGACAGCCAAATGCATGACTGACCATCACTAGGGAAAATAAAGTGTCACTCCACAAGACACAGAGCTGCTTTTAACAACTGAGAAAGTAGCTATTTGGTGGGGGGAACTGCGCTTTCAACTTAATTTCAAAAGGAAATAAGTTTTAAGAAAGCTCTCCATGAAGCAAAAGGGTTGCTTTCAGTTTCTGTGAACTGTTAGCAGTTATTCAAAAATGCGTTGATTTCTTATTACTACATACAGATTTGGTTTCAATTGTGTTAAAATGACGAGGCTGATGGTATTAAGACCCATTTTTTAAAATGGGTATAAATGTCTTTTCATAAAATAAGCCTTTATGCCACTTCTCCCTGTTTTCATCCCTCCTTGAACAGGCTATTTTTGCAATGCTTAGGGTCAAACTTGGTCTCAGTCAGGACATGACCTCAAAGGACTCAGTACCACATGTCAAAACGATAAAAAAGCTTTGCAAAGACAGAAATTCTTTAACCCTTCCAAAGAATAGCATATGAAAATCTTTTCATCCATGACTTTCTAAAACTTGCTTGCATAAACAAGTGAGTCTAATGTGTTTGTCATAACATTCTAGAAGATTGGCAGGATACTTTAGGGGCAAGCAAGCTCTACTTACATACTCTACTGATTGTTAGGAAGGGACCACCGATAGGGAAAACAGACTCTTAAGGCTGAAAGAGCCCTCCAGAGACCCTCTTCTAAGACGTGCTACCCAAACTGTGATGCTCAGAGCAGCAGCATCACGGTCACCTGCGAGCGTATTAGAACCCAAGGTCCACCCCAGACCTGCTGAGTCAGCATCTGCTGAATGAAACGTGCATCTGAGTTTGAGACCTCTGTTCTGATCCACCTCTCCCGGCCTCTACCCAGGACTGAAGGCATGTAGTTGATTTGCTTTTTCCTGCATCTAGGCAAGAACACTTCTCCTCTGTGGGCTCAGGTTGTTCTCCTTGTCAGGGGTCAACTTTTGGATAGGAGAAGGAGTTTCTCACGCAAGCCCTCACTCTTCCTTCAGCCACATCAGTCTCATGCGTTGGACAACTCCAAGTCCCAGTCCAGTAGGAAGTGACTCAAGAAGGAGCACAAACAGTTATCACCCATCAGCGGGCAATGATTGATGGCAACCTCCAAATACCAGGGACTGTGTGGCTTTTGGCCATTGGTCCACTTTTCACATTCTTGCCATTGACAGACCATTAAGTGGAGTTTCCAGAAATACAAGGGAGGCCCCTGGCCTCCGTCCTGCCCGCCCTGAAGAAACAGTGCGGCTCAGTGCACAGGTCACACACTGGTCAAATGCCTGATCTCCCTTTGGGTTTGAAGCTCAAGGGGAAAAAAAAAGAAAGAAAAAAGACCATGCTATTAAACTGAAATGATTTGGCACTCTGTCTTGCAGTTTAAGCATATTTTGCATCAGTTTGACTTTGCAGAGAAGCCAGTATCTGTATATGTCAGTACTTTTTTCTATAGCAATTCAAAGTGAGTGCGACCAGTGAGAGAGGAACGCTCTTAGGTCAACACAAGGTGTGTATTTCCGAGCACTTGCCACTGGCACGGGGCACAATGACGGGTGCTGTGATTCTGATCAAAGCGTCCCAAACCACTGAACGTCACACAGCAGTGTCTTCTGCTGTGACCACAGCTCTTCTTTTCCCCTCTTTCCTACTTGCTTCTGTTTAGCATATGGATCAGGTGCCAGAAACGATGACAGACGTTGCACTGGGTTCTCCAGAGTCCAGGTGCCTACCTATGACTTGGTCCCTGCCTTCATGGAGTACCTTGGGTCCCATTCTCAGGTTCCAGGGCTGAAGTGGAAGGCCTCTTTCCTTTGGAAGGTTCTCACTTTCCCTCTGCATGCCCTCCATCATAAGCAGCAGTGGGGGCAGTTTTGCCTGTCTAGGCCTCCGAGCCACCTTCATTTGCTTTCTGGCTCAGGGAGTGGTACTCCTGGGCTGGATCCACGG